>NC_090450.1:539255267-539973767 GCF_031143425.1 Pleurodeles waltl
TCTATATTTGTCTGGGGACAAATGGCCCTAACCCCCATCTTACTACCCACTCACTAATCCATTTTATTGTTTTGAGTATTCCAGAGGAAGGGAAATTTGGACCTTTTCTATTTGGACTAGATTATAATGTAGTAATGCTGGAATCTATGCAGTCAATATCTGTGCTCCCAATGGGGACACTCCTCAATTTTGGTCATCCTTCACTATCAAATTAGAACCCCTTCCCCCCTTGGCTCGTATCATCTGTGGTGGAGATTTCAACTTACAAATTGACCCAATCATTGACAGAGATTCAGCTTTCAAATGCCAACCACAAAGTCACACAAAGCCATGCTCTACTTCTGCTCCACCTTACCTCTTGATGATGCCTTGAGACACCCCTATCCGTCGGATTTCTTTTCCCATCCCAATCAGAGCTACTAAAGAATTGACTTACTTTTAGTTGACTCCTTCCTTTTTAATAAAATCTGATTTCTTTGTCAATCAAATCCATAGGTGTTTTAGATCATGTATCCATTATGCTCTCTTTCTCTTATAATCACCCCTCCTCATCCAAAAATTAAGGTATGGCATTTGAATAATGAAATAATCAACGATCTGCTCGAGCAACAGTACTTACCCCCTGAGATTGATTTTTTCTGAAGGGAGAGCTCAGCTTCGGTCTGCTCCCCAATAACCAGCTGAGATGCCTTAAAATGCATGATTTGTGGGTACATTATCAACCGTATGGCCTGGAAGAATTAAAAGGTCAACTGCTCTGTTGATTATCTAAAGAAACAAAAAACTAAGAGAATCTTTTTAGAAACTTCAGTCCCCATTGACTCTTTAATCACTGAAAAACTGAAATATGAATATAACTAAATCATAAGTAAAAGGGCACACCTCTGGGGTCATGCTGTGAAAGGGCTAAAACTTCTCTATCTCACTAGAGTCGGCAAATCTCTAGTGGCATATCTGAAATTCAAAAAGAATAGCTCTATCACCACTAGCATTGAAGATCCTATGGGAAATCTAAAAACAAATTCTGATGACATTTTGAATGTTGTTGTGATTATTACGAGATACAGTATACACCCTCTCTTCAAACCAGTAAAGAATTGAGCTTAGAATTCTTAAATTCAATTCCTCAAGCGCTCATTTCAGATAGTAACAGATCACTCCTTAATAAAACCCTAGGCACCTTTAAAACCTTGACACCATTAAATCGATCCATTTAGGCAAGGTCCCAAGATAGTTTCTCCATCAATTTTTACAAAGCCATGACTGCCTCAATAATTTTGCTTCTTGAGTCACTTCTCAACCATTTTTCTTCCTCAGGCAAAGTGACTGGCACAACTGCAGCTGTCACCATTGTAGTAATCCCAAAAGAAGGTAAAGACCACTTCGATCCTAAAAACATTTGTCCAATATCTCTCATTAATATGGAGGCCAAGATCTAAGCTAAGAAATTGGCTTCTCACCTGGAACCCATTATCAATAAAATTATACACACCTCTCAGGCAGCTTTGTCAAGGGCAAACTGGCTAGTAACAATATCAAGGCATTTGTCATTTTATTGAAAGTGCTGTAATTTCCAATTACCCCCAGCAGTAATAGCCCTAGATGCTGAAAAAGCATTTGACAAAGTCACTTGGCCATACATGGAAGCAACACTGCACTGGTGTGATCTGGGCAATTCTTTCCAAATAATCTCCATGTTCATTTAGTTGAATCAGAGTGCTTGCATTAACGTTAATGGATCTCTTACATCCCTCTTTTTCCCAAAACAGGGCACCCATCAAGGCTGTTTGCTATCCCCGGAACTATTTAGTGTTTTGATAGATCCTGTTATTCGCCTCGTTAACAACTTCCTCAATATTAAGGACTTCTCTTTGCGGTGTGATTGTTTTAAATTCAGGATTTGTAAGCGCTGTACATCACCTGTGAGGGGCTCAAGGTGCTGAATATTGGGCACTGGGAGATTAAGTGATGTGATTTGCTCAGAAACACAGGATGTTGAGCCACCAACACCGAGACTCAACCCTGGTTCCCTCAGCTCCGAAGTCAGCGGCTCAGGCTGTTTTTTTCAAACTGTAGCTTATGCAGATCCTTACGGAGGAAACAGACCTAGCAATCCTAGCATCATGAATATTATCCATTCCTTCTTGTTGATCTCAGGAGACCCCTAAAATAAGGATAAAACAGAAGTACTACCTCTCAATCGCTTTTTACCTCGTCTTTCCTCACTGACTTGGGTCTCCAATGGCAAACTAATTATTTCAAGTATCTGGGCATTTGGTGTAATAATAAACTCTCTGACTCACTTGCTTTCAACGAACAACAAGCTAGCCTGAAAATTAAAAATCTTCTCCCATCATGGTCGCCTCAGAACATATCTTAGTGGGGAACATAAGAGACTGCCAAGATGATGGTGACGCCATTAGTAAATGTCTATGTGACTCTCTCAATCCTCTTCTATTGAAAAAGTTGCTACAAAATACCTTTGGTCCAAAAGAAAGTGAGAATCTCCCTCAAAAACTGTGTTTCACTAAACAGGATTGTGGTTGTAACTTCACTAGTTGGTACCACTAGCAAACAGTTTATCTTGTGTCTCAGGGATTCAAATGGTTGTTACAACAATCTCCTGTATATCCTCCCCAGCTTGTTATGGTTAGAAATCTTTGTTCTCCTTTCAACGTTGAAGACTTTCTCTCACTAGATCAAATCCCAGTCAAACACTCCAACTGTATTTTGCTTGATACTATCAATGTGCTTTGCACCACTGACAAAACTCTGCCATGTCCTGTCCATGAATCTAATCTCCAATCACTTTGGTATTGCAAGAAAACAAAACCAACTGATTCCTGACCAGTGAGACCCTGTAATGAGGGTCCCTTATCGTTTCCAGCTCTTCAGCACAAATTCGACCTTCCACATATAGATTTTTATGATTTCCGAAAAATCACAGTTAAACAACAAATTGAACCATCTAGGGCACATTTCTTTTCCTTCTGTCATAGCAGTGTGACAGGTTACAGGAAATATTGCGTCTAATGTATATAAGTTCTTACAAAAACAGTCATTCAAACTACCTTCTCCTATTCACAAAAAAAAACATATATTTACACCAAAGAGGGGAAAACTCCTTTCCGGTGAAACATCGGGACAAGATATATAATTTATCTTTATCCAACAAAATTGCTCTTTCGCTATACCAGATCAAACTCTTCGCTATTCCTTTCCTGGTCACCCTCAAGCCTTTGTTGGTCCGGCATAGAAGCTTACAGGGACTTGAAACACCTCTTCTTCAACTGTAAGCTATTTGTGCACTTTTGGGAGCTAATAACAAAGCAATTAAACTATATTTTCAAAAGTAACCTCCACTTAGATTATTTTACAGTAGTACTAGGTCCTCATGCAGCCTCTCGGAGTATAGACCTACATGAACTAGATTTTGCTATGTTGGATCTCCTTATAACAATTGCACTAGAAGTCATCCTTCTGGATTGGAAATCATTTTATCTATATCTTATCACACCTGGTGGGACTGGGTAACCTATCGACAGAGCTCCTTTTCTTCCCAATACAGCTCACCGGGACATCTCACCATTTCAATTAAATTACGGTAAACACTTGATCTGTTCTTCCAAGATCCCTGCTCTAGTGCCCCTTTTGCAAAACCCTCCTAGCTTACATGCTCTCTCCATACCTAACGTTTAGAGACACACTATTCCTGGTTTCCTTCTTCCCTCCCTTTCCCTTACTTTCCTTGTCGTTTACCCTCTTTCTCCTTTCTAGTCTTCCTTTTTGGTGCTCACTTGTGGTATATCAGCTAATCCTATAAGTCATAGATATATCTTTATCTGTTGTGAATTTATAATGTTTTAATCCATATTTTTAATTCCTTGATAATGCCTACAAATACTCTAAGGTTCTTCTATATTATTTTTCTTTCTCTCTTACATAATGATTACATTTCCATTTTTCTTTTCCACTCTCCTTATCAAATTAATGTGAACCTAGAATTTGTTTTTTCTTTACATCCTTTTGATATTGCTTATCCTTGCTTTTGCTGTACCTGATAAGTTGATATTACTAGTAGCCTGTTTATCTCTATATTTTTTCTCTGTGTTATAGCTCTGTAGTATGTTCCTAAAATCTTAATAAAACTCCTATTGAAATAAAAAAGAAATACTGAAATTCCTCAGTTATAGTTATCTAAATGATAATTCTTGTCCTAAAGGAACTATATAACTCACACTTTCGTCATGTACTGCAAATAGCCTCACATATTACATCACTCATGACATGTTCTGTGACAAAATTGATAAATCACTGCAATGTATGAAATTACATCATTGATGACAAGACTGTGCATGGTGATTGTGCAAGTTATATTTATGTGAGATAACTATAACTAGTGAGTTTCAGGGGTTTTGTTTGTTTAAAATTGTATGTTTTAAGTGCCATTTTCTACTCAGTACATGCCTTTAACCTTTGTTTTCATGCAGGAAGGTCGTGGAACTCTGTCGTGACCTTCAAAATCCTTAATATGTGTGCAAAGGGTATTTTATTTTTTATAATACACGGTTACGCCATCACCCTCCCTCAAATCACTTAAATTGTTGTCTTGCTCTTTCATATGAAAGAGATAGCATACTTGCAGTAATGAAGCATAAAAGAAGAATCTTGTTTGAAATCAAACGGAACAACATGCAGTCAGTAATTTTTGCAAAATGATAATTTAATCGGTTTAATTTAAGTCAGATTAAAAAAAAACTAAGTGAAGAACTTCACAATGTCTAGATAAATGCAGAGATATGCTGCCTTTCCTGTAATGACCTTTAGTGTGCAAAAAATAAACGTTTCCATAAATATTGCCTTTCTGTTCATCACTGTTCCCTTTGAGAAACAAAATCAGAAGAATGAAAAGCCAGTTGCTTAGTGGCTCTGTTTAAACTACAGCTCTAATGATGCTCCATGAGTTGCTTTTAACTATAGATGCTGAGTCTGGCAGAAGGCATTATGAAGTCACAAATCAGCTTTAATAACTTATTACAGTTAAGCAGCCCTGTCATTTGGTGGCTAGTCACAAGGTGTCTGTAATGGGGAAGTTTGAAATGACAAGAATAGCATGCTCCTGTGTATTGCATATAAATAATTGCAAGGACCCAACGTTTTTCTTAGGAGCCTCTTGCTGCCACTATTATAGGATACCAAGATTACATAGGCTTCATTCCACCTCATATCTAGTTCCTCCTCTAATCTACACTTTGTCTCCTCACGCCTGTAGATTCTCTTTCATCCATTCTTTCTTCATTTGTCAGTCTGTTTGTATCTTTCTCTTCCTCCTTCGTTCTTCCTTTTTTGCCGTTCTCGGTCTTGCTCTGGGCCAAAGTCTTAAGATGAAAAGTAAATCTTGTTCCCCAAAATATAGTTTCAGTGAACACCACCATCAACCACCAGCACAACTTAAGCACCTGCAATCACGCCCTGACTCTATGAATAGAATGCACCTCATATAATATTTATTTGCTGGCGGGTCATTGACAGTTTGGTGACAATCATTCAAATATTTTTTTTCACAATTTCGATTTTATTTTCTAAGTATTCATATGTATAGTGAGAAGACTTGACATTAGTATAGCACAATCTATACCGCTTATCAGAAGAGGTTCTCTATTTTGCCAAGGTCTGTTATAGAACTCCATCAGACTCAATGCTACATTTCCTTAGGCTGCATTTACAGTGGTTCCAGAAGACCAATATAAACAATTCACATACAGGTGTCACACCACTCTTGCACCATGGCACTTCACAGAATATTTATCAAGTATGGTAACTAATGTGGTCCCAGTGCAATAAGACTCTATTATCGGACACTCTAGCTCAGATTTACTATGATTTTGCATCAGGGTTGCGTCACGTGTGTGGCACAGCCCTGAAGGGAATTAATTTTTGGTATTTACTAAGCCATGCAAAGCCACTTTGTATGCCTTTGTGTGGTTTAGTAAATACAATGTAATGCAATACAACGCATAGCGCTGCCTTGCATTACTTTGGTTTGAGTAGGCATTACATGGGTGGAGCATGGGCATCCTATGCATCCACCCATGTATTCTGACAGAAACCCAGATTTACAAAGAATTGTAAACCTGGGTTTTGGCCAAAATGGTGTGCCTACCTAACAGAGGTGAAAAAGGAGAAATATTTTTATTTCTCCCCATTCCTACCTTTTCCCTTGTCTGCTGCATTCTGCAGCACACATAGAAAGAGGACTGTGCCTCTTTGGATTAGTATCCCCACCTGCACAAAAATAATCCTGTCTGCCACGCAGGCACTCTCTCATTATGGTGCAAGGGTGCCTGTGTTGGCAGTAGGCAAACAGTGCACTAGTGCAAGGAGAAAGAGGTAATGGTGCCTATCTTTGTAAATACGGAGCATTTCTGCTCTCCCCCTTTCACTCAATGCAGCACAGCAAGTTCCCTTGCTGCACTGCACTGCGTGAAATAATAGTAAATACGCCCCTCTGAGTCTAAAAAAAATAGTTGCTATACTTTAGGATTTATTACACTTAGATTGTAAATGACTGTTATTATTATCACAATAATGACACACAGACACTATGCCTATATAAGCTTGTTGTAACCTTAAGTGTGATTTATTGTCTGTACTTCTGTCTCTACCACACAGAACAAAATTTGGTAACGTGATGCAGCCCTACGTGAAGGATAACAGTGGTAGCCATGGTTCTCCGGTCAGTGGCACCCTCCATGGGATATTCTTCAGCTGCAACACTGAGTTCAATACAGGCCAACCGCCCCAGGACTCACCCTATGGTCGCATCCGCTTCCAGGTCCCAGCCTCACGGCTCTTCAACACCAACAGCAACCTTTACTTCGCTGATCTGTACTGCATGTACACAGCTTATCACTATGTTGTTCTCGTCTTGGCACCCAAGGGCTCCTCCGGCGACCTTTTCTGCAGAGAACGCCTACCTCAGCTGGACATCTCTGAAAACCGCTTCCTGACCTGCTCTGTGGAGAATGGTGAGCTGGTTTACCGCCACGCCCAGGATGTCTTGTTGGAGGTAATCTACACAGAGCCTGTGGACCTAGCTCAGGGTGAGCTTGGAGAGATCAGTGGGCATCAGCTCATGAGCCTGTCCACAGCCAATGCCAAGAAGGACCCCAGCTGCAAGGCTTGCAACATCAGCGTTGGGCGCTAGGGAGTAGAGGTTGTGCCCATGGAGAGGATACAACTCAACATGTAGAAACCATTCTGGGAAAGAACAGCACCTATGGGGCAAAGGACACTGAAAGATTCCTGCAGACAGGAATAATGACTATGCTGCTGATGCAGATGTGGAATGTTTTCAATGACTATTGGGTGATTTGCGTAAAATGTGTGTCTGATATCCAGATGAAATGCTGTCAAGATGATCTTTGTCACGTGTGGCATTTACAGTCACTCTGGCTTTTTAGGCAACTGCACTTTGTATTTTTTGACTTGTTCTTTTGTTACTTCCATTCTAAGTATGGCCATAGAAGTTCCGCCATATAAAGCTTATATTTAATATTTTTGGCATTTGATATGGCACAGGTATAGCTCCAAAGAGAAGTTTAATACTTTCACAGAGAACATTATTTTTGGAGCAGGAGTTTCTCCAACCATGTCAATATGGCCTATCATGGGGACATTTAAGGGTGAATTTCCGAAATTAGAATGTTACTGGAAGGAGGTGGGATAATTTCATTGGGCCAGTACTAGATAACACATTGTACAGTTGGTTTTAACATATTGGCATTAGACTACAATTGCTTACAAATCGAGGCACATATACCTATAAGGTACTGTATTTTTTCCTTGAAGAGGTGGCATTGAAAGCCTGAAATGTCAGCCTCTTCTTTATGACCCACAAGCTGAGAAGACATTATTCGAGGAGACCTTGAAATCCATTACATCCACTAAATTGAATGCGAAGTCCTTATGAAAGGCAAGACCTGGATGGATTATTTACATATGACCTGGGGCCATTTGACCACTATGCATATGGTTGTACCTGCCACGTGTAAGCCAGATACCCAACATGGGGACAGAAGGTCATGTTCATGATGTTCTGTGGGCATTAATGTTATGGGTCAGCATGAAACGCATGGACATGCCAAATAGCATCAATGGTTGCTGAGACCTTCTACCTGGGCGACTGACTCTTCCAACTGACATTCCCCTTACCCCACTGCCAAGTTATGGTCTGCTATGGTTCTTTCCAAAGGGTATTAGGTTCTTTACGTTACTCTTGGCTACTCTGGAAGAAAAAGTGAGTCAATTTACTTACAGGATGAGCTTTCACATGCTAGTATCCAAGACTGGTCTTTCCCTTAAATACAACCAGCCATCTGAACTAGGGACTCCAGTTTAGAGCCACGTAGATTAGAGTAAGCTGAGCTATAAATGCGAGGGGTAGCTAAGGAGTTGGCTGTCAAGGATAAACCCTTATTTTGGGAGGGAGGAACTATGTGGATACCGAATGGCTGTATGTGCCCTAACTGTTCCCGTTCTGACTCCTTTACCTACCATGTGTGATCAAATCACTTGGTATGGAACACTTTCTAAAGTTTCACTCTAGTTCATAACAACTCTTTAAATCACTCTGGTCGTATGATCCTTTACTGGACTCTCTCCCGCTCACCCTGCCTGACGCCAAAGTCCCTAGTGTCACTATACGTCTGTGCTTGGACTGTCTGTGGTGAAGAGAGTAGGAGGACGGCAATCCCACAGGCAAGGGGTGGAGGTTAACGAAAAATCAGTGGCACGCTGAGAGAGTTTCTTAGTTTAGGAGATAGGCACTGGCTTCTTCTCTGGGTGAATCTCTGGTCGGGGGTTTAGTGTTACTTTCTGGTGGGTGATGTGAGAAGGCACACAAAGTGTTGTTGAAACGTTTAGGGCTTTATTGGTCCAGCAGTTTACAGTTTTGAAACGTCAAGCTATACGTGGGTTTACCTGTAAACCATTCAATTTTTCGACCACTTAATGCCCAAAATAAGATGAACTGTTTTGTTGGGTAACCATTGGGAGATGATACAATTAGTATCCAAGGCGGGCAGGAACACAATAGATGTGAAACCTTCTGCAGGATGACTGTGACTGGTGGGACAATACTTGTGTCATGGCGTGGAACAAACACTCTTTCTCTGCTCCTGTCGTTTGCAGTGTTTTTTCGTGCACGTGCCTGTGTCCTAGTGTCTATGCATGCCCTAGTATAGGGAGAAAGCGGTGCCAGTTCTTTCCTCCTGGCACACACCGACACACACACACCATTGAACACACAGAAATATACTTGAGCTGCTGTTTTTAAGAATTGGACAATAATTGTTTTACCGCTTGTTATATAACAAATATACTTTTGAAAAATAATTTCTTGGTTTTTTCGTGTATTACTTCTTGGCGAAGGCAGAAGGGTAATTTCTCAGTTTGGTGACGAAAAGCTATTCATTAAGTGGAGAATGCACCCAGGGGACAAGAAACTCCTCATCCACTGTCAAGGGCCACTTTACCAGCAGTCAGATCTGATGATACACTTCTCTCACCTTTCATTCCATTTTGTGCACCTTCACCTCCAAACTCCATGCTTGAAAACACAAAGCGACTACAAGTAATTGGCTGGTTTTCTATCCTGACTATGGATGATACTTGGCACAGTGCTTTATTATGCAGTATGTGGTTATGGTGACCATAACATTAACAACATTTCTTGGGAATCTCAAATAGTGTAAGCACTGGTCCTCAATGTATAGGTAAATGTTCCTGGAAGTGACATGTTCAAACACTATTCACCTTCCTCAGCGGTCAACATAACAGTCTCACTAATGCGCTTGGGATCCACCCTTGAACTAAGCCTTTCTATAGAATATCCATACTAAACCCTTACTTGTATGCTCCTCTAAAAAACGGCTAGATGTCTTCCTTAATCCATGGTCCACGACCTAGTTTCTTGCCTGGTCCATGCTCTTCTGATCAACCTGCCGCTCCCCATCCCATCACCCTGCTCTTACCCTGGTCTCTGCTCCTCTATTTATCCCAGGGCTCCTTTTTGGACACTGTACCTCTGATAAAGCTCCAGGTTTCTCCCTCGGTCTCATTCACAAACACTTCAAGCTTCTTTCTTTGCAGTGCCACTCTGATAAACCAGAGCGTGACCTTCCAAAAAATCCTCTGGGCTTCCCCCTTAGTTGGTGACCCTGATTGAGAAAACGTCCATGCTCTTCATTAGGTCCTGCACTTGTGATTAGCAGCTTAGGCACACCCCGTTTTTGCTTCCCTCGCCCCCAGTAAACACCTAATTAGATTCTCAGGGTCTGCTCCGTTGACAAATTGCAAGTGTTTTCCCAAGGTTAACTTTAGCAACACAAAAATATGATGGACGGAGTGCTGAAACTTTTCAAACACTCACCCCAGTCACAGATCTGGGTTTAATCCACTGTTCTTTTGCTCACCATGCCACCCAGTTTGGACCTAGCCATATGCAAATCAGCCTTGAGCCTGTTCCCCATGGGAACAGTCCAGCCTGAACTGCTAGGACAGGTCCTCCCTGGACCAGAAACAAGCATCCTGGGACCGGTTTCAGGGTATCACTCTTCATCAGCCAGGCAAGCTTGAATCCAGTGGCACAGTGAGCAAGGGACCCACGTCTGGGCATACCCTTCCCACTTAGGGCAAATTTAGCAACACATTAGGATGATGGACGGAGTGCTGAAACTTTTCAACCACTCACCCATGGGGAACAGTGTCAAGGCTGATTTGTATATGGCTGGGTCCAAAGTGGGATGATATGGTGAGCATAAGAACGATGGATTAAACCCAGATCTGTGACTGGGGGGTGAGCGGTTGAAAAGTTTCAGCAGTCCGTCCATCATCCTTTTGTGTTGCTAAAGTTGTCCTAAGTGGGAAGGGTATACCCAGACGTGGGTCCCTTGCTCACTGTACCATTGGATTCAAGCAAGCCTGGCTGATGAAGGGTGATACCCTGAAATCAGTCCCAGGATGCATGTTTCCGGTCCAGGGAGGGCCTGGCCTGGCAGTTCAGGCTGGATTGTTCTCATGGGGAACAGGGTCAAGACTGATTTGTATATGGCTGGGTCCAAACTGGGGTGGCATGGTGAGCATAAGAACAAATGATTAAACCCAGATCTGTGATGGGGGTGAACGGTTAAAAAGTTTCAGCACCCCATCCATCATCCTTTTGTATTGCTAAAGTTGCCCTAAGTGGAAGGGTATGACTAGACGTGGGTCTCTTGCTCACTGTGACACTGGATTCAAGCTAGCCTGGCTGATGAAGGCTGATATCCTGAAACTGGTACCAGGATGCTTGTTTCCAGCCCAGGGAGGACCTGGCCTGGCAGTTCAGGCTGGACTGTTCCCATGGGGAACAGGGTCAAGACTGATTTGTATATGGCTGGGTCCAAACTGAGGTGGCAAGGTGAGCATAAGAACAATGGTTTAAACCCAGATGTGTGACTGGGATGAGCGGTTGAAAGGTTTCAGCACCTTGTCCATCATCCTTCTGTGTTGCTAAAGTTGCCCTAAGCGGAAAGGGTATGCCCAGACGTGGGTCCCTTGCTCACTGTGTCACTGAATTCAAGCTAGCCTGGCTGTTGAAGGGTGATACCCTGAAACCGGTCCCAGGATGCTTGTTTCCGGTCCAGGGAGGACCTGGCCTGGCAGTTAAGGCTGGACTGTTCCAATGGGGTACAGGGTCAAGACTGATTTGTATATGGCTTGGTCCAAACTGAGGTGGCATGGTGAACATAAGAACAATGGATTAAACCCAGATCTGTGACTGGGGGTGAGCAGTTGAACAGTTTCAGCGCTCCGTCCATCATCCTTTTGTGTTGCTAAAGTTTCCCATGGTTAACACCATGGCTTCATCCTCTTTCTCTGTTTTGATGTCCATTGCTGCGCTTGTGGTCCTTTCTAATAAACCTCGAAGTTAATTCCTTGATCGCTTTTGCTCCCATAAGCCTCTAATATGCACCCTCAGCAGCATATTTACAAGACAGTCACACAGTGCAGCGCAGCAAGTCACCTTGATGCGCTGCACTACTTGACAGGAAAAGAGCAGAAATGTATTGTATTTAAGCAAATATGGCACATTCTTGCTTTTTCCCCTGCGCTGGCTCACTTTTGGCAGCCTAGTGCCAACGCAGGCATCCTTGCACCATGGTGAAAGGGTGCCTCTGTTGCATGAGGAGGGTTTTTTTGGGGCAACAAAGGGCACCTTTCTGCACAAAAACAAACCCCAAGGCTTTTTGCCTTTCTATATGTGCTGCAGAGTGCAGCACACATAGAAAGAGGAAACAAGAAGAAATAAAGATATTGCTCCTCGCTACACCTCACCTGGTGAGGTGTAGGTTTTTGGTTTATTCCCAGGACTTCCACTTCTGTTAAATGTGGGAACGTATCAAAATGGGAACACCCACTCAACAGCCAAAATGCCTCCCTCGTGCAGATTATGCAACGCAGCGATTTGCATTGCGTTGCATTACTCAAGATTTATGAAGCCACGTAAGGTGGCCTTGCGTAGCTTCATGAATCTCATTTTCAGGTGCGTCACTCTTGCACCATGTTGTGTGGTGCAAGAGCAATACAAAGGAGCTCATAAATATGCCCCTATGTCTCTGCTTCTCTAATAAACCATTAGGCTGCTCTTTTTTATCCTTCTAGGTGTTCTTATCTGCCTTGGTCTGTGCTCCTCTGACCGATACGTTTTATGTATGCTTCATTTTTATAACATTACATAAAGCAAGTAGCTGCATAACGGCACAGGGGTTGGGTTCACAGAAGAACAGGAACGTGGTATACAAGTTGGTCAGGATGTTCTTCTACTGTTGTTTCATAGTGACATTAGGAAAAGGAGAAGCCATGAGAGCATGGCTGATTAGATTTTTTAGTTACCTGCCTTTCACATTGGATGGTACTCGAAACAGGGCCAGCTGGGAAGGGTAAGGAGTTAAGCGTAGAATTTGGTCATGAAGGTAAGTCATCTGTAAGCCACTTGCGGCCTTACCTTTCTAACCGGGTGGCTGGGAAAGGAGGGCGCAATGGCATGTAGACCAGGAGCATAGAGAACAGTTTCATGGAGGAGAGGTAGTTGATAACTGTGGGTGGGGTTGGAAATGGGCATCAGAAAGCTGAAAAGGTTAGTATGGAGACAGTGGGGGATAAATATTCATGTTCCAGTTATAAGGTCGGATGCTTTGATAACACGCTAATCTGGTCCCTACTTACTCCTCTACTGAATCTCAACTGCACACGGTTTCTGCTTCTCTAATAACCTTGAAGGTCTACCTTGTTTTCTCCTCCTCTAATAACTCCATAGGCTCCTAATGTCAGGATGTATTACTTAAGAGTGGCACCTAGGATTACACACGTTCTGAGGAGGAAGCTACTCACTGCTAGCTCCATCTGCCTATTGCCTAGCTCTTCAACACCATCTGAACCTTGGAAACAGTGTATGCAATCCAGATTGTCCCCTGGCTATGAGCAGAACGGGGCAGCCTGGGGCAAGCTCTCTAATGGGATCTTTGCTACTCTCTGACTAGTGAAGCACCACGGTGAGCCCAGAGGACAGCTGTGCTACATGCACCTGGAGAAGGGAAGCTCAAATTGTGGTTCAGCTCCAGTTGAAATGCAAGGAGCATAACCCAGTTACCCATCAAGGCAGTTTTGTAAGTGGTTATGTAATCTACCATATGTCCTGATCTGGAATAAACCTATGTAGCCCTCACCAAAAAGAAACAGTGTACATGCAATCCTCTGACGCCTGATTCCAGATGGTCCCATAACACCACCAGACCAAACTGGAACTTCCCATCAGGGAGGAGGTTGCTTTCTGAGTTGGATGCCAACGCCATTGGACAAAGAAGGTTGTCTTCTCCGAAGTTTGCCAATCACAGCTGGTAGCAATGTTGGGAGGAGGCCAGCATGTACAGCTCTGAGCCAGGGACTGCTCTCTCAATGAGGTGGAGTGTGGGTGGAGAGTGAAAGGATACTCACAGGGGGGTCATGACCCCTTTATAGGAAGCTGGCTCTGTATATATTACACCAAAGTAAGGTATAGTGTGCACAGAATCCAGGGGATCCCCAGAGGCTTTACAGAGACTAATGTAGATAATACTAATGCTCTCTTTTGTTATTATGTGGTCCAGCAGTTAGGCTTATCAGAGGATACTGCTAAGCATTTGTTGCACACACATAGTCAAGAAATGAGGCACACACTCTATGACTAACTTCAGGCCAATGTTTCACATATCAAAAATATACTTTGTTACTTTATTTCTAGAATCAAAAGGATCTTTGTTGCAGGTAAGTACAGTATCAAGAATGTATCACTCTCAAGTATCGAATGCACTTTGTTTAGAATTCACAGGAAAAATGGTTTTCAGGTAAGCAATACTTTTCAATTTCAAAAGTATACAGTGCAATTTCTCATACAAAGCAATGCAATTTTAAGGGAAGAAATGTAACAACACAATTTGCAGGTAAGTACTCCACTTACAATCCCAGTCTTCAGGGGTTAAGGTGTCCACAAGGCAACGTTTAGGAAGACATCAAGGGTGCACCACCAGTAACACGGGGCCAGCCTGGTGCAGAAGTCAAAGTTGTTGTCGGGCGCCCAATGGAATCCTATGGAGAGTGGGGCACTCTGAAAGAAACAGTTTGCAGGTAAGTACACGCGACTTCAGGCCACCGACCTGGGGGTTTAGATCAGCACCATACAAACACCCTCAGCGGCACGGGAGTGGCCGGGTGCAGGGTGCAAACACAGCATTGGATGCCCAATGCTTTTCAATGAGGGAACCCTGGGGGTCACAAAGATGCTTCAAGCTTGGTCCGGGGAGTCTGCTGAAGAAAACCATGGCTAGACAGGTAAGTAGCGAGCCCACTTAATGTTGCTGGACTGTCAGTTGGGTTCCCCAAGGCCAGGGGGCTGCAGGTGCAGGGGTACCTTTAGGCGTTTGGAAGTCTTCACCGGAGCTGGTCGCGGTCAGGGGGTTCTCTGGATTTAGGCTGCAGGTATCGTTGTGTTGGTGAAGCGGGGTCAACCCAGGGTGGACTCGAGGTTACTTGGTGACCTTCTCTGGATCAGTGGGCCACCTGGACGTGGGCCGTGGGCATCGGGTGACGAGTGGGCACGACTTGCGGATCCAGGGCAGTTCTGGAGTCCTTCTTTGAGGTTTCTTTGTGGACAGGGCTACTGTCTTCAGAAGATCTTGGCTCTTGGGTAGGCAGGCAGTCCTCTGGGGATTTGTAGAGGTTGCTGGACCTGCAGGATTCACCAACTTTTTGTAGCAGGAGTCTTGAAGCTGCAGACAGGCTGGTAGGGCTGGGGCCAAGTCAGTTGTCGTCTGGAGTCCTCTGCTGGTGCAGCTCTTCAGTTCTCCTTCCTTCAGGTCACCAGGAATCTGAAGAGCAAGGTTGAGGGGTGCCCCTAAATGCTGTAGTCTTACAGGGGTCAGAGGGCAGTAGCCAAAGGCTACAGACCATGAGGCTGGCTACACCCATCCTCTGCCACTCCCTTTAGGGAAGGCAGCACATTCCTAACCCGATTGGCTACCAACCTCCAAAACAAAATGGAGGATTCTGCCAGGAGGGGTTCACCTCACCTCTGGGCACCCTAGGGGTGGTCCCAGCTGGGATGGACACTCCTCCTGGTGTCTACTAATTTTCCCGCCAGACCTGCGTCCAAAACTTGGGCTTGGTCCGCGGATGCGGGCATCTCAACTAGGTGGAGTGACCTGGTACAGTGAAACAAAAGGCAGGAGCCTTTGAGGCTCAATGCCAAGTGTTGCAGTTCCTGCAAGGGGTGGTGGTGTGAAACACCTCCACCTAGAGCAGGCTTCGTCCCTGACCCCAGAGAGCACAAAGGCTCTCACTGCATGGGTCAGAAACTTGTCTGTTAATGGCAGGCTGACACAAACCGGTCAACCTCACACTAGAGGTTGGGTGAAATACAGGGGGCATCTCTAAGATAGCCTCTGTGTGCATTTTTCAATAACTCCAACACTGGCATCAATGTGGGTTTATTGAGCTAAGAAGTTTGTTACCAAATGTCTCAGTCTTCAGTGAAGCCATCATGGAGCCGTAGAGTTCATAATGACAAACTCCCATTCCATTTACTCCATATGGCTACACTGAACTTACAGTGTCTAAGAATGGACTTAGACACTGGAGGGACATTCTGCTCATGCAGTTATGCCCTCCCCTGTGGTATAGTGCACCCTGCCTTAGGGCTGTAAGGCCTGCTATAGGGGTGACTTACCTATGTCAGAGGCAGTGGTTTAGGGGCATGGCACCCAGAGAGGGATGCCATGTCGACGTTATCTTTTTCTCCCCACCAACACACAAATCTGCAATGGCAGTGTGAATTTGTTTGGAGAGGGGTCCCTTAGGGTGGAATAATACATGCTGCAACCCTTAGAGACCCTCCCTGGCCACTGGGCCATTGGTACCACAGGTACCTTTTACAAGGGACATAGCTGTGTGCCAGGGGTGTGTTAAATGTGGAAGAAATGGTACAGTTTAGGAAAATAACAGGGGCTGGGGCCTGGCTAGCAGGATACCACAAGTTAGCATCAGATATCGGGCAAAAAGTGGGGTGAACCATGCTAAAAGGGTCACTTTTCTACACAACCCCTGCCAAACAAAAGAGGATGAGACTAACCTTTCCCAAGAGAGTCTTCATTGTCTAAGTGGAAGAACCTGGAAAGTCCATCTGCATTGGCATGGGCAGTCCCAGGTCTGCATTCCACTGTAAAGTCCATTCCCTTTAGGGAGATGGGCCACCTCAAAAGTTTAGGGTTTTTGCCTTTCATCTGCATAAGCCATCTGAGAGGTATGTGGTCAGCTGGAAAAATGAAGTGAGTACCAAACAAGTATGGTCTCAACTTCTTCAGTGACCAAACCACAGCAAAGGCCTCCCTCTCAATGGCACTCCAACGCTGTTCCCTGGGGAGTAACCTCCAGCTAATAAAAGCAACAGGAGGGTCATGCCCATCATCATTGGTTTGGGATAGGACTTCTCCTATTCCATGTTAAGATGCATCAGCCTGCACAATTAACTGCTTAGAGTAGTCTGGAGCTTTGAGAACTGGTGCTGAACACATTGCCTCCTTCATGGTGTCAAAGGCCTTTTGACAACTAACCGTCCAGTTAACTTATATTCCTTCACAAACCTCCTGTAATACCAGTCAATCCAAGGAATGGCCTGATGTGACTCTGGATGGTAGGAGCTTCCCAATCCAGAATTGCCTGGATCATGGGCTGTACGGTTTCAACTTGGCCTCCACCTACAAGGTGGCCCAAGTATACAACAGTGTTCTGCCCGATCTGCCATTTGGATGCCTTAATAGTGAGGCCTGCAGATTGCAGGGCATGCAAAACCTTCTCCAGGTGGACCAGGTGATCGTGACAAGAGGAGCTAAAGACAGCAATATCATCGAGATATGCTGCACTAAAGGACGTCAATCCAGCAAGGGCTTGACTCACCAACCTTTGGAAGGTGGCAGGGGCATTCTTTAAACCCAAGGTCATAACAGTGAACTGATAATGCCCATTAGGTGAGGAGAATGCTGTCTTTTGTTTTGCTGCTGGTGCCATGCTAATTTGCCAGTACCCTGCAGTCAAGTCAACGGTACTGAGGAACTTTGCTGTACGTAATTTGTGTATCAGCCCATCAGCCCAGGGTATGGGGTGAGCAACTGTCTTGGTGAAAGAGGTGAGACCTCTGTATTCCACACAGAATCTCATTTCTTTCCTTCCACCCTGAGGATGAGGCTTGGGGACTAAGACTACTGGGCTAGCCAAGGGGCTGTCAGGGGGTTCAATAAACCTTAAATCCAGCATATTGGTGACTTCAACTTTGATGCTCTCCAGACTGCTGATAGATCTTTGATTGATAGGCAAGTTCTCTCCAATGTCCCCATCATGGTTACACCAGAGTGTTTGTCCAGGGGTTAAGGAGAAGAGCTCTGCATACCGCTACAGGACATGCCTGCAGTCAGCCTGATGTTGGGCAGTGAAGGTGTCTGAGTAAACAACATCATCAACTGACCCATCTCTTGGACTGTAAGAGAGGAGGTCAGGGAGAGGGTCACTTTCTGCTTCCTGATCCTCATAATTTGGGCGTCCTGCTAGTGCCCAGGTCTACCAAGTAGGTGACCTCACTTTTCCTCTCAAGGATAGGGTAAGGGCCACTCCACCTGTCCCGAAGTGCCCTTGGAGCCACAGATTCCAGAACCCACACCTTCTGCCCTGGTTTGAACTCCACCAGTGCAGCCTTTTGGCCATACCCCTGCTTCTGCTGCTGTTGGCTGGCCTCAAAGCTTTTGGATGCTTTCTCCATGTACTCTACCATCCTGGAACGTAGACCTAGTACATAGTCCACCACATCTTGCTTAGATTTGCAGAGAGGTCTTTCCCAACCCTCTTTGACAAGAGGAAGTGGTCCCTTAACAGGATGGGCAAACAGAAGTTCAAAGGGGGGAAAACCCGACTCCCTTCTGAGGCACCTCCCTGTAGTTGAAAAGCAGGCATGGCAGAAGGACATCCCATCTCCTTTTGAGCTTTTCAGGGAGCCCAATGATCATGCCCTTCACTGTCCTGTTGAACCTTTCAACAAGTCCATTGGTTTGTGGATGGTATGGTGTGGTGAACTTGTGGGTCAGCACACACTCATTTCAGGTAAGCTGTCATCTCTGTCAGAATCCACTTCCTTAGGAAACCCTACTCTGATAAAGATACCAATGGGGGCTTTGGCTACTGCAGGGTCCGTAGTAGACCTAAGGGGAATTGCTTCGAGATACCTGGTAGCAAGATCTACTACTAAAAGTATATATTGGTTTCCTGAGGCTGTGGGTAGCTCACGTGGACCCACTATGCCCACACCAACCCTTTCAAAGGGAACCCCAACCAATGGTAGTAGAATTAGGGGGGGGGGGCTTTTGGTGGCCACCTGCCTTACCAATAGCTTGGCAAGTGACAAAGGAACTGCAAAACTCCTTCACCTTTTGAGACATATTGGGCTGATAGAAATGGCTGACTAGCCGATCTTAAGTTTTGGTTTGGCCCGGATGCCCAGCTAGGGGGATTGTCATGGGCTAGTGTGAGGATAAATTCCCTGAACTGCTGAGGTACTAACATTTGCCTGGTGACACCTGACTTGGGGCCTCTGGCCTCAGTGTACAAGAGCCCCTCCTTCCAATGGACCCTGCAGGGGGCACTTTCTTCTCCCTTTTCCTGTGCAGCAGCTTGCTGTCGCAGGCTTTCAAGCGTGGGACAGGTCCTCTTACACTGGCACAGCTGGTCCCTAGAGGGTCCCCCGTGCCCAAAAGGTCATCCTGGTAAAGATCAAGTTCTATGGGCTCAGTTCCCTCTAGAGTGGGTAAGACTTCCTCCTGAGAATAGGAGTCCTGAGCTTTTTGCTGTTCAGAAGCTGGTCCCCCTGTCTTCTTTCCCTTGGAAGGTTGGGCCGTTATTCCAGGGTCCAACACTTTTTTTACCCTGTGCTCTGCTTTGTGCTCTAGTTTTCATGCACACCACCTCAGGAATTCCCAGCGCAGCTTCATGGGTTTTGAGTTCTACCTCAGCCCAGGCTGAGGACTGCAGATCATTCCCTAGCAGAAATTCTACTGGAATTACAGAAGAGACCACTACCTGTTTCAGGCCAGTAACCTCTCCCCACTCCAAGGGCACCATTGCCATGATATGAACCCTAGCTACTTTATCAGCACTGGTAACTGAATATGTTTGTCCAGCCAAGTACTGTCCTTGGGACATCATGGTGACACTGGCACCTGTATCCCTCAGGGCTTCTACTCTAGTCTCATTAATCAAGGGTTGCCGACTGTGTTTGTTCATGTTAAGGGGCCAGACAGCAAGACCGGTAACATCTACCACCCTCAGAGGCTAAAAAAGCTTCAGTGTGAGCCCTGATTTTCTCTGGGCACACTGCAGATCCCACCCGGACACTGGCTGTACCAGTGCCTGCTGGTGTAGTACTAGGGCGATTCTTGTTGGGAAAGGCCATGTCTCCAGTTTGGTGTCCATTCTGTTTACAGTTGAAACACCAGGCCTTCTTGGGATCAATGTTTTTACCCTTGTACTCATGAGTTGATGATGAAGAGGTTCGGGGCCCACCCTTCTGGGTAGGTTTTTAGGGGATTTTAGAAGACTCTTTACTTTTATTCTTAGGTGTCTCACCACCCTTTCCCTGGGGAGGCTTAGCAACCCCTTTCTTTTGGTCGCCCCCAGTGGAAGTCTTGGTCACCCTAGTCTTGACCCAGTGGTCTGCCTTCTTTCCCAATTCTTGGGGAGAAATTGTACCTAGGTCTACCAGATATTGACGCAACGTTTCATTGAAGCAGTTACTTAAAATGTGTCCTTTCATAAACAAATTATAGAGCCCATCTTAGTCATGCACTTCACTTCCAGTTAACCAACCATCTGGTGTTTTCACTGAGTAGTCTATGTAGTCAACCCAGGACTGGCTCGAGGCTTTGTGAGCCCCCTGATACTAATTCTATACTCCTCAGTGGTGATTCCAATCCCCTCGATAAGGAAAGCCTTCATGAGGTCATAGGACTCAGCATCTACTCCACTGAGTGTGAGGAGTCTATCCCTCTACTTACCAGTGAACAGTTCCCAAAGGAGAGCTCCCCAGTGAGACTTTTTCACTTTTCTCATTCCACAGGCCCTTCACCATCCTCGTACTTTGGGGATCGTTGTACCTTTGGGGATTTTAGGGTCATAAGATTGCTGTCTGTCCCTAGGTATTAGGTTGCTACCACCATTAATGGGTACTAAGCCAGTTTCTGCTCTCTCCCTTTCTATAGCTAGGATCCTGTCTTTCCAAAGCTAGTCTTTTGGCCATCCTTGCTAAAAGGAGGTCTTCTTCACTGAGGCTGCCCTCAGTGTTCCCAGAAGAACCAGACTCCCCTGTGGGAGACCCAGGTCCTGTGAGTACTATCCTTGGAGTCAGGGGCTGAGAGGTCCTGCCCTCCCTAGTTAGGTTAGGAGGGGGGAGGTCATCCTCCTGATCCCTAACTTCTTCCCCATCTGAGGAGAGGTCTTCCTCCTCAGCAGAGTGTTCCTTTGCATACTCTGCCAAGAGCTCCTGGAGCTGGATCTTGGTACGTCTGGAGCCAAGGGTTTGGCAGGTGACAAAGAAACTGCGAAACTGCAGAGGAATCTTAGCTCTCTCATCGTGAGATGGAGGTAAGGGATGAGGCCGAGTTCCACAACCATGCCGTCTGAGCTGCTCATTATGGGCCTCATTATGACCCTGGCGGTACAGAACCGCCAGGGCCAACGGGGGCGGGAGCACCGCCGACAGGCCGGCGGTGCTCCCTTCGGCATTCCGACCGCGGCGGTAACACCGCGGTCGGACCGGGACAACTGGCGGTCTCCCGCCAGTTTCCCGCTGCCCAAATGAATCCTCCAAGGCGGCGCAGCATGCTGCGCCGCCTTGGGGATTCTGACACCCCCTACCGCCATCCTGTTCCTGGCGGTTCGCCCGCCAGGAACAGGATGGCGGTAGGGGGTGTCGTTGGGGCCCCTTGGGGCCCCTGCAGTGCCCATGCCAATGGCATGGGCACTGCAGGGGCCCCCGTAAGAGGGCCCCGCTAGTATTTCACTGTCTGCATAGCAGACAGTGAAATACGCGACGGGTGCAGTAGCACCTGTCGCACCTTCCCACTCCGCCGGCTCGATTACGAGCCGGCTTCATCGTGGGAAGGTTGTTTTCCCATGGGCTGGCGGGCGGCCTTTTGGCGGCCGCCCGCCAGCCCAGGGGAAAACTTGGAATACCCTCCGCGGTCTCTGGACCGCGGAGCGGTATTTTGGAGGGGGGAAGTCTGGCGGGCGGCCTCCGCCGCCCGCCAGACTTAGAATGAGGGCCTATGTTACTAAGGTTGGGGATTTCTTTTAGGAATTAAAACTACTTCTAGTTGCTTACCCCTAACTATAGTTAAAAACAAAAAAACAAAAAAAAAAACTTTTAAAGAAATGCTAAAAAGGGACTTAACCAAGGCCCTAGCAGGACTTTAAAATTTTTTTGAGGGGGGCGTGGCCAAGATAGCAGTGGGCTCAGATGTGTTCCCCTTGCCGTCTGTCCCGGTTACCCACAGAGACCTAACGCGCTGCACCTGAGAGGCCCCTGCCATGTGGTTCAGGGCACCCGCATCGCGTTGACCAACATGATAATGAGGCAGTAGCCCCTTAGCAGCCAACACTGCGAAGGATGAGGCCGCAGAAGCCCCCGACCCCACAGTCAAGATGGCAGCCGTGCTATTCTCCCTCCGAACTGGAGCAGAGACAGGTTAAGCTCAACCCCCCTTGAGGTGCAGACCTGTGGCTGCAGGGCTGGAGGGGGGCAGAGGTGCCCCAGGAGAGAAGCAGGCGCATCACCTGGACCCGCAGCACACACAGAGGAGTGGAGGTGTGCTATGACGAAGAGGAGGGCTGGTCCTGTGAAGCCTATGCCTGCGGCACGGCAAGGCCCAATTGCGCTATTGCCAGCAATAACAGGATCGTGCACAGGGCCCGGTTGTGGACGGGACTGGCGGGCCTTCATTCATCAACTGGGGTCTGGTGCAGAGCACACCGTCAGCCCCAGGGGGATGGAGGGGGGAGGCGAGTGCTGCCTGGAGTGTGGAGGCAGGGGACCAGTCAGGTCCTGAGGCCTACAACAAGATTAGGCACGAGGTCCATCAGTGGATGGGATGCTTAGCGGCCTGTTGCCCCTCATTGCATCGATTTAAGCCTGCAGCTTGCTCATCCCTACCCCAGGACAGGACTGCAGGTATCATCTGGAGTGTAGGGATAGGAGGTCATTTGGGGATCAGAGGCCTACACACCTGCACTCCACTACCACATGTCCCTTGAGCAGTGCGTGTGGGCCTGGAGACCGGGGAGGTCCCCCAGAAGACACCCCATCACTGGGCACCCGGGGGTTCGGGACCATACCCCGCTGGGGCAGTCTGGGTACTGTGACAGCCTCCCGAGACCGGAGCAGTGGCGGGCCCCAGAGTATTGCGCATGGGCTGCTGATTGGCAGCCCACGAGCCCTGTTGTGCCGAGGGCCCCTGACCATAGGGTCCAATAGAAGGAGTCGGATGGTAAGGAGAGCTAGCGGCGAAGGAGCAGTGGACTTGCCTGGGCAGTGTTGCATCTCCTGGAATTGCACTACACCTCTGCGTACCCCCCTGGGCAGCAAGTGAGAGCCTGTAGACTGTGTTGGTGACCGGTGTTGCCCTCCTGGCCGGTATCTCGTTGCTCGGGGCGTATTACTAGAGTGGCCTAGGTGTCGCGAAACCCCGTCTAACATACCACTTCCCTCTTGTCGGGGCCAGGGCAGGGTCCTGGGTCCCTGTGTCCGGACTGTGGAACATTCATCCGTGACCAGCAGAGCGCAGGGGGCCAGCGGCTACAGAGGAGAAGGGGAGCGACCGTAGAGCAAAGCTGCTGACTTGGAGTCTGGCTGACCTGAACCATTGCTGACCCTTCTGGCCTGTTGGCAGACTGGCAAGGGTTAGGCGAAGTGACCTCAAAACTAGGAGACTCGTAATACAATTGATCACCATGGCCCCATCCTGCTCCAAGAAGGAACAATCCCTCAAAGACAAGCTTATAAAGACAGCCGTCCCTGAGCGTCCCCTCCCAGTTGGCCCAGGACACACTCACTGAGACGGATGACACAGAGGGTCCGGTCACGTGCTCCTTTCTTGAGGCGCTTCTCAGCTCTTTGAAAGGCGATCTCCAAAGCATCAAGAGGGATCCATCCCAAGACCTGAAGTTAGTCCAGAAAGACCTGGCCGACACTGGGGACAGAGGCTCAACCCTAGAAGATAACACAACCAGCATGGATGAGGATATCGAGGCCCTACAATAAGAAGTAATTTGCCTCCGCTAACAACATGTGGATCTACAGGCCCACGCCGAGGACCTGAAAAATAGATCACGCCGCAACAACACTCACATAAGAGGAATTCCAACAGCTGCTGATGGAGGTGACATCGGAGCCTATATCCAAGCCCTCTTCACTTACATACTAGGGGCTACCGAGCCTCCCATTCAGATGGACAGGGTGCACAGGGTGGGTCTCCACAGGTTCTTCACCCACCCGCCCAGCGGATATCCTGGTGTGCTTTCACAAATTACCAGTAAAGGAACAGTTCATATGTAAGGTAAGGGAGCTTCATACCTTAAACTTTAAGGGTCATGTACCGGTAATATACCAGGATCGCTACGCCATAACCCTGCAGAAAAGGAGGGACTTCCTTCCAATAACCTCTGGGAGAAGGGGGTGTCCTACTTCTGGTGCCACCCATTTCATATAATTTTCCGATGGGAGGGCCAACTCCACCAGCTTCGCACCCTGTCAGCGGCATGTGCACTTCTGGGCATAGACAAGGATGCAGGCCCGGTGGGGGGGGAAGTGGGCAGGGCAGCTCCTTCTGTCCAGTCGTAGGCCTGAGAAGCACCAGCGTTGGCACAAACACCCGCCATCCACCAGGGACCTACCCCCGGCCTTGATGCCATGGCGCAAAAAAAATGGTGGGTGGTGCTGGAACTTTGGCAGGTGACCCAGATAGCCCAGAACACACCCGAATACCCGTTAAAACCTTGGCTGACTCATAGCAAAGGGGTAATGTAGGAAAGTACCATCTTTCTTGCCATGTTACCCCCAATTTTACATGTATGTCAGTATATTTTTGCCGGTCTCACTGGGATCCTGCTAGCCAGGACCCCAGTGCTCATAGTTTGTGGCCTAAATGTGTATGTCTGTTTTGTGCCTAACTGTGTCACTGAGGATCTGCTAATCAGAACCTCAGTGCTCATGCTCTCTCTGCCTTTAAATTTGTCACTATAGGCTAGTGACTACATTTACCAATTTCAATTGGCATACTGGACCTCCCTTATAAGTCCCTAGTATATGGTACCTAGGTACCCAGGGCATTGGGGTTCCAGGAGATCAATATTGGCTGCAGCATTTATTTTGCCACCCATAGGGAGCTCAGACAAACCTTTACACAGGACTGCCATTGCAGCCTGCGTGAAATAACGCACACGTTATTTCACAGCCATTTTCACTGCACTTAAGTAACTTATAAATCACCTATATGTCTAACCTTCACTTGCTGAAGGTTAGGTGCAAAGTTACTAAGTGTGAGGGCACCTTTGCACTGGCAAAGGTGCCCCCACATAGTTCAGGGCCATTTCCCCAGACTTTGTGAGTGTGGGGACACCATTACACGTGTGCACTACGTATAGGTCAATACCTATATGTAGCTTCACAATGGTGACCCCGAATATGGCCAAGTAACATGTCTAAGATCATGGAATTGCCCCCCCCCATTCCAAATCTGGTATTGGAGAGCCAATTCCATGCATCCCTGGGGCTCCACTATGGATCCCCAGTACTGCCAGACCAGTTCTCTGAGGCTTGCACTGCAGCTACAGCTGCTGCCACCTCACAGGCAGGGTTCTTCCTCCTGGGGTCTAGGCAGCCCAGTCCCAGGGAGGCAGAACAAAGCATTTCCTCTGAGAGCAGGGTGTTACACCCTCTCCCTTTGGAAATAGGTGTTAAAGGCTGGTGAGGGGTAGCCTCCCCAAGCCTCTGGAAATGCTTTGAAGGGCACAGATGGTGCCCTCCTTGCATAAGCCAGTCTACACCGGTTTAGGGAACCCCAGGCCCTGCTCTGGCGTGAAACTGGACAAAGGAAAGGGGAGTGACCACTCCCCTTGTCCATCACCACCCCAGGGGTGGTGCCCAGAGCTCCTCCAATGTGTCTCAGACCTCTGCCATCTTGGTTTCAGAGGTGTGAGGACACTCTGGAAGCCTCTGAGTGGCCAGTGCCAACAGGTGACGTCAGAGACCCCTCCTGATTGGTGCATACCTGGCTAGGTAGTCAATCCTCCTCTGAGGGCTATTTAAGGTCTCTCCTGTGGGCTTCTCTACAGATTACGACTTGCAAGAATCCATCAGGGCTCCTCTGCACTTCTCTCTTCAACTTCTACCAAGGATCGACCGCTGACTGCTTCAGGACGCCTGCAAAACTGCAACAAAGTAGCCAGAAGACTACCAGCAACATTGTAGTGCCTAACCCTGCCGGCTTTCTTGACTGTTTCCTGGTGGTGCATGCTCTGGGGGCTGCCCTCCTTCACCCTGCACTGGAAGCTACAAAGAAATCTCCTGTGGGTCGATGGAATCTTCCCCCTGCTTCAGCAGGCACCAAACTTCAGCTTCACCGGTACACTGGGTCCCCTCTCATCCTGACGAGCGTGGCCCCTGGAACACAGGTGGTGGACCCAAGTGACCCAGACTATCCTGTGGTCCAACTGTCAGAATTTGGAGGAAGTAAGTCCTTGCCACCCCTCCCCAGACAGTAATCCTGTGCACCGTGTGATCTGCAACTACAAGGGCTTCTGTGCACATTTTTAAAGAAATCCTGCATGCACAGCTGAGCCTAGGTCCCCAGCACTCCATCCTGCGATGCTCAGCTCCCTGAGTTGACCTCCGGTGTCGTGGGACACTTTGCAGTGTTGAGTTGACTGCTGTGTTCAGTCTTCTTGAACCCGTGTTCAAGGACTTCTGCAGGTGCTTCCCTCCTTTCAGAGGGCTCTCTAAGTTGCTGAGGACCCCCCTCTGTCTCCTCACCTGAGTGGCGACATCCTGGTCCTTCCTGGGCCCGGGCAGCACCCTTTTTCTTCAACTGTGACTCTTGCAGGTAGCAAGGCTTGTTTGTGGTATTTTGCCAAGGAAACAACGCTGCATTCCCCAGCACACCGTGGGACATCTTCTGCACAAAGCAGAACCTCCTACCTCCTTTTGTTAGTGCAAAACCAGCATCTTCTTCCAACCAGAGGCATCCATTTTGCACCTTCATCTGGGGTTTAGTGGGCTCCTGCCCCCCCTGGACACTTTAGCGACTCTTGGACTTGGCCCCCTTCCTTTACAGGTCTTCAGGTCCAGGAAACCATCTTCAGTGCTTTGCAGTCTGTTGTGGTCCTTGCAAAAATCCTTTGTCACGGCTTTAGTGTGTTTTGGGGGAAATAGTAGTACTTTACTCCTGCTTTCCAGGGTCCTGGGGTGGGGTCTCCTTTACACCCTTGGTGTTTTCTCACACTCCCAGTGACCCTCTACACACTACATTTTCCTAGGGGTGGATTTGTGGTTCTCATTCCACTTACTTAGTATATGGTTTGTGTTGCCCCTAGGCCTATTGCATCCGATCGTGTTTTACAGTGTTTGCACTACTTTCTGACTGTTTTACTTACCTGGTTTGGTTATTTGTGTATGTTACTTACCTCCTAAGGGAGTATATCCTCTGAGATATTTTTGGCACATTGTCACTACAATAAAGTACCTTTATTTTTAGTAACTACGAGTATTGTCTTTCTTATGATATAGCATCTATATGAGATAAGTGGTATTGCATGAGCTTTGCATGCCTCCTGGTTCAGCCTTGACTGCTCTGCTATAGCTACCTCTATCAGCCTAAGCTGCTAGAACACTATTACACTCTACTAATAAGGGATAACTGGACCTGTTATAAAGTGTAAGTACCATTGGTGCCCACTACAAACCAGGCCAGCCTCCTACAGGTAGCACACTTGCGACTATACTGAATCTGCGGATGGGGGTTGAGGGTGGGAGGTGGAGGGGTAAGTCACGATGGCTCACGACCTCAGTCTCTCTATCTCCACAGATAGGCGGGAGGTGGAGAGCAAACACCTCTCGTCCAGGGACATTGTTTTGGTTAAAATTTTTGTTCTCTTCAGGGGTTTCCTATTGGAGTCACTAAACAACGCGGACTGGGTTACACAAGTGGTATCTATCCTAGATACAAAAGACGGGGAAGGTAGGGATCGGCCAAAGGCAACATGGGGAGTGTACAAACAGGGACAGTCACCCTTTACCTGCTTTACATAAACACCTAACACATGCGCAGAATCACACCTAATGTAAAAGGCCATCCTCTTCCACCTAGACCAAACAAAAGCAAACAAATGCCTCCTATAGGAGACCCACCACCAGGAAAAAGACTGGTACCGCCTGAAGTCTCAGGCTTTTCCACAACAACTGCACTCCTCAAGCGCTGGTAGGACGGGGAGTAGCAATCCTGTTTTCGAGATCATGCAAAGGGAAAAAAGAAGACAAAACAGCAGAGATCAGGGGGCGGCTCCTAACATATCACATCCTGGTGGGAGACAAAATTCTGGCCCTAAGTTCGATATATGGCCTGTAAAAAGAAGAAATCCCCCAGGGGAGCAACAAACCATTCAATACACAGCTCAAATCAATCAACCATTCCTTCACTGCAATGATCAATCTCAAATAAAGGAATCTAAAACAATGTTTAATAGATAGTTCCATTAAAATGCAACATGAAATTACCCTTAAAAACCAACACAGAACCATTCATGTAAAAGTCAAATATGAGGGAGACAAAACAAAAGACATCCATCTTAGTCCATTATATTGTTGCTGTCCCAACTTTGGTATAAACAGGCCAATTGATTTGTGCACATAATTACTATTCAATGTTAAGCCCCGTCCAATGGGCCCAGTGGTCCAATTTGCGTCAACGCATTTTGGTGGTCTTTAAAGATCCTTCTTCAGGACAGTTCAATACACTCCCAACATATATTTTGCAAATCTGTACAAGAACAAACAAACAGAAATACATGAATTCCCAAACTATTTACATCCCCTTTAAATCTAAAACATACTCAATGTCAATATATTCAACTTAATTACTACCTCCTGTCACTTATCTAAATAAAATACCAAAAACAAGAAGAATATCTTGATTCCTTTATAGAGAACGTCACATGGAGGAATTCACAATGCACAATCAATAGTCTCTATATGTTCTGAAAAAAATTCACATACTACTATCCTATCATCAATCCTCTACATTCACCTGCGTCCAACATAAGTCAAGCAGACACCTGCTCACCATTCATCACAAATCCTTATCCACAAATTGTTTTTTGCTTCACGATAATCTAAAAAATTGATAACTTCTATATGGGCAAAACACAATAAATTAATCGCCTATTATCATCCTATCTGTTAATGATTTGAGTTATTTCATTGTGTCCTATGTGACTTATCCACAACATGCACAGCCCATTTTATTACACCCAAAAATAGTGTGTAGAAATAGGGTGAAGGAGAAGATTTAATCGTGATTAAAAATAGTTATTTAATAGTAGTACCAATGTTGTCCACAGGACTTACCATGGAGTTCACTTTTGTTTTGAACTCATCATACTCAGGAAGACCCTGTGCCATCAAATTGGCTCTCAGTCACTGATCTATAGGTAGAGGGCATGAATAAAAATATTTTTAAGTTTCATACGGTGATCCCTTTCACCATTTGACTATAAATAACTATAAAAACTATAATATTCCTTAATCCTCTACGTAAAACATGATAATTCACCTCCACTTCCTGTGTTTCACTAAGGTATATTAAGCAAGAGACTTATGCCAGTATAAAAAAGTTTTTTTAAAAAAGAACGGTGATTACTCATTATCTAAAACCCTCCAGTGAACATAATCACTATCAGCACCCTACTATCATATATGGGGTTCCAAAATAACGCTGATTATCATATATCGAATAACAAATGTCCCTATTATATATCGTATACAGTATCCACATCGTTTCCTCGGATGTCACCTACCGAATTTTTGGACATCGTCCTCGTTTTTTTCAATTCGGTTCGATCAACTTGTCAACTACACCTCCTTCCTTTATGTTTAGTGGTGAGTGTATCCTTACTCAACCAACCACCAATCAGAGGAGTCCTTTGTGCCTTTCCTAGTTTCCTCATGTAAAATGCTAACTTCCTGTTACATGAAACACTGAACCGCTCACACCAATTTGGCGGTTCCAGTATACTCTACATCTTGTGTTTCCCCGTTTGGTACAGACTTCCTGATATAAAATACTCACTTCCTGTTTCACAAAACATTGAACTGCTCACACCAGGTCGGCAGTTCCAATATACGCCCCATCTTGGATTTCCCCGTTTGATGTTAAACTAATTACTCGTTATAATACAGGGGGCTATTCCATTCTATTAAACTCTCCTTTTCTCAATATTACATATCCATCTATCGACCAAATCGGAAAGATGCAAATAGCAACTTCCAAATAATCATATAATCATAGTCCCCTGTTCAACCACACAATTACATCTCTAAGGGGTCATAACTTATAACTCAATAAATAAAAAAGAGCCCCTCACTCAGTTAAAAAAAAAAATTATATTAGAGACAAACCTCTTTGTCCCAATCCTCCTTACTATTCAAATCATTCTTCACCGTCTCCAATCTAATAATGTACCATAGTTCTTGCCTCTTTCTAAATGTTTCACAATTACCTCCTCTCTTTCTTGGACAAATTTTCTCCAGGATAAACCATCGCAGATCTTTTTCAGAATGTCTCCCTTTGTGAAAATGGTCCACAAATGGTGCATTCATCTTACCTGTCCTAATTGCTGATCTATGTTCATATAGACAAGTCCTCAGTTCTCTTACTGTTTCACCCACATAGCCCTTACCACATGGGCACAAGATTAAGTACACTACATTTTTTCTGCGGCATTTATTCATACTTGTTGGTGTAATTGTTAAGCCCTGATATTCAATGGACTTCTCTTCTATACATAAATCACAGCAACTGCAATCACCTCATCTATAATTCCCTTTCACTTCACTGCCAGTCAAGCTAAGCTGTCTAGATGGACGTTCCTCTCTAGAAGTCTGAACCAACCTATTTCTCAAATTTTTATTGTGTCTAAAAGTGTAAAGAGGTTTATTTAGGGGGATTTCTTCTCCATTGTTTAAAACATGCCAGCTCCTATTAATAATATTCTTTATCTTGTTGCTAATTCCTTAAAAGTGACTTACAAAAACAATCCTGTCTAGTTCTTTATTCCTGCGTTCATTCTCAAACATGCTCTCTCTGTTATAAAAACAAGCTCTCTTGAAGGAGTGGTTAATCAATTTATGTGGATAACCTCTGTTCCTCAATTTTTGTTTCAAATCCATGGAGTGTTTATAAAAATCCTCAAGGGTAGTGCAATTTCTCCTGAGTCTCAAAAATTGCCCAAACGGAATACACACCCTTTGAGCTTTTGGGTGGAAACTTGAATAGTGAAGGAGAGTATTTTTATTAGTTGGTTTTGTAAATAACTCTACCTCCAAAACCCCTCCATTGTCCTTGATCGAAATATCAAGGAAATCTACTACAGTGTCACTCACATGGGCTGTGAATCTTAAATTCATGTCGCCCAAATTTAGCCATAATAAAAATTCTTCTAGTTCTTGACGGGATCTTTCCCATATAAAAAAATATCATCAATAAACCGGTGCCAAGTCAAGATATTTTCAAAAAGTAGGGCTGCCTCATTATAAATGTGTTTGTTCTCAAATTCACCTACTTAGAGGCAAGCTAAACTGGGAGCACGGGTAGCTCACATGCTGGTCCCTTTAAGTCGTAAATAAAGATCATTTTTAATTAAGAAAAAGTTATTTTTACGGACCACAGTAACACAATTTATAATAAACTCCCTATTGGCCCCTCTCAGATCCGTCACATCTAAACAGCTCCTGATCACTTCAATCATATTGTCCTGTGGAATAGTTGTATAGAGGGCGTCTATATCTAAGGTCACAAGGAATTGCCTATCCCTATTAAACTCCCTACCTTCAACCTTAGAGATCATGTGAGCTGAATCTCTAATGTAAGATCTCTATTGTGAAACTAGAGTTTTTTAAAAACTATCCGCATATTTGCTAAGGGGTTCCAATAGGGACCCAATATATGATATTATCAGTCTCGGGTGGATTCAACAGATTCTTGTGGATTTTAGGTAACCAATAAAAAGCCAGGATAATGGGGTTCTCTTTCATAAGAAATTGTCCCTCTTCCTCACAGATCCAACCCTCCGTTAAACCTTTCCCAATTTCCTTCTTTAATGTCTGTAATCTAGTCATTGGAACTTGTTGATAATGTTCTTTCACTGACAGAAGCTCCTCAGCTCTTTTTTCATAATCTCGAGTGTCAAAAATTGCAACACCACCCCCTTTATCTGCATGTTTTATGGTGATGTTAACATCTTCTTGAAGGGAACTAAGGGCTTTCATTGTCCCAGTGTTAAGTTATCCTTCGGTTTAAAAGGGTCCAGCAATATTCTCTGGATATCCATCTCCACAAGGGTCTTGAATAACTCAATTTCTTTTCCTACTTGTGTAAGACAGGGGGTAAACGTCGTTTTAGGTCTTAACCCAGAAACATTCCGCTCATCTCTAGCGAACTCTCGTCCTGCAAAAAACCTTTGTAATCTAACTTTTCTAAAAAAGGCCCTTAGATCCCTCTGCAATTCTAACCTATCAACCCTTGCTGTAGGGGCAAAACTAAGGCCCTTTTCCAACACTTCTATCTCCCTGCGTGTCAAAGATCTTTGAGATAAATTCACTACACGGGCTTTATCTACCTCCAATATGTTTGGTTTCATGTTCTCATTTATTCCTGTTCGGGTTGGTTTCTCTGTGATGAACCCCTCCCTCTCATAGCCCCGACTCTGCGATTGGGGCGTGGGCATAATCCTAAAAAAATCGTTGGTACTCTGTCCTCCAGTATCTGAATTATCATGTATGTATTCCTCTTCCTCACTCCCCGAGCCTGAGGATTCAGAGAATGTAACATATTTCTTCCCCCCAATTTTCGGGGCCATCCATTTCCCTTTTGGGGTCATGTCTGCAACCTGGTCTTTTTTTTCCAAGGTAGTAATCTTTCTGGAGGTAAGGGTATGTAAATTCATAATTAAATTCATTAATGTCCCTCCTCAATTTCACAGATTTTTTGTTTGTGAGGTAGTCTCTATATCCAGCTACCTCCTGATTTAATTCTTCCAAACATTTTTTCATTATCTAAAGCCATACTATCCTTCCAGACTTTCTCTAATTCTTCAATTTCTTGTCTTTCAATAATGACCATCCCTTGAGCTGTCTAAATGATTAGTAACTTCCAATCACGACTACATTGATTGGCTATAAGGGTCCAAGTTTCCAAGAATTTCCAATTCTCAATCAATAAACCCAGTTCATTCCGAACCTGTAGTCCAACTGGAATAACTCCTGATTTTACATATTCAATGAGGAAATCAGCATGTAATTCTGTTCTAATCATTTTTTTCTTTAAATTTAAAATCTTGTTCCTCTTTCATTTTCTGAGGAAGCGATCATTGCTTTCCCACCAATTTTTCCATTTGCTCCAATAATTTTGTTAAATTGGTCTTCACTAAAACCAAATATTTTAAAAACATCCATGGTAAAAGGCCTGAACAACAATCAAGAAATCTTTATTCTTAAAGCAGTCTCTGACACATTGGGCTCCAAAACGAAGTTGATCCTGCTGAGGGGCGACCTTACATAGTATTTAACAATGTCATGGACCGCTCCGCGCAATGCCACGGTGTGTCTGGGGAGATCACGGCGGGAGGAGCTCACTGGCTACAGGAAATGGGACTAGGAGACCTGTGGAGTTTGAACTATCCCCACTCCCAGGACTACACTCTCTACTTCCATGCACATGAAAAGTATGCTAGGCTGGACCATTTCTTAGGGATGAAAGCAATACACAACATGACCACTGCAGTCGAAATAGAACCCTGCTTTTTATCCGATCATTCCACAGTCATTGCTGACCTTGCATTCTCCCAGATGGTCTGGGTAAGCTGCATGTGGCGACAGAGACCCTCTTCTGCATCGGCGTGCTGGTAGTCTCACAAATTTGATGAGTAATAGAAAACTAGTTAGCACTTAACAATACTATCGACACTTCAGCAGCAGTGGTATGAGATGCACTAAAAGTGGTAGTCAGGGGAGAATTTATGGCCATCTCCGCTGCAGACAACAAATTACATCAGGAAAGGAGGGAATAACTACAACAAGTTAGGGAGCTAGAGCACATCCATCACCACACAGGAGCCCCTAGGGTATGGAGGCAACTAGAGACATCTCAGAAACAACTAGCGGAACTAGATCTTGCAGAGTACTCCATCCTCCAGCTGAAACACTCTCACTATCTTGGGGGTAACCAGCATGGGCGACTGTCAGCAAATAGACTTTGCGTTCGCTGCCAGGCGACGATTGTAGAGTCACTGGTTCAGCCAGAAGGCTCTATACTCCAGACCAACTCACATATCGCAGCCACCTTCAGGAATTTTATACTCCACAAAATATATCACCTAACATGATTGATGGATACCTACAGTCAGCTAACATCTCAACCCTACCCCAGGTACAATCGGAGGATATTGACCAACCCATTTATACAGAGGAGGTCTTCTTGGCAATGCCCGATTACAACCCTACAAGTCACCGGGCCCAGATGGCTACCCAGCAAACATTTGCAAGACCTTCTGCCGGCAGTTAGCGCCCTTCCTGACCAGGGTTTTTAACTCTATAAAGGGCCCACAGGACCTACCCAGACTAAGAAGGATGCATCAATTGTCATTATCCCTAAGTCCGGAAGGGACAGGCAGTAGTGCGATTCCTACTGGCTGATTTCCCTCCTCAACGTCAACTCAAAATTACTCACAGGCATCCTAGCAGCCCGACTGAACCCACTGATGACGGGGATGGTAAGCCCAGATCAATCTGGGTTCATTCCTCAACGACAATGCAGCGATAATACGAAGAGAATATTACATTTCATAGACAAAGATAAAGATTTGGAAATGAAATCGTCCTGCTAGAGGTCGACGCCAAAAAGGCTTTTGACCGGGTTCACTTATCATAGTAAATAGAGATGCTCACCCACTTTGGTTTACAACCCCGCTTCCAAAGCTGGATACTGAGCACCTATAGTCACCCAAGGGCAATGGTCAGGGTTAACGGGCACCCATCAACACCCTTCCCTATAGGCAGAGGTACACGCCATGAGTGTCCACTGTCACCATTGCTATTTGCGCTTTATATGGAGCCTTTTGCTCAACATGTCCAGGACCATCCAGGTATAACCAGGGTTCGATTTAGGGGAGAAGACCACACCATCTACCTATATGCAGGTGATGACATAGTGGCCCTCGATATCCCGGGTGGGGCTCTACCAGCCTTCCTGGAGGAGGCGGAAACTTTTGGCGCAAGCGGCAGGATTTCATATTAACGTCCAGAAATCTCAGGTATTGAACATCTCAGTGTCCCCACAAACGGCAACACTACTCTCAGATAGCACCCCTGTCCAGTGGACCACCAACAATATTCCCTACCTAGGTATACAGCTGGCAAAGACGGTACCTACCACTGAACAGGTGAACTATAGAGTCCTCACGAGACAGGCCAAGTGAGACCTCGCTGGATGGTGCCAGTACCCCCTCTCCTGGCTAGGTCACATAATGGCAGAGCCTACCTGCCGCTCCCCCAGCTGGAACAACTGAGATGCTACAAAAGGTAGGCTGGGTATCCCTAACCTCTGCACATACTATCAGGTGGCACTGCTCCACTACCTAGTCAAGTGGTCGAGAGAAGAATCTGGGAAACCATGGCTGTTCATGGACCAGGCAATTACCCATCTACACTTATGGAAGGTGCCTTTCCTTAGAAAGTTGTAGTGCCCCTGGGGTCTCTATTCTTCCCCAGTAACGGAGCCCACGCTCAGAGTCTGGAACAGAGTGGCTACGGCTATGGGACTGACCACATTTCCATCCCCCCTGACGCCCATACTAGACAATTCACACCTTACGCCAGGACAATATTGTCAGTAGTTTAGTTGGTGGCAAAATAGCGGATGCAGATCTATCAGCCACCTGTATAATGTAGATAGGGTTCACTCCTTTGAATAACTGAAAGAGGAGTTTGATCTACCAGAGTCAGAAAGACATTGCTATTTCCAAGCCGCCACTGGTTCACAGACCTTGCTCTTCAACCCTGGGCCCAGAGACCATTGACATCCTTTGAACAGTGGCTTCTTCTGAAGCTTACAGACAAAAGAATGATGACAGACTTATATACCATCAGGCCCTCTGATATCCTTGTGACAGCACCGCTGGAAACAAGAACTGGGCAGAAACCTCACCCACACAACTTTTAAGATCTTTTTATGTTAAAGGATGTTATATTTCCTTGTTTACTCCGTCTACTGCTCATGTTATTATGAGGCTGATAAACATTTGAACTTCAGATAACAATAAAAAGATTTAAACCATAAAAGATTTGAAAAAATATTAATAAAAAAATCAATTGAATCTAAAGGCAATCTTGGAACTTAGTCGTGTGATCAGATATTGGCTGAGTAGTCCAGAAAAAGCAAAGTTGTAGACCCCACTGCTGATCCACCAATGTGGGAGGCTGGCTCTGTATATACTATGCCAAACTGAGGTAAAGTGTGCACAGAGTCCAGTGGATCCCAAGAGGCTTTATAGAGGCTAGAGTAGATAATGCTAATGCTCTCTTTTGTGGTAGTGTGGTCAAGCAGTTAGGGTTATCAGAGGGTAGTGCCAAACATTTGTTGTACACACACAGTCAAGAAATGAGGCACACACTCAATGACCAACTCCAGGCCAATGTTTTATGTATCAAAATATAATTTGTTATTTTATTTCTAGAACCAAAAGGATCTTTGCTGCAGGTAAGTACAGTTTCAAGAATGTATCACTTTCAAGTATCAAATGCACTTTGTTTAGAATTCACAGGAAAAACAGTTTTCAGGTAAGTAATACTTTTCGGTTTCAAAAGTAGACAGGGCGCAATTTCTCAAAGAAAGCAATGCAGCCCTAGGGGAGGAAAAGTAACAACACAATTTGCATGTAAGATCTCAACTTATGATCCCAGTCTTCGGGGGTTAAGGTGTCCACAAGGCAAAGTTTAGGAAGACACCAAGGGTGCACCACCAGCAACACACAGCCAGCCAGGTGCAGAGGTCAAAGTTGATGTTGGGCACCCAGTGGATTCCTATACAGACTGGGGGCACTCATAAAGAAACTGCTTGCAGGTAAGTACCAGTGACTTCAGGGCACAAAGCTGGGGGGTTTAGATCAGCACCTGGGGGCACCAAACATACACCCTCAGTGGCACAGGGTGGCCGGGTGCAAACACAGCATCAGCGCCCAATGCCTTTCAATGAGGGAACCCCGGGGGTCACAAAGATGCTGCAGGCTTGGTTGAAGGAGTCGGCTGAAGAAAACCAGTGTCTGGACAGGTAAGTTGAGAGCCCACTGGACGTTGCTGGACAGTCAGTTGGGTTCCCCAAGACCAGGGGGTACCTTTAGGCGTTGGGAAATCTTCACCGTAGCAAATCGCGATCAAAGGGGTCCTCTGGACTGAGGCTGCAGGCATCGTCATGTTGGTCAGGAGGAGTCAACTCAGGGTGGACTCGAGGTCAGAATCGCCTGGAAGACCTTTTCAGGACCGGTGGGCCACGTAGACATGGTCCGTGGGCATCAGGTGCAGAGTGGACAGGACTTGCAGATCTGGGACAGTTCTGGAGTCCTTCTCGGAGGTTTCTTTGTGGACAGCGCCGATGTCCTCTAGAGATCTCGATCCTTGGGTAGGCAGGCAGTCCTCTGAGGGTTTGTAGAGGTTGCTGGCTCTGCAGGATGCATCACCTATTTGTACCAGGAGTCTTGAAGCTGCAGACAGGCTGCTAAGGCTGGGACCAAGTCAGTTGTCATCTGGAGTCTTCTTTGCTGGTGCGACTTCTCAGTCCTTTATCTTCTTTCAGGTCATCTGGAATATGTAGAGCAAGGTTCAGGGGTGCCCCAAAAATACTAGATTTAGAGGTGTTACAGGGGCCAGAGGGAAGTAACCAATGGCTACTGACACTGAGGGTGGCTACACCCATTCTGTGCACACTCCCTTTGGGAAGGGGGCACATTCCTAAACCTATTGGCTAACATTCTCCAAAACAAGATGGAGGATTCTGCCAGGAGCAGTTCACCTCAGCTCTGCGCACCCTAGGGGTGGTCCCAGCTGGAATGGATGCTCCTCCTGGTGTCGACTAATCTTCCTGCTGGACCTGCATCCAAAAGTGGGGCTTGGCCTGGTGGGGGCGGGCATCTCCACTAGTTGGAGTGCCCTGGGGCAGTGCAACAAAAAGAAGCAGGAGTCCTTGAGGCTTACCGCCAAGTGTTGCAGTTCCTACAAGGGGGTGGTATGAAGCACCTCCACCCAGAGCAGGCTTTGTCTCTGACACCGGAGAGCACAAAGGCTCTCAAACGTATCTGTGACTGGCAGGCTGACACAGACCGGTCAGCCTTACCCTAGAGGGTTGGGTGAACCACAGCGGGAATCTCAAAGATGCCCTCTGTATGCATTTTCCAATAAATCCAACACTGGCATCAGTGTGGGTTTATTGACCTGGGAGGTTTGAAACCAAACTTCCCAGTTTTTAATGAAGCTATCATAGAAGTGTGGAGTTTGTAATGACAAACTCCCAGCCCATGTACTCAATATGTCATACTGCACTTACAATGTCTAAGAATGGACTTAGACACTGGAGGGGCATATTGCTTATGCAGCTATGCCCTCACCTGCGATATAGTGCACCCTCCCTTAGGGCTGTACGGCATGCTAGAAGATTGACTTGCCTATGCCACAGGCAGTGGTTTGTTGGCATGGCTCCCAGAGAAGAATGCCATGTCAACTTTACCTTTTACTCTCCACCAACACACACAATCTTCAATGGCAGTGTGCATGTGCTTGGTGAGGGGTCCCTTAGGGTGGCATAATACATGCTGCAACCATTATAGACCCTCCCTGGCCACAGGGCCTTTGGTACCACTGGTACTTTTCACAAAAGACTTAGCTGTGTGCCATGGGTGTGCCAATTGTGGAAGCAACGGTATAGTTTGGGAAAAGAACACAGGTGCTGGGGCCCGGTTAGCAGCATCCCAGCACACACTCAGTCAATTTAGCATCAGATATCAAGTAAAACGTGTGTGTGGGTGGGAGGTGGGTCACTATACCAAAAGGGGCTCTTTCCTCCACCCTCCATCTTTCAGTGTGTATTACTTAGCTGTAGACCATTTACCAAGCAAAAGATCATACGTGAAGTTGGTATGGGACGTGCATCCTCTATCAAAACATTATCCTGGTTGACTTTCTCAAAAAGATCCTGAAATCCATGATTAGTGGACTGTACCCCAGGAGAAAGTGAACTGTTGTTGCCATGTTTTTTTTTTTTGCCTACAGATTTTTTGCAGTGAGGGATCCAGGCTATCTTGGCCTGACATCACAAATCAGCCTTAACCGAGAGAGTGCTCAGGCGTGGCCAAGATGTCGACCAGAGCGGACGCGAACGGATCAGCTCCGCTCCCGGCCCCAAATTATCTTACTATTCTCCACCACCCAGACCCCCACAGAAGCCGGGGCTGAGACTCCAGGGGCCCCGGAAGACAGTGCCCACACTAAGATGCGCAGTCCCCCGATGGCAGCCGCCACAGCATGAAAGCAGGAGGCCTATGCAACTCGTGCGGTCTGCGCAGCCGAGCGTAGAGCGAGGGCGGAGCCTCGAAATCAAATGTAGTGCCTGGCAATTGGCAAGGCGAGCTGGTGGGCAGAGCCAGGACTAACGGAGGCACGAGCGGAGACGGCGAGGTGGGGGTGCCACGCTGGAGGTGGCAGCGAAGCTCAGAAGAGCTGGGATCAAGGAGAGGACGCCATAGGGGGCGTGCGTCTGCGCCCTCTGCACGCTGAAGAAGAGGTAAGCGTTACCCTGTGTTCCCACACCTTCCCCTAACGCCACGGGGTGGCCTCCCTTCCGGCACTCCACCCAATCCCACCACAATGATGGAGGGAGTAACGCGCGGGGTGTCCGGGGATGAACGCTGCTGCTTTTCGCTGGAGTAGGCGGCGAGGAGCTCCTGGCATCTCGGATCAGGATGTAGGGGATGGTCTGGGGTGGGCGCGCTTCATGACTGGGGGTATCCCACGACAAGTTTACTCCCAGGACCCACCAAGAAATAATGCACATGACTGCCAGCTTGCTACTGAAGTCCATCTAAAAGCGGCTGAACTGAGATAAAGTATGTAATATGTCCCTAAAAGACGATATTTGAACACAATCATACATTGAGAATCATATTAAACAAGGAAAAGGCAGTTTGCCTCTTGTTATAGGAACGAAATTACCCTTGCACATAAATATTGGCTCATCTAAACTACGTCTGGGAGCAAATATACGTTGCATAGATCTTCGCTTTAACGGCCGCACCCATGGTCAAACCTAAAAACACGAGGCAGCTGCTACTGACTGAGGGAAGTATGCCTCTATCGACTACCACTCCTATGGACACTGTGGTGGACCCTCCAACAGATGAATGAGACCATGCAAGCACATTCTGCTCAATTTGACAAGCTACTTCAAGCAGTGCTAGACACAAAACCAATTCTGGAATTTAAAATAGACTCTGTAATCACAGGAGGTAAACTTGCTTCCAGTGGAACATGGTAAATTAGCCAAAAGGGTGTCTGCAAATGAGACATCACTAGCTGAAGTACAACCAGGAGTAACATACATCCAAAATCAGGTATCGCAGCTAAAGGTGTAAATTTATCTCTTGCAACGCAGGGCCGAAGATGCAGAGGGACGTCCCGCAGGAGCAACGTTCGCTTCTTGGGATTTCCGGAAAGGGTGGAAAGGCCTAAGGACCTAAGGTTGAACTATTCATAGAACAATGGTTGAGCAGGACGGTCCTGAGCAATTATGTACCACCTTTCTTTTCTATAGAACGTGCACACAGGATTCCAGGAAAGCCACCCAGACCTGGATCTCCACCTAGACCACTGATAGCTCGCCTCCTCAATTTCCGAGACTGTGACCGGATACTCCAACGCTTCTGCACACAAGGCCCCTTGAAGTTTGAAAACACCACCATCATGGCCTACCCTGACTAAACCATGGAGGTTCAATGCAAACAAACTTTGTACATAAAGATCACGCAGCTCCTACGTGACCGTAACATTGCATACTCATTGCTCTTTCCAGCGCGCTTACGATTAGTAGATGAAGGTAAGACCCATATTTTTCCAACTCCTGAAGATGCATGGACATGGGCACACGTGAAGGGCCTGGTTGAACCCCATGATGATGACACACCAGATGAAACATGGCTGACATCACAACCTCGACGCAAGAAGAAAACCGGCAGCAAGATGCGTCCCTATAGGGCACAGGCGGCTATGGGCCAAGCACAGGCACTGCTTGAAGCGACCCAACTTTCCTGTAACTCTTACGCTGCCCTTCAGGAAGAAAGAGGATCAGACTCTGACTCATCAATGGGTCGCGCTAGTGGCTCCATGTTTTTTTTCTCCTTTGGGCCTAGTGATAACACCACGATCAGCAGATGACCTCTAGTACCACACACGAACAGCGGTACACTGTCACTTGGCTGTTGCAATATTTATGGAAACAACCACTCCCAAATGGACTTCGCTGCTAACTCCCTGATCTTGCGCTTAATATGCTGTCGGTGGTGGCACTGATCCCCAGCTGGCAGTCACATTTGCTTATTTAAATGGGGCCTGCATGCTGAAATTGGCAATCTGGAAACATGCAACACCTGCAGATGGTGAAGGAGAAATAGGTGGATGAAGACTCTGTTGTCATTGATGGTGGCTGACAGGAACGAGATGCCGGACCACTGCCCCCAACCCCCGAGTGGACTTCCGAATGGAAACTATTAATAGTACTGCTCATAAGGGCACCTGTTGTGCTCAACAGTTATTGGGCGTATCTGGCCCCGTTGGCCACAGCCCTGTTGGGCATCCCATTATTGGTTGTTTTTCTTGTTCCGCAGGAGTTTCGACGCTGATGTTCAGTAACTGGGCTAGAGGGCTAACACAGAATTGGGTTGACTATGTTCGAGCCCCAGGATTGCTGGATAGACTTATGTACTCATGCAGGCACACAGCTATAATAAAGTTATGTGGAATGTTAGGGGTATGGCCAATCCCGGTAAGCGTAGTAGGGTTTATGCATACTTAAAGCGTCACAATATTCACATAGCGATCCTGCAAGAAACGCACATCACTGACAAAGACCTCCATAACATTAGAACCAAATGGCGAGGTATGGTTTTTAGCACATCCACATCAGCATTTGCAAAAGGGGTGAAGACTTGCGTGGCTCCGGAGGTCCCCTATGGAGTCGATCATACAATGGTGGATGAAGATGGCAAATATGTGCTGCTGGAGGGTTCCCTAGATGGCCACTCCCTATCCATAATTGGAATATATGCTCCCAACTCAAAACAAGGGGATTTTCTGCAATCAATCACACCTGCACTCTTTCAGGACCCAACTGCTAACTGTATATTGTGGGGGGAGACTTTAACTGCATGTCGGATGTAGATATGGACAGATCTCGCCAACCGCTTGCGGGTGCTCCCAGCCGTACATTGGCGAGTGAGTTACGCCATTGGATGTCAGAGGGTGGGCTTCAAGATGTATTGAATCCGCAAGACAGAGAATACTCTTTCTACTCCCCAGTCCACGTGCTACATACTCACATAGACTTCATATTAAGCTCTACATGGCTGACCTCCAGTGCCTCGAGGGTGGATTATGTGACCAAGACATTGTCTGACCACTGTCCACTGACGTTTAGCATGTACTGGGGACGACTACGCACCTATGTGCCTACCTGGCGACTGCGCACCGACTTGTTGGCCGACTCTCCCTTTTGCAAGGAGCTGCTCACCTACATCTCTAATTACTTTGCTATAAATGGAGGGTTGGCCGCGACACGAGCTGCGGAATGGGATGCCCATAAAGTGGTAGTGTGAGGACACTGCCTCTCTGCCTCAGGGGGTATATGACGCATACTAGTGAGAGATCTAAACGCAGTGGAGGCAGAATTGTGCAGGATGGAATGCTCAGCAGCACAGGGACGCACAGACTTAGATGCCATTCACAAACAATGTGCACGTCATCAAGAGTTAGACAGGCTACTGCGTCTTTATGACTACCGCCATTATATTGCTAAAGCACATGCAGAGGGTGATCGTTCTGGCAGACAATTGGCGTGGCTGACTCGGACCGAGCAACATAGAACACCCATTGGGGCAATAAGGCTCAACAATGGAAATGTGGTTAACACTCAAATGGCCATAAATGATGCCTTTAGACATTAATATAGCACACTTTATGCAGCAAAGCTGGACCCCCAGCAAAGCAACTAGGGGACTTCTTCGACTCAATCACTCTCCCTCACCTCACGCCATTACATCACGTTATAGCAACTGAGGAGATCCATACAGCCTTACAAAAACTGGCCCGCAACAAGACTCCAGGTATGGATGGACTACCGGTAGAATATTACGCAATGTTTACAAAGCAGCTGGCAACACCATATCTAGAAGTGCTACGCGAAGCACAGCAACATGGACGACTCACAGACTCGCAATGCGATGCATTGATTGTAGTCTTGCCTAAGCCAGGCCGTGATGCCCTAGATGTAAGATTTTATTGGCCTCTATCACTGCTCAACTTAGATTGTAAGATACTAGGTAAGGTCCTTGCAAATAGATTGCTTCCATTAATGACACACCTAATCCACGAAGACCAATCTGGTTTTATTCCAGGACGGAATACCTTCCCAAACCTGAGGCGACTTTTCAGATTAATGACGAATACTCACAAGGGCGAACATGATAAAATAGCAGTGTCTTTGGATATCGAAAAAGTCTTCGATACCCTAGGGTGGCCTTTCCTAAAAGAAGCTCTATGTAGGATGGGTTTCAGACTAGAATTTCTAAAATGGATCAGCATATTATACGCTAACCCCACGGCCTGCATCAAAACAGGCCAGTTTATATCCCAAAGTTTCCCCATATGTCGTGGCACTAGACAGGGGTGTCCCCTATCACCCCTACTATTTGCATTAGCCATGGAGCCACTAGCGGCTCAACTCCGATCGTGAGCACTCTTGTGGGGGATACCCGAGGGTGACAAACAACATATAGTCTCTCTTTACACCAATGATGCGTTGGTATACTTACGCAACAGCACATCAGCTCTTCTGGAGCTACTGAATTTACTAGAACAATTTGGAAATCTGTCCAGACTACATGTTAATTGGTCTAAATCCTGCTTATTCCCACTCACTCCAATCCCAGAAAACTTGCAACCCGACCTCACACTCTACGGGGTTCAATGGTGCCACTCTACTTTTAAATATCTCGGCATTCAAATTTATCACACAAAAGATGACCTACTAGAAAGCAACCTAGGCCGTGCGATGCGCACAATTAAAGGATCGCTGCCTTTTTGAGGGTCGCTACCACTGTCGCTTTTGGGACGAGTGGCTATTGCTAAGATGATAATACTTCCAAGATTGTTCACCATACAACCACTGATTGTGCCTCGTTCCTTCTTTCGCACTCTGAATGGGTTGATGTTCACTGTAATATGGGGCAATGGTTTCTGTCGTGTGGCACTTACAGTGACACACCAACCCCTAATGAAAGGAGGCCTCGGCATGCCAAATTATGAACTATACTACGCGACAGCACAATTGCAGTGGCCTCTGCAGTGGTTGAAGAACCCCCTGAGTGCAGAATCACAGATAGTACAGTCCACACTGGGTAGAACTAGTACCCTTGCATGGTTATTAGACCACACAACTCCTCCTGCATATGGAAATATCCTAGAATTGCACGCACATGTTGGAAGGGCTATGTCCACAAGAAAGATCCAACCCTCCCCTACTCACCCACGATCCCGCTGCTTGATATACCAGGTATTAGGAAACTATATGCACAACATACCCTGGAGCCGTGGTTGGCATTGGGGATACAAACCATAGGTGACCTATTCAGAGAGGGACACCTTCTGACATATTCGAAGTTAAATGAAGGATACGCTGTGGTCCCCGGGTGATTTTTGACATACAGCGCGCTGAAACAGCTAATACATAACGCTTGGCAGCACAGAGACATCGAACCCCTGTGCTCGACCATACTTCACACTATACTGTCTTATCACGGATCCCAGACACACTGTGTCCCAGCTCCATAGCTCCCTGCTGGAGAGTATTGACTCAGTGCAGGAGGGAGCTTGAGCATGTTGGGATAAGGTCCTCCAAGCACCATTGTCACACACGGCATGGTCCAAAGCAACTCAAATGACAAAAGGAGGTGCTGCAGAACTCCAGATTTCGCTTCACTCAATTTAACTATCTGCACCAGACTTACCTGTCCCCGCACTGCCTCCATTGTATGTTTCCCCACACTAATTATGAATGTCCACGTTGTGGGGAACCCAATGCCAATTTCTATCATATGGTGTGGTCGTGTCCACCCATACAGAGAACCTGGCATGATATTACTTCCCTGACGGGTGAACTGGTCGTTCACACACTCCACACCACACCAGAATCCTGTTTACTGGGAATACGCCCCAGATCAAAGCAAGATAAGCAGAAACATAGATGTGTAGACCTAGCATTTGTCCTATTCAAACACATCAGTGCAATGTAATGGAAAGCACCTGGGGTACCAACCTAAGTAGGTCGCAAAGTGATCTATTAAAGTGGACGAAAGGGGAAATGCACAATCTTCAATCCTTAAAAGACACAGGCTTGGGGACCAAAGGACTAGGGTTCTGGGACAACATTATGTAACACCTTGAGGCCAAAGATGACACACGTCCACCTTGACTCTTCCGTGAAAGCACAGCAATAATTAGGTAAGATAATATTAAATTAAACCATCAAATTTAATAGTAAACAGGAAAAGCACATGAGAGGATATGTCTGTAGATCGGAGTTCCCAGTGCAACTGCCCCAAAGGAGCAGTAAATCTTCCCTCTCAAGACTGACTCTGCATAACTTATACCAATAAGGGCCATCTACACATCACATGCAACTACCCTTACTCCACCAGGAGACATAGAAGAAGTGCAGATTCAAATGTACACTGACAGAGCGCAGGTCATTCACCCTGTGACGTCGCAGTCCTATGTTTTTGAACCACGCTTAGACTATGAATCTGGATGTTTATTCTTTCTCGACCCTCTAGATATTACTTTTGATCATAGATGATCTATACTATATGTTACACTGCAACTGAACATGACTAAATGCATATTGTAAGTGTCCCTCTTCCCCTCCCCCAGTTGTGAATTGGAATTTATCCTATGATTCAATACCATAGCTCAAATTGAAAGTCGAAGTTAAATGTTGTATGTGCAAAATGAATAAAGAGATTTTTTTTTAAATGAGAGTACTCGCACATCTCCCACTCAGCCAGGCCAGGTAGTTACCAGCTTTGTTGCCCACTTCCTACAGCTTCCTCGGGGTCCACAGATAATGTGCCTTTACTACCTTAATCCCAACTCAACCCTGCTCCCATTAAGACATGCTCTAGAGATCGGACCTCCTTAATTCAAGACTTTCCCTTTTGACTAGATCTGACCAGTGTGTAAATGCCAAAGGACAATTGGCATGCCTCCCATAATATATCTGCTGATTTATCCAATTCCATATCTTCATAACAATATTTTGTGGTTATTTCTTGAAGTTACTTGACCGCATCCCAAACATTCAATTCCCACACATTAAGCTTCCAAATATCAAAGGGCTTAGACCTCTCACAATTTAGCCTTAAATGTGAGTGATCTATTAAACTCCTAGTTAAAAATTCCACTCCAATCAATCCATGGAGCCACAGACCTAGGTGTTAAAAAGTAATTCAAGCTCCCTTGCTTCAATTCTATCATGCTGAGGCCCTTTCGCAGATCAAGATTTGTAGTCTGGCATAATCCTGGAGTCCTCCCTGTTCTGTGATGCTTCAATTGTCACTCTCCTACAAGAGCCAGTGTCTTCTGTTTGACTTCTCCAATGACTAGGGAGGTTTTTTTTTTGTAATTAGATGCTTTCCAATTTCCAAACCAGTTCCACGTATCCCTAGGTGTTGTGATGTGCCACATCATGTCCTCTGTAATATTATATAGCTGGCAGGGGTCATCATCATGCTTCTCACTTCTACTTCTCTAAACACCTTTTTAACAACCTTCAAGCCTTTCTGCTGCTTTTGCACTGCCTGTGTGCTGTCTGGAAAAAGAAGAACCATGGAGTTCCCATAGTGGTTGTGACTCCTATGTTGAGCAGTCCGGAGTTAGCAGTGGTGCAATGATAGCCCCAGGACCACTTTCCAATGAGAAGATATTTGACAACCCATTACTTTTAAAGACTCTCCAGAACAATTTTTCAACAAAACGTTCCACATTGGGCCCCTCCAACCCGTTCAGTGTTTCCTCTGAAACGTACATTAGTCCTCTGTGACATGACTTCAGCATCTTTATAGTTCCTGCATAATAAATGCACATCTTCAGTCAGAGACACTGGTGTTTTCTTCAGTGCAGTTGTGTCAAACCAGACTGGGATGATAGATATATTTGCAGGTCTGACATCTTCTTAAGGTCATTTTTAGATGGCACTTGCTCAAGACATTTTGGGGACTTTCAGAAAGTTGACCTAGGAATGCATTCCGCTTGTTTATTACCACTGGCTTTGTGGTTTGTAATTCACACTTTCTGGCTTTCTTTTTCCTGGTGGCTTTATTTGCTGTAGGTTCTCCAGGTTCAGTTTATCCCTCCTGATGCTTAAACTGTGTTTACTGTATTCTTCCACAAACTTGCTTTCAGGCCTTTAAATCTTTTTCTTATTGTGTCACATCTTCTGTGTATTCCAAGACGGAGGCCAAATTTCAGACTGTCTCTTCCAAGGAAATTGGTGTTTATTTTTCATTCTCTGACTTTTTTTCTAGCACACAACAAAAATATAGATGAACTGTGCTGATGTTTCAGAACATATTAGAATTAGTACAAAAGAGACACATTTAGTTTCTAATTCTGAAGTGTGGTAGAAACAAATATTTGAATACCATAAAAACACATCAATACACTAGGCAATGACATTTGCACACATTATCTTTTATCTACAGTAAAACCATATTTCCCTGCAAATGTAATGATCATTTCCACTGAAAACTATTTCTGTAATGGCAGTGAGCTACCACATCATGCATACTCCAGACTATGCCACTCCACACAATCTAACCCAAATAACCCTACCCCACTCCACCACCACTCTATTGAACTCCATTCCAATCTACCCCACTCTGCTCTATTGTACTGCTTTCTACCATACTCCAATCTACCCCAATCAACCCCACTCCAATGTACCTCAATCAAACCCACTCCAATTTACCTCAATCCACTCCAATCTACCTGAATCAAACCTACCCAAATCAAATTTACTACACACTACTGCAAACTCTACTGCAGTATATCCAATGCCTTTTCACTCTATTTTGCCCCACTCTACCCCACTGCCTCATAACCTACTCCTCTCAAATCTACCACATTTCAGTCTACCACAATCTACACCACTCCAATTTACCCCACTCAAATCTACCACACTCCTCTCCAGTCTTCCTCAGTCACCTCCTATCCACCCTTGTCCACTGCACTCAACTCTTCCCCCAATCTACCCCACTCCACTCCAATCTACCTCAGTATATCTCACTCCACTCTACCCCGATTTACTCCACTTCAATCTACTCCTCTCCACCCCAATCTACTCCACACTAATTCAATCTCTCCCACTCCCCACTCTAATATACTCCACTCTACCCCACTCCAATCTATCCAACTTCCCTAGTCTATCCCACTCACTTTACTACACTCCACCCTACCCAAATCTAACCCACTCCACCTCACTCCAATCTAACCCACTCAACTGTAATTCACCCCACCCCAATCTACTGTACCCCATTCTACCCCACTGCAATCAACCCCACTCCACTGGCTCCCTGTTCTGAAGAAATTTCAATTTAAGATGCCGATTCACACCTACAAGGCCTTTCACAATCAAGGACCAGCATACCTCAACCAACCCTTCAGATACCCGAGTTCTGCTTCCCTCTCCCTTGCACGCCCACCCCTGGGGTCCGCCAAAGCAACGGTGGAGGAATCTCCATCTCCTACCGGGGTGATTAACCCCGCTCTACAAATCCTGTTTGATTGATTGACTCCACTTTTATGTCCCCTACACTAATCTACCCCCATTCCGATCTACCCCAATCCACTCCATTACAATCTACCCTAAAATATTCCAGTCAATCTACCCCTCTATCCACTGCAATCTATTCCTCCTCACTCCAATCCATCCAATCTACCTCAGTCTACCACACTCCATTCTACTGTACTCAATCTGCCCACTCCGTTTCACTCCATACTATCATATGCCACTCAAATCTGCCCTGCTCCAGTCAGTCTAATCTAACCCACTTACCCACATCTACCCAACTCCAGTCTACCTTACCTCACTCTACCCCATCCAATCCGCCCACTGCAATCTACCCCAATCTACTCCACTTGTATATTTCACTCAACTCTAATCTATCCAACCCTAACACAATCTACCCTATTCCAATCTACCCCACTCCACACTAATCTACCCCATTCCACTCCAATCTACCCCACTCCACTCTAATCAGGTGGAGCAGGTCCTTTATGACAGCTCCCCCTTGCAGCTTAGCTGCCTCCCTGGTTACTGAATTGTTCACTTTGTTATTGTGCTTAACCTTGTTTAACTCATCTTTGTTTAATCATGTTCAGCTTGTTTAGTTTTGTACTGTCTTTGTTAATTTCTATTGGCTCTCCGCCTGCTTACTTTCCTGCTGCATCTCCCTCCTGTTTTCTCACCCTCGAAGGCCCTGCCCACTGGCTCCTCTCCTACATCCCAGGACCTACGGAATGGAGGCTGCAGTGCAGCCACACAGCAGATGCGCACAGCAAGTGCGCTGCTGGTGTGCCAAAGGCAAGCCCCTCTGTGCCCAGTGCCAGGAATCCAGATTCTCATGGCACATGCTGATATACTGCCACTGAGCTCAAAGCCCTGGACCCTAGACCCTGCAACCACTGCTCCGCACTACTCCATGATCAATGGTAGGAATTTGTTCCTGCCAACATCGTCACTTCTCCTGCAACACAGGAGCACCCCCTTGCACAAAAAACACCACCATGCTGACCACACCACCCACAACTCCTTCGGAACAACTCCATTGCTTCCTGCTCAATGCACAATCACTCTGCAAACACACTACCATGATCTGGGACACCATCACCTCCCTCATCCCCAACGTTGCCTTCTCATGAGACTTGGCTCAACCCTGCATCCACTCCTGACATTGCCTAAGCAACTGCAAAGAGCTACAAAATAGCACAGCGGGACCGCAACAACAAAAATGGATGTGGAATCGCCATCTTCTACAAGGAAACCATCCACTGCATCACCTCCCAATTAATTAAGGCACACATCTTAATATAAGTATAGACAACTTTGTCCACACTTTTTGTAGAGTCCTTTTCAAATCACTGTTGTTCCAGATTAGATGTCCATGATGCAATAACAGGCGAAAATCATTCCGGGAATCCAGTACTTCAATCAGTATCTTTAATTCAAATTCATTCCATCAATCTTCAGATATGCAGTTCAAATTCACCAGCCAATTAATTCCATCAATCTTCAGAAATGCAGTTCAAATTCACCAGCCAACATGTATTTCGTCTTTGGGATATGTCACAATGACTTCCTCAGGGCTGTGAATATTATATAAACTGTCATGTCATAACCTACTTTCATATAGTCTAGAAAAACATCAGCAATATTTACTTATCCCAAACCGTGTGAAAACCAAACAGTTATTCCAAATCAATGTGCATTCATACATTATCATCTATCTTTATACACCAAAATTTGAAATCCGTTTTAGAAACCTTCTTGTGACACAATATTCACCTTTAGATGCATTATGTACCTATCACAATTCATGCCAGCATGTGAACTGTGTAATTATTCATGCGCACACATGTGTAAACCCCATCTAGGCAGTGATCCTTCATATTCCATGAAGAACTGCATCACCTGCGCAGACAACACCACCTTGATCATGGAACACCTCAATTTCCAACTCCAAATCGATGGTAAAACCTCCATTGGAGGCACCCTCACATACAGACGTCCAACAGCAACCCTCAGTTTCTGCAAAGTAATCCTCAAATTCATCCCTCACTCACCATTGACTCCAAACACTAGATCTTCCTAGGAGACCTCAATTTTTACTGCGACGACCTCAACGACACCAACACCGCCAACCTACTCGAAAGCATGAACAACATCAGTCTTGCCCAGATAGTCACTGACCCCACACACTATGCAGGATACACGCTCGACCCAAACGTCATGGCCAGCGACAGAGTCAAGTACAGCTATCTCACCCAGCTCACTTGGACAGACCACGCCATCGTCCACTTCACCATCACAGGATTCCCCGTCACCACCAAGCCTCCCAGCACCTCACACCGCAGCTGGAGCAAAGTATCAGAGAACCAGTGGACCAACACCCTCAACACCTCCCAACCTCACACCACAACCACCCTAGAACAGGCTGTCAAGAACTTCTCCATTTAGATCACTGACTGTGCAGAATCACTCCTGTCAAGCCCACCAAACTCAAGAGACCCACCAAACAGTCCAGTTGGTACACCATGGAACTGAGAACTGTGAAACAGAACTGAGAACTGTGAAACGGAACTGCAAGCAACTAGAAAGGAAATGCTGCACCAGCAGGAGCCCACAGACCAAGCCACTTTCAAGTCATCCTGCATTCAATACCATCAACTACTGAAAGAGACGAAGAGGAGCACATTAGCTGACCACATCGAAGACAGCTCTACCCATAGCAAAAGAACTCTTCAATATTGTCAGAGCTCTCCATCGCCTTCAGCCACAGAAAATATCATCACCCTTTCTTGGAAACTCTGTGGCACCCAGGATACTTCTTCCACGACATGATCTCCACCATCTACCCTCAGCTTCCTTGCTCCCACGGATGCAAACTGTGATGCTATCTCTGCCCACCTGCTCATGGCCTGGAACTGGCTTACCACGCAAAACGCCACAGCCATCATGAATGCCTTCCACTCAGGAGCACTCATGGACTGCTCTTCCCACCACATTTTCAACCTCTGGAGCAAAATGATAAGCAGCGAGCTCACCACCATCTTCAACTCATCCACAACCACGGCCATCTTTCCCGAAGCATGGAAACACGCAGTAGTAAAAACCTTTCTCAAAAAACCTTCTGCCAACCCCTGGAAACTCAAGAGATTAGCGTCTCAACTCTCTGCTCCCCTTTCCTGCCAAAGTCCTTGAAAAGGCTATCAACCGCTAACTCACAGAACACACAGAGATCAACAATGTTCTGGACCCCTCCCAATCCAGATTATGCACCCACCACAGCACCAAAACAGCCCTGATCACTACCACTGATGGTGTCAGAACCCTCATTGACTGGGGAGAGATGGTGGCCCTGATCCTCCTCGACCTCTCAGCAGCATTCAACACCGTGTCCCACCACACCCTTAACATAAGGCTTCATCACATTGAAATCTAAGGAGACACTCTTAAATGTATTTCATCCTTCCTCACCGGAGGAAACCAGAGAATCTGCCTACCATCTTTCACTTAGGAACCCAAGAACATCATCTGTGGCATCTCTCAAGGCTCACTCCTCAGCCCTACATTGTTCAACATCTCACGACTCCCCTGGCCAACATCAGCAGAACGAACATCATATCCAACACAGATGACAGCCAGCTCACCCTCTCACTATCAGAAGACCCCTCCACCACGAAGGCCAACTTCCATGGGTGCATGATGGGCATTGCCGACAGGATGAATAACAACTGCCTAAAACTCAACACAGACAAAACAGACATGCTGATCTTTGAGAACAACACCTCCCTGTGGAACGACTCCTGGTGGCCTGTCGAACTATGACCAGCACCTACTCCAACAGACCATGCTTGCAACCTTGGCATCATCCTGGACAGCAAGCTCACCATGAAAAACCAGATCAATGCACTCTCTTTCGCCTGCTTCCTCACAAGATCTACAAATGGCTCTCCATCAACACCAGATGAACCATCAGTCAAGCCCTAGTCAACAGCTGCTGGACTAAGGCAACACACTCTACAGAGGAATCGTCATGCACCTCCTGAAGAGACTTCAGACCATACAGAATTCAGTGGCCAGACTCATCCTTGAACGCCCCTAAGGGACCCACACCACCCCCACCTCAAGAAGCTCCACTGGCTCCCCATTCAGAATAGAGGTCAGTTTAAGACACTGCAGACCTCATCCTCTCTTCTGGAATTCAGGAAAGGACTCAAGACCTGGCTCTTATACTGAACCCCTTAGCAGCTACGTTCCCAGCACCTGGATACCCCGGCAGGTGATTAGCCACACTCTATAAATCCTGTTTCATTATTTGACTCCACTCTACCCCACTCTAATGTGCCCTACACTCCTAGCTACCCTATTCCAATCTATCCCAAGCCACTGCACTCCACTCCACTCTTCCCCAATCTACCCCACCTCACTCCACTACAATCTACCCCAATATATCCCAGTCCAATCTACCCCTCTCCACTCTACCCATCTCCACTTCAATATACCCCAGTCCACTCACTCCACTCTTTCTCAATCTACCCCACTCTGCTCTAATCAACCCCAATATATCTCACTCCATTCTACCTCGATCAACCCCACTTCAATCTACCTCACTCTACCCCATCTACCCCGCCCCTCCAGTCTACCCCACACCTATTTACCCCACACCACTCCAGTCCACCCCACTCCCCTAGTCTATCACACTCCACTCTACCCAACTCTAACCTACTCCACTTCACTCCACTCAAATTTACCCCTCTCCACCCCACTCTAATCTACCCCAATCTAGTCCACCCCATTCTACCCCACTCCAATCTAGTCTATCCCATTTTACTACCACTCCACCTCACTTTACCCAAGCCCAATCTACCCAACTCCAACCTTCCCCACCCCTCCCTAATCTACCCCACTACACTATTCCCAAGCTATCTCACTCTACTCCAATCTTGAATCCAATCCAATCTATCCAACGCCACTCCACCCTTCTCCAATTTACCCCATCTCACTCCACTACAATCTACCCCAATATTTCCCAGTCTAATCTACCCCTCTCCACTCCAATCTAGCCAACTCCACTCCAATATACCCCAGTCCATTGCACTTTACTCCTTTCCAATCTACCCCACTCTGCTCCAATCTACCCCAATATATCTCACTCCACTGAACCTCAATCTACCCCACTCCACCCCAATTTAATAAACCCCACTACCCACTCCAATCTACCCCTCTCCAGTCCACCCCACTTCCCTAGTCTATCACACTCCACTCTAAACAAATCTAACCCAGTCCACTCACATTTACCCCACTCCACTCAAATCTAACTTACTCCATTGCACTCCAATCTACCCGGCTCTACCCTACCTCAATCGAGCCCACCCCATTCTACCCCACTACAATCTAGTCTACCGCCTTTTGCCTCACTCCAAACTACCCCACTCCATTCCAATCTACCCTTCTGTAATCCACCCAATGTACACCACCCCTCCCTAATCTACCCCACTCCACTATTCCCCAAACTATCTCACTCCACTCTCAAATCCAATCCAGTCTATCCAATGCCATTCCACCCCACTCTGCTCTAACTCAATCTACCCCACTCCACTCTAGCCCAATCTACCACACTCCATTCTACTCTAACCAATCTACTCCATTCCACTTCACTTCATACTACCAAATGACAATCATCTCGACCCCACTCCAGTCCAATCTAACCCACTTCACCACACTCCAGTCTACCTTACCCCACTCCATCCCACATCAAACTACCCTACTCCAATCAACCGCATCTCATCCGCCCCACTCCAGTCTACCCCAATCTACTCCACTCCTGTCTACTTCACTCCACTCCAATCTATCCAATCCTTACCCAACCAACCTCACTCCAGTCTATCCCACTCCAAACTTCACACCACTATTCAATCCACTCCAATCCACCCCACTCCACCACAATCTATCCCACTCCTATCTATCTCATTCCAATCTACCCCCCTCCACTCTAATGTACCCCATGCTAGTCTACCACACTCCAATTTACCCCATTCTAATCTACACCAATCTGCTTCACTCCACTCTTCCCCAGTCTACCCCATCTCAGTCCACTACAATCTACCCCATTCCACTCCAAACTACCCCACTTCACCCCAATTCAATCTACTCCACTCAAGGATCCCTTGCTAATTTAACCAACTCCTGCACTCCAATCTACCCCAATCCACCCTACTATATTCTACCCCACTCTACCCAACTGCTCTCTACCGCCAATCCACCCTATTCCACTCTACCCCAGTCTTCCCCACTCCAATCTACCCCACCCAATGCCACTAACTTTTAGCCATGCTGAACAGCAGCCACACCGGTATACAACATGACTAAAACACAACTGCCTAGGAGAGACCTATTGGCTTTGCCAATGCTTGTTTGAGTAGGTTGAAGTGTGCAGTTACAGAATATCTAATTATTAAGGGTGGACATTGTGTCTCTAACTGCCTTGGCTTACATTCTGAAGGGAGGGCTCAAGCTATGCCCGATCTGCTTCAGGAAGTGGGCGCAGTTGACTGCACTATAGGCATTTTGTTTGCTACTGGCCTGTCCTAAAGGAAGGTATATTTATCAAGCATGTTGCTTTGCTTTATGTTGGCACCTCTGTCCCGTCCCATGTCAAAAATGTGTCAACAATCTGCCAAAGTGGAAGCAAAGTGGCTCCTGCCAAGAGCAGTACAACTGAAATGACCACACTAAAAAGAGACGTCAAGTCCCAGCCTTTCAGACAGTAAGGGCCAAATTTATCATATTTTCATGCAAAGCAAACCAGCAAGATACCTTGCTGCGCATCTCTGCATGAAAGGGAGAGTGCTGAAGCAAGCATCCTTGTGCCGTTGCATGTGTTGTAGGCAGGTGCCTCTTCCTGCACAAAAACAATCTTTAGAGGCATTTTCCTCTGCAGCACACTTAGAAAGGGGAACCAATGAGAAGAAAGAAAGACACTTGTCATTGCGCCTCCCCTGGGAAGGTGTAGCATTCGGATACATTTCCAGATTTACCTGTCTAGGTAAATCTGGGAATTCACCAAAAACCATGGACAGATGCATGGACACACCGACGGTCCACCCATGGAATGCCTTCCCAGGACAAAGTACAAGGCAATGACTTGTGCTGCCTTGTGTTACTCCAGATTTAGCAAGCACTGCCGGGGCCTTGGAAGATGGCCTTGTGTGGCTTGGTAAATCTGACTTCGGAATTGCATTGTCCTTGCGACATCCTGATATAAGGTACGGCACACCCAACAGAAACTTATTGTGAGCTTATATGTAAATCATCAAAAAGAACAAAGTCCAACATCAATTTTTAATACATATTTGAAAGAGTCCATTCTTATTCAGCAATTTGAAAACTTTTTCTCATAAGTGTATGCATTTCTCAGTAGCGATGCAAATCAAGCTGTGTTTAACAACACCTCCATAGTAATACAATTCAAGCCAACACGTGTTTCGTCTTGGGAAAAACTTCAATCCAATCCCAAATGACTTCTTCAGGGCTAAAATTGTAAATAAATTATTGAGTTAATAACCAAAATACTAAAACTAAGTCTTCAAATTTGTCAACAAAAGGACAAGGTATTGGTAGAAATTCAAATTGTGGTTTAGACAAAATGGCTGAAGTTATAACCCCATAGTGTCTCATGCCTTGTACAAATGTCCCAAATAACGAAGGGTGGAACGAGAACCAAAGAAACACGAATAATTAAAGACTACCCTTAAGTACATCAAGTAAATATATAAAGCTCAAGAACAGACTATATGCCCAAACATGCACTAGCCACAAGCTCCAATATTCAACTGAAAAAACACCACTGTGTTAATTGACATGCAACAAAAAAATGTGGAAGTCATACCTCCTTATTTCCAAAATATTAACCAATTTCAATCGTCAATAATCAATATCCATTCGATGCCAATCGGTAAGTAAATAGTGATCTTGGAAAACAAAGAATAACATCATTTATATCTCCTTGTTCAGGAAATGTTCAAAATGTCAGTAAGTTTATGAGACTCTATATATAGAATTACCTATTGTCCCATGGCTTGTATGCTCCAGTGAACAGTTTCACCCCTCAGTACAGGTAGCGATATTAGTCAGGTGCAACAACCTATATTTGGCCTCAGATCTAGTAAGAAAACAAACAAAATGAATGTAAGTCCAAAACATTCCCCTTATAGTGGTCTACACACCTCGTAGACCATTAATAATTAATAAATGAGAGACCTCCAAATATCTCCTAAAATCATTTTCTAGTTTAAACGCGTGTAAACTGAAACACCATAAGCATTAAGACAACCTTCAAGCTTAATCGTAGGTAAAGATTAATCCGTTGTCAAGGAGATCCCTATCAATTATACTAAAGAACCAGCGCCGAGTCTGCCAAAGGAATAAACATCCTCGAACCAAAACCGAAATCACCAATACTCACCATATCCAGAATCAAGCACGGTCTGTTCCACACACCTCTTTCCTGTAATGAGAGAAGCGAGTACGCCACTCCCAACGCGGTCAGAGCAAACGAAAACGCGAGTGCGCGACTCCCGAGCCCGGCGTCTGGGACCCGGAAGTCGAATTGTACCCAATGTTATGAAGATAGAGAACGGACTAACGCAAGCACCAGCACAAAACTAAAAAACAGACTACCTTTAATTTCCACATTCGGAGTAACCTTGTAATAGGTCCATGAAGAACACCGGTGTTCACCGGCTCAACCAGCCTATTACCAAACGAAGATCAAACATTCAAAATACCAAATGAACAATGCTTAACTGAAATAACAATGTACACTTAAAAATAAATTACTTATTCAGGAGATGTAATATCTTAAAATGGGATAACAACCGGAAAGACCATTATGAAAAAAGAAGAAATGCACAATGAATCCATCTCAGGAAAGCCAAGTCTGGCTATGAACTGAAAAAACCATGGAGTTTATTCGTCCCAAAATCGTTTCTTTGTGTAGCACCTTCCAAATTCTAATGTCTCTACGCACAAGGCAACTTAACTATGTTCATAAAAAGAACAAACCAACTAACTCATACAGAAATGGTCTCACTTATATGGGTCAGTGCTCGATCGTGGCAGTTTGCCATAATGTGTTAGTATATAATAGAAACCCCACCGACTTAGTTGAAGGATTTTGATTAATACCTCAAATGCTGCAAAGCCATTGACAATAAGGAAAACTGATATACACCAAATATCACATCCTATTTGAACAAAGGAAACAATAGTAATAAATAATTAAGTTAACCTGCAATAACTTTAATGCATGGGCAAATTATCTTAAATTAAACAAGGAAGAATTCCAACTCCCTATCCGAGTTGAGACCAGATTCCACGGCCCTCAATCTCATAATCCAAAGTGCCTCACTTTGACGTAGGGCTAGTTCCCTATTGCCACCCCTGGAATCTTTGGGGATGTGTTCCAGCCCAAAAAATTTGAAACTCTTATGGTTGGTCTGTGAGTTACAGTTCATTATATGGATCACTAATGGATATTTCATATCAACATTGTTAAGTGCTCTCACATTTTCACCAATCCTAGTCTTCAGTGCACGAATTGTGCTACCTACATATATCTTCAGGCATTTGCATCGTATGATATATACGACAAACGTAGTGTTACAATTAATCATTGAACAAATCTTGAATTGTGTTCTCCCATCGGAGAACTCTTTTACATTATGACAGGCCCAGCGGCATACTCCGCAGCTACCGCATCTAAAAAACCCCACCATTTTTGTGGAAAGCCATGTCGTCTCAGGAGAATTAACAGTAAAGCTTGGACTTAATATACTTTTTAAGTTCCTGCCCTTACGAAATGCTACTGGTATTCTTTTTGGCAAAATATCCTTCAGTGATTCGTCTTGGGACAATGAACTCCAATGTTTGTTCATGCATTTTTGCAGAATCAGCGAAGCATCATTAAACTCTGTAATAAATCGAACTACCCCAGGTATCAAATAGCATCTATCCCCTATGCAGAATTTGTGAGGGCTAGATGATGAGTTTTTTTATGAGTTAGCTAATATGAGCAGAAGATTCCTAGCACGGGGCTACTCAAATAAGTTGGTCAGGAAGGCCCATCGCAAAGCTAAGTGTTTACAGAGATGTGACACACTCAAGAAGGATAACACTATTAAGAGGACTGATCAACCCAATATAGTTCGATTTATTACAGAGTTTAATGATGCTTCGCTGATTCTGCAAAAATGCATGAACAAACATTGGAGTTAATTGTCCCAAGACGAATCACTGAAGGATATTTTGCCAAAAAGAATACCAGTAGCATTTCGTAAGGGCAGGAACTTAAAAAGTATATTAAGTCCAAGCTTTACTGTTAATCCTCCTGAGACGACATGGCTTTCCACAAAAATGGTGGGGTTTTTTAGATGCGGTAGCTGCGGAGTATGCCGCTGGGCCTGTCATAATGTAAAAGAGTTCTCCGATGGGAGAACACAATTCAAGATTTGTTCAATGATTAATTGTAACACTACGTTTGTCGTATATATCATACGATGCAAATGCCTGAAGATATATGTAGGTAGCACAATTCGTGCACTGAAGACTAGGATTGGTGAACATGTGAGAGCACTTAACAATGTTGATATGAAATATCCATTAGTAATCCATATAATGAACTGTAACTCACAGACCAACCATAAGAGTTTCGAATTTTTTGGGCTGGAACACATCCCCAAAGATTCCAGGGGTGGCAATAGGGAACTAGCCCTACGTCAAAGTGAGGCACTTTGGATTATGAGATTGAGGGCCGTAGAATCTGGTCTCAACTCGGATAGGGAGTTGGAATTCTTCCTTGTTTAATTTAAGATAATTTGCCCATGCATTAAAGTTATTGCAGGTTAACTTAATTATTTATTACTATTGTTTCCTTTGTTCAAATAGGATGTGATATTTGGTGTATATCAGTTTTCCTTATTGTCAATGGCTTTGCAGCATTTGAGGTATTAATCAAAATCCTTCAACTAAGTCGGTGGGGTTTCTATTATATACTAACACATTATGGCAAACTGCCACGATCGAGCACTGACCCATATAAGTGAGACCATTTCTGTATGAGTTAGTTGGTTTGTTCTTTTTATGAACATAGTTAAGTTGCCTTGTGCGTAGAGACATTAGAATTTGGAAGGTGCTACACAAAGAAACGATTTTGGGACGAATAAACTCCATGGTTTTTTCAGTTCATAGCCAGACTTGGCTTTCCTGAGATGGATTCATTGTGCATTTCTTCTTTTTTCATAATGGTCTTTCCGGTTGTTATCCCATTTTAAGATATTACATCTCCTGAATAAGTAATTTATTTTTAAGTGTACATTGTTATTTCAGTTAAGCATTGTTCATTTGGTATTTTGAATGTTTGATCTTCGTTTGGTAATAGGCTGGTTGAGCCGGTGAACACCGGTGTTCTTCATGGACCTATTACAAGGTTACTCCGAATGTGGAAATTAAAGGTAGTCTGTTTTTTAGTTTTGTGCTGGTGCTTGCGTTAGTCCGTTCTCTATCTTCATAACATTGGGTACAATTCGACTTCCGGGTCCCAGACGCCGGGCTCGGGAGTCGCGCACTCGCGTTTTCGTTTGCTCTGACCGCGTTGGGAGTGGCGTACTCGCTTCTCTCATTACAGGATAGAGGTGTGTGGAACAGACCGTGCTTGATTCTGGATACGGTGAGTATTGGTGATTTCGGTTTTGGTTCGAGGATGTTTATTCCTTTGGCAGACTCGGCGCTGGTTCTTTAGTATAATTGATAGGGATCTCCTTGACAACGGATTAATCTTTACCTACGATTAAGCTTGAAGGTTGTCTTAATGCTTATGGTGTTTCAGTTTACACGCGTTTAAACTAGAAAATGATTTTAGGAGATATTTGGAGGTCTCTCATTTATTAATTATTAATGGTCTACGAGGTGTGTAGACCACTATAAGGGGAATGTTTTGGACTTGCATTCATTTTGTTTGTTTTCTTACTAGATCTGAGGCCAAATATAGGTTGTTGCACCTGACTAATATCGCTACCTGTACTGAGGGGTGAAACTGTTCACTGGAGCATACAAGCCATGTGACAATAGGTAATTCTATATATAGAGTCTCATAAACTTACTGACATTTTGAACATTTCCTGAACAAGGAGATATAAATGATGTTATTCTTTGTTTTCCAAGATCACTATTTACTTACCGATTGGCATCGAATGGATATTGATTATTGACGGTTGAAATTGGTTAATATTTTGGAAATAAGGAGGTATGACTTCCACATTTTTTTGTTGCATGTCAATTAACACAGTGGTGTTTTTTCAGTTGAATATTGGAGCTTGTGGCTAGTGCATGTTTGGGCATATAGTCTGTTCTTGAGCTTTATATATTTACTTGATGTACTTAAGGGTAGTCTTTAATTATTCGTGTTTCTTTGGTTCTCATTCCACCCTTCGTTATTTGGGACATTTGTACAAGACATGAGACACTATGGGGTTATCACTTCAGCCATTTTGTCTAAACCACAATTTGAATTTCTACCAATACCTTGTCCTTTTGTTGACAAATTTGAAGACTTAGTTTTAGTATTTTGGTTATTAACTCAATAATTTATTTACAATTTTAGCCCTGAAGAAGTAATTTGGGATTGGATTGAAGTTTTTCCCAAGACGAAACACGTGTTGGCTTGAATTGTATTACTATGGAGGTGTTGTTAAACACAGCTTGATTTGCATCGCTACTGAGAAATGCATACACTTATGAGAAAAAGTATTCAAATTGCTGAATAAGAATGGACTCTTTCAAATAAGTATTAAAAATTGATGTTGGACTTTGTTCTTTTTGATGATTTACATATAAGCTCACAATAAGTTTCTGTTGGGTGTGCCGTACCTTATATCATTATTTATTGGATAGTTTAAATCCATAAGGGTGGGGGGTGTTCCCTTGTGCAGGCACCCTTGTTTCCTTGGGTTTTTGGTTTACTTGACCCGATTTTATGCTACTCATGATCCTGAGCGCCTGTTTAGCCCCAAAAATCTTTCACCCCACCAGTAAAGTTCCTTGCCACATCCTGCATGACACAAGGACAAAGCAATCCCTTGATAGATCTGGCCTCACATATTGACTGCAGCGTCATCAGACTTCAGGCTAACCCATCTCCCTGGCTTCATTCTCATGAATTCAAACCAGGGCTGTATAACAGAACTTTAGGAGGGCCTGTTCGGGGGAATAAATCCAGTTGTCATCTACCTTATTGCTCAGGCCACCCTGCCACCAAACAAGTGCTATTCTCCACTCCAGGTAACCAGAGAAGGCTTGAGAAAATAAATCCATTACCGCCATCTCCCCCACTCCCTTCAAACCACAGCCCGGGCAACCTGTCGACCTTCACCAACACTCAGGTCCTCCTCTAGATCTAGGACAGTTGAGCATTTTCCTTTTCATGAGAGAAAGGTATCTTTCACCCCACTGGGCCTCGGCCGGGTTAAATTCAAGGGAATATACCAGAGGCATTGTCCTCCTGGTTACCACAGGGCCGCTCTCTCATATCACTCAATGACCCAGCTGGACCAGTAGCACTGGCACCTTTCTTCCTAGGCTCCAGGGGAACTCCAGGCCTCATCACCATCTCTCTAGAGTTCAGTGAGCCTTTTCCCGCTCCGTTTCACTGCAGCCTTTGGGGTGGGGCGTACAAACCACTTGCTTCAAGTATCTACCGGAGACCTCTTCTTGTCAGGAGCACAGCGACTACCACCTTTCGCGAGTTGCTGCACACATTTTCGCATTGCACTAGATTCTTTGGTGGGACTGTGCCCAAGAGCCACTCCAATTATGCACCACTCACAGTAGGTGCACTGCGCAGGAGAAGAAATCAGGGGTACTCCTTCCACCCTCAACCACGGGATGTGCTTTGGTGCTTCAAGAACACAAAGCTTCACCCCGTAGTCAGGACTGTCAGCTGCTTGTACCTGTATGGCTCAAGGCAGCTCTCAGTCATTCGATGCACAAGATTATGTAGGGCAAAAAAAGGTGGTCAGGCAGGAGCTTTGCCATTAAGTGTCCCTCTCGGATCAGCTCAGGTCAAGATCTTGCCTTCTCCTGTTTAGACCCTAATCCACACCCAATCCCCTTCTTTAATTAGAAGCTGTATACAAAACACAATAAATAAGAAAATAAGTAGCAATTCTCCGCATCCTGGCCCCTCTACATTTCTCCCAAACAAGAATCCTCCTGTGCGAGCTAGGAAGAAAGCAGCAAGCATGTGTACAAGAGTGTATCCGACTATACCCCACAAGACACCTTCTATTATACTGTAACGAATTTACTAACAGTGAATGTATTTTTTTTTCGGTGAACACTGTTTCGATTACAATCTAGTTCTGCAGTGAGCGAAGGGCAACATATTTGCTGCAATGGAAATGCCATGGGACACGTGGCTAATTCTCACGTCATCCAGGCTAGCAACCAAGATCCGGAGGGAGGCTGGTACCAGCACTCCTGCTTGACTCGTGTCTAGCTTCTTACATCCCTTGTATATTTACCTGGTTTTTCTCTGCTCCTTCGTAAAAAATGGATACCAATGACTCTACGACCACCATCTCCTTAACAAAATACAAATGTAGCTTCCTTCTACAACAGCTAGAATACCCCTGTCGCTTCTTTTATATAAATGCAATAGAGCCATCCTGGATCCTTTGACTACAGATCCGCAAAGTGCAGTTATTTTGCTTGAAAATACACATAACCCTTCTTCATACTTCAGAGGATGAAAGCAACATAGTTTCCTCCCTCCCAGTTTGTTGCAGGTTGATGGTGGACACATCCAAGGTCCACAGAGAGAACATGACACGAAATGAACTTGAATGAGTGGTTTAAAAGAAAGTAAAACCCAGTGGGCAAATGAAAGGAGTGAAGGCAAAGGCAGAGACCCAACGTTTTAGGGGGCAAACGTTTACAGATGAAAACAGACCCATGTCCTCAATTTACCTAGTCCTGTTGCGATCCACCTAGTCTTTTTTATCTGTAATTTCTGCTACTTTTTATTTCTTTTGACCCATTATAAATACAGAGGTATGATACTTACAACACATAGAAAAAACAGGTCTGCATGAGCTTTTTTCCCACACCATATGTAAAATAACTTCTGATTTCTGGCAACACTTTTGAATAACAGCACAATGAGCTTCTAATAGCTACCATGCAAAGAGAACCCCATAAAGGAAGAGTAAGTGATTTCTTATTCTACATCTCCATCATGATAGGAGAATATCTGCACAAGAAAACATGCCAAGAGGTGCTAGACATTTTTATAAAGACATAGGGGGTTATTCTAACTTTGGAGGAGTGTTAATCCGTCCCAAAAGTGACGGTAAAGTGACGGATATACCACCAGCCGTATTACGAGTTCCATAGGATATAATGGACTCGTAATACGGCTGGTGGTAAATCCGTCACTTTTCCATCACTTTTGGGACGGATTAACACCTCCTCCAAAGTTAGAATAACCCCCATAATCCAATTCCGAAAAATCTGTCACCGTAGCGAACATCTGACTAAAAAAACGCCCGAGTAATGGCCTTTAAAAAACACAATGCAGGGACGGGTGTGGTTGTACATATGGCGTGAATGAGTGAAAACTGCACATTCTTTAGAACTCTGTAATATGCCCTACCCCAAAAAACACCCCACTGCAAGGATTCAGACTTTTTCTCTCCACATACAGTGCAAGGATATCAAACACTATTTTTCAAAATGATTTTTCCTAAACTGAAACTTTCGTTTTGTTTGCATTCAATTGACTTGTAAGGCAATGTTTAATCTGTATATTGTCTGTTGGCTCCTCTAGAGTTGTTGACCTCTTCACTATGTTTTTTTTTTATCTGCCACCGTTTCTACCCTTTTCCACAGATGTCCTTTGAGTAATACAAAAACATCGAAGGACGATTGCAACATGTGTGTGATCAGCCTTCCAGGTTCCCAACCAAAGGACTGCGGGATCGGTCAAGATATCTCAGAGGAGGCTGTGGGACAGCCAGGAGACCATGGTACGTGCAGAGAATTAGCTCCAGCAGGATGCATTTCATCAGAAGGGACAAGGAAGACCCACTTTCTTGTCCTCCCTCAATCTCACCCTCCCCAATAGAGTACCGGGACTCACACTGATCAGGATTTATTCCCAAAATCTCAAACTACAATACCTGCTGCTCACAGTCTAATTTGCCACTGGAACCAAGCTATACCTGCCTGAAGAGCCCTAACCAGTGTAAAACCGGCCCTATGTTGGTTGTGTTCCGGTTCAGGGAGGATCTGGTCTGGCAGTTCAGGCTAGACTGTTCCCATGAGAGGGAGGGTCAAGACTGATTTGCATATCGCTAGGTCCTAACTGAAGTGGCATAGTGGGCAAAAAAACAAAGAAACTGAGATGTGGCCCCAAGCGCTTGCCAGTGGCTGAGATTAAGTCAAGAATTCCAGCCATCACCTTGCTGTTTTGGCAGTCTATGTTGAGGCACGCTCCATGGTAAAAGGAACTGGTGATGCCAGGACTACTGTTCAATGGACACAAAGCCTGTGTACTGTTCACAGATGGGTGCTCAGACAAGAATCCCACAATTTGGAATAGTTTCTTTTGGGGAAAATACAGTTTTTGAAGTAGGTTCAATAAGAGTGGCTGCTTGCCACAGAGTCACTATAGGATGCCTGGGTGCAAATGTCTCAACTCTTTTGAGATGGTATAAGAGCCTTGGCAAACACATGGCCCTGAATGGTGAAGTGGGGACTTTGAGGTAGACTTCCATTCCCCACCCTCTTAGTCCTCTGCAGCCGATGCCGTTTCACAGCACATAGGCACTGGGTACTGAAAGCAGTCAATAAAGGAAGATGCAAGATATTCTCAGTTGGGAAGGCCAGAACCTCTCCTTGAGGCAAAATGATGGAATGGACACTGGCACGTCGAGACATAATCCATCTTGGGTTTGAACTGCTCTCAAGCCTCCAACGAATCACTAATAAAGGACCCATCCCTGTAGGGCCTAGACATTTCAGTAACATTTCCAAACATTAGTATCAGTAATAGGGGCAGCATCTCTTCTCCGGAAGAAAGATTAACCCCTTTACTGCCAGGCCTTTTCCCCCTCCTGTGCCAGGCCTTTTTTTGCCTATTTGGAATAGTTCTCGCTTAGGCCCTCATAACTTTTTGTCCACATAAGCTACCCACGCCAAATTTGCGTCCTTTTTTTCCAACATCCTAGGGATTCTAGAGGTACCCAGACTTTGTGGGTTCCCCTGAAGGAGGCCAAGAAATTAGCCAAAATACAGTGAAAATTTCGTTTAAAAAAAAAAGAAAATGGGAAAAAGGGGCTGCAGAAGGCGGCTTGTGGTTTTCACCCTGAAAATGGCATCAACAAAGGGTTTGCGGTGCTAAAATCACCAGCTTCCCAGCTTTTAGGAACAGGCAGACTTGAATCAGAAACCCCAATTTCTCAACACAATTTTGGCATTTTGCTGGGACATACCCCATTTTTACGATTTTTTGTGCTTTCAGCCTCCTTCCAGTAAGTGACAGAAATGGGCATGAAACCAATGCTGGATCCCAGAAACCTAAACATTTCTGAAAAGTAGACACAATTCTGAATTCAGCAAGGGGTAATTTGTGTAGATCCTACAAGGGTTTCCTACAGAAAATAACCAACTGGAAAAAAAAAATATTGAAATTGAGGTGAAAAAAACAGCAATTGTTCTCTACGTTTTACTCTGTAACTTTTTCCTGCAATGTCAGATTTTTTAAAGCAATATACCGTTACGTCTGCTGGACTCTTCTGGTTGCGGGGATATATAGGGCTTGTAGGTTCATTAAGAACCTTAGGTACCCAGAGCCAATAAATGAGCTGCACCCTGTGGTGGGTTTTCATTCTATACCGGGTATACAGCAATTCATTTGCTGAAATATAAAGAGTGAAAAATAGCTATCAAGAAAACCTTTGTATTTCCAAAATGGGCCAAAACACAACGTGGACACATCCCATTTTTCGACAGAAAACAGGGGTGTTTTTTGTAAAGTGCCTACCTGTAGATTTTGGCCTCTAGCTCAGCAGGCACCTAGGGAAACCTACCAAACCTGTGCATTTTTCTAAACCAGAGACCTAGGGGAATCCAAGATGGGGTGACTTGTGGGGCTCTGACCAGGTTCTGCTACCCAGAATCCTTTGTAAACCTCAAAATTTGGCTAAAAAAAACACTTTTTCCTCACATTTCGGTGACAGAAAGTTCTGGAATCTGAGAGGAGCCACAAATTTCCTTCCACCCAGCGTTCCCCCAAGTCTCCTGATAAAAGTGATACCTCACTTGTGTGGGTAGGCCTAGCGCCCGCGACAGGAGACACCCCAAAACACAACGTGGACACATCCCATTTTTTGACAGAAAACAGATGTGTTTTTTGCAACATGCCTACCTGTAGATTCTGGCCTCTAGCTCAACCGGCACCTAGAGAAACCTACCAAACCTGTGCATTTTTGAAAACTAGAGACCTAGGGGAATGCAAGATGGGGTGACTTGTGGGGCTCTGACTAGGTTCTGTTACCCAGAATTCTTTGCAAACCTCAAAATTTGGCTAAAAAAACACATTTTCCTCACATTTCGGTGACAGAAAGTTCTGCAATCTGAGAGGAGTCACACATTTCCTTCTACCCAGGGTTCCCCCAAGTCTCCCGATAAAAATGATACCTCACTTGTGTGGGTAGGCCTAGCGCCCGCAACAGGAAATGCCCCAAAACACAACGTGGACACATCCCATTTTTCGACAGAAAACAGGTGTTTTTTGCAAAGTGCCTACCTGTAGATTTCGGCCTCTAGCTCAGCAGGCACCTAGGGAAACCTACCAAACCTGTGCATTTTTCTAAACTAGAGACCTAGGGGAATCCAAGATGGGGTGACTTGTGGGGCTCTGACCAGGTTCTGTTACCCAGAATCCTTTGTAAACCTCAAAATTTGGCTAAAAAAACACTTTTTCCTCACATTTCGGTGACAGAAAGTTCTGGAATCTGAGAGGAGCCACAAATTTCCTTCCACCCAGCGTTCCCCCAAGTCTCCCGATAAAAGTGATACCTCACTTGTGTGGGTAGGCTTAGCGCCCGCGACAGGAGACACCCCAAAACACAACGTGGACACATCCCATTTTTTGACAGAAAACAGAGGTGTTTTTTGCAACGTGCGTACCTGTAGATTCTGGCCTCTAGCTCAACCGGCACCTATGGAAACCTACCAAACCTGTGCATTTTTGAAAACTAGAGACCTAGGGGAATGCAAGATGGGGTGACTTGTGGGGCTCTGACTAGGTTCTGTTACCCAGAATTCTTTGCAAACCTCAAAATTTGGCTAAAAAAACACATTTTCCTCACATTTCGGTGACAGAAAGTTCTGCAATCTGAGAGGAGTCACACATTTCCTTCTACCCAGGGTTCCCCCAAGTCTCCCGATAAAAATGATACCTCACTTGTGTGGGTAGGCCTAGCGCCCGCAACAGGAAATGCCCCAAAACACAACGTGGACACATCCCATTTTTCGACAGAAAACAGGTGTTTTTTGCAAAGTGCCTACCTGTAGATTTCGGCCTCTAGCTCAGCAGGCACCTAGGGAAACCTACCAAACCTGTGCATTTTTCTAAACTAGAGACCTAGGGGAATCCAAGATGGGGTGACTTGTGGGGCTCTGACCAGGTTCTGTTACCCAGAATCCTTTGTAAACCTCAAAATTTGGCTAAAAAAACACTTTTTCCTCACATTTCGGTGACAGAAAGTTCTGGAATCTGAGAGGAGCCACAAATTTCCTTCCACCCAGCGTTCCCCCAAGTCTCCCGATAAAAGTGATACCTCACTTGTGTGGGTAGGCTTAGCGCCCGCGACAGGAGACACCCCAAAACACAACGTGGACACATCCCATTTTTTGACAGAAAACAGAGGTGTTTTTTGCAACGTGCGTACCTGTAGATTCTGGCCTCTAGCTCAACCGGCACCTAGGGAAACCTACCAAACCTGTGCATTTTTGAAAACTAGAGACCTAGGGGAATCCAAGATGGGGTGACTTGTGGGGCTCTGACTAGGTTCTGTTACCCAGAATCCTTTGCAAACCTCAAAATTTGGCTAAAAAAAACACATTTTCCTCACATTTCGGTGACAGAAAGTTCTGCAATCTGAGAGGAGTCACACATTTCCTTCTACCCAGGGTTCCCCCAAGTCTCCCGATAAAAATGATACCTCACTTGTGTGGGTAGGTCTAGCGCCCGCAACAGGAAATGCCCCAAAACACAACGTGAACACATCCCATTTTTCGACAGAAAACGGGTGTTTTTTGCAAAGTGCCTACCTGTAGATTTCGGCCTCTAGCTCAGCAGGCACCTAGGGAAACCTACCAAACCTGTGCATTTTTCTAAACTAGAGACCTAGGGGAATCCAAGATGGGGTGACTTGTGGGGCTCTGACTAGGTTCTGTTACCCAGAATCCTTTGCAAACCTCAAAATTTGGCTAAAAAAAACACTGTTTCCTCACATTTCGGTGACAGAAAGTTCTGGTATCTGAAAGGAGCCACAAATTTCCTTCCACCCAGCGTTCCCCCAAGTCTCCCGATAAAAATGATACCTCACTTGTGTGGGTGGGCCAGGTGCCTGCAACAGAAAAAGGCCACAAACTTGTAGAGATTATGGGGATAGCACAGCGAGTTGATAAGCACATATTCTTCTTTTATACATCTTTAGGCTGACTCTGCTCTGGGGACCCACACAAGTGAGGTGTCATTTTACGTGGGAGACTGAGGGGAACGCTGGGGAGTAGGAATTTTGTGCTGGAGCGCTGATCGTACAAACGAAAGTCAGGAAAATATGCTTTTTGTAAGCAAATTTTGAGGTTTGCAGAGGAGTCTGGGTAAGAAAATGTTGGGGGATCCACGCAAGCCACACCTCCCTGGACTCCTTGGGGTGTCTAGTTTTAAAACAATTCTGGGTTTGGTAGGTTTCCCTAGATGAAGGCCGCACCCAGGACCAAAAACATAGGTACTCCCTCCCCCCACCCCAAACACAGTAGTTTTGTAATATATCATTTTGATGTGTCCACATACGTCTGTGATGTGCCAAACACGAAAATTGTGAAAAGAAACGCACTTAGGTTATGTGAAAAATACCCCTCACCCACCAACCAAGTTGGTGGCATGCTTCATCATCGGAGTCCCACCTGAGACACCTAGCGTGTCACAAGTGTGCTGTGACGCCGGATTACAGCGGAGCAGGTTTTTTAATTTTGACCACACATACTGGTTGGATTTGTCACGAGGGTGAGTGATGGTTCAGTAGATCAAATTTTATTAACAAGAGATTTCACAAAAGTGAAATGCACTGCTAATAACTGAAAGGCCAAAAAACTGAACCAATGACTCACAGCTCGTGAGCTGTAAAGCCACGGCAAGGCACCAACCGATTTACAGTCCATTCACACACCTTTCATACAGGAAATGCACAAGACCATTCACGCCGCCAGCCACTGGCCCAGCACATTCCAACACTCGCATCGACAGACAGCGCCAGTCAAGGGCCCATCACCTTCATACGCTCACAAGCCTGATACAGCAATCACACCGCTAGCCAAGCACCACCCCACCCATACTGCAAGCCAAGCGCCACCCCACATACACTGCCAGCCAAGCGCCACTCCACACACACCGCCAGCCAAGTGCCACCCCACGCACACCGCCAGCCAAGCGCCACACCACCCATACCGCCAGCCAAGTGCCACCCCACGCACACCGCCAGCCAAGTGCCACCCCACGCACACCACCAGCCAAGTGCCACCCCACGCACACCGCCAGCCAAGCGCCACCCCACGCACACCGCCAGCCAAGCGCCACCCCACGCACACTGCCATCACTTTTTTGTGTGTTTATAAACAACAAAGAAACCACTAACTAATTATAAAATAAGTACAAAACTACAAACACAAAAGCACTAACTACATACATGACAGTAATGCCAACCGTGAAATTGAACATATGAAAATATAAAACAATCAGTTTACGCTCACGGTATTTCCCAAAAATGTTTCCTAGTGTGGTAACTTCTAAAACAGCCGGGCGCACACAGCCCAGGCTTTGAAGGGCATTCGGGGCAGTACATCCGGCTCTCCCTCCGGATTGCTCTCCGGGCACATACTCTACATTTCTTTGTGGGCAAGTCTTTTTTTGGAGTGGGAGGAATGTGATCTGGAAAGTGGCGATCTTTCAATCTAGCCACTCCCTCCACCACTTCTACTCTAGGAACTCTTGCCCGTTCCACCACAATAAGGCTCTCTATCACTGACTCCTGAAATTTAACAAATGTCATCCTTGACTCAGGTGAACAATCCTTGAACACAATAAAAGCATTAAAAGTTGCCAAATGAAATAAATTTAGGGCCAACTTTTTATACCACACGTAAGACTTACGAAGAGCAATGTAAGGTTCCAACCTCTGATCTACTCTATCAACACCACCCATGTACCTATTGTAGTCCAAAATGCACGCAGGCTTGCGCACTTCCGCAACCTGACCCCAAACAGTCACAGGGGAAGTACTCTCATCATGGAGGGTAGATAGCATGTACACATCCCTCCTGTCTGAAAATTTCAGAGCTAGCAGCTCATTATTCCGCAAGGCACTGCACTGTCCCCTCTCAGGTTTTTTTTACAGACAAGCTCCCTTGGATAGCCTTTCCGGTTAGAACGGATTGTGCCACAAGCAACAGTGTCCACTCTAAACAACTCCTTGAACAACTGCACTCCAGTGTAGAAATTATCTACGTACAAATGATGACCTTTGTTAAACAGTCGTCTACCAAGTTCCCAAACAATTTTTTCGCTAACTCCTAAAGTGGCCGGACAACAAGAAGGTCAATTCTGGAATCCCTACCAGTGTAGACCCGGAAATTATACACATATCCTGTACTGCTTTCTGACAGCATATTCAATTTAATCCCATACCGTGCCCTCTTACTAGGAATGTACTGCTTAAAAACTAAACGCCCCTTGAAAAGGACCAAAGACTCGTCCACACTTATCTCTTTGCCTGGAACATAGACCTCTGAAAACCGATCTACAAAATGATCAATGACAGGCCTAATCTTAAAAAGACGGTCACAATCAGGGTGATCTTGTGTCAAAGCTAAAGCAGTGTCTACAAAATGCAGCATACGAAGAAGAAGCAAATAGCGATTACGTGTGATAGTTGCAGGAAATATAGCCGTTGCCATCAATGGACTAGTAGACCAATAAGAAGCCAGTGACGGCTTCCTGATCAACCCCATCAAAAAAGTCAAACCTAAAAACGTTTTCCTCTCTTCCAGATATGTGGGAACCCACTGAGGAGCTCTAGACTGAGGCCTAAGTCTGGCAGCGTTGTCCCTCAAGTATTGCTCTGCATACAAATTAGTCTGCTCCACAATCTCTTCCAAAACACATCGTCCATAAACAAGTGAAAGAAATGGACAGGCAAAAAGTTTTCCGTATTGACTCTACACCCAGGGAGACCAGTAAATGCATGTAACTGTGGCTGCTCCACGTTTGGGGCAATCCAGGTGTCAGTTCTTCTAATGGGAAACGCTTCAGCCCCAGGCTGCTGCACTCTTGGCACATTAATGTCCTCCTCTAACACAGGCCCTTCATCTGCACTAAGAGTAGCTTCCTCATCAGAAGAACACTCTCGGACAGAAAACTCACTGCCAGAATCTCTCACTTCCTCCTCTGCCTCAGATGCAGAGTGAGTCTCGTAATCATGGTATGAAGACGACACAAAGAGCATGCCAACAACCTGCTGAGCGGTCACTCTGCGGCTAGCCATGATCCTCACTAACAACAAATTGATTGCCAACAACAACTAGCACTAAAATAAGTAATAAACAAAGTGTAGCTTTATCACAAAGAGTTATGTACTAAAAAACTATGCCACTCACTTGCCTGAAAAAGCTACTCACCAGCAACTACTCTGCACAGACACAGCAATCATCAATGATATCCCACTAAAAAGAAAAAAGAAAAAAGAAAATTAGACATATGACAACACAAATATAATTGTGCTCAAATCTAAGGACAATTTCACACACAATACTGCATTTAGTACACCACCTACAAACATGTCATTCATGCATGTCAACAATACTCCTTTGGAGTAAATTGCTTTCACTTACCTAAAACATGCAACTATGCAAATCGCAGGACAACTACTGCCACAACCGCGAGAATCCACAGAAAAGGAAACAAAAGCTTTGAACTAGAACAAAAAGAAGAAATAAACTGTTATAATCACAAATAATTCGCCAGTTGACAAACGCCCCGCCACTAAGAACTTAGAAATTGTCCCTGGTGCCTAAGTGGCGGAGGCAGGTGGGCCTAAAAAAAAAAAAATAGGCTTATCTGCCCCTAAGTGGGGCAGAAATGGCCAAGAGCTCTGTACCCTGCTTGGGGGGGGCAGCCCTTGCCAAAGGGGGCGAATGGGGGTGCCCCCAGCACAAAAAAAACAAAGGGAACCAAACAAAAAAAATCTCTGACATCTTGGTGCCTTCTGCCCCCATTGGGGGCAGATGGGCCTAACAAAAATAGGCTGGTCTGCCTCCAAGGTGGGCAGAAATGGCCATCACTAATGTGCCCCCTTTGGGGGGACAACCCTTGCCAAAGGTGCTGCCCCCCCCCCCCACACAAAACACACGCACACACGATCCCTGGTGCTTAAGTGGATTCTGCCCCCCTTGGGGGCAGATGGGCGTAAAAAAAATTGCCCGATCTGCCCCCAAGGGGGACAGAAATGGCCAACAGCTCTGTGCCCCCTTTAGGGGTCGACCCTTGCCACAGAGCGCACCCCCAGCACAAAACAAAAAAAGGGGGAAAAAAAATCCCTGGCGTATTGGTGGTTTCTGCCCTCCTTGGGGGCAGATGGGCCTACAAAAATAGGTCCATCTGCCCCCAAGGGGGGCAGAGATAGCCAATACGAAATTTCCCCACTTTGGGGGGGGGCGACCCTTGGCCAAGGGGTGCCCCCAAATACACAAAACACACACCACACAATCCCTGGCGCCTAGTGGGTTTCGACCCCCCCCCGGGGGCCAGATCGTCCAAAAACATGGCCAATCTAGCCCCAGGGGGGGCCGAAACATATAAAAAATTATTGCCCCCGGGGCAGCGACCCTTGCCTAAGAGGTTGCTGCCCAAAAACAAAGAAAATAAAATCCCTGGTGTCTAGTGGTTTTTGGATCCCCCCCCCCCAGGGGCAGATCGGCTGATCTGCCCCCGGGGGGGCAGGGGGGCGAAATAGGATTAAAAAAAATAGCCCCCAATGGGAGCGATCATTGCCCAAGGGGTCGTTCCCAAAATACATTACAAAAATCAAATCCCTGGTGTCTAGTGGTTTTCGGCCCCCCCGGGGGCGGATCGGCCAAAAAAATCGGCCTATCTGCCCTCAGGGGGGCCCGAGATAGGAAAAAATAATAAGCCCCCCATGGGAGCGACCTTTGCCCAAGGGGTCGCTCCCAAAATACATATGAAAATTCAAATCCCTGGTGTCTAGTGGTTTTCGCCCACCCGGGGGCAGATCGGCCGCCCCGTGGGCTGGGTGCAGGAAGAGATCACCTCGTCCAAGACACCCTACGGGTTAAAGGATGACATCTCAGAGTTACAGTCAGTCATGCCTGCCCCATGAGCAATCCAAGTATGCTGGCAGGCTCCTCCCTGGAGGACCTGCAAGCAGATCTTCCAAATAAAGCCCCCAAAGAGCCTGGTGGCATATACAGTGCCCATTTCCCCCTTTTTTCTGGTCAAGAAAGAAAGGTGATGTGTAGTTGCTGAATCAGGCACTGGGAGAGAGCCAGGGTCTGTGCTTCTGTGGACCTGGGTGGGTATACTTAAATCGGACTCAATGCCACATGTGCACTGTTTCAGTATCTTCCATTCACAAACTACAACCCCTCCTGACTGAGCAATCCAGGTTATAAAAATGAATCCTTTACCCCTCCCCCTCCTTAATCTATCCCTGGAACCACATCACACCACCTAAAAGGGAGCCACACTAACCACTGCAATCTGGAACCTGAAACAACACTCACTGAAAGTCCCATAAGGTTGCACTCCACTGCTAGATGATTGAGTGAATGGCCCATTATGGCTTCAACCCATCCACTGGTAACTCAACCAACTCTTGGGTCATAATGAGGTGTCAGGCTTGGCCAGAGGCATTTGTGTCTTTAGTCATGCCAGCAATTCTTGTGAAAGTCTGGGTTCCATATGGGAGCGAGTCCACCCCTGCAAATTCCTCTAGGGTTTACGCTATATCCAAAATGGAGTGGTTCTGTTCTTCCATTTCACATTAAAAAACACAGGCCTGGGAGAAGTTGTACTCAATTGTCCTTTTGTCTTGGGCAATGGGGAAAAAATATGGCTCCAACAAAAGGTAACCTGTAAGCCCCAGTGTTGTACATCAATCACCAGTATCAAGTTAAATGCCTCAATTGACTTAATGGACCACAGTAAAGACTTCCACCGAACATGTGAGGCAGTGGAGACCTGACAGATTTCTGGCTGTGAAAACAGTGGCAATTTCACCGACTGATTGATATGAAAAGGTGAAACCACCTTTGGTAGGAACTTTGGATTTGTTCTAAGAACTCATTTATCTTTATGGATTTGAAAGAAAGGTTCTTCTAAAGTGAATGCTTGAATTTCGCTAACTCTTCTTAAAGAAGTGATTTCTACTAAGAAAGCAATCTTCCATGACATAAACTGTAGAGTACAAGAATGCATGGGTTAAAATGGTGGCCCCATAAGTCTTGTAAGTACAATATTAATATTCCACACGGCCTGGAGGAACTCTAGGTGGAATAACCTTTTTAAGACCTTCCATAAAGATCTTTATAACAGGAAACCTGAGCAGAGAAATAGGTTGTCTGTTTTTAAGGTAAGCAGCTATAGCTGCTAAATTAATCCTAATAGATGAATATGCCAGTCTTGCTTTTTGTAAGTGTAGCAAATAGCAAGCAATATGTTGTACTGAAGCTTTAAGTGGGTCAATATTTTTGGGTTGACAATAGTAGACAAAGCGTTTCTATTTAGCTGCATAACATTGTCTAGCTGTGGGTTTGCATGCTTCTTTGAGAATATCCATACATTCAGATGGAAATTGTAACTAGCCAAACTCTATGACTTCAGGAGCCAAATCTCCAGGTGGTGTGTGCTGTGATTTGGCCTCTCCTTCGAGTCAACAAATCTGGTCTCTTTGGCAGCTTGTGATGTGGTACTACAGAGAGGTTCAACAGTGTTGTGTACCAATATTGACGTGCCCATGTCGGAGCTAAGAGTATCATAGTGAGTGAGGTTTGTTTCAGCTTTATCATCAGAGATAGTAGGGGGAGAGGTGGAAAAGCGTAAGCAAACATCCCTGACGAATTCATCCATAGAGTATTGCCCTTGGATTGAGGGGGTGGGTAGCTGGATGGAAAGTTTTGGCATTTTGGGTTTTCTTTTGTGGCGAAAAGGTAAATGTCTGGGGTTCCCCACATTTGGAAGTATTGTTGAATCACTTGTGGGTGAATTTCCCATTGGTGGACTTGTTGCTGCGTCCTGCTTAAGAGGTCGGTTAGTTGACTGTGTACCCCTGGAAGATACTCTGCCACTAATTAAATGTGAATCTTCCACTTCCAAATTGTCTGCGCTAAAAGGGACAATAGAGATGAGTGTCTCTCCCCCTGTTTTTGCACATAGTACATTGTGGTCATATTGTCTGTCTGTATTAACACTATCTTGTGTATGATTGTGTCTGAAAAGCTTTGACTGCTAGGAATACTGCTGGTAATTCCAAGTAGTTTATATGATAAGTCTGTTGGATCAAGTCTCATTCCCCTTGTATAGTGAAGTTGTTGAGATGGGCTCCTCAACCTATCAGTGATGCATCTGTTGTGATTGTGGTCTGAGGCACAGGGTCCTGAAAGGGCCACCCCTTTGATAGGTTGGGGTAATTCCACCATTGCAGAGAGCGGTGAGACTGGGGGTCCAACAACACTAGATCCTGAATAGGACCCTGTGACTAAGACCATTGCTGGGAAAGGCACTGCTGTAGTGGTCGCATGTATAGTCTTGCATTGGGGACTATGGCTATACATGAAGCCATCATTCCCAATAACTTCATCACTAGTTTTACTGTGTAAGTGTGGTTGTATTAAAGTTGAGATATGAGACTGTGAAATGCTTGAATCCTTACTGGGTTTGGATACGCTAATCCTAAGTGTTCAGAGCTGCTCCCAGATACAGTAGTATCTGTGATGATTGAAGGTGAGATCTCTGATAATTGATTGTGAATCCTAGATTGTGTAGGATATCTATGGTATATTGAGTATGTTGTTGACAAACCTGAATTGTACTGGCCTTTATGAGCCAGTTGTCTAGATATGGGAAGACATGTATGTGTTGTCTTCTGAGAAATGCTGCAACCACCGTTAAGCATTTGGTGAACACCCTTGGTGGTGATGTTACTCCAAATGGTAGCTATATATTTTCGATGAGCTGGATGTATGGGAATGTGGAAATAAGCATGCTTGAGATCTAATGCGGTCATGTAATCCTGTTTTTGTAATAGGGAAATGACGTCTTGTAGAGTGACGATATGAAAAATTTGTCTTAGAGTACTGTCTTTCTTTGGTATGAGGAAGTTTAGCGAATATACTCTGGACCACTGTTGGGACATAGGTACTTTCTCTATGGCTCCTTTGAATAGTAGTGATTGTACCTCCTGTTTCAATGGAGTAAGAAGCTCCGGAGCAAGCCTGTGTGAACGAGGGGGTTGGTGGAGTGAAAATGAGTTCTAGACAATAACCATGCTGGAAAATGGACAGAACACACTGGTCTATAGTAATGTTGTGCCATTGTGGATAGAAATTTACCAGTCTTCCTCCCACAGGAGATGTGTGCTCTGTGGGAAAGGTGAGAAAGTCACTGTTTATTTGAGGTAGAGGAACCTCTGGAATAGATGGTTTACCTCTTCCTCTATTGTTGGATCCTCTGTAGGAACCTCTAAAAGATCCTCTTGTGTAGAAGTGTGTGGATTGTTTTTGTTGAGAAGATGCGGTCTCTGTGGCTGATGATTTGAAATCCCCTCTAAACTGTGCCCTACGAAAATTCCCTTTAGTGGTGTATAACACACCAATTGCTTTAGCAGTTTCAGAATCATTTTTAAGTTTATCTATAGTTGTATCAACTTCTTGGCCGAATAGATGTTCCTTGTCAAAGGGCATGTTTATAACAGCTTGCTGTATTTCAGGTTTGAACCCTAACATTGTAACCAGGCATGTCTTCTAATAAGTACATTGGTGTTGATTGCTCTGGCTGCTGTATCAGCTCCATCTGTAGTAGATCTAATAGCATTGTTACTATCGGTTGTCCCCTTTTTTGGTACTCTGGTGGAAGCTATTGCGACAGTTATTCCATTTCATCCCAGTGGGCCCTATCATACCTAGCTAATAGAACCTGTGAGTTAGCTATCCTCCAGTGATTTGCAGCTTGTGAAGCTACCCTTTTACCTGCTGCATCTATTTTCTTGCTCTCTTTGGAGGAGGAGCATCTTCTTTGGACTGACTATTGGCTCTTTTCCTGGCTGCGCTAACCACAATTGAGTCAGGTGGTAACTAAGTGTTAATAAACACTGGGTCTGAGGGAGCAAGTTTATATTTTCTATCCACTCTTGGAGTGATAATTCTGGCTTTGACTGGTTCTTTGAAAATGTCAGAAGCATGTCTGAGCATTCCTGGAAGCATTGGGAGACAATGATATTCTTTGTGTGTAGATGCTAATGTGTCAAAGAGGAAGTCTTGCTCTGTGTGATCTGTATGCATCTGCACGTTATGATAGGCAGCAGCTCCTGCTATAACTTGGTTATATGCAGTACTGTCTTCTGGTGGGGAACATCTAGCAGGATACAAGTCTGGATTGTTTGGAAGAATGGGATCAGGATCATATATATCCCATGGATCTATATCCTGCTGGTCATCATTAAAATCATCTCTGTGTGGTGATAGAATGTGTGTGGTGACAACTGCGTTTCATATGTTGGTGATAGTGGCAGTGTAGAAGGAAGAACAGGAGAATGTGGTGATGAAGGCTGTTTTTGTCTTGTAGCCTCTTCCTGGTCTTTATCTTTGGAGACCTTCTTTGGTGGAGGTGCATCCCTTAAGGTGTCTTGAAAAGTTAACTTCCTCTTAAAGGACATTGGTGGAGAAGCAATTATTCTTCCTGTATCCTTTTGAATGTGTAATGTTCGCTGTTTAGCGTCCATCACCTCTAAAATAGTAGGTATGTCCAAAGACCCTGGGGTAGCAGTAGTATGCTTGCTACTTGTGGCTTCCGACTCTGAAGGTTTAGGTATCGAGTGCTTAACTCAAACTGAAAATGTCGGGTCCGAAGTTGCTGTCAATTTTTTTGGCTCCAAAGATGTCCCTTCTGATTTTAGGCTCAATACCGAGACAGCTGTAGTAGCCCGTTTGGTCGATGCTGAATGCACTTTAGTCTTTGTTCTTGGTGCCGAACCCGAAGGTTGGTCATCCCGAACTGCTTTTCGGATCCGACCCTGGCCCCAAACCAGTGAAGGACCGACAACTAGTGGTGGAGTCTTGGAGTCTTTTTTAGTGTATTTGTATGGTGTGATGGGGCAGTTGTATTCACGTACTGCGCCGGAGGTATGTCGTGGCTATCGTTATCGGAATCTTGGAAGGAAAACTCTGCCCCTTGTCTGACTTCTTCCTGTGTGTGTCTTCTGTGGACTAGGACACGATTTTGGGACGATGAGCTCTACGGTCCCGGAGAGTCTTTTTAGATCGAAATGATGAGCAGGCGTCACAAGTGTCGTCTCGATGACTGGGAGATAGAGAGATATTACACACAGAATGTTGGTCGGTGCATGGAAATTTAGCATGACACTGAGGACAGAATCGAAATTGAGTTCGTTCCATCAGCCCGATATTGAAGTAGGCCATAAAAGGCCAAGACCCTTTTTAAGGGCAAGAATTCGATTCAGACAGGGGCATGGCTTTGTGCGCAACAAAATGGCCGCACATTAATGGAGTGCGGTGAGCCTGAATCCTGAACCCTGCCATCCGTCCATAATCCGAGGGCAGCTGAGGGGAATTTTGAAGCCAGCACCTGCAGAAGCACCGGGGACTTACTGGAGGCAACCGGAAGAAAAGACCGACCTGAGTGCCCTGAGATCCGAGAAGTTCGCAGCGCGGCCACGGGCGCAACCGAGACGGTGTGCACCGTGGCAGAAACAGGTGCGCGGGAAAGCCGCTGTGCAGGGAAGTTGGATCAAGGCCAGAAGTTGGTGGGAGGAGAGCCGACTACAACCTTCACTCCTGTTGTGGATCGAGGCGATCAGACCGGCGGGGCAAGAGGAGAGATACGGCCGCGCCCAGGCCGATATGATTGAGGAAGGCTGGAGGACACGATGACAGAAGAGGCTCCCAGGCCAAGCTGAGGCCAAGCGGCAGGCGAACAGCACGCGGGCAGGAGAGACCACATGATAGGGGCTGAGAGGAGCCTCCTCCGCAGCAAGAGGTGAGCGTCCCTCGTGAATCCCCTGTACGGCCGAAGAGAGACAACTGAACCACCGGGGGGCCCAAGAATCAAACAGATGTGGAGAAACAGGGGAGAGGGGACAGAAATGAGGTACGGACCCCCCCCCGGAACTAGATGGGGGAGGGAGTCGGCCAGGTGGGGCAGCACTGGAGGGGCCTGCAGAGAGGGGACAGAGTAATAAACTGGGACACGGCCATAAGCAAATGTCTGGAGTGCAGGCCATCTGGATAAACGTGGAGCGGCGGTGAATTCTCCGGGGGGACGTTGCATCAGAGCAACGCTAAACTTGAGCTACGGTGGCCCCCCAACCCCAATCTTGGGCACTGAGGGTGAGATAATGGGAGCCTCCCGGCTTCCAACTCCACCGCGAGGGGCAGTAGCACCTCAGTAGACATGGTCAAACCGAAGAGTCAAACTTAGGCACAGCTTAATAAAATGGACAAATACACAGTACCGAGGGAGCCGGCCACATCGGGAATCTCGACCCCAGACACCATTGGTACACCTGAACCCTCATTTAGCACCATCATGGTGGCCATCTCAGATTTGAAACAGACATTGGAATCAAAACTCGACGCAGTGACAACAGAGGTCTTCCTTTGAAGAGCGGATTTTGAAAAAATGACAGAAAAAGTCAACAAAGCTGAAACGCATATTCAGGCCCTACAATCCACATCTAAACGTTTAGAGGAACGTGTCCAATTACTCACCAACCAACAGACCATCATGGAGGCCAGGCTTGAAGAACAACATCAGAGTTATTGGAGTACCGGAGGGAGCGGAAGGCCCCAGTGTGGATCTCTTCCTGGAGGATCTTTTTCTTAATAAACTCCGACTGAAGCGCCTATCCAACTTCTTTTCGTTGGAGAGGGCTCACCGGGTGCCGATCCTGCCGGCGAAACAGAGTGGTCCACCAAGAACAACTATAGCTTGGATCCTCAATTACATCAAAGAGACTGAGACACCATTCTACTGGCAGCACTAACTCAAGGAGACCTACTTTGGAAAAATTCTAATTTGTACACTTTTGTAGACTTCACACACCAGGTCCAAAATCTGCGGCGTAGCTTTGAGGAAGTTAAGAAAGTCCTGCGTAAAAAAGAAATCAAATATATGATGCTTTTTCCAGCGAGGCTGCGGATACTCACAGGGGGCAAGTCCTGGTTCTTCACCCGGCCTGAGGAGGCGTGGGATTGGATTGAGGGCTGTCAGAAACCCAGACAACCCCAACCAGGAGAGACAGTGAGGAGCGAACAAGACACCCGAAGATCGGACGATCCCTCAACGCAGTGTGCAGATGATGCAGAGACAGAAAAGGGCTGAGAGCCACCCTGAGAGATCACACAAAGATAAGACTGGATGGGGCAGGTGGGAGGGTAAGAGACTGGATATCTCTCACATGGTTGGAGCCCTCCTGAGGTAAGGGGACCACACTTCCTTTTATACACAGTGTAGCAGCTAAACTCATATGTTATAAATCATTATCAGTTGCCAACTGACACATCAAAGAGGTTTACACACCGGTAACTATCCCATAGTTACTATAGGCGGAGCTAACCAACCCGAAGTACAGTTTTATGTTAAGAAACAGGCGACAGGTGCTCTGCAAGTTGAGAGGGTGGGTAGTTTTAAGCAGGATTGCAGGGATGGGGGAGTTTTATTGGGAATTGTTCATTTTTTATATTTCTTACTGTTTCTTGCTCAGATCAACTTTGCTAGATAGAGGGAGGGGCGCTGATGGAGGAGAATGCAGTGCCCCACTGTCATATTAACACAGGACTCACCATACAGACACCAATGCTATGCAGACAACCAACAAAAGGCAGCTGGAGTCCATGACTTGGAATGTCAATGGACTGGGCAACAAGATTAAACATACGCTAGTACTGCAATTTCTTAAACGCCAAGCCCCGGTTATAGTCCTAATACAAGAAACTCATCTAAAAGGCAGTAATCATAGGGCACCAAATCGAATGGGATATACTTTACTAACACATGTGGGAATTACCTCTAATTCACATGGAGTAGGGATCCTACTCAAAATGTCCACACCATTCATTTCAGGCTGTGTATGGACTGACTCCCTAGGAGGCTTTGCGGCACAGACTGGCACCTGGAACGGTCAGACATTAAACATTTGCTCTGTATATGTGCCACCCAAGCTACAGGGCGAAACGTTACCTACTCTGGGAACAGTGCTGCTGGAAATGCCAGTTGGCACCTTACTATTAGGGGGAGACATGAATGACACCATGGACCCAGATTGTGACAGACTGACAAGAGCTAGGTCAGGGGCATCAATGAGTCAGTTAAGATCATTCACAGACTCCATGGGATTGGTAGACCTGTGGAGAGACCAGAACCCCCAAGCCTGACAGTTTACATACCTCTCAGCATCACACAGTAGCCTTTCCCGCCTGAATTATTCATTCACACATGGCAGATGCAGGTAGATTCCACGATGCATGACACTTGGCACGGGCGTCTCAGATCATTCCTCAGTAGTTGTCATACTAACAGGCTCCTCGAAAGCCACGACCCTACCTCCCAGGATAGCTATGCAGCACCTCAAGGATTGCAAACTGCAGGGGAAAATTAGAGAGGAGGTGGAAAACTATTTCAAAGAAAACGTAGGATCGGTAGACTCGACGGGCACCCTCTGGGAGGCATCTAACCCCTTTGCTGCCAGGCCTTTTTCCCCCTCAGCTGCCAGGCCTTTTTTTGGCTATTTGGGGCAGTTTGCGCTTAGACCCTCATAACCTTTTGTCCGCATAAGTTACCCATGCCAAATTTGCATCCTTTTTTCCAACATCCTAGGGATTCTAGCCGTCCCCAGAGTTTGTGGGTTCCCCTGAAGGAGACCAAGAAATTACCCAAAATACAGCGAAAACTTAGTTGTAAAAAAAGAAAATGGAAAAAAGGGCTACAGAAGAAGGCTTGTGGTTTTTTTCCCTGAAAAAGGCATCAACAAAGGGTTTGTGGTGCTAAAATCACCACATTTCTCAACACAATTTTGGCATTTTATTGGGACATACACCATTTTTACTATTTTTTGTGCTTTCAGCCTCCTTCCAGTTAGTGGCAGAAATGGGTGTGAAACCAATGCTGGATCCCGGAAAGCTAAACATTTCTGAAAAGTAGACAAATTCCTGAATTCAGCAAGGGGTCATTTATTTAGATACTATAAGGTTTTCCTGCAGAAAATAACAGCTGAAATAAAAATAAATTGAAATTTAGGTGAAAAAACCAGACGCTTTTCTCTGCGTTTTACTCTGTAACTTTTTCCTGCAATGTCAGATTTTTTAAAGCAATATACCGTTATGTCTGCTGGACTCTTCTGGTTGTGGGGATAAATAGAGCTTGCAGGTTCATCACGAGCCGTAGGTACCGAGAGCCAATAAAGGAGCTGCACCTTACAATGGGTTTTCATTCTATACCGGGTATACAGCAATTAATTTGCTGAAATATAAAGAGTGAAAAATAGGTTTCAAGAAAACCTTTGTATTTCCAAAATGGGCACAAGATAAGGTGTTGAGAAGCAGTGGTTATTTGCACATCTCTCAATTCCGGGGTGCCCATACTACCATGTGAATTACAGGGCATTTCTCAAATAGTCATCTTTCTTTTTTTTTTAAACACTGTCTTACATTTGGAAGGAAAAATTGTAGAGAAAGACAAAGGGCAATAACACTTGTTCTGCTATTCTGTGTTCCCCCAAGTCTCCTAATAAAAATGGTACCTCACTTGCGTGGGTAGGCCAAATGCCTGCGACCGGAAATGCAACATGGACACATCACATTTTTACATTAAAAACGGATGTGTTTTTTGGAAAGTGCTTAGCTGTGGATTTTGATCTCTTGCTCAGCTGGCACCCAGGGAAACCTACCAACCTGTGCATTTTTTAAAACTGGACACCTAGGGGAATCCAGGATGTGGTGACTTGTGGGCTCACACCAGGTTCTGTTACCCAGAATCCTTTGCAAACCTCAAAATTGGCCCCAAAACACTTTTTCCTCACATTTCGGTGACAGAAAGTTCTGGAATCTGAGAGGAGCCACACATTTCCTTCCACCCAGTGTTCCCCCAAGTCTCCCGATAAAAAAATGGTACCTCACTTGCATGGGTAGGCCTAGTGCCCGCGAAAGGAAAGCCCCAAAATACTATGTGAACACATCAAAATGATCAGATACAAAACTACCTGTTTTTGTTGGGGGGAAGGGGGGGGGGGCACCTGCGTTTTTGCTCCTGGGCTCAGCAGTCATATAGGGAAACCTACCAAACCCCAAAATTGAGGGGGAACCAAAGCAGGTCCACAAGGGCAGTTTGGAAAAAAAATAATTTTAGGCTGACAAGTGGGGCAGAATTTTTATCGGTATAAATGAGACAATGCTGGGTGGTAGGAATTTTGTGGATTTCTGCATATTCTGGAAGGGTCCATCACAAAAAAGTAGGAAAAATGTGTGATTTCCTTCAAAGTTGGAGGTTTGCAGGGCATTGTGGGTAAGAAAATGGTGCGGGATGCATGTGAAGCACACCACCCTCGACTCACCCAGATGTTTCGTTTTCAGGTGTGTCTAGGTCTTGTGGGTTTTTCTACATGGCAGCGTCCCAAAGACCAAAAAGTGCAGCCCTCACCATTCCAATTGGGATGATTTTAAGAGCTAGGCAAGCTCTCATGGCCCAAATGTAAAACCCAAATCTTCAATAATCAAATGTCCTCTTGCTTGCCTGGGATAGGATGTTTTTGTGTGCGGGGAGAGCTGAAAGACTGTTACCCCATTCAGCTGGGGTGGCGGCATAACCATGCCCATACTGGTTGGTAGCCACCACCCCACTATTTTTTTCTTTTAATTTCCTGGCATCTAGTAGGCTTTCTGCCCCCCCCCCCCCCCCCGGGGAGTGGATCAGTGGTAATTGCCCCATCTGCCCACCGGTGGGCAGAACAACTTTGGCCCCATTTATTTGGGGTGGGGGTATGGTCATGCCCCAACCTCTTTTTTTGAAAAAAAAATCTTCCCTTGTCTCTGGTGGGCCTTCTGCCCCCCTGGGGGGCAGATGGGCCTTCCAAAAATAGGCCGATCTGCCCCCAAGGGGGACAGATATGGCCAACAGCAAAGCGCCACCATGGGGAGCGACCCTTGCCCAAGGGGCTGCCCCCCCCCCCCCAACAAAACACACACACACCAATTACTGGTGCCTAAGTGGTTTCTGCCCCCGGGGCAGATCGGCCCTATAGAAATAGGCCGATCTACCCCAAGGGGAGCAGGAATGGCCCAAAATAAATGTTCCCCCCAGGGGAACAACCCTTGCCTAAGGGGTTGCTCCCCTTGCATGAAATTGACGCAAAAAAATAAAAATCCCTGGTGTCAAGTGGTTTTGATTGGCATAATAAAAATAGGCCGATCTGCCCCCAAGGGGGTCAGAAATGGCCTAAATATAATTTTGCCCTCAGGGGAGCAACCCTTGCCTAAGGGGTCGCTCCCCACATATTTAAAAAAAATCCCTGGTGCCTAGAGGTTTCTGCCCCCGCCCCCAGGGGCAGATTAGCCTAATTATAATAGGCCAATACAAATTTGTCCCCCCGCAGGGGAGCTACCCTTGCCTAAGGGGTCGCTCCCCTCATGTGAAACTGACAACAACAACAAAAAATCCCTGGAGTCTAGTGCTTTCTGCCCCCTTGGGGACAGATTAGCCAAATAAAAATAGGCTGATCTGCCCCCAAGGGTGGCATAAATGGCCTAGAGTTCATTTTGCCCCCAGGGGAGCGACCCTTTTCTAAGGGGTCGCTCCTCACATAAAAAACTACAAAAAAAAAAAAAAAAAAAAGCTCCCTGGTGTCTAGGGGTTTCTGTCCCCCCGGGGGCAGATCAGCCTGATTATAATAGGCCGATCCGTTCTGCCCCCGAGTAGTGGCCGTTGCCCAAGGGGCTGCTCCCCTTATGTATAAATATCAACAACAAAAAATCCCTGGTGTCAAGTGGCATTTCTGCTGCCCGATCGCATCCGGCAGCAGAAATGCTGAGAGAGACATGAAAGGAGAGGAAAGGCCTTTGCTTTCCTTTCATGCCTCTCTCGCCCCTCCACGTGATCGGAGGAGAAATGCTTTTGCATTTCTCCTCTGATCCATGCTGGAAGCTGAGGTTCCAGCGCGAAGGGGTAGGCCTCTAATGAGGTCAGCGCGTGATGATGTCATCAGACGCCACTGGGGGTGGAAGGGGAAGTGATTCCCCTTCCATCCCTGCCCAGGGGAGGGGGTGCTTAGCCCTTGTGGGGAGCGCTAGCCCTGCCCCGAGGGCCCATAGCAGGACGAGCTGGTCTCGTCCTTGGCACCGGGCAACAGTTGCCGAGGGTGAGACCAGATCGTCCTGGGCACACAAGGGGTTAAAGTAGTATTAAGAGGCCACACAAAGGCAGTAATTGGGGGAGTAAATAAGGAGGAACAACTTAAACATGAGACAATAGAGAGAGAGATCACAGAATGGGAAAAAACGATGCCAGGGAGTGCCAAGATGACTATATGATGTGGGAGACAAGGCCGGCAAATTGATAGTGTGGCTAGAGAGGATGGATATGGGTCGCAACTGGGTGGCAGAACTATGGAGTGAGGAGGAGGAGAGGTTCACCTCAGGCCCACAAATAGCAGAGGCATTTGCCTCATACTATGAGCAGATCTATGCCTCCAGGACGGTTCACATGGAAAGGGATTGTTGAGACATCCTGGGTGACCTCCAGCTTCAGGTGTTATCAGCGGATGATAGAGCGGAACTGGAGCAGGATCTGACAGTGGAGGAAGTGCGGGAGGCTATTGGGGGGTTGCAATCGGGTAAGGTGATGGGCCCTAACGGCTTCCTATTTGAACTATATAAATGTGTCGCCAACATAGAAGCCCCACACATGCTAGCCTTGTTCCAGGAGGCCAAAACAGTAGGACACCTCCCTGAGAGAGGCCACGATTGCAGTGATACACAAAAAAGGCAAGCCGAAAGCGGCATGTAGGTCCTACTGGCCTATATCACTAATTAACCTAGAAGCCAAAGTTCTGGCAAAAATTCTGAGTAAAAGACTCCAGTTAGTCATAACGAGTTTGGTGCACCCGGACCACGGGCTTCATGCAAAATAAGAGCATCAGACTTAATCTTACTAGACTATATGGGATTCTACATGCAACAGGCATTGGATGCGGACGCTGCTATGGTACGATCACTGGACGTGAAAATGGCCTTCGATAGTATAGAATGGCCTTTCCTCTTCGCAGTACTCACTAGATTGGGATTCGACACTGAGTTCCGCTCCTGGGTCCAATTACTATACCATGAACCACGGGCCAGGATTAAAGTCAACAAAGCAGATTCTCGCTCCTTCATGCTCCATAGGCGCACGCGATAGGGATGCCCACTGTCACCACTCCTATTTGCCTTAGTGATAGAGCCATTGGCCGCGTGGATGCGACAGGATCCGCTCGTATGGGGAATCAGAGAAGGGAACAACTGAGAAGCATGAATCTCCCTCTACGTAGATTATATTTTACTGTACGTCACAAAAGCACACCGTTAGTAGACAGGCTACTACACATTCTACACACCTTTGGCGAATATTCAGGGTATCAAATAAATTGGGATAAATCCTGGGCCTTCCCACTGACTAAAAGAGAACACACTTTGCCACCCAGATGTGGGATTCCCCTAACCGCGGAGGGATTTACATATCTGGAAATATATGTCACAAGGAGCCCAGAGGCTTTCCTTAAGAGAAATCTCTACCCATAACTAGGTCATCTGAAAAATGATGGGTCACACTGGCGAACACTCCCGATATCCCTAATGGGTCTCACAGCCCTGTTCAAAATGATGACCCTCCCTCGACTGTTGTACGTCCTACAAAACACTCCATGTTTAGTGCCCAAAGAGTATTTTAACAAGGTCAACAGCGAAATGTGCAATCTTCTTTGGGACGGGGCAGCTTGTGTATTGCACTACATAAGCTTCAGAGAGGGGTTTATGAAGGAGGATTAACGATCCCGGATATTCGGACCTATCATTGGGCATCCCAGTTGGCCACAGTGAGCTAGTCGTTATTTGTAAACAGTGAAGAACCAGCGTACAGGGTAGATATAGCGGTAATGGGAGAAAGGAGATGCCCTGCAATCCTGTATGTTATGAAAAAGGAGGCAGGGGTTCCCCACTCGAGCCACGGTCTGAGCATGGAGAGAGGTGACAAAGTCATGGGATGGGAGAACACACTGACAAATGCAACCCCACTTTGGTCTAGTGACCAATTGAGCGAACTGGGGAAACTGGGAGGTTTTAATAGATAGAGTCTCATAGGCAGAGAGCGGTTGGAGAAGTGGAGATGTATTTCCTTTGAAGAGCTACGTACTGAATTCTCTATGGCAGACTCGGAGAGATATCAATACCTCCAGGTGAGACATGCACTCCGGTGCCACATAAAAGAAGGGGAATCACTCCCAGATACATCCCTATTGGAGGACAGACTGCTATTGGAGCCACTTCCAGGCAAGGCAGTATCAATGATCTATAAAAGATACTGAATAATACCCCAGATCCTTTGCGTTCACTTCGAGAGGCCTGGGAAGGAGACATAGGTTCCATTAGAGATGATGACTGGCAGGAAACCCTACAGAGCCTTCACGAGGTGGGGATCCGGGCCCGATTTCGCCTTATACAGCTTAGGCTTTTACATAGGTCATATTATTCCAAATCCTTATTACATCGTATGGGCCGCAGTGACTCTAATTTATGTTGCAGGGGCTGTGGCCTGGTAGGGACTTTTTTCACACATTGTGGAGTTACCCAATCATCCAGGACTTCTAGTCTCAGGTAGCAGCAGTGATGACCCGAGTGAAAGGCCTGGGGGTGCTGCTAGAGGCCAGTTGGCATATCGTAAATATCACAGGGGAGGAAAATTGGCCCAGGCACCAAACAACATGGTTAAGTCTAGCAGCGGGGGTGACCAAAAGAGACATAGCCAAAGCATGGGAGCAAGTGAGCCCCCATTGCTTAGAGAATGGAAATATAACATGGATTGGTGTCACCTCGAACAGGAGATATATAAAGGCTGGGGTTGTACAAAGAAATACAATAACGTCTGGTTCCACTGGAGTAGCTATGGAGGTATATGAACTCATATATGTCATAATGTATTGCTGTGTAACTCATTGGAGCATAGACAGAGAACATTGGTAATGAAGATACGTGATCACTGAGAGACTGCATGATGAACAGTAAATGAACTAACTTGCTGATGTCAGATTGCAATATTATACCCTTTTTCATCTAAAAACAAAGTGTAAACTATATGATTATTTCGACATAAGCTGTATTCTGAGCATGAGTGAAAAGAGTTTTATTTAAAAAAATGAATTTGATTCCGACGGTCTAAGTCGGATCGAGTATAGATGGGAAATGTGATCGAAACAATACTGACAGTATTACAGAAAGGTAGAAAAAAGTTCAGAAATACTGACTCGAGATCCACCAGAGTGAGAGGAAACATGTCCGAACCCAACGGCAGAGAGAAAACAATCGAACAAAGGACTCGATGCCCATGTGCACTATTACCGAGAGGAGGAGCCACTCGATCCTGTGACTCGAAAACCTTCTTCGTCGAAAAACAACTTGTAACACTCCGAGCCCAACACTAGATGGCGAACGTATGCAAAGCATGTGTATCTACAGCTACACATACCATCGAACATATCTATATATATATATATATATATATATATATATATATATACATATATACACACACACACATACACACACACAGAAAACCCCAGAAGTTAAAGTGATGTTATAGTTAAGCATGAAAAAAACACCTTAACCTAAAAAAAAAAAAAAAAAAAAAAATTTTTTAACTCAGAAAGTCTCTGAAAAAAACAAAGGTTAAATTGATATTATAGTTAGGTATGGAAAAAAACACCTTAACATAAATTGCAAAAAAACTCAATTCACAGAATAAAATAAAGGTTAAAGAGACATTATACAGAAGGGGTATTGCGAGCACACTGCCACACATCCTAGAACAGTTTGCCCCTTTGCATTACAGTAAATGCAGTACACAATTAGTGCTTACTTCAAATTTGACTGTAGTTTTCCACCAGAGATGGTACCGATAGTGCTGTCTATCTCAAGACACATGCATTGGAGACAGAGTGAACTGTGCTGGGATGTGAGACAGTGTGCTCCCAACCCCCCGTCTGTTAAGGTGACATTATAGTTAGGCGACAAAGTCATACACCGCATGGCGTTAAAAAAAAAACAAAAAAAAAAACACTGGAATTCTCCAGACTATGCCAGTTAGTCCATCAAGCACTGCTTATGACCTCACATATGACATCACTCATGACATGTTAAACGCCATTACTAATGGTGTCACTGATGACATCATTCAAGCTAAAGCTCCTCAAATTACTCTATAAAATGAACAGATATTTCTAGAAAACAAAGTAGGTAGTAAAGGGCCCACAAACATATATAGCATGTAGTGAATCCTAGTTTGTTTTAATGGGACAACAGGAGTTAGCTTAGCCTCTGGCTTGCAGACTCGTGCCCCTGTCACCTAGTTACTTTTAACCTACTTAGCTTGCTCTGTTTTAGCCCATTTAATTATTTAATTCATCTAAGTTGGCTGCCTTGTTTATAGTTAGGCCACTTGTTATGCTTTGCATTATCAGTGCCACTGCGCTAAGGCGTCAAGATCAAGCAATAAAGACAAACAAACAGTAGGTGTTCATACTTAGGGATTTAGCCTTTGGCTTGCAGACTCGTGCCCCTGTCACCTAGTGACTTTTATCCTACTTAGCTTGCTCTGTCCTAGCCCATTTAATTATTTACTTAATCAAAGATGGCTGCCTTGTTTATAGTTAGGCCACTTGGTATGCTTTGCATTATCAGTGCCACTGCACTAAGGCGTCAAGATCAAGCAATAAAGACTAACAAACAGTAGGGGTTCACACTTAGGAATTTTCCCTCTCTATACTTTCGAGGGATTGTTTATAATAATTAGCGTCCCAAGCATGTCTGTTATCTATTGTTTGGGAACACACCTATGTCAGGGGTCCTGGTAGAGCTGTATAAATACATCGCACTTTAGACAGATAATCAGAGGGATTCCGACCAGAGGGTATCACCACCATCGCTGATATCGATGCTACACGTCGTCTTGACGCTGACCCAGTCTTCGTGCCCCTGCGGAGTCTGAGATAGAGACCTCATTCCAAGGCAACAAGGGTTGGGGGCTCCTCTCTTGGACATGGCATTGGCAGATTAGGTTTAGCAAACCCAGATCTCCTTTAGGTAGGAGGTTAGGGCTATCACATTAGAGTATTAGGGCATATTCCACCTCTTATGTCTTTTACATGCATTGCAAGATGGTGGGGGTCTTTGTAATAATGACTCTCGTCTTAACAATTCTGTTTCTTGCACTATTCATTATCCTAATCATTGCAGCCCATGCAATATATCGCAAATTGCAGTTGTGTTAAGTAAAAACTATTAAAACTATACTGCATCTTTGTCATTGCCTATGTTTGTATGAGACATGATATATCTGTGAGAAAGGGGTAATCTCAGTTTAACCACGACACTCCCTGAGATGTCTTATTCTCGAGTCCATGCATAAAGGCTGCCACAAATCACCTTTTACTATTGTGTTACTGGTGAGGTGCTGCTAGTGAGCCGGTAAGGTAGGGACAACAGTTGCGACTTGTTGTAGGATAGGCAGAGTCGCCTACAAAGAAAAGTACTGTCATCCTCAAACCAGCAGTCTTGCCTTGAGCAGGAGTCCAAACTACGACATGGCGCCACCAACGATGGTGTTTAGGCACTAATTTACGGATACCCCAATTATCAATGTCTCACAGACAACAGGTACCCTAAGAACCATTATAAAGAGACGTCCGTGGTCTTTGGGAAATTCCTCCTCAGCTGAAAAGGTGACACCTGATTAAGCTGTAGGTTGTTCGAGCTCAAACTCATAAAAGGACTTAAACTCCCCATTTTGGTGTTCTGTTTTTCTAAACAAAAATGGCTACTGCCATTGACATTCCTGAAAATGCTAGACCAGCACTAATACAACACTTATTAGTGCATGGCCTTATAGATGAGGGTGGGGATGTTACTCTTATAATAGAAGCTAATGAAGCATACCAAACAGAAACATTTTATTGTTGGGTCACATTTCCTGAGGTGGACCAAAGAACACATACATTCCACACATTTGAAATTGCAAACGTACCTCCACAATACCGAGCATACCAGTATCATGAAATATCGCTCACATACCAAGAGCACCAGAACTGGTTTGAAGGCGCCCTACCACACGTACTACAAAGAGTGAGGCTAGGTCCCTTAAGTAATGACGGACCAACGTGGCCTATGTTTATCACATACACACCTCATCCAGACATACAAAATATGACAATAGCAGATCTGCGAGATTTATAAAATGAATTAGTGACATTATATAGACGATTAGTTCAGTCCGTAATGCGAACTTTGAACACCACACCAGTGCATCCAGCACCGCCAGCACCTGGTGGTTACCAATTGGCTACTGGGATTAATCCACAAACAGTGCATACTATTATCGGTAAAGTACCCACAGAATGGGAAAAAATACCATTCTGGATTGCCCAGAAAACTAATCGGCTGGAAGCTGTGTTTTCCCATACGGGACCACAGGAAAAACATAGACTGCTCACTATGTGCTTGCCCTTTTGGATGGTTCCCTCAGTGGATGACTGCGCCACATGGGGTACAGTCTTCGCTGCTATATACACGACCACACATGGTACCCGGACACTTGCCAATTTACCGGAGGTGTTAAAACAAATACAGAGTGAGCACGGGGCTGCACCAGCCTTGGATTTGGGGATGAAATTAATGCGTAATTTTGACGAGGTTTCCTCAATAATACTCAGTGATATTAAAGGGGAAGCGGTAGCACTGGCAATTCGCCAGCGTCTCCGGGAAACTCCACACCAGGAACAAGAGAGACAGCTACCAAAAATAATTTCCGACATCTATACTAGTATAGGGCAGGATAGTTTGGGAGCCAAACCAAAGAAATTGGAGTTACAAGGTACCACCCATAAGGAGTGTACAAAGCAGGCACGAGAGGGCCCTAAGAAGCGCTGGGACAAACAAAAAGATTTCAAAGATAGAAGAAATAAGAGAGCTGATTCTCCACACCCGGAGAACTCCGAAAGGAGATACAATCTCAGAAATAGGGAGAACATTAAAACTCCAGACAGATATACTGATTCACGTCCCGCTCATTCCTTTCAGGATGCACCGGATAGACGTAGCGAAAGAGGGGGCTGTCCAGACCGACATCCTGACTACGTGAAACAAAAGAAAGACTAGCCGCAGTCTACAATTAAAGAAGAAAAGACTCCACAGCAAAAGCCACAGTTTAAAAAGAAAAAGGTGGCAGCACTGACAGCTAAAAATGCCAGTATACTTGAGAACACTGTTGAGGAACAAGATGTGGGCAGTGACTCTGTTAGACAGCGCAGCAGAGGTCACGATATGTCACCAGAGTCTGAAAGATCATCTGGATGAGAAAGCAACTAGCGATTTCATCGCAGTTGAAACTGCGAACGGCCGCGTTCTCCCACCCGACAGGATTTACGATCTTAAAATTCAGATAGAGGGAGACGTGGAGCGCACCATTAGTGTAACTTTTTGGGATGAACTTACTAGTGATATCCTATTGGCCAAAAGATACTGGCCACCTGAACACGTCCGTAAGCTCCTGCATGGGGAAGATGTCATTTTGCCTTCTTTCCCAGATCTTGTTCCGGAAGCAGAAAAAGAGGCCTATGTAGCTGAATGGGCTTTAGCGCAGGCACCTGCGTTATACCGCAATCGTGTAGGTTGGGACAAGGAGTCTCCTTCTCATGTTATTCCGGTTAGGTCTACACCACAACCGCAGCCACTATATCCTGTCAAACATGAAGCGAAAGCTCCGGTGAGGGAGATCCTAACCCAGCTTGAGTACCAGGGAGTAATTGAGCCCTGTACATCTGCAATGAATAACCTGTTATTCCCCGTTCCAAAGCCAGACCATTCATACAGAATAGTCATTGATTACAGACATTTAAATAGTCATACACGCACATATGCGATACAAAACTCACATAGCACAGCACTAATAGACAATATAGTGCGTAAACAATATAAAACAACATTAGACATATCTAATGGCTTTTTCTGCCAGAACTTGGCATACGAAAGTCGGGACCTGAGTGCATTCTCATTTGGCTCACAAAAACGCTTTTCTCGTTTACCTCAAGCCTATAAAAACAGCCCAGGGCTATTTTCAGCCCATGTAACATCAATATTACATGATATTGATTCCGAGGCATTATCCTACGTGGATGACATATATCTCACAGACGACCTGGACATTCATCTTGCAAGGGTCGATCGGATTATTTAGAGATTTGCAGACCTCGGTTACAAATTCAACTTTAAAAAAAGTAAAATAGCCTTTCTCAGTGTACTGTTCCTGGGATATGAGCTATCAAATGAGGGAAAGAGCCTGGCCCTGCACTTTCTAAAGAAATGTGCTCAACTGCACCCTCCTAATACCCTTAAGAAACTGCAGTCATTACTAGGTTTCTTTAATTTTGGCAGAACATACATTCCACATTATGCACAGCATATCAAGCCACTATATGACTTGGTTCAGCCTAATTTTTCTATCAGACACTGGACAGTTGAACACACACACATCCTTAGGGAAATGCAACAGGACATGCTAGAAGCTAAACACACACGTGACAATAAAACAAATTTGGTCATCAGAATAATTCCTGGTGCCATTGGATTTACTTATGTCACCTTCAATGAAGGTGACACAGTACCCATTGCATATAAATCTCATTTATACTCTAATGCAGAACAGCACCTACAGAAAAGATTCTGACAGCTGTTCAGATGGCCGTCATAAAAGATAAGCCACTTGCCCAGGGGAAACATATTATTGTTGTCTCCCCGGTGCCGGCCTTAGAGGCTGTCACGAAAGCAAGCGTTCCCAATGCTAAAGCATTACATCCACGTTGGATTCAATGGGCAACGTCTCTGACCGCCACTGATGTTGATTATATTTTTGATCCAAAACTTCAGACACAAGAGTTTCTCCAGTACGAACAAGAGTACCCAGCTCCTCCAAATATCTTGCCACTAGACAGATACCATACTGTCATATACACTGATGGTTCAGCACAGCCGGCTGCAGGTACTAAACACCAATACTCGCCAGCTTGCGCAGCCATGAGCGGAGTGATGGAAGATGGAGTATTCCACCCTCACAATACCTACACGCAGACCCTAGGGGACTGCACAGCCCAGTTGGCTGAACTTAAATCTCTTATACTAGCGCTCGAACATACTGAGCCAGGATGCCTGACTTTAATAGTCTGTGACTCATACTACTGCGTTCAGTCATACAACGATTATCTTAATCATTGGAAGCTGAACAGGTTTAGAGATTCTAAAGGGAACACCTTTAAACAGAAAATATTGTGGGGGAGGGTGGCTGATTTTAAGATAAGCTACCGTGTGTCCATGTAGTACATACATTGGGCCAACAACGTGTAGGAGTACACGTTACTGGCAATACATTGGCTGATGAAGCGGCCAAAGCAGCAGTAGCTACGGCTTTTGTGGCTGCAGTGACTCGTTCACAAACGAGAATGGATAATGAAATACTGCCATGAAAGGTTTGGCTGCAGGCAAGCCCCTTCCAAAGGGATACCCCACAAACTATACTTACCATATCAGTGCACAGAATGTTGCCTACGCAACAATTCCTGGGGTTGGAGATCGAGTGATCCCCAATGAAGACTAGAGATTAGATCTAGTAAAAGCAGCCCATGAGGGTGTCGCTTCTATACATGCTGGTATATCGGCCACGATAACACTCTTACAGAAACGCTTCTGGTGGCCTGGTCTATGCAGACGGACAAAGAAATATGTCCTTTGTTTTGACATTTGCCAGCAGATAAAGGGCTCTAATATCAAACGCCCACCGCAGACATCCCTCTTAGTGTCCAGCAGGCCACTACAGTGTGTACCTGGAACATAGTGGTCCCTTACAGCCTGATGGTGCATACAAATACATTTTAGTCGCTGTAGATTCTTGTTCTAGATTCCTGTGGGGATGGCCACAGTGGTAGGCTGACTCCCGGACTGTTATAAAAGACTTGCTGATCTTTATCGGTACATATGCGGTTGCAGCATTCCACCCGGACCAGGGCCCTGCGTTTGCCTCTAGGGCATTCAGGGACACCATGGGAACAATGGGTGTTGAACTCCATTACTCCTCACCATATCATCCCAAGGGAAATTCGGTCATGGAGAGGTGGAATTGTGATCTAAAGCAGTCCTTAACAGCTTGAGTATTAGATTCAGGCCGCAGTTGGTTACATCACCTATATGGGGTCCAGAGAGCACTGAATAATCTGCCAAGACGGTCCTTGGGGGGACGCACTCCTTATGAGGTTCTCTTTGGGATACCTATGTATGTCCCAGATCTTGATGCCTCTGGTATGGTGGCAGCAGAAACACCATTTGACATAAATGAAGGTCTCACTGTCTTACAGGAGATTCAGCAATTTCGTGATGATAAATCATCTACCAGTGCTGCCACCTTAGGAATAAGGGATTTAGCGAAAACTTCGACTGGTTGGATTCCTAAAGTTGGGGATCTGGTTAGTGAGAAGATCACAGTGAAGAAGGAATTCAGTCCATCATACAGAGCACCTGTACCGGCCTTGGGAATTCAAGGTACCAGGACTGTAACTTATCACCATTGTCTGGCTCTCGAACGAACAGATTTATTTCATTTCCATTGATGACATCAAACTACACCATGTGGCCGATCCTTCACAGTAGACCAGGAGGTCCCTTGGGTGGTTCCCGATCCCCTCTCACTACCCAACAGGACACACATCTACAGAGTAGGATGAACAACACTACTACGGACTATGCAACAATGTCCAGCGCAGTTCCAGATACCTCCTCAACCATGGGGAGGGCGGAAAATGAACTCTTGCTAGTTCCAGTCACCACTTCAATGACCACTCCTGTCCAAGATTTGGCTGTTTTTTTATACAAACACCCCACAGACTGTTGACACTGTCTACCAAGAGCCGCCACGTGAAGTAGACCAAAGTACAGATAATGCACCGGCTCCTGTGTTTGCAGAGACTACCTCTGGCTATTTCATTGACATTGATGACGTTTCTTCAGACTCATCCACTACTGTGATTGACAATGTTTCAACAAGAAGTAACCTGTATCAGTGGCTTAAAAAGAACTATTTAACATACCTGTGGAACTATTTATGGTTCTGTTTGACATTTTCAGCATTATTTTTATGGGTTGGTTTTGTGACTGTTTTCTTTTTGCTCATAAATGGTCATTATATTCCTGATCGCTCCTCTGTTGAGCTTGTTGATGAAGTTTTGACTCCATATCATTCCTCACATAAGGTCAGAAGAGACTTGTCCCCTGTAAATGTTACAGCAATACTGATTTCTGATGGGATTCTGTGGGACAAAGTTCCCTTTGAAATATACGGGCCCACAGAGATTATTTAAATACCATACGTGTTCAAAATATCTATGACAGATGTAATTACACATGATGTTGTCTCTGATGATTGGGATGTCCAAACAGTTGATTCCATGTTAACTGAAATGAAGGACTATTCCGCTTTTGAAAGTGATGATGTATATGAACATACAATGAATTATGGGGAAATGTTCTGCTATAAAAATTGGGGACATTACTACCTACACCGTGCCACTAGATATAGACCAGTATTAAACTACACACAGTGGGAACACTGTTCTACACCATCAGTGGGGAGCCCAAAATACTATAGTAATAAATTTACATATTTTTCACACAAAAAAAGCAGAGTCTTATAATTTTAAAATACCTCCAGCACAAATTAGGAAAATTTTGCTAACCGACACAAAACTTATTTATTCAGATCCCTTTGTTTCCCGGCTCTCAGTTGAAGGTTACGAATACTGGTAGAGCACTATTGACTTGAAAAGTGTATGGGGAACACAAGATTGGCAGATACAGGGTAGGGAAGCTTTATTTCGAGCATGCCTGATTCCTGGGCAAATTTTTTTTTTTTAAATGACACTATTCAGCAGACGTCATGTCTGGGGTCAGCAAAAATTAAAGACATGAACACGCCCAGTATCCCCACTCTGGCAAGGTTTAAAGATTGGCAATATTTCCTTAATATCACTGGGGAAAAGCTAGATGCAATGGTTAAGGCTGGTACCTATAATTCTTCACTTTCCAGTCCCGGCAGGTGGTTAATATGGCCCACTGACACTAATGAGTGTCAAGCACGTTTCTTGAACTCTTCAGGGGTTTTTTCAATTAACAGGCCAGACCCTTGCTTTGTATCGGGTCAACATACAGGTATAGTTATGACATACAGTGTGGGTAAACTGTGCCAGCAATGGGTACAGACTAACACGCTGGCTGCAGTTAAGAAACATCTGAACACTCTTTTGGAAGATGTAGACTTGCAGGTTTTTCTGCTGGCTCCTAGAAAATAGCACTCAAAAAGGTTCCTACATGCTAGGTACAATGAAATCTGGAAACTTTCACAGATTAAGGCTGCTGCGCGTTTAAGGCAACTGGATAAGGACAATTTAGAGAAGGCTTTAGCGCGTGTCGACAACGGCATGAATACTCTGTCCAACAGGATTTATTCCCTATCAAATATAGTGTTGTCTGCTATTGATATCACTCAGACAGACTTGTCCCTGTTATATCATGGACAGACACAGCTACGTTCTATCATGCAGCTGGGTTGGACTCCACGGACACTGAAAAATGGCCGTATTCCATGAAAGTATATTAACAGGAGTGAATTCTTCACTGCTTTTAATTTTTCCAGGGAACAACAGACAATGGCTAAAAGGGAGGCTAGTTTCACCATGCTTCACATAGAAAAATCAGATAAGTTGCCCTTCACGGTAGCAGAGAGTCCTTCAACTATCTGGCTCTTACATGGCATAACTAATTTACCCATTTCGACCTTTTGTTTTTCAAGCTACCTGAAACATCTTGCAGTGGGAAGGTATGAGCAACTAGGAGATAGCTATATTAAGGAAGAGTGGGAGTTGCCCTTTTATTATAAATGTCTGAACGGCTAAACAGAGGTCTTTCTTAGCGGAAGCGAATGTGAGACTGCTGTTAGTCATGCGATGATATGCAAGCAGGTGTCCCTTCACGGTCTTTGCAATGCGGGGGTCGCAAACTTGGCCTGTTACCTGAAGGGTACTCCCGTCCCTTTGATTCACCTGGTATTTCATGTACTTTCCAATGGAAGTTATGTGGTACTGCACGATCAAAGTTGTTGCGGCATGCGACCAGGAATTGCCTACGCAATCTTGGTCTCGAAGGTCGTTACGTGTTGTTGACCTGTTTTATTCCCCCCCACACGAGAGATAAAAGTATCTGACAAGTGGCCCCACATAGATACTATTAATGTGAACTATGACAAGCTGAGCAGGCTAAAGGAGCTATTGTTTCAAAAACAGGTCGCCTTCACATCCGCCAAAGAGACGTATGCTCTCCAGATTGCGAGATCATCAGCCGAGATACAATCCCTATTAAATACCAACTTCGCCAAGCACTTTGGAGAACTGGCATCCAGAATATTCAATGCTTCGAGCACTACTGGGATTGTCAATTTCTTTAAGGCTGTCGGATCTGGTTTCGTGTCTATCTTCCAGACTGTCTTCGGAGTCATCCCATCGGCCATCCATTCACTCTTTTCAAGTGTGTTTGGTGGCTTTCCAATTATTTTGGCTTTGATTGGCGGACTACTACTGCTATTTCTTCTGATTCACAGTGGTTGTTTCTTTCCAGCTACACAGAGCAATGGAACCGCTCTCACCAACTCTGCTGTGCCGTGAACGCATGGTTCGGATCTTCGGTGCACCCTTGCTGGTGGAACTGGAGCATGACTGGTTGTTGTCATTTCGGCCCCTTCTCTGGTGCGTACAACCAGTTTTCCGCTGCACATCTTTGAACATCTGCCTATGGTCTGCCTTGCTGTGGTACCGACATCTCCTGTGGACCACGAACTGTTGATGCCCCCGATGAGGGTTCATATGCGGTCATGCCCCTTGAGACTGAGGTTGCTCCGCGAGACCACCTATGAGCTTTCCGTTTTGAGATCTACCATGGACGACGGGACTGCAATGGATGACTTTACACCAGAAAGTACTGCTCACTACTGCTCTGTGGATCCGTTTGTCCGCCCAGCACTCGATTTAACATCAGATGATGTTGACTGATTTTTGAGGTCCTTGGTTGGTGACTTCGATGATACTCTTCGGGATCACGCGTACAGCAAATAATTTGATGAATTGGCTTACCATTCCCGATTAAAATTATGCATTTAAATTAACTTGCTTTGGCACGCTGTGCTTATCATGGTCGACATTAACATCTCTGTATGTATTTTAGCTGAACTGTTTTTATTCCTTTTTTAACATAATTTAAAGAGTTTTTTTAGCTAGTTTTTATGCTTTTAGCTTTTAGTTCAGAGCAATTTTAGCATTTGGGCTCCTGTACCTTCATCATACCTGTTATGGCAATGGGGAGGGTGTAGTGAATCCTAGTTTATTTTAATGGGATAACAGGAGTTAGCTTAGCCTCTGGCTTGCAGACTCGTGCCCTTGTCACCTAGTGACTTCTAACCTACTTAGCTTGCTCTGTTTTAGCCCATTTAATTATTTAATTCATCTAAGATGGCTGCCTTGTTTATAGTTAGGCCACTTGTTATGCTTTGCATTATCAGTGCCACCGCGCTAAGGCGTCAAGATCAAGCAATAAAGACTAACAAACAGTAGGTGTTCACACTTAGGAATTTTCCCTCTCTATACTTTCGAGGGATTGTTTATAATAATTGCCGTCCCAAGCATGTCTGTTATCTATTGTTTGGGAACACACCTATGTCAGGGGTCCTGGTAGAGCTGTATAAATACATCGCACTTTAGACAGATAATCAGAGGGATTCCGACCAGAGGGCATCGCCACCATCGCTGATATCGATGCTGCACGTCGTCTTGATGCTGACCCAGTCTTCGTGTCCCTGCGGAGTCTGAGATAGAGACCTCACTCCAAGGCAATGCGGGTTGGGGGCTCCTCTCTTGGACATGGCATTGGCAGAATAGGTTTAGCAAACCCAGCTCTCCTTTAGGTAGGAGGTTAGGCCTATCACATTAGGGTATTAGGGCATATTCCACCTCTTATGTCTTTTACATGCATTGCAAGATGGTGGCGGTCTTTGTAATAATGACTCTTGTCTTCGCAATTCTGTTCCTTGCACTATTCCTTATCCTAATCATTGCAGCTCATGCAATATATCGCAAATTGCAGTTGTGTTAAAAAAAAATCTATTGAAACTTTACTGCATCTTTGTCATTGCCTATGTTTGTATGAGACATGATATATCTGTGAGAAAGGGGTAATCTCCATTTAACCACGACACTGCCTGAGATGTCTTATTCTCGAGTCCATGCGTAAAGGCTGCCACAAATCACCTTTTACTATTGTGTTTCTGGTGAGGTGATGCTAGTGAGCTGGTAAGGTTGGGACAACAGTTGCGACTTGTTGTAGGATAGGCATAGTCGCCTACAAACAAAAGTACTGTCATCCTCAAACCAGCAGTCTTGCCTAGAGCAGGAGTCCAAACTACGACAAGCAGATTGAACTTGTATACATGTGTGCAAGTACAAAACAGAAATAGTGTAGCACTAGAGACAAGTCTGATTCACTATGGTAAAAGATATATAGTGCATAATTTAACTACTAGCAAACTTTTAAGTGAGGTGCAGATATAAATTGCAAATAGGCTGAGGCTTAAATTAAAGTCCTGTTGCCAAAACAGATGAGAAAAACTAAAGCTTACCCTCACAATACATTATTCACATGTGGATTTCTGTGCACATTATGTTGAAAAGTTGTCATGTAGTGCGGTCGACAATGTTTATACAAAGTGGAGATTTCTAAGGTGCATTTATTTCCAAACGTTCAGTGAAAATTATGAGACTATGCATTGTTGAAGAATATATGCGTGACTCACAAAGAATACACGTTTCAGTATGAATGTAATGTTGGTTCTAATGGTAAACACCATTCTGCTCAATTCAGGACCAAATGATAAGTTTAAAAACTAGAGAGGGTTATGCATAGGACCTGGTTGTGCATGCCTTATCTTTGACTAAATCGTAGATGTAAATCTCTTAACTTAAAATTCTATGGCAGATGAGGAATTTAACAGGTACTTCTCATTAAGGGTAATACTGATCAAACATACTTTTGAACGGTATTCAAAATAATAAATTGCTCATCACATTAAGGTTTATGGACTTTTCGCAAAGGTGACACACTTGTGAGTAATTTATATTTTTATATTTATTGTTACATAAATGGCTCATCGTAATAATGTCTACAGAGACATTAAGTTTCGTACACACCTGAATACAAGTAAGAAAAAAAGGTACATATTATCTATGAAATGTGGGTGATTCCACAGATATACTTCATGTCCTGCATGACAACAAAGGTTAGGCCCATTAGCACTACAAAGGTGATAGAAAATTGGGTACAGGTGTAGCTTTGTGAATACCTTCCAGTATGAAAAGTGTATAGCAACTGGATAATGTTATCAGTGATGTCATCAATGATGTCGTTTTAGATAGTATCAATTATGTAATTTCACTTTATGAGTGGTGTAATATGCGGGGTCATAAGCAGTGCATGACAGGTGTGGAAGTCATAGTTAGAACTATAACTGACAAATTTCAGTGTTTTTTCTTTTTTTCCTGAAAACATTTTTATTATGCTTCTGCAACAATAACATCACTTCCCAAAATTGCATTTTACAGTTTTTGTCTCTTTTTAATTCTACCTCCACTATCTCATGCTATAACTGAATCCCACACTTCTTTATTCCCCCCAGGTTCACAGTTCTCTGTGAGGTGTTTTCTCTCTCGTGTCCCATTAAAGTACAAGTTACTTACCCTCGGTAACAAATTATTTGGTAGAGACATATTCTAGTTGCAGATTCCTTACCTTAGAATTTTCCCTCAGGCGTCAGACTGGATCCAGAGATTTTTCTTCGAGCAATACCCTTGCGCGTCGGTAGGTGGCGTTGGTCGACTCCGCAGGCGTCGTGGTCACTGTGATGACGTCGGGAGTAGTACATAGATGCCGCCCTGGCGCAGTGATGTCAGTTTCTTTTAACGACTTTCCACCCCAGAGCGCAGAGCCACTAAGAACACAGAGATTGGTGCGCCAGAGCTAAGAACCTGAAAGGGGGAATCCCTGTCCCTAGAAATCAGTTCGCAAGCGGGGAGGATGGGTGGGCGGTAGGGAATCTGCACCTAGAATATGTCTCTACCAGATATTTCGTTACAGAAGTAACTTGTACATCTGATATAGACTTCTAGTTGCAGATTCCTTACCTTAGAATAGATACTCACGCAATGCCATCCTCGGTGGTGGGCTGCGAACCAAGATCATACTAGAAAGTCCTGCAGGACCAAACGACCAAAGTAGCCGTCTCGACGGACCTGACTATCCAGGCAGTAATGCTTACCAAACGTGTGCAGGGATGCCCACGTAGCTGCCTGACAGATATCCAGGACAGGAACTCTGCATGCTAACACAGTGGAAGCCGCAGTTGCTCTGGTGGAATGAGCATGCAAGCCTTCAGGCGGTTGCTTTTTGGCCAAGGTGTATCACATTTTGATAAAAAGAAGCACTCATCGAGAGATGGTACGCCTTTGCACCGCCTTCCCATTCCTAGCACCCAAATAGTAAACAAAGAGTTGATCAGCCACTCAGAAATCATTTGTACGATTGAGGTAGAACGCCAACGCTCTTTTTGGGTCCAGATGGTGGAGTCTCTCCTCCACATGGGAAGGATGTGGGGGTGCGCAGAAGGTAGGCAAAGTGATGGACTGGCCTACATGAAATGGTGTAACCACCTTAGGAAGGAAGGAAGCTGTAGTGCGTAACACCACTTTGTAAGGGTGTACAGACAAGTATGGAGGCTTTGAAGAAAGGGCCTGAAGCTCACTCACCCTGCGAGCAGAGGTGATAGCGACCCAAAAGACAGTTTTGAATGTGAGGAGCTGCAAGGGACAATTATGCATTGGCTCAAAGGGGGTACACATCAAATAAGTAAGTACAAGATTAAGATCCCACTGAGGCATGATAAATGGAGTGGAGGGAATTAAGTGGGTGAGCCCTTTCAAGAACCTACTCACAATAGGAGATTTAAAGAGTGAGGGCTGATCAGGTAGCCTAAGAAAGGTGGAAATGGCACACAAATACCCTTTAAGGGTGCCCAAAGCAGAGCCCTGCTGGGCTAAAGAAAGAATGAACAGAAGAACCTCTGACAGAGGGGCAAAAAGGGGATCAACAGATTTGTTGGTACACCATGCCACAAATGTATTCCAACGACCGGCGTATACAGTTTTAGTTGATGGACGCCTGGCTGCCAAGATAACATTGCAGACTTTGGGTGGAAGGGCAAATGCAGTCAACTGTTGCCGCTCAATCTCCACGCATGAAGGCGGAGGTTGGACAAGTTCGGGTGGAGAACCGTCCCCTGCTGCTGCGACAGAAGATCCGCCCAAAGAGGCAGTCTGAGTGGAGGATCGATGGACATGCTCAATATCTCTGGATACCACACTCTTCGAGCCCAGTCTGGAGCCACCAAGATAACTTGGGCCCGGTCGTACTTGATTTTCTTGAGAACTCAGGGCAGAAGAGGGATAGGCGGGAAGGCGTAAAGGAGGCCAGAGCTCCACTCAAGACGAAAAGCGTCTCAGAGCAAGTGCCACCTTGGAAACCCCAACAGGCAAAACAGCCGACATTGTGCGTTCTCTGCGGAGGCAAACAGATCTAACCAAGGCTCCTCCCACTTGAGAAAGAGACCTTGTGCCACCTCCGGATGGAGACGCCATTCGCGATCGACTGTGCGTCGGCGGCTGGGTTCGTCTGCTCTGGCGTTGAGAGATCCCGCCAGATGTTAAACCGTCAAGGTAATGCCCTGATGTTCCAGACATGTCCAGAGGTGTAGTGCCGCCTGACAAAGGGTCCAGGACCCTACCCCGCCTTGTTTGTTGGAGTACCATATGGCGGTAGTGTTGTCCATGAACACCTGCACCACTTTCCCTTTGAGAGAGGGAAGGAATGCTTTCAACGCAAGCCTGATCGCCCGGAGCTCAAGCATATTTATGTGGAGCCCCAACTCTGCCGGAGACCAGAGGCCTCTGATCTCCACCTTTCCCATGTGGCCGCCCCAACCCAGAAGTGATACATCTGTCACGATAGAGAGATCTGGTTGGGGAAGGGAGAGGGATCTGCCGATGACCCAATTTGGATTCGAAAGCCACCACTGCAGGACTTTCGCAGTCCCCTCCGAGATCTGGACCATGTCGGAGAGATTTCCCTGATGCTGCCCCACTGGAACTTCAGGTCCCACTGCAGAGCCCGCATATGCCATCTAGCATGTATTACTAGCAGGATTCAGGAGGCCATGAGGCCCAGCAACCTCAGAGTCAGTCTCACCGAAACCCAAGTCCGAGGCTGAAAGATCAGAATCATAGGCTAAATGTCTTGGACTCGCTTGTCGGGAGGATAAGCCTGAAATTGCACTGCATCCAGAACATCTCCAATGAAAGGGAGCGTCTGAGAGGGAGTCAGGTGTGACTTCGGCACTTTTATAGTGAACCCCAGCTCGTGCAGGAGGTTTGCCGTAGTCTGAAGGTGGGAGACAACTATCTGGGGCAAAGGCGCCTTCAACAGCCAGTCGTAGGTAACGTCTGTGGGCAGGCACGATGGGGATGTGGAAATAAGCGTCCTGCAAGTCCAACTGTACCATCCAGTCTCCTGGGTCTAAGGCAGACAGAACCTGAGCCAGGGTGAGCATTTTGAATTTCTCCTTCTTGAGGAAGTAGTTCAGGTCCCGAAGGTCTAGGATAGGATGTAAACCCTTGTCCTTCTTTGGTATCACAAAGTAGCGGGAAAAACAACCACAACCTACTTCTGGCACAGGGACCCTTTCTATAGCTCCCTTGGCCAAGAGAGCTGCGACTTCCTGGCGGAGAAGCACCAAATGATCCTCCGGAAGATGATGGAAGGATGGTGGCATATGTGGTGGTGCAGATTTGAAAGGGAGGGAGTAGATGTTCCAAATGATTTGCAAAACCCACCCGTCCATGGTGATATGTTCCCAGTGGGGCAGGTGATGGCGGATCCTGCCACCAACTGGGTGGGAGTGAGGAGACGGACTAGGAGGGTTTGGAGACTGCAGCTGGGGCAGAGGTGGACTGGACAGACCTCTGGTTCCCTGTCCCACGGCCACGTGGGATTCCGCGTCCTCAGCCACGCATAGGCTGGCCAGCGTGCGTGGCACAGTGGCTGGGTTGAGGACGCGACAGGGCGCCCCTACCGTGTCCACAAAAGGGACGAAAAGCGGAATGTGGTGGGCGAGTGGCAGAGGAAAGACCAAGGGACCGAGCCGTAGCCCAGGAATCCTTGAATCTCTCCAAGGCCGAGTAAGCTTTGTCTCCAAACAGACGGGTGCCATCAAAGGGCATGCCCATGAGTGACTGTTGGGCATCCCCTGAGAAGCCAGAAGTGCATAACCAGGCATGGCGCCGTAAGGCCACTGTCATTGCAACCGATCTGCCCAGAGAGTCGGTCGTATCCAGCCCACAACGGATAGTGAACTCTGCCACGTCTCTCCCATCTTTCACTGTTAGGGAGACAATAGCACGGGCCTCCTCCGGTATCTGCGGCAGGACTTGCACAACCGTATCACACAGGGAGTGGGTATAACGGCCCAAAAGACATGCAGTGTTCACAGACCGCAGTACGAGGCTGGAGGAAGAAAACAACTTCTTGCCAAATTGTTCCAGCCTTTTGGATTCCCTATCCAGGGGTGCGGAAGGGAACGCGCCTGAAGGAGAGGAAGCCTGGATAGCAAGACTCTCAGGCGTGGGGTGCTAGGACAGGAATTTTGGGTCGTTCGGAGCGGGCCGATGGCGGCGAGCGATAGTCCGGTTCACAGGAGTCCCTGTGTTGGGTTCAGACCATATACCCAAAAGGACATCGTGAGGGCCTCATTGAATGGTAGAAGGGGTTCTGAAGTAGAAGCCCCAGGCTGAAGCACCTCCGTCAGGAGATGAGATCTGACTTCCACAGTAGGTAGCTCAAGGCCGAGGACCTCAGCTGCCCTACTGACCACCATATTGTAAGTCGCTTCCTCCGCCATAGCCACGGTAGGAGGAGACAGCATGCCAGCATCAGGAAAAGTATCCAGACCACTGGATTTGCCCAACTCCTGTGCCCAGTCCATAGCAGGGTCATCCTGGTATTCATAAGGGTCCAGGGACCCCTCCAATTCCTCCCCGTATTCGTACCCATAGGAAAAAGGGTCTGAATCTGCCCTCGGGCGAATAGGCCCCACCGAAGCCGATGGAGGCGTCGGGCAACGCCGCTCCGACTCAGAGGTCTTTGGGGATAAGAATTGGGTCGAGGTCGATAGTGGGCACTACTGACGTCGGGAGCGTCGATAATGAACCTGGTGCCAGAGAAGGTCTCGAAGGTGCGACCGGCGTCGGTGCGGAACCCTCACGGATCCGGAGGTGACCTCAGTGGCCGGGGCCGAAGCCGCCGGCGCAGAACCAGAAGGCCCCTCAGCTGAAACCCTTGGGCCCGAAGGCTCTGGGAAACTCAGGGAAGCGTGGAGTCGACCCAGACACAGGCTCCGAGGACAGAGGCCTAGTGCGTGGACGCTCGTCCCGCATAGTGTCGGCCGAGCGACAGGATGAAGTCAGAGATTGATGGGACTTCTTTGACTTCTTCTTCTTCTTCTTCTTCTTCTTCCCTTGACCCGAGGATTTCGAAGAAGACGAGTGGTGATGACTCTGTGACCGATCTCAAGACCTTCCTCTCAAGTGAGACCGGGACCTACGCAGAGTCGAGTGCCGGGCCACCATTAGCTTTAGGCACTGCTCCCTCAAAGCTTTCGGGTGCATGGCCCGACACTCTGAGCACGACTTCGGGTCGTGGTCGCGCTTGAGGCACCACAAACAAACGCGATGAGGATCCATCATCGACATCGTCCGATGGCAGTCCTCACAAGGCTTGAACCCGGTCTTCGGGGACATCTCAACGCACCAAAGTCGTACACAAAAACTTTGACAAAACGGTCGAATTCGGCCAAAAAATAGCCAGGGTAGCTCTCACCGGATCAGCGCGTGGCGCGGAAAGAAAATAACTGATGTCACTAGGCGAGGGCGGCATCTATGTACTACTCCCGATGTCATCACGGCGACCACGACGCCTACGGAGTCGACCAACGCCACCTACCGACGCGCAAGGGTATTGCTCGAAGAAAAATCTCCGGATCCAGTCTGACGCCGGGGGGAAATTCAAAGGTAAGGAATCTGCAACTAGAAGTCTCTATCAGATATCTGTCTTCTATGTGGCTAAGTGTACTTCTCTTTATCCTAGTAGTTTAGGTCTAAAGGTCTCAATATGACAATTCCTCAGACTCTGACAAATCATGAGGGTCCAGATGCCTTAACAGTTTCTGTGACTATAGGTCCTGATGTCCCTTTGTGTGCTTCAGGTACGTCTGGAAGCGATGCTCATTCAATTTAGGTCAAAAGGTCTCAATATGTGTTGTGAGCTGTACTCCAGTCTATACTCAATCGGTGAAACGTTTATGCTGCTGTTCTACGTTGTATGTCAGTTTTTGCATTGCAATTGAACTCCACAATTTCGTGCACCATCTCAGTAGTGTCAGCAGGTCTGTTTTTTCCAGTCTCTAGCAATAATCTGTTTGGCGGCTGTGAGCAAGTGACTTGCCAAAGTTCTATCACTTCAGGTCCATGAAAGATTCCAATACTGGAGAACTACAGTTACAGGTAAGTAACTAATTTTCTTACTCCAGTATTGGAACTTTCATAGATTCACATGCTTGAATCAGAGTAGAGAGCAGTACTTATGCACATTGTACCATTGTAAACATGTATGATACAAAACAGATGCATATATAAAACATCTGTATATGCATCCATATAAATATATATATATATATATATATATATATATATATAGTATATCAAGGAATACTTCAAAGAAAATATTGTATGTCAATACTATCGTTAATTATCTACACTTTTGACAAATTAGAATTCTCGATCCGACCATAAGAGACATGAACAATGTGCATACCTGTTCTAGGATGGAGGGATGAAAAAAGATGGCTCACCTTCACCTGAAGAGGTTCCTGAGGACTGCTTGACCCACTGTAATCTCTCCTTGAGATAGTGATTCCAAGCAGTAGTGTCTCGTAAATGTATGACAGCTCTTCCATGTTGCTGCTCTACAAATGACTTGCAGGGAAACCCCCATGAACAGCGCTGTTGATGAAGAAACTCCCCTCGTAGAATGAGCATGTACAGATGAATGCAGAGGTTTACCCGCTGCTTGATGGCAGAATCGAATGGCTGAGACGATCCATCTGGATATACTCTGCTTAGAGAGTGGTTGGCCTCGTCGAGGTGCACTGTATGCTACGAACAATTGATTAGAGCGTTGAAAGCACTTAGTTCTGTCCAAGTAGAATTGAACACATCTCTTAACGTCTAAGGAGTGTAATGCTCTTTCCGCCGGAGTAGAAGGATGAGGAAAAAAGATCTGAACACTAAGGGCTTGTTGATGTGGAAGTCTGAAGGGACCTTTAGGATGAAATGCGGATTAGCACGCAGCAGTAGCCTGTCTTGTTTAATCTGTAAGAACGGCTCTTGTATAGATAGGGCCTGCACCTCACTGACACGTCTGGCTGATGTGAGAGCCACCAATAAAGCAACCTTCCACTAAAGGAATTTTAGAGAAGCACGATGAATCAGTTCAAACGGATGCTTCATCAGCTGTGCTAAAACAATATTCAGGTTCCACGAAGGAGGAGGTGGTCTGAATGGAGGAAAAACCCTGAAAAGCCCTTTCAAAAACCATTTGATTAGACGAGAGGAATACAGCGAGGGTGAAGCGTCTGTATGCTTCTATTGCCACCAGGTGTACTTTAATGGAGGAATGTGCCAGGCTTGCTTGTGCTAATTGCAATAAGTACGGCAATATTTGTTCCGGTGGTGAAGATAGTGGGTCAATCTGCCGCTGATGACACCAGACACAAAATTGTTTCCATTTGCAAGAGTAAGCCTTATTAGGGCTATCCGCTCTAGCTCTGGACAAGATGTCCCTACACTCCTGTGGGATATTCAGATGTGCGAACTCCCTTTGCCCAGGAGCCATGCTGACAATCGCATCGACTGAGGATCCGGGTGCCATACTTGTCCTTTATTCATTGTTAGCAATTGTGAAAACGGTTTCAGCAGAATGTGAAGCTTGATTGATAGAAGAAGAAGCTCCGCAAACCAGTGTTGGCGAGGCCAACACGGAGCTATCAATATCAGAGTGCACTGCTCTGCCTTTATCTTTGTGAGGACTCTTGGGATCAATGGAATTGGAGGAAAGGCGTAAGCAAAGATGTCTGACCAGACTATCGAAAACGCATTCCCCCACGATCCCTTTTGGTGATGCCAGCTTGCGAAGTACTGGCATTTGGCGTTCCCCTTGTTGGCAAACAGGTCTATTGTTGGCGTTCCCCACTGGGAAAAGATGTAGTCCACTATCAACTGGTCCAGCTCCCACTCGTGGGAGCTCGATCTTTGTCTGCTGAGCACATCCACTGTCTTGTTCTCTATCCCGGCACATGCACAGCTGTGAGTGTGATGCCTTGCTGCGAGGCCCAATTCCAAATTCTCTGGGCTTCTCTGGAGAGGGTGAGAGATCTCGTGCCTCCTTGTTTGTTGAGGTAATGCATCTTAGTGGTGTTGTCTGTTCTTATTACTACGTGTGATCCTGATATTTTTGGGAGAAAATCCTGCAAAGCGAGGCACACTGCTCTGAGCTCTAGCAGATTGATGTGCTTCACTGTCAACTGTAGTGGCCACTTGCCACTTACTTGAAGATTCTGTAGCACGGCTCCCCAGCCCTCCAGAGATGCGTTCGTAGTGATGGTCCACGGAGCCGGATGATGTAAAAAGGAAAGGGCGATGGACAGATGATGCCTTTGAGACCACCATGTCAGGGCTTTGGCTATTGCTGGGGTTATGTGTATTCGATCTTCGAAGCTTCCCGAAACCTGGAGCCATTGACGATTTTGTTGCTCCTGTAACGGGCGCATTTTTAGTCTGCAGAGAGGAATCAGAGGTATGCATGATGAAATCATGCCCAACAGTGATTTGAACAGGCGGACAGAAACACAGCTTCTTCTCTGTATTGATTTTGTTAGTGTCAGTAACCTTTGTTGCCTGTCTACTGTGGGACACGCCATGGTGGATTGCGTGTCCAGGTTTGCCCCTAAAAAGGTGATACTGCGTGCTGGCAGAGGGTTGGACTTCTCCCAGTTGATGGTGAGGCCTAGATTGGTTAGCAAGGAAACGCACCTTCTTGTTGATCTGCGAGCTCCTGCGTAGGTGCTTGCTTTTATCAGCCAATCGTCTAGATATGGAAAAAAATTGTGTTTTCTCCTCCTGAGGAAGGCTGCGATTGGCACTAGACATTTGGTGAATATCCTGGGAGCTGATTTTAGGCCAAAGGGAAGGACTCGAAATTGAAAATGGCTTCCGGCTACGGTGAATCTCAGGTATTGTCTGTGGGCAGGGTGGATGGAAATGTGGAAATATGCGTCTTTTAGGTCTAGTGTAGACATGAAATCTCCCTGGTTCAGACGCAGGAGGACATCTTGCAGGCTGATCTGATCATGCGGAACGATTGCTTTTTTAAGTAGATGTTCAGTTCCCTTAAATCGAGGATCGGCCTCCAATCTTTCCACTTTTTGCGAATGAGGAAGAACCTGGAATAAAACCCTCTTCCTTGCTGTGACCGAGGTACCTCTTCTATAGCTCCTTTGAGGAGCATCTTGCTGATCTCCTTCTTGAGTTATTGTGGGTATCTTGAAGGAGTCCTGCAGGGAGGATTGGAGGGAGGCAGTTGGGTAAATTCTAGAGTGTGGCCCTGTTTCACTAATTGGAGGACCCACTTGTCTGATGTGATGACTTGCCATTGTTTGAGGAAGAGTGATATCCTTCCGCCTAGAACCAGAGGAGGAGAATTGGGTGTAGCCAGCGCCTCGGATGCATCAGTCTCTACGAGCCGAGTCTTTAGCAGGGCGAGTTGAGCGTCCCCTACCACCAGATCTACCATAAGCTGCTTGCGGCGGCTGCCTTTGTGGGTAATATTGACGGTACTGTTGAGAAGAGGAAGGATAGGTGGAATATCTATACTGCTGATATCCTCCTCTATATGAAGGTTGGCCGCGTCCTCTAGCTCGAAAGGAAGGCTTTCGAAATTGGAGAGTCCCTAATGACCTTGCTGTATCAGTGTCAGACTTAATAGATTGCAAAGCCTCATCGATATGTTTGCCAAATAACGCCTGGCCATCGAAAGGTAAGTCTAAAATCTTATTTTGCACCTCAGGCCGGAATGAAGTAGCCTTTAGCCAACCTTGTCTTCTAAGAACAACTGCCCCTGCGAGTTGTCAAAATGCAGTCGTGGCTATGTCCATTGAACAGTCAATGAGCTCCGCTGACGGGCGCTGTCCTTCTTGCAATGCCTTGTTTGCCTCTGATTTTGCGTCCTCCGGCAACTGGTTAATATGTGGGGCGATGTCTGCCCATAGCTGCCTGTCGCTAGAGAGTTAGCAGCTCTTACCACTAGGCTAGCCATCGAGGAAAACCTCTTTCCGATGTTGTCTAGTCGTCTACCCTCTTTGTCTGGGGGTGCAGAAATCGGAGCAGATGGATTTTTGGACTTCCTCTGTGCTGCCTGAGCCACCACTGAGTCCGGATGAGGATGACCAGTTAGACATGCCTGTGCATCGCCCGGTGCCTTGTACTTCTTGTCTAAACGAGGCAGTACTGCTGTGACAGTAGCAGGATTGTGTATCACTTTTAGGCCTTCTTCCCACAAATAGCTAACCAGCGGAATAGAGCGCACAGATTTTTGAAACTGCTCTTTAAAATCATAGAGAAAACAGTCTGTTTGTTTTGATGGCATTGGCAAAGCGAAAGGCTTAGCTGCTCTTTCTAGGAGATTGTGAAATCCTCCAATGTCATCTGGTGGGGACTCCACCTTTGATTGGGAAGGAAAAGGAGGAGCAGGGATGATGTATTAATCCTACTCAGAATGAGTGTCCAGGAGCTCCCCTTCTTCGTGATCTCCTTCTGACATGTCCGTATCCTGAGGCAGAGTCATATCTGGAGTAGCCACATTTGTAAGAGGTAAAGAAACTGGTCTCTGACGTGGAGTGGTAACCCCAGAGACGGGCAATGGAGGAGGTTGCTCCCCATGATGAGGAAAACGCCTGCAGTTATCAGCAAACATTGCTCTGAGGTCAGACAATAAGGAAGATGGAATGTATGCCCCCTCTTGATATTGTTGGTCTACTTCATAAAATTGAGGGTCATAAGATTCATCAAATTCATCTTCTTCTTGGTACTTGACATTCAATTGTGATGGACTATGGGCTGCTCCGAATGGCCCCTCGTCGTCCGAGTCTTCATCTCCCTCTAACAGATGCACTGGAATAAGGGAGGTCACCTTACTAGGTGAGGTATGCTTTGGGGTCAGTTTCTCGCGAGTTTTCTGATGTTTTTCTCTCATCGACGATGTTGTCGACGGCGCATACATAGTCTTCGCCGATGGCGGTGTAGTCGATGATGAATGCATGGATATTTTGATGGATGACAGCCTCACCGACGAGTCTACCGTCGACGAGGCCGTCAAAGACGGTAAAGCCGATACCGTCATAAGCGCCGTCGACGATGATGAGGTGTAGACATTCGTCGACGATGATGTCGTCGATGGCGCTCTCGTCGACGGTGGGGCACTCGTCGTCGACGATATCGTCGTCGGAGCTGTAGTCGACGGTGGAAATATGCCAGTCGTCGTTGGTGTCGGAAAAGCACTCACCAACGGTCTCTGTGCCTCTTTATATAGGTTGCACCTGGTTACCACCTGGTTTCACTTAGTGGTAATTTGCATGTGCAAAAAGGCCATTCTGCGAAAAATCGCAATTTACGATTTTTTGGTGCATCGAATTGCGACTTGGTTTTGCTAGTCGCATTTTGCGTCTTGCAATTTCCTACTTGAAATACCGAATCGCTAATTGCGATTCGGTATTTCATGTCGCAAATTGCGAGACGCAAAATGCGAATCTCAAAACCAAGTCGCAAGGCAAAAAAAAGCGCTATTTTTGCGATTCCGTATTTTTGGTCTGCGAATGCCTTTCATGCATCGCAGACCACATTTTTGCATTCGCAAACAGCCAAATTTTGCGATTCGCACCGTTTGCGAATGCAAAAACGTTTGATACATCTGGCCCCTACTAGTTCTTCCAGTTGGTCACTAGTAATGGATGGAAGGGGTGTCACAGCTAACAAAGAGGCAGTAGCTTCCATAATGGTCCATGTAACCAAACAATATAAGGTGGTGAAGTCACTTTTCGTAGAAGTAGAGGAAGGTCTCTTGAAAGGCACAGATGGAGGGACAGAGGATGACTTTTTATGCCTCTCAGAACTGCTGGCATGACCTCTCTCCCCTTTACTGGAAGATTTTTGAGGTGAAGTAGATGGGCTGCGGCCCTTGTAAGACCCTGAAGCAGTCTTTTTGTGGGCTTTTCTTGATTGCTGGGAGGGAGATCTTGTGTCTGATCTCGCCCTCTTTGATGACTTTTTAGATATTGAAAAGTCATCACTATCAGAGTCAGAAACTAGATTCTCTCTGTTTCTAAGTTTTTGCAGCCAAATCAATAATCTGCCTTCCCTATCCTTAAGAGTCTTAGAGGAAAAGGTATGACAACCTTACAGTCCTTGGCTGAATGGTCCGGATAGAGGCAGTATATACAATCCTGGTGAGGGTCTACAGAATGTAGTCTTTTCGTGCCACAAAGTTTTGCAATTTCTGAATAAACCCTTCTTCTCCTTATCAGACATGTTGAAGATGTTTTTCCCAATCAGGTCAGAGAAGTTTTTCTCAGAGAAAAATATGTTGAAGCTAGTTCAAAAGGTGTGAATAAAGAGCAGAGCTCTGAGGAAACTCCCTAGCATGACGTGCTGTAGAAAATCTGAGGTGCTGGAGCTTCTCTCAGGAGGATTCTAGAGGGTGGTGTCGCCTGATTGGTGGATGCTCAAGTTTGGTCCTTTTCCCAAAATGACTCTGAGCCTGTTAAAGTGAAGAGGCCTAAGGCCTTTCTGTTAATATATTTTAACACTACTTGTGTAATTTATTCCGGGGGCTCCCATCTTGACGACTGGAAATGATTCAAGCATGTGACTCTATAAAAGTTCCAATACTGGACTAACAATTCAAATCCAGTTCAACATTCTTAAGATTGAAATAGTGGAGGAGCTGAACTTTGAAATCTCATTGCCTTGTGATGAAGAGAGACATTACACTGATCAGAGATTACGAGCTGTGCCATTATTAGAGACACTTGAACTTTTAACAGAAGCTTTTGAACATTTGTGAGTAGAGAAACCTCTGGATGAATATTTCTAGAAGATGAAGGTATTGAGTGAGTTTGAACTTTTGAAAATACTTTTTGATTATTTGCTTTGCTCACAAATAAAAAGGACTTAACAGAGACAGTGAACATTAAAGCCACTTTGCATTTTGATTTTTGAATTCAGACTTTTTGGTCTGAATTTGGTGAAGTCATGGAGTCAAATCGCAATAGGTGTGGCAAATGTAAATATGTATGCATAGGTTTAGTAGTATTGACAGTAATTATGATTATATTGATGTTCATTTGATTGACTTTGCGCTAGAAAGTGATTCAGAGAATGTTACATCCACAAGTGCCCCGAATTTGGCAAATTCAATTGCAAAACAAGATCCTCTGTACAAAGATGAGAAATTCTCACATACTGATGATTCTAGAGGTGATTTGTCAGCCAATGTGCATTATAAACTTTTGTATCAATATGTAGATAGTATGGAAGCTAGAGACAGTTAAGTGTGCACAGTTGCCTTCCTCAGTAAGTGAAGGAATAACATGTCATAGTTTACTCCTAAACTATGAAATTTCCTGTAGATTGTTATTGACATTGTTCTATCAGCAGCAGTATTAGCAACACTTCTATTCAGATTATGGTCATTTGGAACAGTATATGCACACAAGAATAATTTGACCTGCATACTTAGCCCGGTAGAGTAGAAGTTCATTGAACAACTTGAGAAAAGATGAACAGCAATTAAATCCAAAATAGGAAAGGGAGTAATTTTACAGACGTGGGGAAAAATATGCAACACACTCAGTGTCTGGAAATCATGGATTCCTGGCCTTAGATTGGCAACATGTAGGGACATTATATCTGATGGGCCACTGGGAGGCGGATACGATAGGGACAGAAAAGAATAACAGAAATTTTGAACATATTGTATTGTAGGCACAATGTATCGATGAACTTCCACAGGGAGACAAAAAAGTTTTTTTTGTATGAAAAACCCGCACCCACCAGGATTACCCCTTGGTGGCATGCTTCATCATTGGGTTTCCTCCCCTTCTGCTACAGAATGGGGCGTGCTGCGACCGACGGAATACGTGGGAGCACTGTTTCAACAATGTGAATGTTGAAAAGGGATAGGAGGGGTGGGGTCTTGGTGAGTTAAAAATACTGCCCTCTGAATGATATTACTAATTTAATATGTCTTACAGGGGTGGTATGATTAAAAAGGGGTGTTGGGAGGGTGGGTATATTATGTGCCTTACTTCCTAAATGGTCTACATGTTTCAGAGTCTACCCCTAGACTCCGCATCAGGACCAAGGTGAACTCCCTAGTGTCACTCCTAATGCGCCTACCACTAATAAAAGCACTATTAGTGCATGCTCTGTGGTATGGTAAATATATACAACTAAATTAATTAAATAATACCCATAGGTATCATTGTTCTGCTGGGCAAACCTGTGGAAGAAAACAAGAATGAGATAGTAAATGCATCTCTCAGGGGTGTGGTGCTAGTGCCACCATCACCCATCCTAATGGCACTTGTAATCCACATAGAAAAACAAATACAAGACATACTACCCATAAACACTACAACACACGAGGCACCTCTAAGAAAACACATGTGCTGCATGCGTGATCTACTTTCAGTATCTACACTATTCGCATCTTAGGTCCTCCTGGAGGGGTGTGTGCTTGTTGTCACACACTTAAAAATATATGCAGCGAAGTCAGACTCACTGAGCGCGTCACTACCACTGTAGGTGGTCAGGGGCATTCTGTGCACTTACTTCCTCAAAGCAACACTCCCGCTTGCAGCCTAATTCTCACCTCACCGGGACCCGAAAACACCGTGATCCCAGTTGGGATCTGGTATTTATGAGAGGAAGCTGCTCACGCGTCCCAACTCGTGGTCTGGAACTAGACAGACGACCTTCCAAGATGGTGGTTGTTGGTGTCCTCACTGAGGACTGCGAGGGCCCTCCTTCTCCCCTTTAGTTAGCACAATTTATTGATGACCTATTCCTGATATGGGATGGAGATAAACAGGAGCTGATACATTTCACTGAATCATAATCCACAGAGATTGAAATTTACATATGACATCAGTGCTACCAGTATCACGTATCTAGATATAACAGTGTACATCGGTGGGGAGAAGGTATGTACATCCATGCATAGGAAACCAACCAGCTGCAATAGCCTGCTCCATGTGAATAGTGGACATCCACAGGCCCTAAAATCGAGCATTCCATATAGGGAACTACTAAGTGCCAGGAGAAACTGCACAGAAGAAATTATTTTTCTACATGTGGCGCAAGAGATGTGTGAAAGATTTAGAGCTAGAGGTTATCCCAACAGTGTACTGCAAGATGCCTTAGAAAGGGCCTTCTCCTGTAAGAGAGGATTTACTTGCGGTAAAACAGAGAGCAATCAGAGAAGTGAGAGAATCATCCTATAGATACAAAACAGAGTATGATCAATCTAGTGCTATTGTCAAGAGAGCCTTGCAAAACAACTGGGGAATCCTGAGATTGGATGAGACTCCGAGATAGATACTTTCAAAACAACCGAGAATAAAATACAGCTAAAACAGCCTCAATAGGAGATTATCTAGTACATAGTCACATGCAAAAAATCCCCAGCACAGATGTGAACTGGTTGAGACTAAGGCAGCAGGGCTTTTGGAGATGCCAAATATGCAAAACGTGCGCTTATTGACGCAATACGTGTGAATTTCAGTCTAGGACTGGAAAGAAGTTCACTTTTAGAAGTAACATCACCTGTGAAACACCATATGTTGTGTATATTTTGTAGTGTAGATGCGGCAATAAATATATAGAAAGTACTGTTAGTAAATTGAAACTTCGGATCTTGCAGCACATACGGGCTATTCAGAACAGAGACATGTCATATGCCATGGCAAAACACATATGGGAAGAACAGAATGGGGATATTACAGGTCTTTGTTACGTTGGATTAATCATGTCATGAAAGCTCCGAGAGGGGAAAATCGAGAATTGAGTCTTCGGACATCCGAGTCTAGATGGATCATCGTAATGGGTACCGAGATACCGTTGAGATTGAACTGTGAGGTGGAGCTTCATGTCTTTTTACATTGACTATCTCCTCGAGCTCTTGTGTATTCTTTAGAAAAATAAGTCTGAGTGCCATAATAAGTGGCATAACTAACCTTGAAGCAGTCATAGTACTGTAATATTATGAAGTGACCTGATCTATGACCGATTAACTACATTTGCATAGGTTTGAGATGTGACACACAAAAGAAAAATCATGTTGAACTTTGACTTGATCACTTAACTGAGACGATAGGTTTAAGGATGTCTAATTAATAGACTAGTGAACAGTCCTTATGGCACTGGACCAAATACAGTGATTACCTTTGGTCCATGACAGATGAGGAAAGATGAACTGGTTTTGAATTGTGACACATACAGAAAAAGCTATGTTACAGCCTTGTTGTAACCACCCAGTCTATGATTTAGGATTAACTAATAGAGATCTGTTAGGTGTTGAGGTGTGTACACATATGAGTTACACTGAGACAATAGGGTCTTTACCAATATCAGTGATTATTTTTTCTTAATCGCCCCTTCTTCCTTTCGGCTGAAAAGGCTAAAAAGGTTTATATTTAGAATGGGAATATCTATTTAGCAAGGTCTGAAACAGAAAATACACTTCTCTAATCAATTTCTGTAATTGCATAGAATAATAATCATATATCCTGAGGACTGGAGTAGGTTATAAATGAGGCAACATGACAAATGTTGGGAACATCAATCATGATCAATTGTCATATTCATTCCCATTTTTTATCTTGTCATCTTTATTTATTTTTTGTGTGTGTTATGTACTTTACAAATTGTGCAGTATTAATGAATTAAGTTCACCTATTGTGAGTTGATATTCAGTAACTCTTTTGTTTCAATAGTTCCCAGGGGCTCTTGTGACCTGTTTGATCTTTTTAAATTACCGTCACAAATGTTTATGGTGGTCAGTAGAAGGCTTTGGTGCTGAAACGCCTTACCATTCTTGTCAGCGAAATGCACGTTTTTGAATATTCATTCCACAAAACAAATACATTTTTAGAGGTGGAAAAACTTACATGACAGACTTGGTTGAGCTGCTGTTTTTCTCCCACAGCCTGCGTGGAACTATAGTGCTATGGCATCTTACTTAGGGGATGTACTGTGTATGGGGCTAAGGGAGTAGAGCCAATTAATATATATATATATATATATACACACACACACACACACACACACACACACATATATTGACCTACATGAAAGACTGACACACATTTCGTAGCAACTAGTGACTGTAGACATGTATTTTTGTTTAAGAGCATTTGGACATTTATGCTGAATGGACAAGATCCCGCCATACCAGGTGTTTATTTCATATGTGGGGAAAACACCTATTACAAGCTGCCGAAAGGCTGGTATGGTACATGTTACTTGGGAGTAGTATTTCCAACGATACATCATGTCAACCATATTAATGTTCCAGACTGGGATGAGAAATTCAATTCCGGAGTCAAAAGAGGAGCTAGTGCTTCAGAGGTTACAGTAGACATTTTAGTGCCATAATTCCATTAGTAAGTGTGATCTTGAATGATAGCAAGATTAGAAAGCTGTCACCAATTGTAGATAAGGTTTCTACAGACACTACAGGTGCCATATTGTTAATGGGCACAGAAATGGTTGCTATGAGGTCAATGGTTTTGCAATATTGTTTTGCGTTAAGACCTTCTACTCGCAAAAGAAGGCGAGGTATCATGCACAATAATGTTACACTTATGTACTTGACAATAGTAAAGAGATAAGAAAATACATTGCAAACATGACTGACCTGAAAAAGGATTTGACAGGATTGACAGCAACAGGTGCATGCTACTGATAGTGGTTTTTCAGCCATTGGTAGATGGTTTGGAAACTTAGGAAGAGGAATCGTGGCAACCATCTTGAGACCCCTGTTGATTATAGCTTTGTGTGCCCTAATTGCACTTGGCCTATACCAATTGATCAAAAGACTAAAGGAAAAGAGAACGAGAAATAGACGAAGAAGGGAAGAGATTGAAATGGAGACAAGGAGAAGTATATAGCATTGTAACCTTAAGTTGGAGGATTACAGAAGACCTTTATTGGGATAAGTCTCCGAAATGTTGAGCTGTCTCATTAAAATGTGAATTTGAGTACCTTGTGATGGCCATTTGCCATCAAAGGGGGAGCTGATATTGTCTCAATCTTACTGTCATCCCTCATGTCACAAAAGTCATCAAAATTTGACAGTTTATGCCTTATGTTAACCAGAGCATTAGTGATCTGAAGGAGGAAGCTGCACTGAAACGCTATTTAAACGTGCACTTGTTTATATTGCAGAGTTCGACTTATGTGGTATTTGAATTAAATCACATTCTAACAGAATTAAATTGATATTACAATGTATTTAGGCTTTAGACTAACATGATATATTGAAATGATATTGAATTTCTAATGAATAATAAATTAAAAATGCGTGCAAAAATGAAAGAAATGTATCAGATCTATTCAATGAAGTGCATGGGCAAAGTTCTTTTTCATTTAAAATGAGTGGAACAAACATAATATTGAACCATTATTAACACTGAACTCATAAGCTTGCATATTAACGTTTGATTATTAAAACGTACTAATGAAATGTACTGGTTAAATTAATTTGTGTTAGTATAAGTGAGGCCTGTAGTTTGTAAATTGTAACTCTGCAGGAAATGTGGATTCGTTTTTTTTTTTTCATAATGTGAGCTTTCAGACTTCGTTCTCATGAGAAGGCTAGATTTTGGTAATAGGCCATATTTTTTAGGCATAGAGAGAATATATTCTATTGATCTTGGGAAAAGAACATTGTGGATCATGGACTGCCATCAAATACAATTGTTTCAAACTTGTGTGGAGTCACACAGATGGGAGATGTTCCCATAAACAGACCTGGGAATAGAATTTGATGTTTCAACCTGAAGTTGCGTGATCAATTGTTATTGGATGATGCCCCTTCAAAGTAATGTGGACTGGTTTTTGGAGCGAATCTGTCAGGAAAACTATTGCCAGTGTTGTTAAGTTCTTCCCTCAGCAAAAACTATTCCCGTTTTCCTTGTACCCACATTGGTTGCAGCAGCATCCTCGCTCCCGTTGGCTCTTGCGGAGGCTGTTCTTAGAACTAGCTTCTTCAGGTTTAATCGCCACTCAAGATGGTGGCCGCAAATCTTTGTGAGGTAAGCGCTCTAGTGTTTCTACCTTAGTCTCGTGCTGAAGCTTCCCTCCAGGTGTTTCTCTCTGGGAGCTGTGCACTTCAACTGTTAACCTGAGGAGAATGAGCAGTGTTTCTGAGGCACTTCGTTTCATAGACAATTTTTCCTGTTTTGAGTAATTTATTATTTTTCTTGTTACAGTGTGCACACCAGCTACTTTTCCCCTTCTGGAGAAGCTAAATTTCTTCCTTCTTCCAACAACTGCCTATCAGCTTTCTGAGGAGAATTTGTTTTCGTTTAACAGAACTTCAAGCAACTGCAGTAAGGAATCCTTTTGTATGATTTCCAGACTTGCCAATATATATTTGTACATATATATTTAAAACCTCTTCGCCTTGCAGACTTGCCAGTCTTGGAGACAAACTTCAGTGCTCAGACTAATTCCTAGAGACTGTAATTGAGAAAACTGAACCTTGAGAAGGAGTTTTCATTTCCTGTAAAAGACATTAGTAGATTGTATATTTGTGAACCTTTGAACTGGTTCTCCAGAGAACTTTGGATACTTTGGACTCCTGGAGAAAAGAAGATATTAAGTTAACATTGTTCCCTTAGAGAGAGGCTAGTCTCTCAAAAGATCCACGTTAGGAGAACAATAGAATTGGGTGAATGTGAATGGCTGAACAGTTAAATGCGCAGTAGGAATGTACTTATCTATGCTCCTATCACCCGACTGCAGGTCCTTCTTTTAAAGAAATCCCAAAAAGAAGAAAGGTGCAGGTTACAGAAGCACACACTGAATATCCTATCTTTAAGTGGGAAACACAGGCTGGAACTGGATCTGGAGGCGGTCTCTCTTTTTCTATTCCAATTTCCCTTTCCCCCTAGTGGATGCAGGGTTCAGATAATCTGTAAAGTCTGAGCACGCATGTGTTGGAGGGAGTTGAGTAAAAGGCATCTGCTCCTGTGGAAGTTTTATGTAATGGGTAATCTCCTGACTAAATCAGATTGATTCAGGAGCTTTAATTTAGCAGTAGTCTGCGGGACTTTGAGCACTTCTTCAGATTTGCCTGATGCTTGAAGATTTCCTGCGTCCCTGAACCTTGACTGATGAAGAATCCCATATGCTGAGCCCCTTGGAGAGGTATCTTCCCTCTGCGTGCTGGCCCCTTTGAGATTTAGAGATTTCCCTAACCCCTTTCAGAAGACTATTGATCGAGCTTCTGATGTGCCAACGCTTTCCTTTTTTTTACCTATCTTTTGCCCATCTTAGTTTCCTTTTGACTGAGATTTCCTTTTCCCAAATTATTTTTGTCCTCCTTATTCTTTTTATCTTTTGCCCATATGTGTTTGGCCCCACATGTATTTCCCGGATTTGCCCACCAGTAGGGTTTTTCTGTGCCCACCTTAACTTAAGACTCTTCAAAACTGATTTGACACAGTACTGCTAATTCTGAGTGACACTTATTTTCTGTATCACAGATATCTTTATTGATGACCTGTAATGTTCTTCTTGAATGTTTAGTTCTTTTGACGTTAATTTGCCTGAATTTATTTTGTCGCCTTGGGCAACCCTTAGTGCTTATGTATCTTTATAACTTGGTATTGCGAATCGTCTACATGACTTTGAGCCTGAACTTGTAATAAATCCCATAACTTTATTTCTGACTGGAATTTTCCTTCCATGGCCACACTGGTTATGGTGCGTATTTAATTGGGTTGCATTTATATTGCGTTAATGGTTCTACCACACCCTGTAACAGGGTCCAAAGATCCATCCGTCTCGATGAGCATGGATTCCTGCAAAGGATGAAAATACTTCAGCACCCGCTTGGGCTGCCAAAGGACATTCCAAATTGGTCTGCCCATCACCACTCTTTTCATTGGCACACATTTTTTATCCGTTTCACTGAGTCCATTTGTGGAGCCGTCTCAGATGGGCTGCCTGATAATATCTTAACAGGTCTGGTAATGCCAGTCCTCTCTAGTATGACGCTGTAAGAATATGTCTTCACACTCTGGCACATTTTGCATGCCCTACAAATACTTCGATCTTTTTCTGCCAGGGTAATATCTTTTTTTCCTTTTTAAACATTATGTGGTGTGACTTTCTCACCTAACTATAATGCCACTTTAAGCTTTGTTTTTCTCCAGGAATTTCTTAGGCTTTTTATGTAGGTTCAGGTGTTTTTTTTCCATACCTAACTATAATGAGCCTTTTTTCTGTTAGGGACTTTTTTTATACCTATCTATAATGTTAACCTTTGGTTTGTCCATTACCCAGTGTACATCTGTTTGTGGCATGTAGTGCTGCAGATTCACATGCTTTGCATAAGTGTGCCATCTAGTGTTGGGCTCGGAGTGTTACAAGTTGTTTTTCTTCTAAGACGTTTTTTTGGAGTCACGAGATCGAGGTGATAGTGCGCATGGGCATCAAGTCCTTTGTTAGATTGTTTTCCGGCAGTAGGGTGAAGTAAGTAGTGAAGAATTGTATATGTACATATAGACAGGCGGTAAAAAAGATGTCTATGCTATGTATTTACATAAGAAAGCACCACAACGGCTACAGGCTTCCAGGGAGGACGCATGTGAATCTGCAGCACTACATGCCACGAACAGATGTACACTGGGTAAGTGACATTTTACGTTTGATGGCATGTGTAGCTGCAGATACACATGCTTTGCATAAACTGAAAATCAGACCCTTCCTAAAATAAGCGGGGGCTAGCCCGTAGGAGTTGGAGTAGTCTGAAACAGTGTTTTAAGTACTGCCTGACCAACATTTGCTTGTTGGCGAGATGGCACATCCACATAGTAGTGTTTAGTAAATGTGAGTGGTATGGACCATGAGGCAGCTTTGCATATGTCTGCCATTGGTATATTTCCCAAGAATGCCATTGAAGCTCCTTTATTCCTAGTAGAATGTGCTTTAGGAGTTACTAATAGTTGCCTTTTAGCTTTAAGATAGCAAGTTTGAATACACTTTACTATCCATCTGGCCAATCCTTGTTTTGAAATAGGATTACCCTTATGAGGCTGTTGAAAAGCTACAAAAAGTTTAGATTTTGTAAAATCTTTTGTTCTGTCTATATAATACATGAGAGCTCTTTTGAGGTCAAGGGTGTGCAGAGCTCTTTCAGCAACTGAATCTGGCTGTAGAAAGAAGACTGGCAATTCCACTGACTGACTGATGTGAAATGGCGAAACCACTTTGGGTAGAAATTTTGGATTTGTCCTAAGTACTATTTTGTGTTTGTGAATTTGGAAGAAAGGTTCTTCTAAAGTGAATGCTTGAATTTCACTAACTCTCCTTAAGGAAGTAATTGCTACCAGGAAAGCAACTTTCCATGAGAAAAACTGAAGAGCGCAAGAATGCATAGGTTGAAATGGTGGACCCATAAGCCTTGTGAGCACAATATTACGATTCAAGGCAGAGGCTGGTGGAGCTCTAAGTGGAATAAATCTTAAGTCCTGCCATAAAAGCTTTTTTGACAGGAACTCTAAACAAAGAGGTATGCTGTCTATTTTAGAGGTAGGCTGATATTGCTGTTAAATTAATTTTAATAGATGAATATGCAAGATTTGCTTTTGTAAGTAAAGCAAATAACATACAATATCCTGTACGGATGCTTTAGGTGGATCAATGTTTTTGGGTTGACAGTAATTTACAAAATGATTCCATTTAGCTGCATAGCACCGTCTGGTTGTAGGTTTACGTGCTTCCTTTAGAATGTCCATACATTCTGATGGAAGCTGTAGATATCCAAACTCTATGACCTCAGGAGCCAAATTGCCAGGTTGAATATACTGGGATTGGGCTGCCTGATCTGACCTTTGATTTGAGTCAATAGGTCTGGCCTGTTTGGGAGTTTGTGATGTGGTACTATAGACAGAGAGAGATTCAATAATGTTGTGTACCAGTGTTGACATGCCCATGTGGGAGCTATGAGTATGATAGTGAGGGAGGTGTGACGTATTTTGTTGCCTGGAAATGGAATTAGTGGGAGAGGTGGAAAAGCGTCGAAAATAACCCTGACCAATTGATCCATAGAACATTGCCTTTGGATCAAGGGTGTGGGTACCAGGATGTGAAGTTTGGGCATTTTGTGTTTTCGCTTGTTGCGAAAAGGTCTATGTTTGGTGCTCCCCAAATGTGAAATTACCGTTGAATTACTTGTGGGTGAATCTCCCATTTGTGTATTTGTTGCTGCATCCTGCTTAGGAGGTCCTCTAGTTAGTTGCGTATACCTGGGATGTGCTCTGCTAGTGGTTGAATGTGATTGTGAATTTGCAATTTCCAAATTGTCTGTGCTAGAAGGGTCAATTGGGATGAGTGTGTCCCCCACTGTTTTATTTGCAGATAATACATTGTTGTCTTAACACTGTTTTGTGCACGATCTGTGCCTGGAATGCTTTGAGTGTTAGGAACACTACTAGCAAGACCTTCTTTGATGGAGGTGCATATTTTGATGTGTCTGTAAAAGTCAGTTTCCTTTTAAAGGACATTGAGGGGAAGCAAATATTCCCTGTGTCCTTCTGAATAAGTATTTTTCCTTTTTTGGCACCCCTCACCTCTAAAATAGGTTGAATGTCTATGGACTCTTGGGTAGAAGTAGATTCTTCACTACCCATAGCTTTCGACTCTGAATTTTTTTGTTTTGGTCAAACTGAAAGTGTTGTCCCCAAAGGTGGTGTAATCCTTTCCGTTTCCGAAGATGGTGCTGATCTTTTCGGCTCCGAAGTAGTTTTTTCAGGTTTTCGGCTTGACTCAGAGATTGGTGTGGGAGTCTGTTTGGTCGAAGCAGAGTGCACTTTAGTCTTAACTCTCAGTGCCAAACCCAAAGGTTGGTCATCCGGACTTTGTTTTCGAATCCGACCATGGCCTAATGGCAGTGGAGGATCGACAACCAGTGCTGGAGTCTTTTTAGTAAATTTTTGTGTGGTGTGATGGGGCAGTTGTACTCACGTACTGCGCCGCAGGCATGTAGTGTCTGTCGTCATCTGAATATTCGGAGTCGGAGTCTTGGATGGAAAAAACTGCCCCATGCCGAACTTTTTCTTGGACATGTTCTTCACCGAAGATGTCCGGTGTGTCTTCTGTTGGTTTCAACGCCACCTCGACGACGAGCTCTACAGTCCCAAAGAGTCTTCTTAGATCTAAAAGATCTACAGGTGTCGCAATTGTCTTCTTGATGGTCTAGAGTTAGACAAAGATTGCACGCCTAGTGCTGATCGGTGTATGGAAATTTAGCGTGACACCGAAAACAGAATCGAAACAGAGTTCGTTCCATCAGACTCACATGGAAGCAGGCCCTAAAATGACCTGACTGTCTAAATCAGATCAAGTATAGATGGAAACATGATCAAAACCAATACTGACTATATTACAGAAAGAGTAGAATAAGGTTTGAATTTCCGAATCGAGATTCACCGGATGGAGAGAAACACATCCGAACGAGACGGCAGAAAGAAAACAATCTAACAAAGGACTCGATGCCCATGCGCACTATCACCAAGAGGAGTTGTCACTCTATCTCATGACTCGAAAAAAGCTTCTTCGAAGAAAAACAACTTCTAACACTTCAAGCCTAACACTAGATGGCAAACTTATGCAAATTGAATATATATATATATATATATATATATATATATATATATCTATCAAAACAAGAGTGTCCTCAATGAAAGCGCGCTCCCAACTGGTTACATAAACAGGTTTCAAACAAAGCCAGCAACTCAAGGTGAATTCTTGATGTTTTTTAATTTTTCTGGCTTTTAATTGTAAAGTCATCCCTGGACACGTGTTTCTGGGTAAATCCCTTCATCAGCAGAGAAAATATGAAAAGTATTTCACCCTCGTGGGTGCAGCCAGTGCTGGAAGTGATCCAGACATCTCTTTTTAAAGAACCGAGTGCGTGGCTCTTCAGCTAGCTTAATTGCAGGCACTTGAAAAATCCATTTAAATACCAGCCCTGCCCCAATGGGCCTCTGAAGTTGCAAGTGCACGCTGGTTACAGTAGTCCTGCGATATCGTATTCCCCAAGTGGGTTGCTGGAGCCAAACGAAAAAATGAAAAAATAAGGGCATGACCTATGTAGGCAAGTTCAAAGTAAAATTGTCGGATTTGCTGAAAATATCCCAACCATGTTGTTCAAATGTGACCATCCAATCTAGTCACAACGACCTGCTCTGATGTGCAGTGAGCGCTTTTCCGGCTGGACAAGCCGGTTATAAACAGCAAAACAAGAGTGTCCTCAATGAAAGCGCGCTCCCAACTGGTTACATAAACGGATTTCAAACAAAGCCAGCAACTCAGGGTGAATTCTTGAAGCATTTTCATTTTTCTGGCCTTTAATTGTAAAGTCATCTCCGGACACGTGTTTCTGGGTAAATCCCTTCATCAGCAGAGAAAATATGAAAAGTATTTCACCCTCGTGGGTGCAGCCAGTGGTGGAAGTGATCCAGACATCTCCTTTTAAAGAACCGAGTGCGTGGCTCTTCAGCTAGCTTAATTGCAGGCACCTGAAAAATCCATTTAAATACCAGCCCTGCCCCAGTGGGCCTCTGAAGTTGCAAGTGCACGCTGGTTACAGTTGTCCTGCGATATATTCCCCAAGTGGGTTGCTGGATCCAAACGAAAACATGAAAAACAAAGTGCACGACCTATGTAGGCAAGTTCACAGTTAAATTGTCGGATTTGCTGAAAATATCCCAACCATGTTTTTCAAATGTGACCATCCAATCTAGTCACAACGACCTGCTCCGATGCGCAGTGGGTGCTTTCCCGACTGGACAAGCCAGTTATAAACAGCAAAACAAGAGTGTCCTCAATGAAAGCACGCTCTTGTTTTGATATATATGGAAAATGTCACTTACCCAGTGTACATCTGTTCGTGGCATTAGTCGCTGCAGATTCACATGCTGTGCACATCCCGCCATCTGGTGTTGGGCTCGGAGTGTTACAAGTTGTTTTTCTTCGAAGAAGTGTTTTCGAGTCACGAGATCGAGGGACTCCTCCCATTTCGACTCCATTGCGCATGGGCGTCGACTCCATCTTAGATTGTTTTCCCCGCAGAGGGTGAGGTAGGAGTTGTGTATACTAGTAATAGTGCCCATGCAATGGAGTGAATAGGTATGTACCTAATGTAGTTTAAAGTTATGTATTTACAAATTTACACATTTAAAAATTTACAAATGTTCAAGATCAACTTCTGAACGGCTACAGGCTCCCGGGGAGGCGGGTGGGCGCATGTGAATCTGCAGCGACTAATGCCACGAACAGATGTACACTGGGTAAGTGACATTTTCCGTTCGATGGCATGTGTAGCTGCAGATACACATGCTGTGCATAGACTAGTAAGCAGTTATCTCCCCAAAAGCGGTGGTTCAGCCTGTAGGAGTTGAAGTTGTTTGAAACAATGTTCGTAGTACTGCTTGACCTACTGTGGCTTGTTGTGCCGTTAACACATCTACACAGTAGTGTTTGGTAAATGTATGAGGCGTAGACCATGTAGCTGCCTTACATATTTCGGCCATTGGAATATTTCCTAGAAAGGCCATGGTAGCACCTTTCTTTCTGGTTCAGTGTGCCTTTGGTGTAATAGGCAGTTCTTTTTTTGCTTTAAGATAACAGGTTTGAATGCACTTAACTATCCATCTAGGAATGCCTTGTTTAGAAATTGGATTTCCTGTATGAGGTTTTTGAAAGGCAATAAATAATTGTTTTGTTTTTCGAATACGTTTTGTTCTGTCAATGTAGTACATTAACGATCTTTTGATGTCTAATGTATGTAGTGCTCTTTCACCTACAGAATCTGGCTGTGGAAAGAACACTGGTAATTCTACTGTTTGATTTAAGTGGAACGGTGATATGACTTTTGGTAAAAATTTAGGATTTGTTCGTAGAACTACTTTATGCTTGTGTATCTGAATAAATGGTTCTTGTATGGTAAATGCTTGAATCTCACTTACTCTTCTTAGAGATGTGATGGCAATTAAAAATGCAACTTTCCATGTTAAGTATTGCATTTCACAAGAGTGCATGGGCTCAAAAGGTGGACCCATGAGTTGTGTTAAGACAATGTTGAGGTTCCATGAAGGAACTGGTGGTGTTCTTGGTGGTATAATTCTCTTTAGACCTTCCATAAATGCTTTTATGACTGGTATTGTAAATAGAGAAGTTGAGTGCGTAATTTGCAGGTAAGCTGAAATTGCTGTAAGATGTATTTTAATGGAAGAAAAAGCTAGCTTTGATTTTTGCAAATGTAGTAAGTATCCTACGATGTCTTTGGCAGATGCGTGTAAGGGTTGAATTTGATTATTATGGCAGTAATAAACAAATCTTTTCCACTTATTTGCATAGCAATGTCTAGTGGTAGGTTTTCTAGCTTGTTTTATGACCTCCATACATTCCTGTGTAAGGTGTAAATGTCCGAACTCTAGGACTTCAGGAGCCAGATTGCTAGATTCAGCGATGCTGGATTTGGGTGTCTGATCTGTGGTTTGTGTTGCGTTAACAGATCTGGTATGTTTGGTAGTTTGACATGAGGCACTACTGAGAGGTCTAGTAGTGTTGTGTACCAAGGTTGCCTTGCCCATGTTGGTGCTATTAGTATGAGTTTGAGTTTGTTTTGACTCAGCTTGTTTACTAGATATGGAAGGAGTGGGAGAGGGGGAAAGCGTAAGCAAATATCCCTGACCAACTCATCCATAACGCATTGCCCTGAGACTGATCCTTTGTTGCAAATAGATCTATTTGTGGTGTTCCCCAACCCTGGAAGTAAATGTTTAGTATTTGGGGGTGAATCTCCCATTTGTGGATCTGTTGGTGATCCCGAGAGAGATTGTCTGCTAACTGATTCTGAATTCCTGGAATAAATTGTGCTATTAGGCGAATGTGGTTGTGAATCGCCCAATGCCATATTTTCTGTGCCAGGAGACACAACTGCGTTGAGTGTGTCCCTCCCTGTTTGTTTAGGTAATACATCGTTGTCATGTTGTCTGTTTTGACAAGAATGTGTTTGTGGCTTATTATGGGTTGAAAAGCTTTGAGCGCTAGAAATACTGCCAATAGTTCTAAGTGATTTATGTGAAACTGTTTTTGCCGAGTGTCCCATTGTCCTTGGATGCTGTGTTGATTGAGGTGTGCTCCCCACCCTATCATGGAGGCATCTGTGGTTATTACATATTGTGGCACTGGGTCTTGGAAAGGCCGCCCTTGGTTTAAATTTATACTGTTCCACCATTGAAGCGAGATGTATGTTTGGCGGTCTACCAACACCAGATCTAGAAGTTGACCCTGTGCCTGTGACCATTGTGATGCTAGGCACTGTTGTAAGGGCTGCATGTGTAACCTTGCGTTTGGGACAATGGCTATGCATGAGGACATCATACCTAGGAGTTTCATCACTGTTTTGACTTGTATTTTTTGTTTTGGATACATGGTCTGTATTAAATGGTGAAATGCTTGAACCCTTTGTGGGCTTGGCGTGGCAATCCCTTTTGCTGTGTTGATTGTCGCCCCTAAGTATTGCTGTGTTTGACACGGCAGAAGGTGTGACTTTGTGTAGTTGATTGAGAAACCTAGTTTGTGGAGGGTTTCTATGACATACTTTGTGTGTTGTGAACACCGTTCTAGCGTGTTTGTTTTGATTAACCAATCGTCTAGGTACGGGAACACATGTATTTGCTGCCTTCTGATAGGTGCAGCTACGACTGCTAGGCATTTTGTAAAAACTCTTGGCGCAGTTGTTATTCCGAACGGCAACACCTTGAATTGGTAGTGTACCCCTTGGAATACAAACCTTAAGTACTTTCTGTGTGAAGGATGTATCGGTATATGGAAATATGCATCCTTTAGGTCTAGTGTTGTCATGTAGTCTTGTTGTTTGAGCAGTGGGATTACGTCTTGTAATGTCACCATGTGAAAGTGATCTGATTTGATGTAGGTATTTAATGTTCTGAGATCTAATATAGGTCTCAGACTCTTGTCTTTTTTGGGTATCAGAAAGTACAGAGAGTAAACTCCTGTTCCTTTCTGTTGGTTTGGTACTAATTCTATTGCTTCTTTCTGTAGCAACGCCTGAACTTCTAGTCCTAGAAGATCTATATGTTGTTTTGACATATTGTGTGTTTTCGGCGGGACGTTTGGAGGGAATTTGAGAAATTCTATGCAATAACCATGCTGGATAATTGCCAGTACCCAAGTATCTGTTGTTATTTCCTCCCAATGTTTGTAAAACTTGCTTAGTCTCCCCCCCACAGGTGTTATGTGTTGGGGATGTGTGACTTGTAAGTCACTGCTTATTTTGAGGAGTTTTGGGACTTTGGAACTTTCCTCTATTCTTTTGGAACTGTCCCCCTCTATATTGTCCCCGAAAACTTCCACGCAGATATTGGCTCTGATAAGTGGGCCTTGTTTGTGAGGTCGTGGGTTCTGTGCTTTGCCCTCGAAACTGTGTTTTTCGAAATGTGCCTCTGCTCTGTGGGGAGTAGAGTGCGCCCATGGCTTTGGCCGTGTCAGTGTCCTTTTTAAGTTTTTCGATAGCAGTGTCGACCTCCGGCCCAAACAACTGCTGTCGGTTAAATGGCATATTGAGCACATCTTGCTGTATTTCTGGTTTAAATCCTGATGTACGCAGCCATGCATGTCTCCTTATTGTCACTGCTGTGTTGACAGTTCTAGCAGCTGTGTCTGCAGCATCCATAGCTGACCGGATCTGACTGTTGGAGATACTCTGTCCTTCTTCAAATACTTGCTGTGCTCTTTTGTGGAACTCCTTGGGCAAATGTTCTATAAAATGTTGCATTTCGTCCCAATGAGCCCTATCGTATCTGGCCAACAAAGCCTGTGAATTTGCAATACGCCACTGGTTTGCTGCCTGTGCCGCCACCCTTTTGCCTGCTGCGTTGAATTTGCGACTTTCCTTATCTGGAGGTGGTGCATCTCCTGAAGTATGTGAGTTTGCTCTCTTGCGAGCTGCCCCTACTACAACTGAGTCCGGTGTTAGCTGTTGTGTGATGTACACGGGGTCTGTTGGTGGCGGTTTATATTTTTTTTCCACTCTTGGAGTAATGGCCCTTCCTTTTACAGGCTCCTGAAACACTTGTTTGGAGTGTTTGAGCATCCCAGGTAGCATGGGAAGACTCTGGTACTGGCTGTGTGTGGACGACAGTGTATTGAATAGAAAGTCGTCTTCAATGGGCTCTGCATGTAGGCTGACATTATGAAATGCCGCTGCCCTCGACACCACTTGTGCGTAGTGTAGCGTAGCGTACTATCTTCTGGTGGCGACGGTTTAGCTGAGTAACAGTCAGGACTATTATCTGACACTGGTGCATCATAAAGGTCCCATGCGTCAGGGTCATCTTGACTCATCCCTGTGTGGGTCGGGGATTGCGTCATAGGTGGAGTGGCTACCGGTGATGGTTGCGGAGAGCATTGTGGAGATGGTGGCGGGGTTACTTGTTTAGCCACCTTTGCCTGTGGCTGCTTGTCTTTCTCCTGGAAGGCAAGTTTGCGTTTCATCCTAATAGGAGGGAGAGTGCTGATCTTTCCCGTTTCTTTTTGGATGTGGAGCCGTCTTTGGGTGTAGTCTGGCTCCATTGTCTCTAATTCCTGTCCAAATCTATGTATTTTCATTTGTGAGGACAGTCCTTGTTCCTCTGTGTAGGAACTTGATTTCGGTTCCGAAGCCGGATGTTTCTGTATCGAAACCTTTTCGGCTACTTTTTTCGGTTCCGACGAAACCTTTTTTGTTTTCGGCGTTGTGGTCTCTCGGTGCCGACTCATTTCGGTGCCGCTGTCTCGGTGTCGAACCTGCTTGGAGCCACTATCTCGAGCCCGAGATTGCTGTGTGGCGGTATCTCGACCGGAGTCGGATGACTTCGCCACCAGCGTGACCTTTTTCGGTGCCGATGATCGGTCACCTATTTTTCGGGTTAAGCCATGGCCTGTTGGCGGTGGCATCCCCTGGGCTTTTGTTGTCTTCTCGTGAGTTTTATGTTTCGACGTCTTACTCACGGTTTTCGCCGTTTCTTCGGGATCGAGCTCGTCCGAGTCCGATTCATGGATGGAGAAGCTTTCTTCTTCCTCATGGAAACGCCCTTGTCCTGTCGGCGCCGACACCATCTGCAGTCTTCTTGCTCTTCGGTCTCTTAATGTCTTCCTCGACCGAAACGCTCGACAGGCTTCACAGGTATCCTCCTTGTGCTCTGGAGACAGACACAAGTTACAGACCAGATGCTGATTTGTATATGGATATTTGTTATGGCATTTTGGGCAGAAGCGGAATGGGGTCCGTTCCATCAGCCTTGAAGAGACACGTGGCCGGGCCGACCAGGCCCCGACGGGGGGGATCGAAAAAACCCCGAAGGGCCACCGGAGCTCTTCAAAAGTCAGTGTCGATCTGTTATAACTAACCCGATACCGAACGCAAACAATACCGACGATTTTTCCGAGATTCTAACTAACTTTCCGACCCGAAACACGGAGCGAAAAGGAACACGTCCAAACCCGATGGCGGAAAAAAAACAATCTAAGACGGAGTCGACGCCCATGCGCAATGGAGTCGAAATGGGAGGAGTCCCTCGATCTCGTGACTCGAAAACACTTCTTCAAAGAAAAACAACTTGTAACACTCCGAGCCCAACACCAGATGGCGGGATGTGCACAGCATGTGTATCTGCAGCTACACATGCCATCGAACATATATATATACACACACACACTTTACTTATATATAATAGCTACATATAAGTAAAATGAATAGGCGGGACACCAGGTTAGTACCAATTTTCTGTTTTACTTCAAGTCTTCTCAGGTACTGTAACTCCATACAAACATGTCAACTTTCGACCAGGGTCTTGGTCACGTGTAAATGTTTCTGTTTTAAAACTAGGGAGCTGTTAAGTGACTGAGAAGTTGTGTACGTTGAGTAAACAGATGTGGAAAGGGAATGCCGTACTTCTGCAGAGGTTTCTCCCTCCAACTATTCTTAGACCCACTGAAAATGCATTATTCCCCGAATTATTAAAAAACCACCCCAAACAATTTTTTTTACATTGAACGGGCAAGCACCTATCGACCTGCTGTAAGTATTCTGTGGGCTTTCAACCATGTCCATCTCACGCCCATCACTTTCACTCCTTCGTTGGCTTGCCTTTCAAATATCCCTTGATGTCATTGGTAAATGCTTTACATCTGTCCCGCATTGGGGCGGTTTTGTTACCGCCTTGCAGACTGACCCTGTTACATGGATTATTGCGCGATTGCCGATATGTTTTACTGTTGGCAAACTACTTTTTTTCTTTTGTCTATCTCCTTCAGGCTCATGCTCACGGCGGCCATGGCCCATTGAAGTTTCATAGAGCGGGACTCGATCAACAGTATTGGAGTGCTTTGCATGACTACCAGTTATGTCACATTGTTTCTTTTGCCTCTCCTTCACGCTTCCTGGTGGCCATGCCACTTTGAAGTTTCATTGAGCGCAAACTTGTTTAGCCCAGACTTGCCTTTCAAAAAAGGCATGTTTGTATCTCACTGCTAACACACCCATAGGGAAGACCTTACTTTTTATTTTTTCATCGGCCGTGGCAGAAAAAAGACCCTAGGCAACAGTTTGCACATTGTAGGAGCTAGCCTAGTGTGTGTGATTGTGGAAAATGTTGCACCGGTCCTGCAGGATCCACAAACATGCCCATCAGGAACCAAGGTAAGAAGAGATTGCAAGTTTGCTCTCTTATGTTGTGCATGTTTTGTGGGTATCTCTGATTGCAACAAGTGTGTGCAATTGCAGCTGTTTCATAACTTCTGATGTGCGCCCAATGTGTGCAATTGCAGCTGTTTCATAACTTCTGATGAGCGCTCATGCATTCCTGTGGGCTCATGCATTCCTGTGGGCTGTGGCACCTGCTTCGGGATTGGGAGCGCCTAGTTGGGATTCACTGGCATTAATCTGCACGATGCCTGCTGCACGCTTAATTCCCCCGTTTAATGCTTTTGATTAGACAAACTTTTCTGCTGCCTAAGCATGAAGCTAACGAGCTGTCTGGACTGACTTTTATAACACGTCAATTTCCGTGACCTGCTGACATTAATCTACTTGACTTCCAAATGTACCAAGGTAGAAGGGCGTGCTTTTGTTTTTCCTCAGTAACTTGCAGGACACAGTTCCTTGATAGGTCCACACACTAGAAGTTGTTTAAATAACAGCACAGCGGCACCACATGGGGGGCGTGTTTGGGTTCAAATGAGGGGCATGCTCAGAGTTCACCTTTCACAAAGTTGACGGGCGTCGCAAGGTTGTTGGCAGGAACGTGGATGTATGGTTGTATGTGCTGGCTACCTTAAATGGAGCAGGCATTATGTTGGTGAAACAACTCAAAATGTTTAATTTCACGCCTATTCCTGTTGTTTTGCTCTCAACTCCCATTCCTGTGGTTTAGCTTGCCATTCTGGTACTCGTGCTTTCCTTTTTCCATGGTAGGAGCAGGGCTACAAGTACCAGAATAAAAAAGATTAAGTAACTACAAAATAAAAGCTCCCAACTTTACTTGTTGTCTGAGTGAGTAGGTTTTCCAGGCCGTGTTTTACGTTTGCCTTCTGCCATCTTTTAGTGCCTTATAACACAAGGCTGCAAATCTCATTTCTGCGTTGAATTCTGGGTCTTGCAGTCTTCTTCGTCCCAGTATAACATTTCACTACAAGTCCCACAATGCTAAGGAATAGGTCTGGGAAACTTGAATTCTGCAGGATCAAACAGGCTTCACGAACTCCACAACATGAGGGTTTTCTGTAGTGGGTTTTGGGCTGCATGCATTATGCGTTTGTTAAGGCGGTCGCCTAAAGTGGTTTTCTATTGTAATTACCATTGCAGATTTAAATTTGGACACATGCTAAATGGCAACATTTTCATTTTTTGCTGCAGATACAGGAAAAAGGTAAATGGAAGTGCTTTAGTTATATGCAGGGCCACTGGAATTATGTGGCAGGAAAGGACCAAATTATGAGGCAGGGTTGACCAATTTATGTGGCAGAAATTCTAATTATGCATTTACAATGCCAATAGCTCAAACTCTCGCAAATGCGAGACCTATTGCATTGCAAAAGCTTGTTTTACTCTCTGGTTCCACAACTGTGTTAAAATCTCTGTTCATTTAGTTTAACCTGCTCTTCAGGAAAGGCTTTGGGTTCAACTGCTTCTACTCCAACAAAATAGTGTTCAGGTGTCCCTCACTTTTGTTGTGAATACAAAATGCTAGCTCTCTAGCTGTTCGTCAGAATTCTGGTGATGCTGCAGTTGATTACTAGGGAGGTAACTGACAGAGTGCTGAGGTGTTGAAAGTACACTTTTGACTCTGCACATCAGCATTTTTCACTGAAAAGGATGAGAAAGGTATCTGAGAACTCAGAAAATTTGACCTTGTTTTAGTTTTCTGGAAGACTGAACATTAGTCACTTATTTCTTCATTTACTGCAGTATCTTCTATAGAAAATGCTTTCAGTTCTACAGCTTTGATTCCATCAAGATGGTGTCCCGGTGCAGCACACTTTCTCATAAATTTAGAATTGTTAGTACTCTATCTGCTCACTAGAACTTTGTGGCAAAGCTGCAGTGGATTTCTATGGAGTTAACTGACAAGCTGCTGCTAGTGTTGAAAGTATATGTTTAAGTCTGCATGTCAGACTGTTTACTGACATGCATAAGAAAGACATTTGAGAACTCAGACAAGTTGTCCTCATTTTAGCTTTAGGGAGCACTAAACAATTTCTATGATAAAACTAACCTCTTTATGTTGTTAATTTCTAAACAACATGCTTCAAGTTATAATGATTGGATTCAATAAAGATGGCTTCAGGTGTCCTTCATTTGTCATAAATAAAGAACGTTAGTGGTCTAGTTGTTCCTTAGAACACTGTGGGAAGCTGCAATACAGCGCTGGGGAATCAACTGCCAGCTGCAGATGCACATGTTGTACTCAGAATATAAGCCTTTATTCTCACATGACTGAGGAAGATTGGGTGTATTTATAGAAAATGTTCTCTGATTTTAGCTTTTAGAGCACCTTCCATAACTTATTTGAGAACATCATGAGAAAAAACAGTTTTCTGCAAATATGGTTCATTATATCGAAAGCAGAGGTTCAGCATTTTTCAGATGGTAAAAATCATCTGATAACTCACCAGAATTACTTAAACGAGTATACAGCCACCAACAAATAATTTATATCGAGACTAAAATATGTTCTCACCCTTTAAATGCGCTTCTTTTCGTTGCCCCCAAAATCTGGCATTCACTACAACGCATTTCAATGGAGACCATGTTCCCAAGCCCTGTAATAGCTCCCACAACACGTTTTCCATCCTAGGGGCACCCAATCGGAAGTGGGGGTGGGGTTGGTCCCTGTGAGACCCAGGGTGTGCTCTGTCTCTTTCACTATTTTTTTTATTCATTTTAGGATGCAGGGTCCTGGGCACAGTAATGGCTGCCACAAAAAATATTGTACAGGTTGTGCCAGTCGGTGAGGACTGACTAGTCCCCTTTAAAGTAGCCCATCAGAGCATAGCTGGACACCAACAAACCACATATATCAAACTTTCTAACCCCGTTTTGCCCTCTTGCCGTGCACTGCTAATTACCCTAGAAATTACAGCACTCATGACTTCTTTGATAATACCACTGATAATATCAATGTAATATATGCAGTAGAATTTTTTATGAAAAAGCTGTGCATGGTGGGGATGTGAGTTATATTTGCCCTGCCTAGGGCACCAGTTATAGTTACCTGAGATAACTAACTATAACAGATGATTCTATGGTTTTGTACGTTTAAAAGGTGAGCCTAACTTTAACGTCCCTGTAACCATTGATTGTATTAAGTGGAATACAGCATCTGAAGAGTGAGGTTTGTTATCAAGAAATCCAGGAGAAAAATAAAATATCTACATTTTGATTGGCTCTCATTCACGACCCAGTACACCCACAGCCCTCATCAGATGTTGACTCTTGGTGGTCTCATCATAGTAGGCTCACTGGTGGCCTATTGTCATGCCATCATGCTGCACTTTGACAAAAACTTGCAAATGCACACAATTAACACTCCTCAGAGGACCTCTGGCATAACATGCGATACGCTTTTCCTCAAACAAGTTTCAGCTTTCAAGAAAACGAGTGGTTTGCAACCAGCAGCCCCTAGCTCTCCCTACCGCTAACTCTGACATTTACAGGTAAATATATCAATTAGTGAAGGGAGCAGGAAAGACTGGTCTCCCCTTCTGGCGGCACAAAACTGGACTCAAACCATAATTACAAGTGAAAAGCGAGAGGTGCAAAAGGTCCAACATTCCAAACACAACAGTATTCCACATTGCCTGTGACAGCACAAGAGGCCAAACAATCTTGTGCCCAAATCTACTGAATATGCTGCAACCACGTTGGATTACACAGTGCCACTAAGGAACCGGGGGCACAACACATCCCAACAACAAATCAAAGGCAAAACTGCCATCCCTTCTCGTCACATACGTGGATTGATGGTAGTTGCAAGACCAGCTTCCCAAAGCCTTCCGTGCTGATAACCCAAAACGAGAAGGTATATATTATGGGGAAAGGGAAAACATGTAAAACAAAAGCCAGAACACACAACCTCCCACAAGGAGAGTAATAAATACACAGATGGTCGTCATTTGGGGGTCGCTGCGACCCCTGGCTTGCTCCTTGTGACTCCTCGCACTGCCCTTGCCACCCCTGACCACAGGAGTGGTCAAGGCAATGCAAAGAACAGAAAGTAAAAGTGCTGCGATATGCAGTGTTTATTTTCTGCAGCTCCGGCTGTGACCTGAGTCTTTAAACTCTTAGCACTCTAAAAACCACAACAGCGCAATGTATACTCTCCAGATTAAAATTATGCAACTAAATACAAAAATACAAATTTTTTACAAGATTTTGCAGGTTTTTCATTATTGTCAACGCATGGAAAATAAGGTGTTTGAATCAAAATCTTGTCTGTGTTTTGAATGTGTGGTAACATGAGTTATATCGTTTCCTCGTAGGATTTAGTGCCAAAGATCATATGTTGTCACTTCCTGTCATTGGGTAAAAGGGTGGCATGTGATGTCACTTCTGCTACCCCTGACATTTTGGTAAGTTGACGCCCATGAATACACAATGGACTAAGACAGTCACATTCAGGATCAGACAGCAAAATGAAAGCAAGGGCACAAACATTGACTGACTAAGGATTACAAAACCTAATCCACTAGAATAACACTAACCATTTTGCACCAACGATCAAAATGATTATAAGTTCCAAGTACTGTTGAAAATGGAAAACAAAGCTAGTATCCTACGCTTCCCGAGTGCACACTACTTTGACGATAACCTACAACTAGAAGTTAGCTGCCAGCAGGATACACAGCACAGGAAGAACAAAAATAAGACCAGGGAAGATGCGAAGCTTCCAACAATAGAACAAGAACAGTGAATTAATAACGTCACTTCTCTCAAGATCAAACCATTCAACCTATGGTTAGGGACACGCAGACAGACTGAGGTCAAAAGTTAAAGGACTTAGGGCCAGATGTACGAAAAAACCAAATTGCGATTTGCAATTTGCGAGTCTCTGCGACTAGCAAATTGCAAGTCGCAATTTGGGATGCAGAAAGGTGTCTCAGACACCTTCTGCAAGTCGCTATGGGGTCGCAAAGACCCACCTCATTAATATTAATGAGGTGGGTCGCAAATTGCGGCCCCATAGCGACTATGGGCACTCGCTAACATGGAGGCCTGCTGACGTCAGCAGGCCTCCATGTTAGCGACCTGCTGCTCAATAAAGCAGGTTTTTTTTTTTTTTTTAAATGTAGCCCGTTTTCCCTAAGGGAAAACGAGCTGCATTTTAAAAAAATCCGAAACCTTTTGTTTCGGTTTTTTCAGGGCAGGGAGTGGTCCCAACTATTTTTGGGTGCAATCACAAACTGGAAGGGGTCCCCTTCCAATTTGCGATTGTGTTACCATCCACTTGAAGTGAAGATGGTAACTGCGATGCCATTTGCGACCGCATATGCGGTCGCAAATGGTATTGCATACCATTGCGAGTCGCAAATAGGAAGGGAACACGCCTTCCTATTTGCGAGTCGCACATGCATATTGCGATTTTCGCCGTTTGCGACTCGCAAAAGGGTTGCTACATCTGGCCCTTAATTCCTCAGAGCCACTCTCCATTTTGTGCCATCCATTTGTCAAACCTATTAACTACAAAGACCCGAAGGGGCAATTTAAAACAGAGGATGCGAGTATCACAAATGTATTCCCAGTTTCTGCGCTGGTGTTGAAGGGACACTTGCTAGTCACCATTCTTAGAATGCATAGAAGATAGATGGCAGTAGCATGCACTGGCCCCTGGGCATGTACTATTATTTCCAAACATTGGCCGTGAGGCGTGTGCTATTTATTATTACCACCCCCTAAACTGTAACTTAGAGGTTCTCCCAAAAACGTCTGCTGGAAGCTAACTAATGGAACGTCGTTGCTGGACTGACACTGTTTTGAAAGCATCTATTTAGCTCATTTTAAATGAAAGGCAGTGGATACATCTGCTATGTTCCTAAATTCAATATATTGTTTATCATTTAAAGATATTATTAGCAACTTTCTGTGTAAAGATTAAAATCAAAGGAGGGGTAGCCGGATGCCAGAATCTCCAACAAAGAGAAAAAATGAATATGTAAATCGATGACTGCCAGGACCTCCAACCAGCAAGGAGGAATCAGTCTTATAAGCAGCGCTGACTACAAAATCATCTGATCGGTAAGGAGCTAAATTCTTCTAAGAAGGGGTGACTGCCAACACCGCCCACCAACAAAGAGTAAAACCTACTTTTTACTCTTTACACCTGCTTCTGAAATAATTAAGGCCTATGAGCCTACCTCTCCAGAGATTCTGGCCTCATTAGCCTGTAAGGAGATACAATAGTACCTGTGGCAAAGCATCCCAAGTACCTCCTCTGTTGGAGTGAGGTTCTCATGGTGTACACTCTACTGGGATCACAATGTTAGCAGGGTACTCTGCCGATTTGGCTACTGTTTTGGACACACCACTTCTCGGTAACTAGAATGTGTCTTTAGGTTTAGTTGTATTCATTAATACATTTTTTTACTAATACTGACCTGTCTTTGAGTTGTACAGTTATTTGAAATCAACGGAGTCAAGTCCAAACAACTGTGCTGCGTGCAGAGTGGTTCTATGAGCAATTTAGGTTAAAACTTAAAAGCCAGCTACGAAAAGGGATTCCCTGGGCTGCTTTAGTTAGTTAAAGAGCTGCAAGGCAGGCTTGAAAAGCTAGCATGGAACTACCCAAGGGTGACGGAAACAACACAGTGGACCAAAAAAACAAGAAAGCAAGAGGAAGACAGTAAAGAAAACCGGTAACAAAACAAATGTGATAGTTTACATTTTCCTGCAACAGTTGCATGAAGATGTGGACTGAGGGTTACCTCTGTGCGGGCCTGGGGCACAAATCAGAGTTCATACATGGGGTCCCTGTGGATTGTCGTCCCCAGGTAGCACACACCAGTCTCCGCACAAAAGTTTAGTCCAGTTTAATGCGTGACAATAATTCTTGGTAGTTCTTAAAGAAATGAAAAAATAATATTGTACATAAAAAGTAGACCATTATTAGCCCCATGGCAGTCCTTGAGGATGATCCCAAGTTGTAAAGTTCATCAGCGAAGGCGACACACCTGGTGCCAGCAACCAACGAGGCAGCATGCCTGGTGCAAAGGATTAAGGGGGCAGCTAGTCCAGTGCCATGGATCAATAAGGACCCCAGTCAGTAAAAATGCATTAAAACAACCCTGGATCCAGCAATATGCTGCAATGACTGTGTACCCTTAACGGACATATGCATGTCTGTATCTATGTATACATCTGACATGAGTGCCTTATTCATGAGTTTGTATCTTGGGAATGTGTTGCTATTTGTGTGTCACTTCGTGTCTTATGCATGCCTGCTGGTCTTGTGAATAGCTGCGAGTTATACCCGTTTTCAATGCATACCTCTGCGTTGGTATGAATGTGTATCTGCTCAGAGTTATCTGGTTTTGGATATGCATGTATTACACTTGTTATCCGTAACTCATACCTGCTAATGTGTTTGTAGACAATTGGTATATGTGTATGTGTTAACTACCTGTTATTTACATGTGCATTCTGCTTGTAGCTCACATTTTTGTACACCTGCTCGATCTGAATGTTGAGTGTTCAGTATTCCTGTATAGTCTGCAATTTGTGTTCTATATTGTAAATTGATGAACTTATACTTTATTTTGTCCATCCATGTAGGCAGCCTATTTAGTGTTCTTATACTGCATGATGTGTATATCACTGTAGGTGTTCTGCATGCTTATGTCGTCTGCATGCTGTCTCTTCTGTATGCCTGCTTGTTATGCATATTTGCAAGTAGTGTATTACTTGGGCTTGTGTCGTCTGCATTTTCCGTATTTTGGGGGCTTTGTGGTTAATATTTAGTTTGCATGTTTTTGTATCCCATGTCTGTGTATATCCTTGTATGGCTTGATATGGCACACAGTCTCTCACACTTTTCCAGAATCCTTTTTGCCCCTGGAATAGATAGGCTGCTGCACGTGAGGTCTGATGCCCAGACTCCCAGGTCACTTTCTGGTGTGCAGGGTGTCCTGGAACTTGGTACTGGTATAGCGAAGATGGAAACCCTTCTTATTGATTGTATCATCCGAGTGAAACTTGATCATCACGGAATCGCCGGCAGAAAAAATCTCCTCCGGAGGCTGAGAGGAAAAAACATGAAAGAAGTTAGAATATGAGAAATGGGCAATTCACTTGCCCTCCCCTCACCTTCCTACCCTCTACGTGGCATAGCACCTCCCCATCGCCTTTCTCTCATTGCCTGCCTCCTTCTCATCTCTCATCCCCTTTCACTCTCCTCTCTTTGCCTGCTGCCTTCTCATCCCTGATCCCCTTTAACTCCCCCCTCTCACCATGGTCCTTTTATATACTTCCAGTCTTAACAACTAGTAGTGCCCTATACAAAGCTGGCTGTAAAAGCCACCTACACAGAACTTTGTGGAAGTCATCCTATTCTTTCCAGTCACGGAAGTGACCCTACTCTTCTCATGCTACTGGAGAGTGATGGAAACCACCCTAATTTCCCAACATAGGACAGGGTGGTGGAAACAACCCAACTCTCATATCAAGTGGTCACACAAGACCCATGTTCTATATTTACCTTGGTGTGGCCATAACAAGCAGCCTCCACTTAAGCTGCAATTCTGTCCAAGGCACCAAAATGCATGCAGAGTGCCAGAGCCTGCTTCCTACTAGAAGACTCCTCAACCTTTTCCTTTCCACATCCTGGACCACTTAATACTTAGCAATCACCCATCTTCACTTTCCCTCAAATATTTATTCCCAAACCTACAGCACTCTTGGCATTCCTCGTTTTTCCTCATTTGCAGCCATATCACTTGCCTTTCTCTGACTCTCCCTTGAACTGATTAGTTCTGGTCCTTATTCAAATCCAGCGCTGACTGTGAGAACTGCTCTGTTACAGGCACACAGTGAAGCTACCTGTTCTAAAGATTTAAGCAATGCCTTTCTGATGCCCCCAAATTCCATTTCCATGTGGCCCCTGAATTGTTTCCGAAAATGACATCCCCCATCTCACTGGGCATGTACCCCTGAGCCGCAGTAGCGCCCCAGCCTGGGCGCCATGCTGTCATAGCCATCATATAGCTCCATATAATCATAGCCGCAGTCCGCCTCTTCTTCCACTTCGAAGGTCTGGAAGATGAGCTCCACCCCGTAGCCCTCCTCAGCTACGATCACCCACTCGCAATCCGAAGCACCCGGGTAGTTATTGTCACCAAACTGGGCATGGGAGAAAAGGTCCTTGGTCTTCACTTCAGCCTTTAGGTTCCCTCCACACACTGCAACAATAAGAATGGGAAAATGCACTTATAAAGGCAGAAGTCACATACAAAGAAATCTGGTGTGATGTGCATATGCCGTAATAAAGCCACTCTGCAAAAATTGCAGAATTAGTACCTTGCCACATTGTAATCTATAGATCACCCACTTTCACCTCAAGTGAGACAACACAATAAATGATTACCCTGCTGTACAACCATAGAAACAACATCTAACTATAGAAATAGTGTATTATACCCAAACCCATAGTTGCATCCAGAGGAGCTAAACATAACCATAACCACCACCACCTTGTTATAGAACTAAGGAAAACAACATGTCAACTTAGACAACAGAATCACTAACAGCCAATCTGCTTGACAACTTACAGAACAAGGATCACACTTGAGCCACCACTGTGTCCTATAGAAATGTACCATATTTCATCATAAGCAACACCTTTATGTGTAACCAGCATCTCACAATGACCAACAGCTTAACCCAGCCACAGTGCATCATAATGAACAGCCTACCCTAGAATTGTAAAGGCAATACTCCAAAATAGCCAAAATGTTTGCCTTACATCTAGGAAAACAATAACTCAATATACCCAAGTATTTTCCCTATAGCCAGATGACCATTATTGGACACTAATCAACACCCTCCCATGAAGCCAGAGGAAACAATGTCAGCATAGGCAGACATGACCTATAGCCAGTGCAACAAGCATTATTGTTAACCAACATTGTGTCTTAAAGTCTGAGAAACTACAGGTCACCATAAACAAAACTGCCTCATTGAAATGGTAACCGTTTCTTACAACAAATTGGCTAACAACTAGAAGAGCACTAACTTACCATAGCCAACACCTTGCCTGAAAATGTTAAGAACAGTATTAACATACAAGTGGCAGCAGCACACTATTCAAATGTCAAGTAAGAATATCAGTATTTTGCTCTGCATTTAAACTAAGGTCTCGCTCATGGGTCTTTGTTTGATTGGTCTCAAAGGCATGCTATTGACAGATGTATTCCCTAAGGCCAACGTCACATAAAAAGATGGGTGCGCGTTTGGCTTACATAAGATCAACCATAACCACTCAAAAATCAGGCCTATGAAATGCATCCAATGCTAAACTCAATTATTTTAAATGTGCCAGTGCCACTGAGAGGTATTAATGGCATGGATACTGCACATCATTGGAAGGAGCAGCTGTGATTAGGTCATCTGCAGGAAGACTCCAGCATCCAGCTGCTTGACAGCCAGCATAAGTTCGAATGAAATGTCAGCTAAGGATCAAAGTAGCATAAAGAAGATTTCCCAAACCTGCATGATGTCTCCATTAGGTGCTACGAATTTGGTGCACTTCTTGGTCATTTTGGTACATAAAGGTCGGTGTCTAAAGTTAACAAGTTGTATAACAAAGGGAGTTACTTGTAAGATCAGAAGTGAAAGCGCAGACTCTTCGTATTTGAGACTGAGGCATGATTTGCTCTCCCTGACTTAGCAGCTCCAGCAACAAGTCAAAAGAGTGCAAGATGAAATAACCAGTAATCGGTAAAAACACTAGTTGCCGTGAAAGGTGGGAAGAGTCATACTAGTAGACTGCATGCCTACATGAATTGGAAGGCTGCACAGGAATGTACACTGATGGGTGAAGGGCCTCAAAAGCCAGAGAATGCCTAAAGACAGGAACTTGGAATATGTACGGTGAATTCTGAATAGCCTGCTGGGAACACAAGAAGCAATGCATTGGACAGTGGAGCAAAGAGACCTTTTGGGGAACTAATACAAGGCACTCAAACCATTGGGTTATAAAGAAGTTCGTAACCTATGTAGAGGAAGGGGTGAGGTGAGGGGTAATCTTTGAAAGCCAAAGCGGTATGCCGAAACTGTTTGCAATGTTGTGCCAGTGGGAGGACACTATGAAATAAGTTAAGAAATTATTTACTTACCCGTAACTCTAGTTTGACAACGTTGCCATCATTTTTACATTGGAATGCTTGACTGATTCGCTATTGTCAGGCAGGGAATCCCTGAGATTTTTAAAATTCAACGAACAGTGTTAAAATGACCGTAGGCCCCAAAACAGTGTATGTTTAGTAGCACATCCACCTCATTTGAAATAACCCAAACTTCAGCTAATGAGGTGGATGTGCGTTGCTCTCTATGCCCCATTGAAACCACCACTGATCAGATTTCATAGCATAAGTGTGAAGGATATAATGAAGTAGGTAGTGAGCTTCTGACTGGGAAAGGGGGGTGTTACTTGTGAATCTATAAACAGTTCCACAGAATCGGAGTTAGAGGCAAGTAATTAACTTTTTCATCAGTGGACGGTTTATAGACTAGCAAAAAGTAAAAAAAAAACATGTAATAAACTGGATGAAGGCTTATTTTTAGTCACACAGTGTCCAAGAAGTCTTGGCCCTGCAATAATTAGTGAATGTGTTCCTGTTTTTACCATGTGGCTTCACAGCAGATGTCCTGGAGAAGGACTCCTTGACAGAGCACCACAAAAGCAGACATGCTTCTAGTAGGATTTTCAAATTACTTTCATGGGTGTCCTTTAATCCTTGTGGCAGAAAGTGACGCAGAAGGGGGTCAGCAGGCAATGCCTTGTTTGCACAAACAGCAGCCCCTGCTCGGACAACATAAAGAGACAGAGCTGGTAAGAAGTCTTTAATTCTGTCCATATACTTAATGCTATGAAATTCAGAGTACACTGTTCCTATCTAAAAAGATTATCAGGGTGAAAAAATTATATATATATGTATATATATATACAGGAGCAAGAACCCTCATGCATCACAATGGATGACTGGCTTCATCATTGGGACAGCTCCTCGTTAGGCTGGTACTGCAATGCCTAACGGGCTCCCCCCAAGGGGGAGCTCTTACCCGGGGTGCTCAAGTAGTCGCACAAAAAATAGTTTGTTTAAAAGAGGTGCCCAATTCGAAGAACCCAAAAATAAGTGGAGTGAATAGAATTAATTAAAATTGGTTCATCATCAACAAATATCACTCATACTTTAATCAGTTTTATGTGATGAAGACCAAGATTAAAAACAAGGTGGAGAGTAAGGGTGATAAATAATTGTCACCCACTCTCGAAACAAATGAGGATAAACACTATATGGTATCACTCAATGACAGGTCTACATGTTTCGCGTCGAGATGGTCCAGCCGGATCCTATGACGCTTCCTCAGGACCAATAAAAAATCTACTCCAAAATGCCAGAACTAATGTTCAACAATATCTAGGAATAAGTAGTCACTTACTTAGTTCTACTCGTATAAAAAGGTCGCCCTAAATAGATGAAACAAAACCCAAGATCAGGTTGTGTCACTAAAAATGCAAGGTTAGTGCATGTGTGAAGTTAGTATGGATTACGGTGTCTCACACTAGTGAAAAATTATATATGAAAGTTAGCTTACCATCCCCAATTTCAGGATAGTGCTAAAAGGATCACGGTCAGGAAAAGGAACTAATATTCTGTTGGTGCATAATCAAAAAAAGTTAGTGTAATAAGCAGTTCACATATATCAATAGTCCACAGAACGCCAAATCAAGTGCTACTCCGCATAGCAATCATTATCAATATTCATATGACTTTCATATCAGCAGAGAAAACCATCGTTCATGGAAAAGGTATCATAAGTTAGTGTAGATGGAGAAATCAGTGACCATCTCAAAATTGTAGTAATAGTTGTAGGTTACAGGGATTCGTTATTGATGGACAAATCTGTGATCATCTCAAAAAATTATTCATAACTGGATGGTAAGAGGGACTAGACATAAATGATTGTATTTATAAATAATCTTATTTTTTTAGACATTCATTTGTAACAAGGCTCGTGACAGTGTGGGACTGGAAAATTATCCAGTTCTAAATCAAATCAGCGATCGAAGAGATTAGATAGCAGTTGAAACACCCATCCGAGTCGATTACATTATTTATAAAGGACAGTTAAGCGTATACAAGTAAATACTCGTTGTATATCGATGGTTAAATCGCTCTGTCCAGGTACAGGAATCGGCATTAAATGGAAAAGAAGAGGTGAAAGAAGTCAGGAAAAACAAATATAGAAAAATGACTTACTTCTCATTCCTTAGCAGTCGGCTTATTAACCTACCCTCGAGACCCGTGCCCTAGTCGAACAAAGGTCCGACGTTGTGCCGGTGTTTTACGAGGAAATACGACGAATGAACCCGGAAATACTTGCCGGTTCTCATGTAGTAAAAAGAAAAAACGGACTTCGGCCCGTAGTTTATTGCCTGAATAGGGGACTACAAATACGGAGTTATTTATTTCAGAAGTTCGATTAGGGAAATGTCCGATCTACTCGATCGAAATTTTTTAAAAAACATTTTTAAAGGTGAACCAATTGAAAGGACATGCAGATGGAAACGCGCATGGTATATATAGCGCATTATTACATGTATATGTGTTGTAAGGTCCTTCACAGCTCGCAGAGCATGGGAATGTGAGGATCCCTACGGAAACTTTCAGATGTCTGCCAAATACAGGGAAAAGGCAGAACAAGAATGAGAGTAGAGACAAAAATAGAATTACTATTAGCTAATAATCAATGCTGGTTCAGAGTCATACAAAGTTTATGATGATTCTCAAAACTTTTTAGAAGAGAACAACAATGGATTTTCAAATTAGGGACAGCGACACGAGGATTAAATGATGATATACCTTGGACCATCCTCTCGTCATAACTCACTCTTCTGCTGAATAATACATTGAGTATCATCATTAACTTTGTATGACTCTGAACCAGCATTGATTATTAGCTAATAGTAATTCTATTTTTGTCTCTACTCTCATTCTATTTTTGTCTCTACTTTCATTCTTGTTCTGCCTTTTCCCTGTATTTGGCAGACATCTAAAAGTTTCCGTAGGGATCCTCACATTCCCATGCTCTGCGAGCTGTGAAGGACCTTACAACACATATACATGTAATAATGCGCTATATATACCATGCGCGTTTCCATCTGCATGTCCTTTCAATTGGTTCACCTTCAAAAATTGTAAAAAAAGAATTTCGATCGAGTGGATCGGACATTTCCCTAATCGAACTTCTGAAATAAATAACTCCGTATTTGTAGTCCCCTATTCAGGCAATAAACTACGGGCCGAAGACCGTTTTTTCTTTTTACTACATCAGAACCGGCAAGTATTTCCGGGTTCATTCGTCGTATTTCCTCGTAAAACACCGGCACAACGTCGGACCTTTGTTCGACTAGGGCACGGGTCTCGAGGGTAGGTTAATAAGCCGACTGCTAAGGAATGAGAAGTAAGTCATTTTTCTATATTTGTTTTTCCTGACTTCTTTCACCTCTTCTTTTCCATTTAATGCCGATTCCTGTACCTGGACAGAGCGATTTAACCATCGATATACAACGAGTATTTACTTGTATACGCTTAACTGTCCTTTATAAATAATGTAATCGACTCGGATGGGTGTTTCAACTGCTATCTAATCTCTTCGATCGCTGATTTGATTTAGAACTGGATAATTTTCCAGTCCCACACTGTCACGAGCCTTGTTACAAATGAATGTCTAAAAAAAATATGATTATTTATAAATACAATCATTTATGTCTAGTCCCTCTTACCATCCAGTTATGAATAATTTTTTGAGATGATCCCAGATTTCTCCATCAATAACGAATCCCTGTAACCTACAACTATTACTACAATTTTGAGATGATCACTGATTTCTCCATCTACACTAACTTATGATACCTTTTCCATGAACGATGGTTTTCTCTGCTGATATGAAAGTCATATGAATATTGATAATGATTGCTATGCGGAGTAGCACTTGATTTGGCGTTCTGTGGACTATTGATATATGTGAACTGCTTATTACACTAACTTTTTTTGATTATGCACCAACAGAATATTAGTTCCTTTTCCTGACCGTGATCCTTTTAGCACTATCCTGAAATTGGGGATGGTAAGCTAACTTTCATATATAATTTTTCACTAGTGTGAGACACCGTAATCCATACTAACTTCACACATGCACTAACCTTGCATTTTTAGTGACACAACCTGATCTTGGATTTTGTTTCATCTATTTAGGGCGACCTTTTAATACGAGTAGAACTAAGTAAGTGACTACTTATTCCTAGATATTGTTGAACATTAGTTCTGGCATTTTGGAGTAGATTTTTTATTGGTCCTGAGGAAGCGTCATAGGATCCGGCTGGACCATCTCGACGCGAAACATGTAGACCTGTCATTGAGTGATACCATATAGTGTTTATCCTCATTTGTTTCGAGAGTGGGTGACCATTATTTATCACCCTTACTCTCCACCTTGTTTTTAATCTTGGTCTTCATCACATAAAACTGATTAAAGTATGAGTGATATTTGTTGATGATGAACCAATTTTAATTCATTCTATTCACTTCACTTATTTTTGGGTTCTTCGAATTGGGCACCTCTTTTAAACAAACTATTTTTTGTGCGACTACTTGAGCACCCCGGGTAAGAGCTCCCCCTTGGGGGGAGCCCGTTAGGCATTGCAGTACCAGCCTAACGAGGAGCTGTCCCAATGATGAAGCCAGTCATCCATTGTGATGCATGAGGGTTCTTGCTCCTGTATATATATATATACATATATATATAATTTTTTCACCCTGATAATCTTTTTAGATAGGAACAGTGTACTCTGAATTTCATAACGTTTATATTGGGAGGCTGTACACTGGACCTGCAATCTCCCGGTCCCTCTTCTATCGATCCATATACTTAATGCATCTGAGAATACCTGGTCAGTGTAGAGAATTTTCTGCTTATGTTGTTGGGTTTAACTAGAAATATCGAAATAACAGGTTTTGCCAAATAAAGTTATGAAGCCACCACAGCAGGGCTGGACAGGGAACGCATAGCAGCCCTAGCAACGTTGCCTGACCAGCTCCTGGGGGGTGTAGGAAAGGGAGTGAATGGGGGAAGGGTTTGGAGGTGGGGGTGCAAGAGTGAAAAACTGCTGCTTTTGTTAGTGGGGGGAAACATTGGAGCAACGCTTCAAAACCGGGCTCCCGTAACAAAACGGGCACCTACTGGTGCAAAACCAGCCGACACTCTTCCAGCCTCTCAGGGAAACGCCTGAAGCCCGCTATGGCCAGTCCGTCCTTGCACCATAGGCATGAACCTAGGGTTGTGCTGTGCAAGATGACTTTGTACTTCGTAGAATGGAGATTATTGTGAAAGCCAGGAGCTCTCCTATTCTCTTTGCTAATGTTAGAACCAAAGGTAGTGCAGGCATCCATGAGAGGTAGTTCAATTATGCCACATGGATTTGGACACAGGGAGGTAATAGGAGCTGGCTGAGTACTGTGTTCAATTTCCATGGCACTGGGGAATGGCAAACTGTAGGGACAGCCAAGAAAAGAACTTCCATGAACGGACTGATGAGCCTCTGAGAAGAGATGGGTGGAGGGACAAAGTATCTTCTGAAACTGGATATTGTGAACAGGCGAACTACATCTGAGGCATATTTTCCCTTCCTAGGACTGGTTAAGTAGGTACAGCAGAATTATATGCTGCTGTATTGAGACAGGATTTAGGCTTTCGTGCCATGTACAAAAATGCCTACACTTGGTGTAGGTCCACTGTAGGACAGGTGCCAGACAGAAAAAGTATCGTTATACCACCTGGAGAAATCACCAATTTCTAGGTGGTCTGTAAACAGACTGTTGTCAACAGAGATCTCAGGCCATGACACAAGAACTGTCCATTGTGTCTGGAGAGATGGCTGGGATACATTTTCAGTAAAATCAGTAGGTTTTGGGATAGGCAGACTAGATCTGTGTACTAGAAATTGCAGGGTTATCTCGGAGCTTTAAGCATCGAGAAACATAATTCTTAATTGGCCTTCAACAGAAGCCTGGGGAAGAGGATAACAGGCCAAAGTTGAAAATGATGGACCAAGTCATTAAGGAGGCATATACTATTAAGGCAGATTGCCAGTGCCTGCTTGGAGAAGCCCAGCATTTTTCTGTTCTCATGTGACAAAACAGATCTAGCTTGGGATTGCCCCACTTCCTGAAGATTTGCTGATGTTCTTCGTGAAGCTACTATTCGTAGCAATCAAACAGCAGGCAGCCACGGGCATATCACCGTTCTTTTTGGATCCCTGTTAGGTGTTCCCATGAGAAGTCTAAGCCAGTTAATACAGACCAGTCCCACAGTAACTCTGCCTCCTCTGAATGAGTGCAGGAGCTTGTGCCTACCTCTTCTGCTTGGAAATTGAAGACACACAGTGTACAGTACCGAATAGCTTCAGAGCAGTCTTGTTTAACAGTAGTGGTAGGAAAGCCTGCAGAGCTAAATGGACAGCTTGTAATTCCAAAATGTTAACATGGAAATATTTATCTTCTGCTGACTACTGGTTCTTTTTTTAAAAGGTCCAGCTTAAGAGTACCACAGTCCTCCATTGAGGCATTAGTTAGCATGACAACTCAAGGCTGTGTTGGTTGAAATAGAAGTCCAGCATTTAGATTTTCAGAAACTTTCCAGAACAACAGAGCTTTCTTCAGACAGTGCGTGGCATTGACTGCCATTCCATGATTCTGTTTCTTGTTGCCACTACAAACCTAATTGTTGCTGAATTAGTCACATATGTAGCTGGTACAAAGTTACCACCACTATGCTTGATTACATGACCCTGCAACGACTTGTATTCCCTGGCAGGGACTAATGTTGTGCACATGACTGCTCCCATGAACTGAAGGTGTGCAGTAGGGTGGATGGAAGATTTGCCCATGTTGAGTTTCGAGCCCTGCTGTTGAACAGGTTATTGTGGAAGACTGGGCTTCCTGAACAGAGGAGGCCTTCAGCAGCCAATTACTTAGATATGAAAAAACCTGGTGGCCTGCCATTGAAAAATGACTGACTAGAGCAAGACATTTATTGAAGAATTTGGGCGCAGATTTTTAGGCCAAATAGGAGTATTGTAAATTGATGGTGCAGTCCTGCCTCAGATATTGTCTGTGGTTTGTGAGAATGAGGGTGTGAACATAAGCACCCTGTCGATCCAGGAACGTGATGAATACTCCGTCCTAAAGCAACAGATCCATGATGTTAGCTCAACTGCCTGTGTCAGTAACAGTGCCAACCTTATCCACCATACCTGCTAAGATTCCTCAATGTCCCTAGGATCTTCTGGAGTCATGAAAGCAAGACCATGAAGGCCTTCCATATTGAAGAGCACACAAGGAGTAAGCTGTGTCTGTCTTGATGCTCAATAGGACGATGTTATCAGGATTTTGAAGAGGAATTTCCCATAAAAGGGCATGTCTAAAATCCTACCCTGCATCTTCAGGTTTGAAACAAGTGCACTTTAGCCAGCCTTGCCCCCTCTGCATCGCAGCCTGAGCTTTCTGATGAAAATTGTATTTGGAACATCCACAATGAAATACTAGTGTATTAAAAATAAAAAAAAGAACAGGTTTTGGAAGGATCATCATTTGCTGCAAAGCGTTGAGGGGGTGTTGAGGGGGTTTGTGGGATCTTACACCACAGGTGAGTCCCGATGACGGACTTTGGCAAAAAAAGATGTTCATAACCCCATTATCATCTTTTCAGAAACAAATGAGTCAGTTGGGTGGAGTCCTTATAATACTGTGTTTCCTCAAAACTCCTCTAGCATCCTTGCCGTATTGAGATTCTCCATATTCTTCCATTATGGATTCATAGTCCAGATGCATATGGGATCGAGCTAAGTTGGGCTGTATACTGGGTCTGAGGCATGATCCAGTCACTGATCTCTGCCATTATCTCAAAGTCCAGCCTATGTCCCTCATGTTTAGAGATCCCACCAGATGTTGAATCACGAGGAACAATGAGTCCATGACCCACACCCGCTCTGCCTGCTGCAGTACTACAGGGCGGTGTTGTTGTCCGTAAACACCTCCACAATCTTTCCCTTGATAGAGGGAAGAAAGGCTTTCAATGCCAGCCAGATCACACAGAGTTCCATCAGGTTGATGTGGAGTCCAGTTTCTCGAGATGCCTCCAATATCCACCTCTCTCAAGTGGCCACCCCATCCCAGTAGTGACACATCTGTCACTACTGTCAAATCTGGTTGGGGAAGGGAGAGGATCTGCCTCTGACCCAATCGCAGTTTATTATCCACCACTGCAGATCTTGCACAGTTCCCTCCGAGATCTGGGCTCTGTTGGAGTGATTACTCTGGTGCTGCGACCACTGGAACTTCAAATCCCACTGCACAGCCTGCATTTGCCATCTGGCATGTGTCACCAGCAGGATGCAGGTGACCTTTAGACCCAGCAGCTTTAGTCATTCTCACTGAATTCCAGGATAGAGGCTTAAGCATCAGTATCACAGTGTGAATTATCGTGGACTCGCCGCTCGGGAGGATAGGCTCAAAAGTGCACTGTGTCCAGCACTGCTACAATGAAAGGGAGTATCTGGGAGGGAATCAGATGTGACTTTGGCATGTTTATAGTGAACTTCAGAAAATGCAGGATGTCCGCCATAGTCTGGAGGTGGGAAACGACAACCTGGGGTGAACTCACCTTCAACTGAGATGGGGAAAGACTGAAGACCATGAGCTCCTTAGATGAGCTGCAACCCCTGCCTTCACCTTGGTGAGCACCCAAAGGGCACTGGTAATGCCAAAGGGGAGCACAGTGAACTGAAAGTGCTTGTGGCCTACTGTGAACCCCAAGTAACGTCTGTGGGCAGGCAGGATGGGGCTATGAAAGGAAGCGTCCTGCAAGTCCAAAGCTGCAATCTAGTCTCCTGGATCCAGAGCAGATAGGACCTGAGCCAAAGTGAGTAACTTGAACTTCTCCTTGATGAAGAAATTGAGGGCCTGAAGGTCTAGGATAGGGTGGAGGCCCATGTCCTTTTTAGGGACTAGAAAGTAGCGGGAATAGCACCCACAGCCTACCACCATGGCTCCCTTGGCCAAGAAAGCTGTATCTTCCTTGTGGAGAAGGGACAAATGATCCTTCATCATCGGATCCTAGGATGGTGGCATGGATGAAGGCGTAGTCTCGAACGGGAGGGAGTAGCCCCTTCAGACTATCTGCAAAACCCACCTGTCTGACGTAATGGATTGTCAGCGAAGCAGCTGATGTTGAACCCTGCTGCCAACTGGCCCATGGTGGGGAATAGCCAGACTAGGAAGGTTTAGAGGCTGCTGCAGAGTCAAGGGTGGCAGTGGACTGACCAGACTGCTCGGCAACGCAGAGGTGGGGCAGCATTCGTGGCACAGTACCTGATCAGGCGCCGTTGGAGAACCCTTCTGTAAGTATGAAAGGGGCAAAAGGCAGACTGGGGGATGAGGGGCCACCGTGAGGCCCAATGGACTCGTCGTAGCTCAAGAATTCTTGAAGTGCACAAGCGTTGAGTCTGCCTCATCTCCGAAAGGATGGGTACCATCAAAGGACATGTCCATCAAAGAAGTCTGGACATCCGCCACAAAGCCAGATGTCCTCAGCCAGATATGGCACCTCAGGGCCACTGTCGAAGAAACCACTCTACCTAGCAAGTTGGTCGTGTCAAGTCTGCAAGAAATTGTGAACTGTGACGCATCTCTCCCATTGGCAACAGCCTGGGTCTTCTCTGGGACATGTGGCAACACTTGCACAACCATATCTCACAGTGTGTAGCAATAACGGTCCAAAAGGCATGCGATGTTCACGTACCACAATACAAGGCTGGTGGAAGAAAACATATTTTACCAATGTGAGTCCAACATTTTGGATTACCTATCTGGAGGAGCGGAAGGAAAGGCACCATGGGAGGTAGATGCTTGGTCCAGCAAGCTCTCAGGTGTGCGGTGTTGTGTCAAGAAACTTGGGTCCCCAGGTGCAGGGCGGTTGCAGCGGGCAATCATACTTTTCACAGGAGCTTCTGTGCTAGGTTTGAATCAAGTACCCAGTAGGATCAGTGAGGGCATCATTTAACAGGAGCAGGTGTTCTGGAGAGGAAGCTTTCGGCTGCAGCACCTCTGTTAAGAGGTTAGTCTTGAAAGCCACTGAGGGCAGTTGATAATCCAAGACCTCAGCTGCCCTCCTCACTAACAAAGCGAAAGAAGCTCCCTCCTTAGTAGCCATGGTAGGGGAAGAAAGCATGCCAATATCTGGAGAAATGTCCAGTCCAATAGCCTCACCCAACTCTTCACACCAGTCCATGTCTTCGTGGGTCTGGTATTCTAAAAGGTACAGCAACCCCTACCGTTCATCCTCGAAGTCTACTCCATATGGAAAGGGCTCAGGATCCAAACAAGGAGGCAATGCTCCTGCCGGTGCTGGAGTTGGGACAATACGATGCCCATTCTGCTCTGTGTTGGAGTCAGGAATTACAATGGAGTCAGCACCACCCATGGGCGCGGATGGCGCTGGGAGCGTCAGCGTTGGGACTGGCGTTTGGGTAGGTCGAGGTGGAGCGACCACCGATGGCCCGGATCCACAACTGGATCCCTGGGAGCCCCTCACCGCCAGGGCTGGAGCCACCAGTGTGGAACCCGAAGGCGCCCCTTCGACCGTGTGGGGCCCAAAAGCACTCCAGTAGGGTCAGTCTGCCCAAAAATGAGGGGCATGGCCTCATAAAACTCTCAGAGTTGGGCAGAGGTTGCTCCGGCTCCCAAAAACTCAGAGAGGCGTGGTGTTGGTCCATGCACAGGTTCTGCAGAACAAGGCCTAGTGCACGGACGCTCCCTCGTCTCATCAGCTAAGAACTCAAACGCTTCGACTTTTGGGATTTTTTTTATGCCTCAACCTACCCAATCCCCCCCCGGAGGACTTGGAGTGAGATGACGACAACTTCTGACTCTCCAACCGGTCCCGGGACCTTCCTCTTGACCGGGACCTAGACTGGTGTGGAGGAAACTCCCTCAAAGCCTTTGAATGCATGGCCCAACAGTTGGAGCAGAAATTCGGGTCGTCGTCAGGCTCCAGACACCGAAGACACACTAGGTGTGGATCCACCACAGACAACGCCCGATGACAGGATTCAGAGGGCTTGAATCTGTCTTCCTAGAAGGCATCCTCGACACACCAGGAGTAAAACTAAAAAAAGACTCCGCAAAAAGTAGAAAAATGCCAGTCAAAAAGTGATTGAGGGATAGCTCTCTTCGGATCAGCACTTAGCTGGCACTGAAAGAAAAGAACTGATGTTGTCATCCCTGGGTGGCACCTATATAGGATTCACAGTTATATCCAGTGGAAGATGATGACGACAGACGCGGAGACGATCGGCACCACCTACCAGCACACAGTTACTGCTCACTAAAATATTTTGGATCCAGTTGGACGCCTGGTGAGATTTTAAAGGTAAGGAATCCACAGCAAGAAGTCTCTATCAGAAATTGCTTACAACAAGGCCAATGCCTTACTGCCAGTGACACATTACTGCGGGTGGCAGGTTCTGGGTGGCAGGTACTAATTTTGCACAATGATGACACTTACTCAAGTTATTCTTAAGACCTAAAGTTTACCACTATCCTAGAGCTTGTTCTACATTACCTGTGCTGTGTGTGGCTTCAAAACCCTTCTTCTGCACAGAGTTATCTGAGAAGAACTTGAGGAACATCTTGCTGCCAGTGGAGAGAATGTGATCAGGGATCTTCGTACCACAGTAACGGCCCAGCAGAGGAGCTTTGGCATCCTTTCCATTGTAAACCTCTAGATTGTCATATGTGCATTCGTCATGAGGCTCAATGTCCAATTCTGTAATGGTCTGGGATGGGAAGGGAAGGAGAGGGTGGCAATGAAACACAGGGCAGGCAGAAGAATAAGAGTACAGATGAAAAGCAGAGACATAAAGAAAGGAGAAAAGCAAAGAGTAAGGGAAGCAGAGAGAAAATATGAATTGGAGAGACCAATGATCAGATGCAATTAAGTGGAATAACGGGCAATAGAGGAAGAAGTTTACATGAAGAGGAAAGAGCACAAGATACATAAAGAAAATAACAGAGAGAGAAGTAAGAGGAGACAATAGTTGAGGAAAGTAGAAGAGGAGAAGTAAAAGAGGAAGGAAAAGAGAGACAGAGGACCAAAGGGGAAAAGGGAAGGAAAAGAAGGGGACAAAAGATAAATTCAACAAGTTAACAAAAGTGAATTTGTCGAATGTATATATCACATTGCACCTAGGATAGATACCCGATCAGATATTACCAGTTTGATACGATGCCCGGGGGTTGCTGAGACTAGCCAGGTACACTCTTTCTTGCTTGGGTACTTATCAGGCCAGTTTGGGCTGGAGATAGTGCCTGTCGCACTAACTACTTTATGGTCACAGCCAGCTGTTGGAAGAACACATACAGATTAGGGCACTGTTGTACTGCAGTCACCCAATTCATGCTCAAAATATGAGGCAAAATCAAGGAACACTACTGCAATGCTGTCAACGCCTGCTTCCCACATTCCACCTATCATCGACAAGCCCAAAGGGCAGACTGCTGATGTCACCTAAGCCAAAGCTCCCCAATACCACAACAAGAAAAGCTTCCTAGGTTGCACTGCTGTCACGTTTCCACACATGAACTATGTTTAACACACAAGAGGGTTTAGGGAGAAGGATGACAACTGCTGGCTAGTCTGTCCAACATAGGTGGCAGGGAAATGCCCGAGTTCACATTTAAAGGAAGAGTCAGGACCTTCTATTGAGCTGTTTACAGTGCTCAGGGATATGTGGATTCTCAGGAGGGAGTCAGGCTAGTTTAACACAACTGGGGTCTACAATAGGATTACCAAAGGAACAGATTAAGGCAAAGAAGTGCAAGCAATTTACATTTACGTTAGTGAATTTCTTGATACTTTTCACTATACAAGACTAGTAAATAGGATGAACATGTTTGAGGTAGGATAATGGCTGGTACAGAGAGTTAGAGCTGGTTGGCAGAGACTGCTCGCAAAAGTCGCCAATTCTGAGGTAAAGAAGGCTGCCAGAGTATTTCTTTGGTCTAAGGTTAATTAATGGATTAATAAGTGACTTTGATGCTAGCAGGTAGGTAAGCCATAACCTCTTGTACATGAGCCAAATATGAAATGTTATTCCATGTAACAACAATTTCACTATGTATTAGCCTGTAGTGGATGGAATCATGGAATATTGTTCTTATTGACACCCAAAATCAGTGTTGTAAAACCTATTGTTATAGGTAAGCAAATGATTTCCTTAGTAGCATGAAACTGCTACAGATTCACATGCTGTGTAAAGAAGACTTAGTAATATCCCTTCAGAAGCGATATGGGCAAGATGCTGGACATCAGCTGATGTATTTTAGGTATCATTTGTTCCACCTGTGCATCTCTTGTATAGATCTCATCACAGCCACTCTGCCAATATGTAGTAAAATGTTTCAAAGGGAAGCTGCAGTGATTCTTTTTCATCCTCTAGCTTGGATCAATTAACAGTTTTTTCTTGCCAGTTGATAAACCAGAATACTTAAATCCATCTAACAATTCGTGAAAGTTTTGATAGTCTTTATTTTTTAAAACATGGCTAAACAATAAAAAAAAAGAGGACCTGATTTCTAAAATCTCTTGCACGGTCTCTATGAGAGCTCAAAACAATCCATCCACAATTTCAAACAACATTTGTCTGGAAGAAATTGTGGACCTTTGAAAAAAACATTAATTCTATAGAGTGGTGTGTTTGAAATACAAACTACCAGGAGTACGAATTTATAAAGTGGTACAACCTTGTCAGTATGGAAATCAATGAATGGTTCACCAAAATACGAACATGATATCCACCAAGCAAGCTATGTAGGTATTTAAAGCCACATTTATGTATTAGTCCAAAAACTGATTCAGTCATTTTTTTTATTCCTGTGCTGAAGATGGTGCCCAAATTTGTGCAGGTCGACTGACCTACACAAATTTGCAGGACTGACTGAAGATTGATTCGCCTTTTTTTTCTTTCGTTAGTCTGTTGAAACTGTCAAGTGATATTTAACTAAAGGTCAAAGTTTTCTTTAAGTCAAACAAAACAATAAGACAATACACCATTACCACTGCAACTTTAGGTGAAAATCTTCTAGTAGACCATATCATGTATTGGTTCCCTTTGCTTGAATAGCATGCTTGTGTGGTAGGACTCCACGTCTGCACAAGCAGAGGTCTGTATTTAAGGGGAAGGGTCAAATTTCTGCATTCTATTATTTCAGGGGCCATGCTTTTAAATTGCGGGTGCTCTGATTAAGACAACAGATTGGCCCACTGTCTGGATAAATTATGTAAAATGAGCACAGGTACACACACATTCTGTGAGGTGCGAGAATTTTGCTTGTATTGTTCACTGTCAGAATAATTCTCTTTAAATTTCCTAGTCTGCAAAGTACCTGTGGAATCAGTCGTTTCATTTATTAATTTACTTATTTATGCATACTTAAATATGACACTCAACTCTGTGATATTAGCACACTGTATTTGAAACAGAAGACATGCTTCAACTTCCATCAAACTTGACAGAATAAAAACAAATTTAACAAGTGCACACATATAACTGAGTAAAGTTCAGTGAGGTTGAACCAGTATCCTTTGTCAGTCTATAAAAAGTTCATTACGAATGTTCCAGCCTTTGGATGTCTAGAAAGCTGTGCTTTGTTTTTGATTTATGATTTTATCTTGTTGCTATTTTTGTCTATTAATCTCCTATTGTAGCATAGTTCTATTCAGAGTAGATGTTTTACCTTTAATTTATGAATGGTATGAAAGTTGAAAGGCATCATGTTTGAAACTGCATGTGCTATTCCTAGCATGCCTTGTGCCTTTATGAAGTTCCAGCTGGCTAGAATGCAGTGTTCATAGGGCCTCTGATTCTCTTAACTACTGTTAGAACAGTATCCAAATGTAGTGCATGGTAGTGGTGGTGGTGCCTCTCCAGACTTGAACGACCTTGTTTGACCACCTACTTTTGGAAATGCTTCCAGGGCCTGTCCTACTACTTCTCTCATATGCTCCCAGACAGCATCAACCTGTCAAGCTGCCATAGGCACTCCCCAGTCCATGAAAGTTGATCCATGGTGATCTCTCCAAGTGGGTTGTAGAAGTCCTTCATTTTGGTTTAGTCACAAACTTTTACCATTGTAGGATTTCAAATACCCATGCTTTATTTAGTCCTCAAATCTCTCTGATCTTACGTCTGCTGCCTGACATTCTTGAATCAACCTCATCTGCAAACTTACACTGGCAATTAATTGGCTGCAATGTGCCATTAACATGAATATTTGCACCAATTCCATATCTATCTAATATTGTGGAGTCTGGAACAAATACATCTTCCTTTTGAATGCCTGTAACCCTTTCTTTGAAGGGAGCACCAAAGCATTTATGTTTGCCTCCAGAATTTTGATGTCCTTGGGCAGATGAAGACACAATTTCTTAATATTCGCTGTTCACCTCAGTAAATGCAACACTACTTTGTCATGTATGTTGCCCTCATGCACTGTTTTAGTACCTCTTTCTAAGGTAATTTCTTCAGTTGCTCTTGTGGGCGTACAACTTTTGTTCTAGAAGCTAAGTGTACTGTGTCTTTATCCTTCGCCTGATCAGAGGTAATAGCTTACTTTCAATTTGGATACAGTATCCACTGGATACTATAACCAGGCTCCCTTTTGTCTTTTCTTATACTTTCCTACTGAATGAAAAGAGCTACAGTTTCCCAACTGGTCACTGGGGACTGGCGACGAAGCAGAGTGTCAGTTCTCCAGCAGGGTTGTAACCCATACTGTGCTCAAGCTGGAAAAAAAGGTCAAGACTGATTTGTTTATGGCTGGGTCCAAACCTGGGGGGCAAAAAATGATGGATTGGATTATGGCCCAAGCGACTGCTAGAGGGGGAGATTAATTCACAAATTCCATCAATCAGTTTGTTTTTAATGTTCTGTGTGGGACAGGTACGCCCAGACGTGGGCCCTGTGCTCACTGTGCCACTGGAATCAAGCAATAGCTGGCTGATGAGCTCTATTAAAGGGGAAACTGGTCTTAGGTTGCTTGTGTTTCAGTTCAGAAAGGACGTGGCCTGGTAGTTTGGGTTGTATTGTTCCTACTGGAGAAGAGTCAAGACTGATTTGGACATGGCGGAGTCCAGACTGCAGTGGCATGGTGGGTGAAAAACAATTGATCGAGTTGTGTCCCCAAGTGATTTTCAGTGGCTGAGATTAATTCAAGCATTCTATACATTATTTTGTTTTTGATGTCTTCTCTTTTATGTCTCACTTGAATACAGTTATCCGGTGTTCTTGCTTCATGATAGGTTTGCCACATTGTTTTAATTATGAGTCTGAAAGGATTTTATGGCAATACAAAGCATTCATTTACAAAGCATGCCTTTACCACGCAATGCCATTAACACACATAGTAAGTATATATAAGGTAAGTGAAACCCCTACTTGCTTTTCGTAAAAAAAAAAACACACACACATATATATATATATATGTATGTATATATTCCAACCAAAAATGTGCTGTATCGCCACCACCATGATGCGGTCAGCTCGAGGAGGGGTGGCGAACCCCAAATATTCCAACATGTACCGATGCCTACTACTCGTACTTTATAGAATAGTAAAGCCTCGTACCACTGCCAAATAGTTCAGCGTGCATCACTTATTTCACCAAATGGCAGAAAAACTCAAAAAACTTGACGCGATTCAGAGCGCAAGCTCCTTGTTCACGAGTACAATTAGTCAAAGACTAATATATGTATACATGTATGTATGTATGTATGTATGTATATATAATACACACACATATATCCACACATATACACACACACACATATTTTATTGGGGGAGACCCCCCAAATCCCTCTACTTTTATCTTAATTATTATAAATATTCATTTTTTCATTTTGTGGGAGCAAAGCCCCTCACTCTCAAACCTCCCAGCTTTTTGTAACCTTACCATCCCTAAACTGTAAAAAAATACTCCTACCACCCTGTACCATTATCCACCCCTAAACGCTAAAATCACCCTTACCACCCTATACCTCTACCCAACCTTAAATCCCAAAAGCACCTATACCAAACTATCCCTCTAACCACACCTAAACCCTAAAAACATCTTTACCACCCTCTACCCTTACCCACCCCTAAACCCTATAAACTTCCCAACCTATATCCTTACCCACCCCTACTAAACCCTAAAACATCCTTACCACTCAATGCCCCTATCCACCCTAAACCCTAGAAATGCCCTGACTGCCATATGTTCTTAACCACCCCCAAACCCTATAAATAAACTCACCACCCTACAACCCCTACCTACACCTAAACCCTAAAAATACCATTATCGCCCTATAACCTTAAACACCCCATAACCCTAAAATTACCCTTACCAACTGATAACCTTACCCACCCCTAAACCCTGAAAGTGCCCGTACCACCCTATATCCCTGTCGACCAAAAACTCTAAAACACCCTTAACAACCTATTCCCCTAAACCCGAAATTAAACTGTGTGTGGGTGTATAGATATATACACACATATTCACAAACACAGACTTACCTTAAATATACTTACTTTGCGATGTAAAGGCATTGCATGGTAAAGGCATTATGTGGTAAAGGATGCGTGGTAAAGGCATCCCTTTGTAAAGACTGTTTCCCATCTGAAAGCATAGCTTTTGTGTCACCTTGGTTACTATGGCGCTTAGTGAAAAGGATTTATCATCTGCAAAACTGACACTGGCTCATAGTTATTTAGAATACATTACCAACTTTCATAATAAACAGATTCTTTCCACCAAATCATCATTTTTATTTTTACTAAAGGTTGTTCCTTTGTCCTAAACCAGGAAATTGTTTCTTTTACATAAACCAGTAGCCACCTATAATTTGGCAGTATCACCTACGACTAATGTAGTCTTAGTGCAATTAGGGAATATAACTAGGCCTCAATTGATCATCATTATGATAGCAAGTCAAAGCCTGAAGAAAAAGTATCATGTTCCCAACAAATAAGTTACTCTCTAAAAACCCTCAGTCAAGGCTTTGCTCTTCTGAAAGCCTCTTCACCAGACTCACCCAGTCAATGTACACACTTTCCTAACTGCCTTCAATCATGCAGCAAAGAACAGAGAAACACTATCATAAAAAATACAAGTTTTTAAGTCAAAGTCCAATGACCCTTCATACAGATTTCACCTTCATCATATATGTAATATCTCTTACAAAGGTGACATCGCTCCACCATGCCATACGGAAATCCCCCAGAAGTGATAATATCTCACAAGAAACTTTCTTGTGACTCCAAGAAAGGCCAGATTCTTCATCTGATCAATGAAAATCAACTCTGAACCTAATGTGCTAGGATCCAATGGTTATTCATCCATCTGCCCTTCCGAAGGAATACTCTTGAAAAGCCAGTCTGAGTTAATTTGCAATTCCACACTGTATATACATAGCCAATAACCTTCCACATCATGACCAGTCAGACTTCGGTTCCCACTGCAGTAGGAAAACAACAACTACTCAAGTTGTAGATGATGTCCTCCCTGCTAATACTACTGGAATTATCAGTAGAATTCACCACCATCAATCATATTGTCTCCATTGATAGTTTCTTCTTCCAAGTGAGCATGGAAGACAAAAGACCTACTTATATTCTACAGAAGCAAGATGCCCGATACCTTGTCCCAAATGGAACCCTCCAGAATTCGCCACCTGCCCGAGTTTAAGAGTCTACATTGGAAGCTCTTGCTCTGGTGAGAGCTGTTCCATTCCAATGTCAAATCACCACACTGAATTTGCTGTTGTTAGTTGGTGTGACAGTGTGGTTCGATAATCTCCCTGGTATGACGAATAGAAAAAAGTCCTTACAAATTCTTTCTGTGTATCCATTAAATGTTCCACATGGATCTGTTGAATGTCTAATATACCATTGCACTGTTTTGGGGAGTTTTGGATGTCAACTTACAATTACATTGATAGATTACATAGATTGGGTTGTTCCAGAAGTACATGGTTCCAGAGCAAGACCACCTCTGTACATTAATCTACCTTGATAGGGACAGGCTGTGGATTCACAGGTTTTGGTGGCTTAGGGTCAATCTATGATCATTCTTCTTTCTAGCTTTCCAAGTCTATTGTTCAATGTTATAGAAGCAGTGTTCAATGTACTAGATAAACCCCGTTTCATGATATTTAGTAAATCAATTAGTTTTTCATTTATAATGCAAAGGTGCTGATACAGGACATTAACTTTGACCAAAAAGGTATTATATGGTCATCTGGGGTACCAAGGGATGTAAGTGTACTCAGGATTCAGGATAACTTGTGGTGGATGGTGATTGCCAAATTAGGCATGGTTTTAAAATGCTTCATAGATGTTGGCTCCAAGCACTTTACTATTCCTTTCTGATTTGTGTTGAAATCAGTGGTTCATCCTTCGATTATGCAATGCCCTCTCCAAATTCTCAAATCCAACTGTTTATTCAAAATCACCAAAGCCAGTGCTTTTTCTTTTGTTGGATACAATGGTCTGATAAGTCCAATGCTTTTGTTATTGAACAATCTGTTTCTAGTGACTGTTACAAGAACAAGTGCAACAAGTGGAATGTTAGCCAAGCCAAGGAAATCTAGTGGTAAAAACAGAGGCAGGACATAAGAGAAAAATAAGAGAATGCCTGACATTGGAACAAAACCAATAGTTCACAAACATATTATACATTTATGGAACCTGCAGCAGAGTCTCATCAAGGCTATAAAACAACTAGGGTGCTTTCCAGTGAAACATGGTTTTACCTTCAATCAATCAATTTAGCCTACAATGGAGGTCACAGCGTAAGTATTGTGCCATATTCTGGAGGCCCTGAATAGTTAACACAGTTGAACATTATGCACAGGTGTGTGTGTGCGTGTGTGTGTTGCCTCATCTACCCACTGTGTCCAATCCTGGAGGACAAGGCTGGAGCATTGTGCTCATTTTTGTAGGCTTCACTTCAAGTATGGCCTCCAGTTCTGAAGGTAACCACTATAGAGTATGGTTTCACTGCCTCTTACCATGGCAATTCATCTTGCTCTGACTCAGACACATCCGCCAACTTGGCTTTCCAACAAACTCGTGGGTTTCTACAAATGTGGTTGCTGTGTCTCATGCCAATTGTCTCTCAATAAAACGTTGACATTTACGTACAACACGGAGGCCCTTTATCATGTTAGACAATTCATCAACTGCAATACTAGATACACAGTCTATTGTATTATCTGTGTTTGTGGACTCATCTACGTGGGCAGTACTATTCGCCCTCTCAAAGAACGCATACAAGAACATATCAGAGCGATTAGAAACCACATTGCCACATATCCCCTTCTAACACATTTCAACTCACAGCATGAAGAGAATGACATTCACAATATCAGATTTCATGGTATTACCCATGTATCCACATCACCCAGATTGGGGGATATAACTAAGGATTTACGTAAGTGTGAGGCGAAATGGATACTGAAATTACGGGCCGTAGAAAAGGGTCTTAACATTGACAGGGAATTACATGTATTCTTAACGTAAGTCAGTTTTGCTACAAATGGATTTGTGACCACCACCCTCAATGGTATCCCCCTTATGTCTACACTATTGTTATTGTGTCTTTTTCATACGATTTTCTATGTATAACCTCCGTTCTGTATACAAATTGGGTGTGACGTGCCTATATGGCCTTTGGCCTTTGATCTGTGTATACCAATAACATTTTATCTTGCGTTTCATAAGCCATATGTGTTCCTTCTTGTACTATGTATTCTCTAATGTTCTCCAACATGTTTCACTTGTAGTGCCAATTTGCATTACCCCTATTACATTCTTTGGTTTGTTTACAAGGGGTTAATGTTCTCTCCATTGTACACTTGAATTTGCACTCTGTGTAATATTTATTTATAGTATCCAATTGGTACTATTATTTGCACGCACTGTTGCCATTACTGGTATATTTAATATATGTGTAAATTTGACTTCCATTTATGACCATGTGAATACTGTATCTTAAACTGTACATGGATTCCTGGTCTTTAAGGTACTAATGCTTTTACTCTGAGGGATTTGTCCATTTACTGTTGCTCATTTTTTACACACCTATTCTTGCACGTGGTGTCCTTTACATGCTTTTGCTCATATATATATATATTTATATAAACTGTCAGCTCCCTTCACAGTTTCTCTTCCTCTTTCAACATGGCCGCCGCTTTTCCCTAACGTTTTTGTCTCAGTCCTAGAAGTACAGTACACTGTTTTGGCACAACTACCCTTTTTCTCTAGACCGTCCTTTATGTTGCTGACTGGTTTGTCGAGTAGTCCTTCATTAATTTTCATGATGTTATCTGGCATTTAACACCGCGGTTTCCCGCGATGCAATCCATACGGACTCTCCTAGAGCGAATGTTACACAGTACTCCGCATCAACAGGTAAGCCTCCTTCCCCTTTTTTTAGCGACCCGATCGGTGGGTTACTGATCCCCAGTACTTTTTGCTCTTTCTGACCTAACGTTTCTGACATTCTATATCCCTGCCAGCTCTACCGACGCAAGCGTCAGCTTTTCTGAAGGACCATGCAACCTTTTTCCTTACTATTCGTATTTTTTCCAGGACAACATAAGGACAACATAAGGACTTACCAAGGACTTACCAAGGTCCTCCTATCCTTATACTAAGTATTTGATCTACACTTCCTACCTGGGCGCGCGTATCCACTTGTTTTGAACAGGTAATTCATCTAAGTAATTTATCTATACTTACCACTTTCCCGCTTTCCCGTTTTGCTAACCCCCTTTTTGACCACTCTACTGAAGACCTTATTTTCCTTTCCAGTTCTTACTCTGTGTACAAAATCCCAACTTGGAACTTTCTACAACTTTGCCCATATTTTAGGTACGTTCAAGGCCATTGTTCTTCCTTTCTCTTTTTCAGGCATGCACTTTTCAGTTTATTTGACTCACTAAAGTTCGTACTCTATCTCGAGCACAGCTTACACATTCCTCGTGGGTTGACCAATATACTCACGGTTTCCACAAACTATCAAACAAGTGTTTTGGTTGTTATTGTATTAAAGAATATATACATTTCATTGGTTTGGTAGTATTTTTTTTAAATAGTATCATCGTTCTTACCACTGTGGTGTCCCATTATGGTGTCTGTTCGCTATCTTCACTAATTTGATCACCATGTCTACTATCTTCTCTATTTGCTTTACTTACTGGGTCTACACCTAGTCACTTATTTGTTACTCCTCAATTTTTGCGTTGACCAGTCCGGAATAAAATGAAACAGTGTGTATTTATATCTCTTTGCAGCCTTGAAAAAGTCACTTGTGTGACGAAACACATGTTGGCTGTATTTGACGGACGTTTCTTCTCATTGAACCAAACTGTGGTTTCAAAATAAAAAGATTTTTATTATGAGGAACGTGGAATACTGATGTACTGCACTTACCAACGAATCCTTCATACTTTGGACTTTACTGTTTATGCACTACTGCTCTGTACGCTGTGTGCTGTGGTCTCTTTTGTTCACTTGCTCCAGATACTATTAACTCTTATGGAGACAAATAATTATCTCATACACTAAATTGATTGTTCAAGAAAACATCAAACCTGTATTGCCCTACTGAATCAAATCAAAAGTTGTTTTCCCTTATATACCAATGAAAACATTGCTAGTGTAACATAGTAAGGAGTGGGAGAAGAGGCTGAAGGTCCACAGTACTGCATAAATGAATGAATGAGTAGTCCTGGGCAGCGCAACTCTACTAATACTGAATTCCATCTAATTGGAATGACTGATGATGAAAAATGATGTTACATTTCAAGGGTTGGAGTTAAGGAAACAGGGCACTGAGCAGGCTGCTCCAAACAGCTAATCCGTAGCTGGCACCCTCACCTTCTTTACAGTCGTGCTTGTTGTCATGCAGGATAAAGCCGCTGCGGCACTGACATGTGTAGCTGCCAAAGGTGTTGGCACAGTCGTGCTGGCACCCCCCATTGTCCTTGGAGCACTCGTCCTTGTCTGAAAGAGAAGAGAGACAGGAGTCACTTCTCAGTGGCAATGCGGAAGGCCTCCCTCCCCTCAGCCACTGCTTCCCTATACTTATGACTCGATGGGCATACTAAACTAGTTTTGATATCCACCAGCCAATCCTGAAAGTAATCTGCCAACCATGAAGGCTTAGGTACGCACCCCCGCCATCTTCAACAACAACAAAAACGGAGAAAGTCAGCTCAGAGGTCAAGTGCTCAACATCCTCCTGCTTTATCTTGCTATCTTTCAAACAAAATATAATCTTACTCACCTGTACCAACTGCACATCATTTAGAATGTGGGCTCTTTTCTACTACCAAATTGTGTGACTCTTACACCACCTCATAGCAAGATTGAATTATGTGCCCTATCAATTTAAAAACATTAGACCAGAGGACAAACAACAGTGCATCCCTTTCGAAATCTCCTATATCTACAGGAGCTTCACACCTCTGTTCTGACTTTGGAATCTACTTATAAATGATGCTATATATTTCAGATCAGCAAGAATCCTCGTGTACGAACTGGTAAAGGAGAAGGATCAATAGCAACACAAAGCCTTATTAGTCCCAACTTCAAGCATAAGATTACCAGGAAAAGAACAATGGACAGAGGAGACAACTTTAGCATTAGCAAATATGAGGGCATCTGATTATTAACGACTATATAACTAAACAAAGCTGCAATTTGGCTCACAAAAGGAATATTTACCAGAAAAATGAAAGTGTTCCCTTTGTGGCATACTTCTGGTAAGCCATAAAAACTGCCTTTGAATGATAATCATTAGTTTGCAAGTTTGAAGATGATGCAGATTTACATGTAGCCAGTTCTCCCCGCATTTAGTGGTGGGGCTAGAATTACTACTTTTTTTCCTCAAAGTTAAAGTTGTTGGGACTCAAATAAGCAAGTGTCTGGCTTGAAACCTTATTGATGCCTGCAATTATACTAAGGTACATTACGGTAGAACACTTATATGCCACACAATGCAAGGCTACCACACATGACACAGCTGTTAAAAAAACAAAACAAAAAAAAGCGTGAGCCTTAACTGGTTTGGAAGACAATTGGAATCCACAGGCATGATGGATATGTGCTATGCGTCCACAGACCTCAACATTTAAGGCATGTTTTCAGTCTTGTACCATGAAAAAAAGCACTGACAAAGCCATCTCCAAAACCTGACTGCCAAACCTTTGGCTTTGCCAAAGCTTGCTTGAATTTCCAAAAACCAGCAGTGCAATTCTTGGGCGACCATCTTGGAATATGTTTTCTTTATTTAAAAAAAAAAAAAAAAACTGTTCCAAGAAGGGCTCTGATGCATGGGCATGAATTGTGGCAAACTGAATACCATTTTGAATTTTGTTTTAAGTTGACCTTACCATTCTAAGATTTCCTAAGGCCATTTGAGAATGGTAAATAATAAAAATGGTTTGATGCCGCACAAAACAAAAGAAGTGACTGGCCAGGCAGTAGTGCGCAGGGCAGCGAGCAGCCCATAGCAGTGTGCAGATGCTTAGCCTTCACACAAATAATTTATATTATCAGAGTAATCTTTATTTCGGCCTAATGACCATAAAAGAACATAGTTACAATTATAAAAACAATCTAAGATTGTATTATACATAAAACGAACAATATGTTAAAACAATTAAAAAATTATTAAATTCATAACAATGGGGAAAAAAGGTTCAATTCGTCCAGTAACCGCCCTTGCCCCCTAAGTCTCGACATACACAACAAGAACCTAGAAACAGCAAATACAATTGGTCTCCTAGTGTCACTTCTTAAAATCCTGAACGCTATTTGAAAGTTTCTAAGCCTCAAGTTACGGCACAGTGGCAATATCCACTTCTTCCTACTCCCATGGCATACTGGGCAAAATAATAAAAACATGCTCAGCCACCTCCCTCCACACCGGGACAGAAAGGACAGTTACTGGTTGAAACAGAGCTAGAACGCTCCCATACAGCAGTAAAGGATCACAGGGGTAGGATCCCAAGGTTAAATTTCATACACAGCAACCTAGCATAAGGGGGCTCAACCTCATCAGGTAAGATTTCAAAGAGTACCCCATTTTAAACTCCAAAAGGGAGTCAGTTAGGGACCCACCCTGGGAAGACAAGTTGCGCTGATCTACAAAATGCCATTATGCTCTCTTTATAAGCTGCTTAGAGGTTGGTACAGAATCTACAAAGCTGTGTAAGAGGCTATCAAGCCATATCTGCCTTGGGCAATCTCTCACAGCCCTTAACCAGGGAATCTTATTTGCCCCTGCCACTCCCATCACCTCTTCAAGAGCCCTTCGAAGTAAGAGCAGCTCAGGAGCTACCCACAGTCTCCGTCAAAAAGCAGTGGCTTCAATCTCACCACATCACTAATTTTCCTCAGTGCATGATCTAGTCGTAGCGGGTACAAGAGAGTGCTGGCTGGAAGATTATTTAAACTCCTCATAAATCGATTTTAAACTAATTCAAGGGGCCCAGTTTCTAAGTGACCCCATAATACACCATCATAGAGTGAAGCGCCCATTGCTTGGCACTTATACATCTCAAGAGCTGGGGAAATAGGGCAAAATGTCGAGAAACATTGGACTCTCAGGATGCCCCCACTGTACTGTTCAAGCTTAAGTTTATATTTCTGAACCTGAGGGGAACAGTCAAAATGCTCAGATAATGTGATCCCCAAGTAATCAAACACTCAAACCCGTTCTAACCTTTCCCCATTGAGGATTGGGTTCAAGCGAAAGGTTGAACAAGGAATCAAGACCATGTACTTAGTTTTGCCAAAGTTAATCTCAAGGCCACGTTGTGGGCAGAAGTCCCCGAAGCCATCCAGCAATTTCAGGAGACCCACTGGTGATCTGGACAGCAGCAGGGTATCATCCAAGAACAGTAGAGCGGGAATTTTAACCCTGACAAGAGATGGAATATCACCCCACACTTTGCTAAATGGAAAACTAGATCATTGACATGAAGGAGAAAAAGAGTGGGTGGCACAGCCCTGCCTGACACCCTGGTTGACCGGGATGTGCTTGGTTAGTTCGCCCTGTGGCCTACATCCAACCTGTGCATAATTATTACGGAGTGCAAGCGAATAATCATCCCTAACAAGTATGCAGTGAACCCCCCTACCCCCCTCTGCCAGAACCTTCCATATAGAACCTCTGGGCACAAGGTCAAAGGCGTCTCGAAGATCTACAAAAACGACATAAAGCCGGCCACCCTTCAGAGTCACATATTTCCAATATAACATTATGCCATCGCAGAAGCCAGCCTGCAATTGAGTAGGTATATCTGTGACTGCCATCCAATCATGCAACCTCTTCAATAGAATTCGACTATACAACGTTTGTGTGGAATCTCTAAGACTGATTGGTCTGTAACTGGCTGGAGAGGACCTACAACCCTTTTTAAAAATTGGGATAATTTCAGCCCTTTCCCACAAAGGTGGGATAGGGGCACAAGCCAAAAGCACCTTCAAGGATATTGCGAAGTAGGGGCACCATATATCCTTGAACAATTTGAACTGATTGCCAGGTACTTTATCCAGCCCAGAGGTTTTGTTGGGGGTAATCGAATCCAGGGCAATAGATATTTCAATGGCGGAAACAAACAATTTGGTGCTGCACTGAAACAGGGAAAGGCTCAACTGCCGCCATGTCTGAAGTAACAACCCTGCTTTGCCAGTCCTCAATGCCCAGGTTAGATATGATTGGAGTAGCTGCAGCATCAGTCAGATCTTGAACGGCTGAAATCATAGATAGACTCAGGGGTTCTACAGCATCTGCCCGAGCATAAAAGCAAGAAAAATGGTCAACTCGAGCCTCCGCCGCAATATTTGTATCTAATGCGGCATGAAGCCCCACATCACCCCCCAGCTATTGGGTGCCCACATGGGCAGAAGTCTTGCATTTTAGGGCATCCAACATTGAGGCCCATTAATTTTCTTCCCACATTCTTTTTGCATTGGTGATGGTGGCTTTATAGAGCTTCCTGGCGCCTGAATGGCATCTCTCTCGCCAGCTTTCACAGCCCTTAGTAAGGTAGACCTTGCATCCCTGCAAGCCTTCGTATACCAAGAAGACTATTTTTCCATAGGTGAAGCCCTTACAGATTCCTTAGTGTGCAGTACCCTTAAGGAGGCAAACGTAACACTATGAATGCCACATATATTTGCTACACGTCCGGGACCGCTATTTGACTCTAACAGGGCTTCAACATCTGCCAAACCAGCACCCACAACATCTAGGTTCCTTTTAAGGATGTCTTTGGACATAACCACCATGCTCCATTTTACTCTATGCTTATTACTGGCGGGAACAAGCCTCCTTTCAAGTGTCTCATTAGGGGCATTACAAGGAGAGCGTCCTAACGATGTCAATGTTAGGCACGATTAATTATGAACACTGTCCTGCCTTGGGGTTACCAACATATCAACCATAAATGGCCATAGCCTGATATCCAGCAGAATGTAGTCTATTATGCTAGTACGATATGGGTGGTTGAACATATGACACCCCCTTGTCTGATTTCGATCATCCATTGCATGCCAGCAGCCCACTGCTCAGGATAAGTCCAATTTAACTGCAAGACCAGCCGGGTCCAATTCTTTGCTCCGGGGAGGGAGACCCCAGGGACTCCCAAAACAATATCTTCATCATTTCTGAAATCCTCCCTAGAGGCTGTCAAAGGTTCAAATTTACAATTAAAATCACGCACAACAATCTTAAAAATATTGGGAGCCACATCGGCCAAATGCCTGCTGAGGAGATGAATTTGTTGCAATTCTGCTGCAAAGCTCCCAGGCCTACAATACAAATTAAATAAGTGGAACACCCCGATGGAAGGAAACATTAGGGCTACACATTGGATATCTGTACTATGCAGCTTAATCTCCTTAAGCCTACAACGCAGGGGAGCCTTAACCCAGATAGAGAGTACCCCCCCCGAGGGCCTCCCTCTCCCAAAGGTAGTGGAAGCCACAGTGAAGCTAACAAACAATGCACAAAAGTGCAGGGCCACGGATCATGGTTCTTGAAAGGCACAAATATCAAAGCTGCCTATGAACACACCCCAGGGAGGACAGGGAAGATTTGAGGCCACGACAGCTACGTTCCACCATAATAAGGAAGTTAGATTCTAACAGAGGAGGGGATGTGAAATGCAGAATGGTCAAAAGCTGAATCTTACAGGAAGAGAAGAAACATGATTAGGCATATGTGTAGGAGAAACAGCTTACTCTAGCTTGGTGGAAAAAACTGGTCCCCAAGTTTGGGCTTCAACGAAGCATGGATTGCCCCCTTCCCTGCCCCATCCACCTGGGTGCCTAAAAGAGTGCTACAACCATCACCTGACATATAAAGTCAATACGGACCATCCAAATCGAATAGGACTGAGAACCTATTAGACGACTGGAGCAGCTGTTTGCTCCCACTGCAGGCCTTGAGAGACTGAATACATGGGGGAACCCACTTTATAAGCAGGAGGGGCCTATAAAAATACCCCAGGGGAACAGAGATATGCCCGCAATCCTCAACCCATTCCTTCTTACACTCATGAGCAGCCGCTGTGTTAGACTCCGGCTCCTTCAGTTAACAACACAATCTCCATTTGTAGACTTAGTACTTGGGCCTACCTAACCTACTCTCCTAACTAATAAAACATCATTATAGTCTGTAATGTGGAAATCAGTGTTGCATCCCAACCAATGGCAAACTTTGTTTGAACAGAAAATCAGGGATCCCCCACCTCCCTTCTCCCCCACCAATGCAGAGCCCGAAGTCACTGCCCCACAAATTGTGCTCACATCTGATATAGGCGATTGGCCATCAGTAGGGGGATTCAGAGAACTGAGGGGGACTCTCAGTGACGGCCCCCTGCCTAATAAGGAGCTCAGATAACCTCTCAATCAAAGGAGACAAACATTTTTGCATCAGAGATTCAAACCGCTCAAGGATTCAGTCCCAGTTAATATTGTGTAGCCCATCAGACCGCTGTGGGATTAAAGTTGCGTCTCCTCCCAACCACTGCATAGACCACTCCTAGTACCGGCCCGAGCTGTGCCCCCCGATTTGGCATGCCTCTTGTACTTTTTCCGAGGGCCTGTATCACTGGAAACCATAGCATCAGAGTTGCATAGGAATATATTGGGTGTCTGAGCTACAGTTGGGTCCCCTGCGTCAAAAATAGGCAGCTCTATTGCACTCAGTGGTGGTATGAAAACCAGAACTGGACGCGAGTTAGCTGGACGATCTAACAGTCCACCAGGAGCAACACCAAAATCCAGTGAAAGCTGCCTCTCAGCTAACTCAATCTCTTTGAAGACAACACTAACTGCATGTGTAAGGAATGAGTTTAATGTTTACCCCTTAGATTGATTGACGACAAGAGAGGGTATTTCCCAGCTACTTTCCTTTTACCCGCTGGTGCTACTAGCCAAAAACAGCCTAGATCTTAAATGGCGAAACCCCTCCTCACCTTCTCCAATTCCACAATTTTCCAAAGATCAAAGTTCAAATCCAGCAAAGTTAAGCACGATCACTGCCAAGCAGACATGATGGTACGGGGAAATAAAGGACATCGTCAGGGTGGATAATTACATACACTGATGACCTCTCAGACACAAAATGGATCCAACACTATCCACTAGCTCCTAGATCTTAGCACAGTTATAATAGACTCCTATATTTACTTAGAAGACCAGCTCCCCCCACCAAATGCCCTAAATCAGATATGCCAGGGAAGGAAGAAATACTACCCTACCTGGTTACTAAGGGCAAAGCGAGCTAGTGGTGGTAAGGTGCCTCTGGAATAAAAACCAATGGGGGTGGCCAAACCCTGCCTCTTCCAGTCACTGAAGGGCACAGATAGGCCCACTCTTGGCCCAGTCTTTGCCCGGGTACGCATCCGGCGCATCCTGCGTGTTCCTTAAGTGCGCCTCTGGGCGCAAGAGAAGATGTGAAGCGGCCTCCTGTGGCGCAGCGCAGCGCCGCTGGTCTTGGCAATGCACGGCTTCCCGGATTTATGAAGTGTCCAGCACCAGTAGGACCGCAAAGTTCCTTAAGTACTTCTCCGGGCACATGAGATGACGTGGAGTGGCCTCCTGCTTAGCTGGCTTCTAGGCTTGGGAATGCGTGGCCCCCCTGGTCTAGTATGAAGTGTCCCACACCAGCGGGAACGCAGAGTTCCTTAAGAGCATCTCTGAGTGCAATAGATGACATGCAGTGGCCGGCCTCTTGCTGAATGGGCTGCTGGGCTTGGGAATGCGCTGCCCCATGGCCCGGTATGAAGGGCACTTATATATAAAATGTTACTTAGCTAGTGAGCATATGTTTGTGGCATGTTGTGCTGTAGATTCACATGCTCTGAAAACTTCTGCCATCTAGTTTTGGGTACGGAAGGTTGCAAGTTGTTTTTGTTCAAAAAGTCTTTCGAGACACGAGGTAGAGTGACTCCTCTTGCTGGCACTGCGCATGGTCTTCAACTCCATCCTCAGATAGATTTCCCGGAGGCAATGATGTATGGAGTGTAGTGTAAAGAAAAGCAAGTGAAATAACCATGCGTGAGAATGTATATCAAAAGACTGTTACTGTCACAGGTGTCCGGGGAGGGTGTATGTGAATCTACAGCTCTACATGCCACAAACAGATGCTTACTGGGAAAGTGACATTTTCCGTTTGGTGGCATGTGCGACTGTAGATACACATGCTTTGCATAGACTGTAAAGCAGTGCCTCCCAAGAAGCTGTGGCTAACCTGTGGTTTGTTACAGAGCTTTGAAAAAGAGTACGTAGCACAGCCTGACCTACGTTGGCTTGTAGGCATGCTAAAACATCCACACAATAGTGCTTAGTGAAGTGTGTGGTGTTGACCATGTAGCTGCTTAACAAATATCAGCTATGTTCTGTAGAAATGCCATAGATGCTCTTTTCCTATGTGTTGAATGTGCTCTAGGGGTATTAGCTAGTGGCCTCTTAGTAGTTTTTCATAACAAGTTTGCATTTAACAATCAATCTTGCTATGCTGGATTTAGTAACTGGGTTACCTTTATGTGGTTGAGAAAAAGCAACAAAAAGATGCTTTGTCTTTCTGAATGTTTTAGTTCTATCAATATAGCGTATAAACACTCTTTTCACATCTAATGTGTGTAGGGCTTTTTCAGCAACTGATTCAGGTTGTGGGAAAAAAGTGCAACTCAGTTTGATTGAGATGGAATTGAGATACTACCTTTGGGAGAACTTTTGGGTTAGTGCAAAGAACCACTTTATCCCTATGTATTTGGAAAAATGATTCTTGTAATGTTAATGTCTGGGGCTCACTTACACGTCGAGGGAAGTGAGTGCAACCAAAAAGTCTACTTTCGACAAAAGAAACTGCAGAGGGCATGAAGGTGGTGGTTCAAAAGGTGGTCCATAAGTCCAGTGAGTACTATATTAAGGTTCCAAGAAGGCACTGGAGGTAATCTTGGCAGCATCACCCTTTTTTGTCATTCCACAAAAGCCTTTATGACAAGGATTTTAAAAAGAGAAGAATGCTGTCTGTTCTGAAGATAAGCAACTATGGCTGCTAAATGCAATCTTACAGAAGTATATGCCAGGTTTGGTTTTTGCAAATACAGAAGATACAAAATTATATTTTTTACCGACACTTTGAAACAATCCCAGTTTTTAGAAATGCAATAGAGAACAAAGTGTATCCACTTTACTGCATAACATGCTCTAGTCGTTGGTCTGCATGCTTCTTTAAGAATGTCCATACATTGCTGAGGTAGATTTAAATACCTGAATTCTACAACCACAGAAGACAAACTGCAAGATTCAACTTCTTGGGATTTGGGTGTCTGATCTGACCTTGGTTCTGAGCGAGAAGACCCAGGTCGAGGACAAGCTTCTTGTGTGGTGCCACTGAAAGGTCCAGTTGAGTGGTGAAACATGGTTGTCTTGCCCATGTGGGTGCCACTAGAATTAGTGTGAGAGAAGTTTGCCTAAGCTTCCGAACCATGTATGGAAGTAGATGGGCGGTGGAAACGCATAGGCAAATATACCTGACCAATTCATCCATAGATGCCCTTGCCCTTGGACTGAGGGTGTGGGAACCTGGAGGAAAAGTTTGAGCATTTTGCGTTTTCCTTTGTTGCCAACAGATCTGTGTCTGGAAATCCTCACTTTTGGAAGTAAGGTTAGAGGACTCTGGGTGGAGTTCCCACTCGTAGACTTATTGCCACATCCTGCTGAGAAGGTTAGCAAAATTGTTCCGCTAACGGGTAAATGTTGTGGTGAATACTCCAGTGCCAAATTGTCTGTGCAAGGCAAGACAACTATAGTGAGTGTACCCCCTCCTCCCCCGTTTCTGCAAATAAAACATGGTTGTCAAGTTGTCTGTTCGAATGAGGACTACTTTGTTGATGAGATGCATCAGAAAGGCTCTAAGTGCTAGATGAATAGCTAGCAACTATAAATAGTTGATGTGCATAAGTCTGTGAGTATGCTCCTAAAGACCCTATATTGTGAGGACTTGGAGATGAGCCCCCATCTCATCTGGGAAGCTTCCATAGTCAAAATGACCTGTGCAACAGGGTCCACAAATGTCCGCCCTTTCAAGAGATTGTTTTTGTTCCACCATTGCAGAGAGTGAAAGGTGCAGTCGTCTACCAACACTAGATCCTGTACATGACCCTGGGCTTGAGATCATTTGTGTGATAGCCATCCCTGAAACGGGTGCATGTGAAGACGTGAATGTAGCACTAATGCAATGCAAGAAGCCATCGTTCTGAGAAGTCTCATGATTGATTTCACTGTGATTTGCTGATTAGGGTAAAAGTGAAGTAGCTGTGTTTGAAAGTTTTGTATTCTTGCTGAATTTAGGTAAGTTATGCCTAGCTGTGTACTGATTATGGCCCTAAAGTAAGGTTGTGCCTGAAGTGGGATAGGATGTGACTTTTGAAAATTGATTGCAAACCCTAATTGGTGAAGCAAGTCGATTGTGGCTTGAATGTGGCTGAGACATTGTTTAAGAGAGCTGGTTTTGAAGAGCCAATCTTCTAGGTATTGATACACATGAATTTCTTGTCTGCGCAGGTGAGCTGCTACCACCACTAGGCATTCTGTAAACACTCTTGGTGCCTTGGTGACTCCGAATAGGAGAACCTTGAACTGGTAGTATTGTCCTTCTATGACAAATCTGAGACACCTGCAGTGCGCTGGGTGTTGAGGAACGTGTAAAAGGGCTTCTTTTGATCTAGTGTTGATCGAAAGTCACCCTGTTGTAGCAAGAGAAGCACATCTTGGAGTGTGACCATATAAAAATGTTCTGATATGATGTAATGATTAAAGGTTCTGAGATCTAGGATGGGTCTTAGAGAGCCATCATTCTTGGGTATAGGAAAATAAAGGTAGTACACACCGGTTCCTTGATGTTGAAAGGAACTGGTTCTATTGCCTCAGTTTGCTAGCACTGACTGTACTTCCTGTATGAGCAGAGTCATGTGATCCTGTGAAAGTTTGTCACGGCGAGATGGGATGTTTGGAGGTGTGGACCTGAGCTCCAGACAGTAACCAGGTTGGATAATATCCAATACCCATTGATGTGTTGTAATTTGTTCCCAGTTTTGGAGAAAGAACTGAAGGCACCCTCCTACAGGTGTTAGGTACTCGGTGAGAAGATGGAGTAAGTCATTGTTTAGAAACAATGGCGGAGGTTGTTTTACCTCTATCTCTGTAGTTGTTTCCTCTATATGAGCCACTGTAAAAGCCTCTGTGTGAGGATATGTCTACTGTATGAGGAAGACGTCTCACCTGAAGATGATTTAGAGGCTGGCTTATACTGTGGCCTGCGAAAAGTACCAAGAGAACAAGGGAGTTGTATCACTCCCATGGATTTTGCCACCTCTGACTTTTTTCATCTTTTCCAACACCTGATTTACTTGCAGATCGAAAAGATGCTCTTTCTCGAATGGTCCATTTAACATTGGTTGTCGTAACTCCTGTTTGAATCCGGAAATACGTAGCCACGCATGCCGGTTTAAAAGTACACTGGTATTGATACCTCTGGCTGCAGTATCAGCCAAGTCTAAAGCACAGCGTATGGAACTGTTGGAAATTAATTGCCCTTTGCTAACAATTACTTGCCTTATTTTCCTGTGCTCCTCTGGGAGGTATTGGAGTAACTACTCCATTTCGTCCCAGTGGGCACGCTTGTATCTTGCCAGAAGTCCTTGCGTATTAGCAATATGCCAGTGACTTGCTGCTTAAGCAGCCACAGGCTTGCCTGAGGCGTCAATGAGCTTACTCTCCTTATCAGGAGATGGAGCATCTTGAACACCTTGGGAATTAACTCTTTTCCTAGCATTTGAAACAACTAGAGAGTCCACTGGAATTTGACCCCTGATATAAATAGGGCCTGAAGAAGAAACCTTATATTTTTTCTCTACTCTAGGGGTAATAATACGAGCCCTAGCCAGGTCTTGAAATATTCAGCATGGACTTATGTAAGTTAGTTAGTGTCTCAAATAGAAAATCATCCTCTATAGAATCCTTATGGAGGGGTACGTAGAGGTATAAGCTGTTGTTCCCACTAGTTCTTGAAAAGAAGTGGTGTCATCAGGTGGTGAAGGTCTTGCTGGGTAAGCCTCTACATCTGTATCAGTGTAGGTGTCTACATGATACTGGGAGCAGGGGTCTAGGTTGCTTTGAAAGTGTTGTGTGTCATTCCCTGTGTCTTGAGTATCATGGAAGGAATGAGGTGAAATATCCAAATGATCACCCTGAGAGTGCTGTGGAGAAAGGGTTTGCAGCAGTGTCTGAGTGATTGGTGGAGGCGATGTAGACCGAGGTGGCTAAACCTCTTCCAAGTCCTTGTCCATTCTCCTGGGCCTAACTAGAGGCGTTGGTGTTTCTGAAGCCTCCTCAAAAGTGATCTGTCGCTTGGAGGGAGTGGAACAGCAGTTTTGAACAGAACTCTCCCTGTATGCGGCTGCACATGAAGCTGCGACTGCTCAACTTGGAGCTGTTGCTTCATCTTTTGAAGAATTGGCTCTGGTGGTGTTTTCGACCCCATGAATGATTTGGGATCGAGTTTTTTCGGTACCGAAGCACTTTTAGTTTTCGGTGCTGAAGTTGCTGGAGCCAAGGCGGGCACTCTTTTTAATGCTGAAACAGTGTGCGTTGAGTGGGATGTAGAAGGTTTCTGCGCCAGAGCCGATGGCGTTCGACTCAGGATGGAACAAGTTATCTTCATTTTAGGTTCCGGTGTCGAGTCTGAGGGCAGGGCATCCGAAAAAATCTTTTGATGCCTGCCATGGCCAGAAGGCAGTGGTGGCTCGATCACCCTGAGTCTTCTTTGACAGGCCTCACAGTCTTCTTCCATGTGTTCCAGCGGCAAGCAGAGGTTACAGACCTGATGCTGATCAGTTCGAGTGAATTTGGAGTGACACTTCGGACAAAAACGGAAAGGCGTCCGTTCCATCAGGCTTTCATTCTGCAAGGTGTAGGATGCAGAAAATGGCTGCTCAAAGGATACAACCCTGAGGGCCTCAGATGGAAGAGTTCGATAAAATAAACATTTCTTTGATCCCAGAAAGCAAAAGGATAATGAAGAAACGTGTCCAATAACAATACCGACGGGGTTAGAGAGCAATAACAATACCGAGCAGAAGATACGTAGTACGGTCTCAAGACAAAGCTCCGAGAGAACACAAACGGACCTGACAGAGAAAGAAAACAATCCGAAGATGGAGTCGAGGACTATGGGCTTTGCCAGCAAGAGGAGTCACTCTACCACATGACTCAAAAGACTTTTTGAACAAAAACAACTTGCAACCTTCCGGACCCAACGCTAGATGGCGGAAGTATGCAGAACATGTGTTTCTACAGCCACACATGCCATCAAACATATGGAAAATGTTACTTACCCAGTAGACATCTGTTTGTGGAATGTAGTGCTGTAGATTCACATGCTGTGCACAAGTCCACAATCTAGTGTTGGGCTCGGGGTGTTACAAGTTGTTTTTCTTCTAAGTAGGTTTTTGAGTCACAAGATCGAGTGACTCCTCCTCTCGGTAATAGTGTGCATGGGAATTGAGTCCTTTGTTAGATTGTTTTCCCACAGGAGGGTGAAGTAAAGAGTGTACAAGTGTATATGTACATATATAGTAAAGAAAGGAGATGTACATGCAATGTATAAACATATTTACAATATATAATATTACAACGGCCACAGGCTTCCGGGGAGGAGGGAGGGCGCATATGAATCTACAGCACTATATGCCACGAACAGATGTCCACTGGGCAAGTAACATTTTCTGTTCGATGGTATGTGTTGCTGTAAATACACATGCTGCGCACAGACTGAAAAGCAGTCCCCTCCTAAGTAATAAGCAGTGGCTATACTGTAGTTGCCGTAGTTTGAAATAGTGTTCTAAGCACTGCCTGTCCAACATTTGCATGTTGGCAAGATAATACATCCACACAGTAGTGTTTAGTAAATGTGTGTGGTGTAGACCATGTGGCTGCTTTACATATGTCTGTCATTGGTATACTGCCTAAGAATGCCATTAAAGCCCCTTTTTTCCTAGTGGAATGAGCTTTTGGAGTTAAAGGCAACTGTCTTTTGGCTTTAAGATAGGAAGTTTACATACATTTTACTATCCATCATGCAAATCCAGTTTTTGAAATAGGATTTACCTTTGTGAAAAGCCACAAAGAGTTTTTTGGATTTTTTAAAATCTTTTGTTCTGTCTATACAGTACATGAGAGCTCTTTTAACATCAAGGGTGTGAAGAGCTATTTCAGCAACTGAATCTGGTTGTGGAATGAAGACTTGCAATACCACTGACTGACTGATATGAAAAGGGGAAACCACTTTTAGTAGGAATTTTGGATTTGTCCTAAGAACTATTTTGTTTTTATGAATGTGAAAGAAAGGTTCTTCTAAAGTGAATGCTTGGATTTCACTAACTCTTCTCAAAGAAGTAATTGCCACTAGAAGGCAACCTTCCATGATAAAAACTGAAGACGGCAAGAATGCATGGGGTCAAATGGTGGCCCCATAAGTTTTGTGAGTACAATGTTAAGATTCCACACAGGGGCTGCTGGTCCTCTAGTTGGAATAACTCTCTTAAGAAATTCCATACAGGCTTTTATAACAGGAATCCTAAACAGGGAAGTATGTTGTCTGTTTTGGAGGTAAGCAGTTATTGCTGTTAAATGTATCCTTATAGAGGAGTATGCGAGGTTTGCTTTTTGTAAATCTAGCAAGTAGCAAACAATATCCTGTATTGAAGCTTTAAGTGGGTTAATGTTTTAGACTGACAGAGGTAGACAAAACACTTCCATTTAGCTGCATAACACTATCTAGTTGTGGGTTTGCGTGCTTCTTTTAGAATATCCATACATTCAGATGGAAGTTGTAAGTAGCTAAATTCTAGGACTTCAGGAGCCAAATCGCCAGGTTAAGTATGCTGGGATTTGGATGTCTGATTTGACCTCTCCTTTGAGTCAACAGATCTGGTCTATTTGGTAGTTTGTGATGTGGTACTACAGACAGATCCAACAATGTTGTGTACCAATGTTGACGTGCCCACGCGGGAGCTATGAGTATGATGGTGAGTGAGGTTTGTTTAATCTTTTTGATCAGAAATGGAATTAGTGGGAGAGGTGGAAAAGTGTAAGCAAGTATCCCTGACCAATTGATCTAAAGAGCATTGCCCTTGGATTGAAGTTGTGGGTACCTGGATGCAAAGTTTTGGCATTTTGTGTTTTCTCTTGTGACAAAAAGGTCTGTCTGGATTCCCCCACTTTTAGAAGTATTGTTAAATCACCTGTGGGTGAATCTCCCATTTGTGTACTTGTTGCTGTGTCCTACTTAAGAGGTCCGCTAGTTGATTGTGTATCCGTGGGATATATTCTGCCATTAATTGAACTTGATTGTGAATTGCCCATTTCCAAATTGTCTGCGTTAGAAGGGACAATTGAGATGAATGTGCCCCCCCCCCCTGTTTTTGCAGATAATACATTGTGGTCATATTGTCTGTTCTTATTAACACTATTTTGTGTGTGATTTGTGTCAGAAAAGCTTTGCGTGCTAGGAATACTGCTAGGAATTCCAAGTGGTTTATGTGATAAGTCTGCTGGATTGACTCCCATTCCCCCTGTATAGTGAGGTTGTTGAGTTGAGTTCCCCAACCTATCAATGATGCATCTCTTGTGATTATGGTCTGAGGCACAGGGTCCTGAAAGGGCTGCCGTTTTGATAGGTTGGTGTGATTCCACCATTGCAGAGAGTGGTAAGTTTGTTGGTCCAACAGCAACAGATCCTGAATTTGACCGTGTGTCTGAGACCATTGTTGAGAGAGACATTGCTGTAGTGGCCGCATATGAAGCCTCGCATTGGGCACTATTGCTATGCATGAAGCCATCATTCCTAATAGTTTCATCACTAACTTCACTGTATAAGTGTGGATATATTGTAGTTGTGATATGAGATTGTGAAATGCTTGAATCCGGACTGGATTTGGGTATGCTAATGCTGACTGAGTGTTCAGAATTGCTCCTAGATACGGTTGTATCTGTGATGGTTGCAGGTAAGATTTTTGGTAATTTATAATGAATCCAAGATTGTGTAAGGTGCTTATAGCAGATTGAGTATGTTGTTAACAAATCTGAAGCGTACTGGCTTTTCTGAGCCAGTCGTCAAGGTATGGGAAGACATGTATGTGTTGTCTTCTGAGGAATGTTGCAACTACAGCTCAGCATTTGGTGAACACCATTGGTGCTACTGTTACTCTGAATGGTAGCACTTTGAATTGGTAATGTTTTCCTGTTACAACAAATCTTAGATACTTTAGATGTGCTGGATGTATGGGAATGTGGAAATAAGCATCTGTGAGGTCTAATGCTGTCATGTAATCCTGTTTTTGTAGTAGGGGAATGACATCTTGTAGACTGACCATATGAAAGTGTTCTGAAAGTATGTATAGATTGAGGGGTCTGAGATCTAGGACTGGTCTGAGAGTACCATCCTTTTTTGGTATGAGGAAGTATAGTGAAAATACTCCTGACCCCTGTTGGGATATAGGTACTATCGCTATGGCTCCTTTGATGATTGTACCTCCAGTTTTAATAGAGTGAGATGCTCCTGAGTTATTTTGTGTGAACGAGGTGGAATGGAAAGGAGTTCTAGACAATAATCATGTTGGATAATTGATAGAACCCACTGATCTGTAGTTATGTTGTGCCATTATGGACAGCAATTTACCAGTCTTCCTCCCACAGGAGATGTGTGCTCTGTGGGAATGATGAGAAAGTCACTGTTTATTTGAACAAGAGGAACCTCTGGAGGTGGACGGTTTACTTCTTCCTCTATTGTTGGATCCTCTATAGGAGCCTCTAAGTGATCCTCTATTGTAGAATTGTGAGGATTGTTTTTGTTGGGAAGTTGCTGTTTCTGAAGCTGATGGTTTGAAACCCCCTCTAAATTGTGGTCTATGAAAAGTACCTCTGGTGGGTGTGGAATACAACGCGCCCGTGGCTTTAGCTGTTTCAGAATGTTTTTTAAGTTTAGCTATGGTTGTGTCAACCTCAGGGCCAAATAGATGTTCTTTGTCAAAAGGCATATTTAGCACTGCTGTTGTATTTCGGGTCTGAAACCTGAACATCTTAACCAGGCATTTCTTCTAATAAGCACGCAGGTGTTGATTGATCTACCTGCTGATTCAGCTGCATCCATAGCAGATCTAATAGCGTTATTAGATATTGCTTGTCGTTCATTTACTATTTGTTGTTCCCACTTTTGGTGTCCTAGAGGGAGGTAGTAATAGCTCTTCCATTTCATCCCAGTGTGCCCTATCATATCAAGCCAAAAGAGCTTGTGAATTGGCTATCCTCCACTGATTTGCAGCTTGTGAAGATACTCTTTTCCCCGCTGCATCTATTTTCTTACTCTCTTTGTCTGTAGGAGGGGTATCTCCTGTGGACTGGCTGTTGGCTCTTTTTCTTGCTGCACCAACTACAATTGAATCAGGAGGTAATTGGGTTCTTATAAACACTGGGTCTGAGGGTGCTGGTTTATATTTTTTATCAACTCCAGGAGTGATTATTCTAGATTTAACAGGGTTCCTGGAAAATATCAGAAGCACGTCTGAGCATTCCTGGAAGCACTGGAAGACATTTGTATTGTTTAGGTTTAGACGTTACTGTGTCAAAAAGGAAATCTTGTTCTATCTGATCTGTATGCAGTTACACATTATGACAGGCCACAGCTCTAGCCACTACTTGATTGTATGCAGTAGTGTCTTCTGGTGGCAAGGGTCTAGCAGGATATACATCTTGATCATTTGGTAGAATGGGATCAGAGTCATATGTATCCCATGGAACTTTATCATGCTGATCATCACAAAGATCATCCCTGTGTGGTGATAATGAGGATGTGTGTTGTGATAACTGTGCTTCATACAGGGAGTGCAGAATTATTAGGCAAGTTGTATTTTTGAGGATTAATATTATTATTGAACAACAACCATGTTCTCAATGAACCCAAAAAACTCATTAATATCAAAGCTGAATATTTTTGGAAGTAGTTTTTAGTTTGTTTTTAGTTTTAGCTATGTTAGGGGGATATCTGTGTGTGCAGGTGACTATTACTGTGCATAATTATTAGGCAACTTAACAAAAAAAAATATATACCCATTTCAATTATTTATTATTACCAGTGAAACCAATATAACATCTCAACATTCACAAATATACATTTCTGACATTCAAAAACAAAACAAAAACAAATCAGTGACCAATATAGCCACCTTTCTTTGCAAGGACACTCAAAAGCCTGCCATCCATGGATTCTGTCAGTGGTTTGATCTGTTCACCATCAACATTGCGTGCAGCAGCAACCACAGCCTCCCAGACACTGTTCAGAGAGGTGTACTGTTTTCCCTCCTTGTAAATCTCACATTTGATGATGGACCACAGGTTCTCAATGGGGTTCAGATCAGGTGAACAAGGAGGCCATGTCATTAGATTTCCTTCTTTTATACCCTTTCTTGCCAGCCACGCTGTGGAGTACTTGGACGCGTGTGATGGAGCATTGTCCTGCATGAAAACCAAGTTTTTCTTGAAGGATGCAGACTTCTTCCTGTACCACTGCTTGAAGAAGGTGTCTTCCAGGAACTGGCAGTAGGACTGGGAGTTGAGCTTGACTCCATCCTCAACCCGAAAAGGCCCCACAAGCTCATCTTTGATGATACCAGCCCAAACCAGTACTCCACCTCCACCTTGCTGGCGTCTGAGTCGGACTGGAGCTCTCTGCCCTTTACCAATCCAGCCACGGGCCCATCCATCTGGCCCATCAAGACTCACTCTCATTTCATCAGTCCATAAAACCTTAGAAAAATCAGTCTTGAGATATTTCTTGGCCCAGTCTTGACGTTTCAGCTTGTGTGTCTTGTTCAGTGGTGGTCGTCTTTCAGCCTTTCTTACCTTGGCCATGTCTCTGAGTATTGCACACCTTGTGCTTTTGGGCACTCCAGTGATGTTGCAGCTCTGAAATATGGCCAAACTGGTGGCAAGTGGCAGCTGCACGCTTGACTTTTCTCAGTTCATGGGCAGTTATTTTGCGCCTTGGTTTTTCCACACGCTTCTTGCGACCCTGTTGACTATTTTGAATGAAACGCTTGATTGTTCGATGATCACGCTTCAGAAGCTTTGCAATTTTAAGAGTGCTGCATCCCTCTGCAAGATATCTCACTATTTTTGACTTTTCTGAGCCTGTCAAGTCCTTCTTTTGACCCATTTTGCCAAAGGAAAGGAAGTTGCCTAATAATTATGCACACCTGATATAGGGTGTTGATGTCATTAGACCACACCCCTTCTCATTACAGAGATGCACATCACCTAATATGCTTAATTGGTAGTAGGCTTTCGAGCCTATACAGCTTGGAGTAAGACAACATGCATAAAGAGGATGATGTGGTCAAAATACTCATTTGCCTAATAATTCTGCACTCCCTGTATGTGGGTGATGGTGGTGGTGTGGAAAGAACAGGAGAACATGGTGGTGAGGGCTGTTTAGGTTTTGTAGCCTCTTCCTGTTGCTCATCCTTGAAGACCTTTTTGATGAAGTTACATCCTCTGAAAAGTTAATTTCCTTTTAAAGGACATTGGAGGGGAAGCACTTATTCTTCCATCACCTCTAAAATATGTTGTGTCTCCAAGGATTCATGGGTAGAAGTAGTTTGCTTGCTACCCATGTCTTTCGACTCCGAAGGTTTGTGTTGTGTTCGAACCGAAAGCATCAGCTCCGAAGGTGGTGTAGATTTTTTCGGCTCTGAAGATATGCTTTCAGATTTTTGGCTCGTGCCCTAAGGTAACTATAACTCACTCCCCCACCATGCACAGTTTTTTTTGTCAAAGATTGTACTGCACATATTACATTGATATTATCAATGATGCTGTCAAAGATGTCATGAGTTCCATAATTTCTGGGGTAGTTAGCAGTGAATGGCGACAGCGCAAGTTATAGTTACCTTAGGGCACAAGTTATAGTTACTTAAGATAACTCTAGCTATAACAGGGGAATTTCTATGGTTGTGCACATTTAAAATGTGAGCCTAACTATAACGACCTTGTAACCTTTGGTGTTTAGGTGAATTTCTATGTTTCTTTTAACTCTATTTCCTAATTATAACGTCCCTATAACCTTTGGCTTTTTCAGTGAATTTCTATGTCTTTTTAACATATAGTAATTTTTATTACTATACATTAATTCAACCACCGTTGCCTGCGGCCGTGCGCGACGGCAGTTGGCCACAGAGGCCAACCCCTTATAAGCACCCAAACCTTGCTCCTTGCACAGCCTTTGGCATGCGTGGCGGGAGTTGGCCGTGGCCTGTCTCTCTGGGTGTGAGAATAGGTGTGAGAGGGTGTATCTAGGGTGAGAGTGGCTGTGAGAGTGTCTGCCAGGGTGTGAGAGTGGGTGCATCAGTGTCTTAGTGGGGGCGTCAGTGTCTGTATGGGTCTGAGAGAGCCCGTGAGGGTTTCAGTGGGTCTGTTAGGTGGTGTGATTGGGTGCACAAAGGTCTGAGTGGGTCTTTGAGTGTGAGAAAGACTGAACATGAGAAACAGAGAGAGAGAGAGAGAGAGAGAGAGAGAGTGAGCGGGAGAACGTTTGTTAGGCCTTGATGAATGATATACTTAGAATGAGACATTTCTGGACAAATTGAAAAGACAAATGTATTTGTCAATTAAAAAGAGCTAGATCACCTTTCAGTGTGAACCTTATACTAGAAATGTGACTGTTCCATCAATAGGAAGGTTTAACAGTCAAAACATCAGTAAATAAACAAACACACTGCTAAGCGATACTAGGATTTGAACCTTCAGCCTACTAAGTGACAGCACAAGACCTTGACCATTAGCCCAGAAGTGACTCTGTTCTGCATCCCAACATAAGTATAATAATGGCATCAAACATCTTGTTGGTCTTACTATGTGAAGTAATTGAATGGAGAGACTATTGCAATGGCAATCTCTCTCTCTTGAGCGGGGAGCCTGAAGGCCCCTGTGATCCTAGCCGGCTCCCCACATCCTGCACAAGCCGGCACTGCTCCTACAAGCAGGGAGCTGCTTTAAAAAACAGCTCCCTGTTTGAGGGAGCAATTATTTAATCTGTTTTCCTGCATGCATATTTGCGTGCAGGGAAATGGATGAAAACTCCGCTTTCTAACAGCTCCCGCTAGCAGAAAGCAAACAGGTATGTCCCTGAGGTGGGCACCCTGGGACATAGCAGGAATCGCCCAGGAGGGAGTGGGGCGGGGGGGGTCATTTGGCGATCCCAAGAGCTATTACTGGCTCGACAAGGGGGCCCAGCAGCCCCCCTCCAACGAGCATTGCCCCGGGGAGGTGGTGGTCGCTGGGGCTTGGGCATCCATTTTTGTTAAAAGCCCTGGGGAGGTGTGGTCCTCAGAGCTCAAGGGGGCGGGTGCCCCCCCCCCAATTCAAAATGTCATTGCCCCTGGGAGCTGGCCCATCCGGGGGTCGTCTACAAATCAAGTTTTTTTTAATTTTAATTTTCAGTTGATCCGTCCCGAAAATAAAAAAAGATAAACGCTTTTTAAACCCTGGAGGGGTCCCTCTGGGACCCCAGAGCTAAGGGGCCACAGTGACTCTACCCTGGCCTCTTTTCTTATTTTTTTAAACTTTTTTCTGGGACTTGGCTGAAACCAAGTCCCAACATGGCTGCCAACATTTCCTTGTTGAAGTGTTGGCAGCCAATCAGATCTCAGCACAAGATCGGGAGGGTTCACAGAACCTTCGCGCCCCTATATGTACAAATTTAGATTTTCCTTAATTTCTCAAAAACTACTGAACCGATTTACACCAAATAACAAAAAGGGCACTTTCTGGACCAAGGCCTACTTTTCTGCCAAATTTGTTTTAATTCCAGTGGTTAGGACTGTAGATCTGTTCAAAATCCCTATGGGAATTAACATTGGAAATGCACCTTATTTGATCCCTCTTTTGCTCAAGCCCCGCTTGACAGACCGCCCTGAAACTTTCCAGACAACAGATGACGTGACTGTCTAATTTTGTAGGAAACTTTCATGAAGATTCGTAAAGCGGCACCAAAAATATAGTCAAGTCAAAAACGCTTTTTCTATAGAAACTAGGTCCTAACTATAACTACCTAGTGGCGACCGCCACTATGTAACATATATATATATATATATATATATACACACACACACACACATATGTATACTTTATTTCCACAAATAAGGAGAGGATTATTAGGATTTGGTTTGTTGAATTGTTTTTTTTTGTGTCTGCATGTATGAACTTCATTTGACCTGCACCATCTTGTATTCTGTATGAGCAGCATATATACGAATATACATATAAAGAGATAATGAATCAGGCAGGTGGTAAGGAGAAGGGGAGCAATACTTGGTGACCTGACAAGGCAGAATGAATGGAAAGCCATGCACTCCCATATTAAAAATGAAAATGTTCTTTCCATAAACCAGACGTGACAGGATACAACTCATCTAATTGAACGGATGGTAAATGCTTGGGGGTTGCTAAAATTGTGGAATGCATTCCTATGGAATAAGAAAACACCTTCAATTTCCCAATGGTTCCTTAGACTCAGAAATACACTCTCATTGGAGTGACTTCCTAGCAATCCATTGGGAAAGCAGCTACAGTTTAAAGATATATGGAAACCACTCTTAGAGTTCATAGTTAAAGGGTCCAGGACTCTGACATATTCCCCAAAATAGAGAGCAATTCATCTCTTCTCTTAAGAAACGCGCCTTGGGGGTTGTGGACGAGTGGGACAAAACAGGGATAGGGAATAAAGTAATCAAATCAAGCACAAGGAAATGGGATAGACAAGACGGACATCATATCATGAGCAAGGAGCTGACCCAAGGCCCATTTTATGTATTGATTTAGTCACAAGAGGTCTTCCATAACAAATAGCTACCGCTGTCTGTATACAAGACCCAACAATATTGCCTAAAGACAGGAAGAGTGAACCAGATGTCAGACTTTGCTGTATTAGAGCCCCTAGTTGAACAGCAAACGGAAGTAATAAGCAGTCAGTTGTGTACATTAGGAAGCCGCACAGGAAGAAGATATAAAATGCAGAGTATGCCTCTTTATTTGGTTGAAAGAACTGAATGTTATTTTATGACCTCCACATTTAACAGTCTCAGACAGAACTTTTGGCCTCTAATCGCCATGAACACTGTTGAACGAGTAATAAAAGGACTTGTTTTGTCCTGCAAGATAAATAATTAGGAATTATATCTTCTATTGCTGATTTTATCGACCAGGCTGTATTTTATGGCACAATTTGCTTTTGTTTTTTTCCAAAAATAAAGTATTACAAAAACATTTGAATATGTCATAAGATCTTCATAGGATGTCAAACAAATAAATACATTCACTACAGCAAGTGGTCAGCCATTCTGTTACACAACCTAAATTCCAGTTTTCAGCTCGCACAAGATTTGGGACCTCATGGATTAGCATATCAAGATGCCAACACTCACAGCCTGGAAAACTTGCCTTGAGTCTTACCTATGGCTTACCTTGGCAAATAAATCCCAAACATCAGCCATTACCTATTTAACAGACTGACACTGACAGAAACTAGGCAACTGGACCAAAGAGGAGTAAAAGGAAGACTTGGATGCCAACTGAACAACAGAACCAAAATATAGACTATAGACATAAATGAGTGGCAAAATGTCAACTGGCCCCTTACAAGCCAATAAAGTCAATAATCAACGTCCCACTTGAATGTCCCATCAGAAACAAGAGTCTGAGGTGGTAACGCCATGTTTGGGCCACAGTGTGGCATCACCAGGTGTCCGGATCAGTGGCTGCTGTCCTCCAGTGCCCATAGGGGAGGAGGGAGCCATAGGCTACTGAGGCCCACGCATAATCGGTCTACATTGGTGAAGCAGGTTTAGTAGGGAGGACGAATCCTTTTTTTGGTTCGGAGCTTCATGCTGGGTCGCCCCCTGGAAGTCCGCTGCTTCTGCTGATGCTTGGGTGGCTGCTTTGACTGCTGCTTTAGCTGCTGATACTTTTTTTCTGAAATCAGAAAGGAGCACGAGAAAAAGAGAGACAAAGAGGTAGAAAAGGAAACGAGAGGAAGAAAAACGTTCCATGTGTATATCCCATGTGAGGTAAGGAGTGTTCTTCAAGTTGCAGAATTTATGTGAACAGAGGCAGAGCAGGTGCCAGTAAGAATGGAAGTAAATAGGGAATGGGGGAAACGTGCAAGAACACAGCCATATCCAGCTGCATGCAAGGTTATGTGCCACTGTGAAGAAGCAGAAAATACCACCAAGAACCCATTTGGATTCGAAACCTTTAAGTAAGAATCACCTGTAGGTGCCAAGAATTTGAATGGGACTACCTCAAATCTTCCCATGATTTCGTCTTAATTGCCTTACTTAGCTGAATGTGGGATCTCCCATGCATTTACAGATTTCCTGACACATGGTAGTGCACCTGGAAAAGTCAGACCAAAGTTGTAATGCCAAGAATTTTGAATGGGGACTCAATCAGAACACCACACTCTTGTGCCAAAGAGCTATCCAATAGACCAGGACAGGGGACTGAAGGGGCAGGTGCACATTTCATGGTCTTTCTCTTCCCCTTTACACTGCATTCATACGCCCACAAGTGCTTGGGGGTCATTCAGACCTCAATGGCCATCTGCCTAGGCCAACAACGAGTGAGCACTTTAATCAGAAATGGCTGCTGAGCGGGCCCCCACTTTGCAGCTATATTTCTTTTTCCAAGAAAGCCACCCCTCAAAGTGAGGTTTATTTCTGAGAATAAAAAAAAAAAAAAAAAACAGTGGTCTTGGCACGCAAGGAGTTTTCTACCCACTCCTAAGAGCTAATGTTAATCTTTCCTGTCTATGTCCCCCCACCTCCCATGCCTACCATAGCAAAGACAGAGAAAATCTGCATTGGAACTCTGCTTTAAACAGAACGAGCCTCACAAGGCATCCGAGGCAGAAGCCCTTTCCCAGGTGGTCTGCTGTCAATCAGAGACCATTGGTGGAGCTGGCAGAGGTCCTGGTGGTGGCCAATCAGAGCTTCCCCCACCTCTTGATGTATTGGAACCACAAAGTTAGTGGAACAGGAGCCTTGCAGATTTACTATGGGTTTCCACGCCACCAACCACTATATGCCTCTCCCCACCCCCATGGTCTCTTTGTTCTGGCAATTCAGGTACCTTAATATGTTCTTCTTTATTTGCTTAACCATGACGTTCATTAGAGGCCTGAACATTCTGGAAGACTGCTCTTCACAAGGAATTTCGTGTTAAAATATTCCTAGATTTTTGACTGAACAAGTTGAGAGTATATAAGCCATTGGTCAGTGTAAAAAGAGTGTATGTACAGGAAATTGCACAGAAGACCACGATCCCCAGAATCAGTGACCCCCATCTTAGTTTGGGAATATGAAGTCGGCCAATTTTCCCACTACAGACAGCTAGCTTATTACACACAGTTCATACAATTTAGTTTTTCATTGTGCCTTCGGTCTATGCACACCTTATATACCCTTAATTAATTTTGTGCCTGCGGACTATTCAAACCTCACAAAAACCTCCATTGCTGTTTCATTGTTCATCTGAAAAACAATAAAACAGTGGCTTACATCAGAGTTCTAAGACCTTCCTAGACTACTGACCTCTGCCAGAATCTTAACAGAAACATTTGATGGAGATGTCAACATCACACCCCACACATGGTCCTGAAACAGTTTTGATAGCACTCTACTTCCTTTAGGCTATATAAAAATACATAAAAAAAGACAGTGATGAATATTTCTCAGCTGAGACCACTTGGGAGGACTTCAATGAAGGCTACTATTGGTTGGCAGCTAATAGATTTCTATGACCTCTCATCACCTTCCCATTTGATTCACTACAGGTAACTCTGTGATATAGGATAAGCTACATCCATCCAGATGCCCTTAGCATCTTCTAATTGCAGCCACTTGTTTTAAGCACTGTCTCAACATTAGAGAGAAAGACGGCAATTAGGAAAATAGTGCCTCACGAGAATAAACACTTCCAACATTGTATCCTTGACATACCTCCTAACGTCCAATGGCAGATGAATCCTGGCTGTCAAGTAACAAAGTAAAAATCTACCTTCCCCCATTCCAAGTCAACAATGCCAAATCAGACATATCACGCAAGGCTGTGATTCACTGGCACTTAAAAAGATGATATCGTAGAGAAGGAATAAACCTTGATGTGAGGTTTGCAAGGGGGGACCCACCAAAACTGTCAGAATACTCTTCAGCTAAGAGACAGCAGAGATGGAGGTGGAATGCAGGGCAGAATGAGGGAAAGAGGAGGGAAGTAGATACTTACCATAGCTTTTGTAGGCTGATCCTATATGGTTTACACAGCCTCATGTGCTGTGCCTGTCAGTTTGGTTGTTCCGGGAATGGTTTCCACAGTCAAGCAGATTCCTACCACATCAAACACCTGAAAGGTGGTTTTCACGCAAGAGTTGCCAGAGTTCATCAGTTGACACTTTAGCCATCAAAGGTCTTTACTAACCAAGAGGTCTCACGCATATGGGTCGGACACTAATCAAATTGTCCTCCAAGCAATATTAATCTTTCTGGCATAGTGCAAAGATGTAAGCCATAAGGTATGTTCCAGTACCTTGGTAGTAGTTAGAGCTTGTGAGCCTTAGAGCCACAAACCCCCAACAACCTGAGGGGCTCTGCAGGTTGTTTAATTTCTTGTTTTAGTTCAAGCTCTGCTGTAACTGGACATAGGGTTCCATCAAATCCAGGAGGAAATACTCTCCACAGTCAAGAGAGAACTCTTTGCAAAAAAACACAATCACATATACACACCGACACACACACACACAGTGCAAGTAGGTAGTGGTACCTAGCTAGACCTTAAATGGTAACAGGACCTGGGTAGATTCAGTCACATTTGAGTTTAATCTTTAATACACAACTTATTCTGTCCAGGACCTTTCAGAATTTCAAACGAACCAGCCTGCAGTCCAAATCTCCCCATTAACCTGCAGAATGGCCCACTGTGCATCTCTAGCATTAACCAATATTAATAATGAAAACCAGTGACAATAATATACTGATTTGTGAGAATTCCAGTTCAAGTGAACTGTAAAACAAAGCATAAACTGCAATCTGATCTCTACCTCCACTCAGAGTGAAGATGTCCCACTCATATAGTATGCAAAAAGGCAAGCAGGGTTAGTTTGGCCACTGTGGAGTAGTAGGAAGCTGAGATGCTACACTTGACCTGAAAGGCAGAGCAGTTGATGGCTGTGTCAAAATCATTAAGTAAAGCAACAAAGTGCCATGCCTGGGCAAGCTGAGCATCAGAAGGCATGCAAAAGGAGCACAGCAGCAGATGGCCTTTCAGACCAAGCTGTGTTAGCAGGAGGAGGAGGAGGGGAGAGGCGCAGTCCCTTTATCAGACAGAGTGGAGGGAGACAAGAACATAACCTCAGGAGAGAGCATCATGGGATGAAAAAGGAAACCTTTTCAAATGAATGCCATGAACCTGCTTCTGTTCTGAATATCACCCCAGTCAATAAAAATATTTGCAATCTTCCATGATAGAGCAGCCTGGGCAGAAAACTCAAAAGTTAAATCTCATAGCAAATATACTCATTTTGCATTAAGTGGCCGGGTGAAAACATACTGTACAGGTAGGGACACCAGAAGATGTTGGTGAGAGGAGCAGAACAAGCTAAAGATCCATGAATAATAGGGTCTGACCACAGCCCTTTCAAATACTGCAATGATGTCAGAAGCAGCTACATGCGGGGGATGCACAACCCTACAGTGGGCATTGGCCATGGAGGTGTGGGAGGAACCAGAAAATAGGTCGCGACAACAGAAACAGTTCCAGTGAGACAGCCAGACTACTAAAGTAAGAATCAGGGAGGGGGATTTGCCAAAAGTGGACTGATAAGAAACAAACCTCCGGTTAAGAGTCAGTACCGCTGGAACTGAAGTGCTGTAATCCAACATGCATCTTTCATGTAGCAGGACCTCATCAAACATGACTAATAAAAAGGAAGCATATCTAAGCAATAAGGGTTTAGTGGGTGATTCCAGGAAATAGGAATCACCGGGAATAGCAGCGTAGAATACAGATGAGATAGAGGAATCTTAGCATGTTGCAATATTTAGCTAGTAGGCATTGTTCCCATGACAACAAAGTCCTTGTACATTTCTAATCAGGAAAAATGCACATTCACCAATAGCCTCCTCGGAGGTAGAACAGGCTATAGCTTTCCATAACAGTATATGATCAAAGAGTTGGCATATTTAGAGGGGCAAGGAGTAAGAAGCAGGAAGAAGGGCTTGTAGGAACTTAGGCATCGTTCCTTACACTTAGAGAGCTCTATAGAACTGATTCTCATTATGAATAGCAGAATTCCCAGGACAAATGGCTTAGCATATACAGGAGGACAGAAATTATAGTCGGCTTTGTGAGCTTCAGGGAAAATGTACTTTGCCTGGAAGCGCTTTATCAAGGAAGTTGTAGCTGACATTCTATTAGAGGTTGCCCAATTTTGAAGCTCAGCAGCTGTACATTCCGGGCAACCTATGAATATCTAACTACTTTACATACATTTTTCACTGTTTTCACCCTATTAAGATTTTGACTGGGTACTCAACAGAAACGTCAGTGTCTTGGACACTGCTATAAATCCATATAAATACTATGTTCCACACCACATTTTATCCTTGCAAATAAAATGTCTCCATCTCCCCACAAACAAATCTTTATACAACTTTCCACAACACTGCTAGCAGAGGCATAATGATTTCTAATCTGGCCACTCTAGAAATAACATGCAGAATTAAGCTAATCACAATTCACAGACGTAGCTCTTTAGGAGTCCAATAGAGAACTAGAGAAAGCCAATACGTAGATAGAGGAATTTGCAACTTGTCAAACTGTGGGTTTCTCATGTGCTTTGAGAGTGTGTGGCTTGTCATACAATGGGGAGCCACTGTGTACAAGTAACTCAGAAACACCAGCAATAAGGGTAAAAAAAAAGTGTCCTTCAGGAAGGAAGCTTTGCAGAAAATGACAGCCCAGAAAAAGGATGAGATGAAGAGGTCTGTCGTAAGGGGACTGAAAAAGAAGTAACAAGCCCAGAATATGAACGAGATCCAGGGATCCTCCAAAGGAGAACAGGTATGTAACATGCAGATTAAAGATGAGATTGAGTAAATTTAGGACAGGGGACTGAGAGAACTAAATCCAGGAACAAGGATGATTCAAACTAGGGACTGTGGGACTGAACAAACGTAACAGACCCTGGAATAAGGATGACATGGAAGGACCTTAAAAAAAGAAGACCGAACATAGGATAATAAACACCAAATTAAGGAGATTTGGTAATTTTAGGAAAGAGGACTGACCTCAGACTCACATTAAGAAACAGGTGGAAGGACTGTGAGGCAAAGATCTCAACAAAGGGGAGTAACTCCCAACTAACGAGGAGGGGAAATTCAGGAAAAAGGACACAATGGAGCAAATCAATCCCCAGAGGAGGGGTGAGCAACTCAGATTCTTTGTAGGACGCAGGGAGGAAGGGGTAGGGAAGACTGTGGCACGGTTGGTCCCACAACAATGACATCATTAGGTTTGTTGTTAAATCAAAAGCCTATCAAGTATCTGAAAGCATGGACTGCGCTACCCACCCCCGGCACGCCTGGTTAGAAGTGAAGGATTGAGCAGGAACAGCAAAGAGTGCTAATTGAGGTGACAGACAACATACCTGAGAAGAACTGTGCCTTGAAGCCCTTCTTGGAGACAGTGTTGTCAGACTTGAACTCCACCCTCATATTGTTGTACTGTGAGGTGATCACCTCTGGCTTTTCTGCACCACAGAACTTCCCATGCAGCTTAGAGTCTGCAGTCAGCCCACTGCGCACCTCGACGTAGTCATACTTACAGACCTGCACACAAGATGGGATATGGGGGACAAAGCAGACAAAACATTAAGACTTGAAAGAGATACAAGTTACAACGTGGTTGGTCCCGAATATGCTTACATTTAATGTCTGAATATCAGCTATGCTGTGAAAAGGTATTACTATCAAGATCTGTATAAACTGACGTTCGCTCTGACGTGTGAAGCCAGTGCGTATAGACTATTTACCAACTGCTGAATGACTGATGAATGATTGCATTTTGCAATGTCCAAATCTGTATGTTTTTCAATATGGATAAAACTGCTATTTGATGTGAACATTTGACAGTTTGTGTCCCCTCAGGCTTCAGACCTGGTACATCCAGGTATCTCGTGTTCCATGTTTCTGTCTCTGGGTAACCTGTCATTTGTTTTGCCACATGGTCTCGCGTTTTCACTAGAACACGTGATTCTGGCATGGCTATTATTCCAACGAATCCCATAACGATACTGACCATGGTGGTTACGGTCATTACGACGTGCACCCTGACTTCGAGGTAAGAGCCTGCTGAGCTACGATGTCTACCGCGTCAAGCTGTTTTTGATTGTGCGTCAGCTCATTTCTTAAACTGTGTCGGAAAGGTGATATTCTGTAACTAGCAGGATACATGCGGATTGTGACGTTTAGTGAGCGGAGATTTCAAGGTATGCCCATTAGTCTCATTTGATATCTAGTAGCAGACCTTGAATTCCCCTATGTAGGATTCTTGCATGGGTTTGTGTGTTCTTTCTGTTAGATCTAACAGAATTAGTTTCCTATGATGAGGGAGCTAGTTTTGCCCTCAAGTGTAAACTGTGTGCTTTGATGTGAACAGGCATTTTTTAGTTGAGTTTGTTTTCATTATCTCAGTGTTTGGTTTTAGCTTTAGGAGTTGGGGCTCACTTCCTTGTTATGTTATATTCCCTTAGCTGAAGCCTATTGGTTCCATATCCATTTTGGACGTCTATACCCACAATACCTTAGAAATGCCTTTTTCAGAAGGCGTCTTCATGCTTTTGCAGTAAGGTGGGTGGTTCCCATTTTCATCATTTACATAGAGGGCACTAGTTGTATATATCAGTATTTGAAGCAAATATGATGCTTTCTTCTAGAGCGTAGTACTTTGCACTCATCATCCTTTATGAAGTGTTAAAGCACTGGAAACATAACAGACATCAAATAAGCTTGAGGTAAGTAACATGAACTTTGTTTAGTTCTTTTCACATAACAGCATGTAGCATGCAGGGTATGGTATTAGGTAAGTACACTAAAGGACACTGGTGGAGGCAGCATGCGCAGGTTTTTTTTGACTATCTTACACTCCTTATATTTTGAAAAGGAGACCCAGCACATCGAAGTGTCCATTGATATCCACAAAATTATCACATTTCTTCAAAAATCACATAATTCAATAGAGTTCTTATGGAAACTTTTTGTTCTTTATTTATCCACAATGAGAATATCTAATCCATCATAGCCAACGCGTTTCGTCCTCATGAACTTCTTCAGGGCTGACTACACGATATGATGCAAAGAAGTTCATTAATGAAACTTATGGCGCGCTATTTCATGCTGGTGGAGTTTGTGGACTCGCTTTGTTTTAGCTGGGCTGTTGTTGCAGTTAACGGCATCTTTTGATCTGGCATTTTCCACATCACACGCTGACCTTTGGAAAAATTGCGGTTTCAATTCACCTTGATCCTCATTTTTTTATTTTAAGAACTCCTTATATTTTATATTATATACCTGTATATTAAATGTATATTTCCTCTTTAGCCTGTTCCACCCCGCCAATTGCATCTTTATGGTTTTATATAATCCTTTGTTATGCAGTTTTTGAAACTGGAGCCTTTTTTGATTATTTTTTGTATTTGTTTAGAGATAGCCCTGGATTCTTGCACCCATTGTTTTAACGTTTACACCCTGAGGAAGATGGCTCCCGCTTAGTGCGGCAACCCACCAAAATGCGCGCCGGCGCTAATATTGGATTACAAGGCTCTAACAGTTAACTGAAAGACGCTAATATTGGACTACAAGGCGCGAACATTGGATTACAAGCGCTAACAGTGGACTGCAAGGCACTCATATTGGATTATAAGGCATTACCATTGGACTGCAAGTTGTAATCTTGATTATATCTGGATATTATAGTGGCTATTCTTTCCTTCATAGAAGAATTTATGCCTATAGAGTTGAGGCCTATATGGTGCCCAGTGCAGACCTGGTAACTAATTGCATGATGCACAGATTGTGAATCTTGTGTTACATTATGTCATTGAAATTTATTTGTGTCCACGAGTTTGAGTAATTACATAGGCAGTTTTCTGTTAAATGTATGGGCATAATGTGTTTTTTATTGTTTGGGTTGAATGATTTTGAATATGAATGATAGAATGTATAGTGAATGTATGGTAGAGTATGGCGGTGTGAGGTATCCGGTGCACATGAGTGACAAACAGAGTTATATTTTAGTTGATTATACTGTTTTTGTCATCTAAGGTGTGTCTATACAATATCAAGATATTTATAATATAATATATGAAACAAAAATTTCATTTTGATATATTTTTGTGTTTGCATTTGCCTCCATTTCATTTTCTATATAAATTTGTATTATTTATGAGTTAGTTACATTTAAGAAAAAAGGGTTGAGGGCATACAGTAATTTTCTTTGTGTACGGTCTCGGCAAGATTCATTCCAATGGGTCTCCCATTCCGATCTATGGATTTCCTTCCACGTTTTGCCTCCAAATGTAAGGAAAAAGCCCAGATAATTGAGTTGTTGGCTCTGTGGTAAGCTCATAGGTGCTAGTTCTTAGTGATGTCTGGCAATTTAGTCAGCTTAAGTTTCACTTGAACTGTGAATGGAGGCTGAAGAATTAGCAGTTAGGCACCTCTACTGTGACAGAAAGGAGGCAGAAGCATATTATTGTAAAACTGGAGATTCAATGTGCTGAAATGTGTATCTAGTATAAAAAAAGCTTATGTCTGTGGAATCTTCATACCCTGATAAAAAATTCAGTAACAACATTTCTAGTGGATACCTCATCTTCCAGCAGATTCCTCACTTTTTTAAATATTCTCCCGGTGCCAGAAAGCATCTGAAAACATGTTTTCTTGTTACAGTTCTCCAGCACAGCCAGGCAGAGCCAAGCTGATCCCCAGATATGATGAAATCGGAGTATGTAAGGTAGTGCCTGAAGTGCTGTTGTCAGTTGCTGGTACTTTTTTCGCACTCAATCGAGGTTTGTGGAAAGGAAGCGAGAGAGCATCAACAACAGTAATAATACAGCATATGAAAAGATCACCCTGGGATCTTACTAATCAAGGCAGTAACTCCCAGGGGAGGGAGGATGGAGATGAATCTGCAGTAAGATTTAGAATGTACTAGAAATATAGTTACTGAAGGTAAATTACATTTTGTCGTCAGGAGTTTTTCCCCAGTGATTCAAGACCTTCTGAATGAGTCCCAAAGCAATATCCTCTGTGAGGTGGAATTCAGTAGTGTGAATTACTCCAGGAAGTCATGCAACATAGTCCTGTGACTGGGTGAATGAGCTATGAGGCAAAAATGTTCAGCAAATGTATGCAAAGATATATCTGGCAAAAGTCAGCCACCAGAATTTTCTGGCGAGAGCTGTGGAAACAGTCAGGCTCTGGTGGAAGCGAGCACAAATGTCAGATGGATGATATTTCTTGGCCAATGATTAAAGTTTCTTAAAACAGAGAGTAACACAGTGTGAAAAGGTGTGCTTGACAGCTTTCTCGCTTGGCTCCAGCAAAGCCCATGAAGTCTTCATCATCTACAATGTGCTGTCATGTGCGTTAGGTGTAGTAAGACAGCAGACATGAGAGGTCCATTGCATGCAGGACTGTAGGAAAGGCAGTTGGGCTCAGCTCAGGAGATAAAGTCTGGACCACTACACTCTCTGGAGAGCAGTAAGACAATAAGCATTTTGGGTCACAAAATGCAGGTCTGTGTCATCGAGAAATTTGTCTGTGGACTGCCGAGCCCAAGAAGGCCTTCTTCCAAGAACACAGAGCGGGTTGAAAGAGTGCCTCATTAAAAGGTAGCATTGTTTCTATAACTGAAGGGGAAGGCTGCAAGATTTCTGTAATAATGCTAGATTTGGCCTCACAAGTGGGTAAGGTTAATTCCAATGTTTCTGCTGATTTTCATACCACTAAAGTGAAAAAAGGTGCCCTCTCAGGGTAGCCCCAGAGATGTATACAGCAACTTGTGTTTTGAAAGTGCAGGAAAAGACCAGCATCTGTGTTGTAAGAGAGGAGGAGGTTATTTGCCTCTGGATCATCAACCTCTGCACAGCTATAATCTTTAATGAGCATAAAACAGAATAAGAGTCAGACCCAAAACATTCCTCCATAAAAGCAAATATCTGGGACCTAGAGGTGCTGCTCTGAAGATTCATCAAAACAGGAAGCACACAGTCAGGAGGGTTCGGAGCGGTAGGAATTGCCAAATACACAGAAGCAGGTGCACACTTGAAGAGGGGCCCAGGAATTTTCAACCTAGCTTAAAAAAAACAGTGTTTGGGGTCTCCTGACTGCTTCAGGATTTCTGGCACTGAAGATGAGGAAGAACCTGGTGTCAGGAAACAGTGTTGGAATTCTGAAAGATCTCAGGAGCAACACTGTATCATGATGGAAGAAAAGGATTTCTACCCCCCTACAAGATTTTTGTGGGAGCAGATCTTGGGAGAATTCTCCCTATATGAGGAATACCTGAAGTGCAACACCTTGGTGTATCATTGAGGGTCTAAGCCAAAAATAGCCTGACCAATTGTTCTCTGATGACCTCTGGGTGCATCAATAAACTCTTTAGTTGCATGTTCCATCAGCCGCCAACTAGTAAAGACGAGATCAATCCGTGAATGGTGTCTGTGTGGCGCTGAGAAGAAAGTAGAGCCTGGAGCCCTCTGATAAAGAATATGCCAAAGATCAGTCAAACCATAAACAAGTGCCAATCTTGGATAGCAGCCCTAGTCTTGACCATTCAGGGCTGGGCGGCTGAGTTAGTAGTGTCGATAGCATAACTTATGATACGATTAAAGTCCCCAAGGAGCAATAGCTCCCCTGACAAAGCCTACAGCTTTAAATTCAGCCAGTAAAATTGAGCAGGGTCATTAAGATTAGGGCCATGGACTGCAACTCCTGTAAGATGACTCGCTAAGACGTCCAACTGAGCAACAGCCCACCTACAATTAGAATCAGGTGCCGTTCTCTGCACTGTATATTTCAACCCCTTAAACAGCGACTGGTCCTTGTATGCCAAATGAGTCTCTGTGAGACATATAATATTTATAACAAAATCTCCTCTTTTACCAGTCGTCGCTTAAAAAGGCAATTAAGGCCTGCAATGCTCCAGCATATAACCCTTAAATTTGACATGCCACAAAACCAAAAACTCTGAGCTGATGTGCGTTTGCTAAAAAAAGACATACTCATGACTGCAACAATAATTTTCACCAACTCCACTCCCCTCACCACTCAACCCACCCTGCTTCCCAGCTTTTCCAAAACCCCAAACAGCTAAGATTTTACGGCCCGAGAGCAAGCGACACACCGACCCTCGCCCAGGGGAAAAATCAGCCCACCCTCCAGCTGTCAGGACCCTCAGACACTGTGTTATCCCCCCCACCTGTCTCCAATGAACCACCCAACCCCTGTTCCCCACCATGAAAGAGCCAAAGCAAAAGACAGTTATAAATTAAGAAATGAAGCACACCCGCTATGGTCGAGACTGACTGATACCAAGAGAAACCATAAGCGCACCATTAACAAGTAACCATATACAAAAGGTAACAGTTAGTTCTTGTCCTTGTCCCCCTTATCTTGCCAAAACTTGAGCATTATTGTGGCCTCATGTTCTGTATGGCAAAATTGAACATGGCCATCCCTGAGGATCTTCAGTCGAGCAGCTCTTGCAGAAACAACTGAGCACTGACTGCTTTTAGGGGGTCAATCAGCTGATGCAGTTACCACACCTGTTCCATTACTAAATCCACAGTAATAGGAGAAGCCAGCCGTGCCTTGTAGAAGATAGCCTGTTGGAACAGAAAATTGCCAATATAAATCAGCAAAAAACAGGGTTGCACTTTGTCTGACTTGGCTTTGGCCTGCTGTCTTGGAAGGCGATGGTTCCTTTGTATTAGACAATCTAAGTCCCTGTCTAACAGTTCAGGGAAGGCCTTGTCAAATAGTTGAATTATGAATTGAGGAGGATCCTCCCCTTCTCTGCCCTCTGGGATTCCAAACACTCTTAGGTTGTTCAGTCGCTGGAGATTCTCCAAAACTTCAACCATGGCTTGCAGCTGTGAGAGGTGGCCCTCATGAGCTCAAACTGACAGAGCAGAAGTTGACACAACATTCTCTGTATCAGCCACTTGCTGCTGAAGATCCAGAACTTATGTTATGAGTGTAGAAACTTTATCAGTCATTTCAGCAACAGACTGCTGAAGCTGTGCGTTTCCGCTCATCTGGGCGTAGTGCTGCCTCTGCTCGCTGGACATGCATAAGTTGGCTGTTTGTGGGCAAGTTTGGTTCAGAAGTGGAGAGGTGAGCAGATACTAAGAGTCCACGACCCGCAACGGATGGTCCAGATGACCCTACCCTAAGCGAGCAGGCTACCTTATGGGAAGGCATCGTAGCTTGGTGGGTGCTGGGTTCATCCACAGCTTGAGGCAAGTTCAGATGATGGTCAAAAAGACCTTTAAAAGGTTTAGAGAGTTTAGAGTCCGACTTCGCCTTGACCCACTGCTGCAGCAGGTGGGGGGGGGAGGAAATTGGGCGGAGGGAGTGGGGATGCTGCACAGATTTGCTCCTTTCAGCTTCTTACCACCGGACACCCTCAAATCAGATGATTCCTTGGTCACAGTAGACTGAAATGAATGAAGTGGTGGCACAGAGCCCCTTGGCACAGTAAAAAAAAATGATCAGTAGCATAGATATTACTAATGTTGTTATTAAATAGACAGTTTCTTTGTCCCTATGAAACCCATTATCATTTGTTGAGGCTGCGGAAAAGCGTGTAGCAACCACCTTGGACTGAGCCCCCTCTGTTATTGTTGATGCTGCGCACAGGTGAGATTCCTGCGCCTCCCCGGCGGTATCTAAATCACTCTCCTTTATGGGAGCCTGTGCTTGAGCATAAACATGAGCATGAGTGGCAACATCGTAAGGGGAATAGGCAGTGGAGAAGGCAGCCGGTGGCATACTAACAGGCAGGGAAGCAACAATGTTACCTGTAGGCAGCGACCTCGTAGCAGCCTCCTCCACTGAAGATACATTTTTGCAGAGTGTCAGAAGACAGGCAGCCAGGCCAGCGAAGAGACAGGAGCTGCAGGGCAGAAATTATGCACATCTGGAGCCATCTCATCAGAAACCTCAAGGCACAAGACATTAGCTGAAGAGTTTGGAGGGGCTAGAGTGATGAGGATGACAAGATGTCCCAGGTAAGCTTCACAGTGAGCAAAATCAAGGTGCAGACAGCAGAGTCAGGATATTTTGTCGCCAATTGCTGCAGTGAGAAGCTGCCACTGCAGGCCGAGTTACCTGTTATGTGGAGGGGCCTTTCCCCCACGAATGCAAACAGTCTTTATAGGTGCTGTGAGAGCCCAGAAGACAGCAGGGGAAAATAAGGACTGGCCCGCAGTGGCTACACAGATAGCCATGGGTGCAGTGTGTATGATAATGAGCAACATCAGCCATATGCTTCAGCCACACTGAACAAGCTGCTGGGAAAGTACGTGGCACATGGTAAAAGGTCCCTCTGACAAAATTGATGCTTGCACCACCACTTAATTACTACTGTGGTAGCCCCGGCTTCTCCTGCGTTGCTTGAGATATGGCTGTCGCTTGGCCACTTGAGGAGAAGAGGGCAAAAGAGAGATATCATAACAGATGGGGATATTGTAACAGACGGTCACAATCAGTCAGAACAATAGCAGCTAGGATGACCGCAAAAGCAGCCGCAGCACTGAGGTAGCAGCAGGGCCTGGGGAGTCAGAGCTGGAGTTGGAGAGGAGCACACACACACACACACAGTCAGCCCGCTGCCATCTTTTTCCCCCCTTTTATCAAATCCTTCAGTTTCATCTAGGCTGGAAGCGTCCTTGCCTCTCAATTTGATGGTGCCTCTTCTGCATAAATATGCAATCATGGTACATCCTCCCCTCCCACCTTCCACTTCGAAAGGCCAAGGGGCCCAAGCCAGTGGGAAAGAGGGCTTGCAGTGGATGTGGTATATGAAAATTGGAACATGGGAAGGTTGTTTTGTGTGAATAATGTGTCCAAAATTGAAAGGGTGGTATTCATGGGAGTACTCAAGTCACCACAGGAAGGCCTATCCTTCCATTGGTTTGCATGCTAAATTCCAAAGACAGCCTCCAGCTAGGATTCATTCCATATAAGGCTGAATTCTGTGCATCGCCCTCATGGACCAATCTACTAAAACTCATCTACTGGCTGCTCTGCAGTACCTAAGAACATCTTGGAGGTTTAGACCTCCTTTACTTCTTGGGCAGCCGGGATGTTGTGGGCAATGCTAGGGCAATCTCACATCCACATTATGTGGAGTACTCGTATTTTGAAATCTATGAAAAAGTCTCTTCATCACTATATGCAGGGCTTAAAATAAATGACTCTAATAACATTCATTTTTATTACATGAATTTGACCCGGCAAAGACAGAAAAATGTGAGATCGTGGCTTGAGGTTATTCCAGAGATCTGCTAGGAGTTTGGGATAGTCTGCTTTACAGAAATCTGTCACTGCTGGAACACGCAAATATTTAGTGGATCTAGTAACCCACATAAAAAGTAGACTTCTGAAGAGTCTCCACTTTTGCCTAAAATAACGTTAAGGATTCAGGAATAAGCTATGTTGATTTTCAAGCCTGACAATCTCTCAAAGGACGCTAATTCTTTTATCAGTGGATAAAGGAAGAATCAAGTGACAGCAATGTAAGTTAAATATTGCCGTGAATGCCTGGGCTGAAGGGGATTCTGGTTATCTTATTGGCATTTCTTATCTTTGTTGCACATGACTTGATACTGAGGGCAAATAGAAGAGGGCAACTGAGACAACCCTGCCTTGTTCGGTACCTAATTGAAGGGATTGCGATGACCTAATACTCAAGCTTATTCTAGATCTGGTGAGTGGTAGTCTGCCATGGTCACTGAAATAAACTGAAATAAACCTTGGTCCCAAGCCCATCTCCCTGAAGTGTGTTCTAAAGCAAGATCTAATCCACCCCCATCAAAGGTATTTTCTGCATCTAATGATACCAATAACAGAAAGAAACACCTGGGACTGCCTTCTCTTTGAACGTTTCTAACAGGTATACCATTTGTCTGATTCTGTTGTACATTTGATGATCCATTATGAAGTCAGGTTGATATAGTGTATAATACCTGGTAGAAGGGAGTTCAAATGGTTCACCAGTATTTTAACAAATCATTTTGCATCAGTAATCAAAAGTGCAATGGTGATGTATGATTAGCATAATCTGGGGATTGTTTCTGCTTCCAAATTGAGAGTAATGCTGATTTTATAAAAACAAATCCCAACAAAACCATCAGCATATGGGGATTTGCTGATCTTAATAGCCTTTACTGGCATCAAAATAAGAACCTAAAGGACTTATTCATGGTCAAGTATCAATGCGGGGTGGTGCCAATTCTAAGAAGGCTTCTCGCTTGGTGTCCTTGGGTGGGATGGGAGGTTCGTGGCCCAATATAGAAATGTAGTAGTCTAGGTACCCCATTTACTGTATCTTCTTTGGATGGCAATACTTCTCCCGTGTGGAGCTAATATTTTGAGCATGTAGGTTCCCTTTATTTTCTGCCTTAATAGATATGCTAGATTTGGGCCTACTTTCTTACCTTGGTCATAAACGGTCATCCTGGGGCAAAGCAGAGTCACCTCTGCTTCATTGGAAGGCATGGCCTTTGGTTTAGCCCTTAATGAAACTGCCATATGTAGAAATGCCAGAGATCGGATGGCACTGTACTTGCTTAGATATTTTCAGTGCTTCTTCCAGTAGTTTTTCTTCTACATTTATGAGTTTTTTCAGGTTTTGCATTATCTCTATCCACTTGCCCCACATGACATCTCCCAAGACCCAACCAGTCACACCTCACCTATGCCATTTAGATTTAAGTTTTCTTCAATATGAACTCTCAGTATCCTTCTCAGCACTTGGCCTCTAGACAGCACCAAGGGGAGAGTGCATCTTCTTCCACAAGGGGACTCTTGATCTATGATTAGGGTTGCTGATAGAGGGCCAGGGTCTAAGATTCTTATAGGGTTTATCGTGGCATAGTCAACCAACAGTATGAAGGCATTGGTAAATAAAACAAAATCAGTTCAGGAATGAGTGTGATGCACATATAGAACAAAGGTGTAACCTTTGGAGTCTGTGTAATTCTAATAAACCTAACCCTCAAGATTACTTTTCAGACTTCTAGAGAATGCTGCCAAGTGGAGTAACAGCTTCCCCAATCTATCAACTTTAGGGTCCCATCCTAAGATGTAACCCTCTAGAACAATCAGGTTGCCTTCAGCATATCCCACTAGAATATTCACGAAGTTTCTCATGAAAATGTTGTGACCCACAATGGACACAGACTGTTGCTATTGTGGTTTCCCGAATAACCAACTCACAGGCAATCATAATGCATCTGCCTTCTTTGTGTTTTTGTTAGTTAAGGGTTTAAGTTGCAGGGATTTGTGAAAGAGGAGAGCAACACCATTGTGTTCGATGGCAGGGAAGGAGTGAAATGCTAGCTCGTAATATTTATGGTTGAAACATGATCCCTCACTTCTACTTCAATGAGTTTCTTTAAAGCGATTTCATATTTCTCCTCTAAAAGGAACCACCACCAATCCTTGACTCTCTCATTGGAAGAATTAAGTCCCTTAGTTTTCAAAGAGATAATTTAAAACATTTCTAAGGAAAAGTAGGCTGCAGGCCCTTTCAATAGCTATGACAAGGCACCCTGACTGTTTTCAAAAACTATGCCACATTTTGGAAAATACGAGTTGGATCAGGCACCCATTTGCCAATTGTTTCCAAGGGCATCCCCATTTTGAGATACATTCTGTACTTGCAAGAATGTGGGCCTTGTGTGATAAAGCGGAAGTGCTAAAGGTTTTTTTAACCTTCATATAATGGCACTGCGTGGCCAACAGGTCTGTGCAGAGAGGCAGTCAGTTGCTCACAAACGCAGATGGCTTGGTGACCAAAAGCCATTTCTGTGGCCCAACTGGGTCCATCCTTAACAAGTCTGGCCCAGACTTGACCATTCTGCAGAAAGGCTTTGCTTACTCAAATTAAAATTTCAGAGTCCCTCTTCACTTTCCCTCATTTGTGGTAAAAAATATTTTAATCCAATGGTATGTTAGCTGACAGAGTTATATCAGCTCAATATGAATTGACACCGTTTCCACCTTTCCACCTCTAGGGGCCAGATGTAGCAAAGGGTTTTTCCCATTCTGTGTCAATGGGAAAATGTGTTCGTACATATGGCCCTAGGTGCTTTAATTAGATCTCTGTGTGAGTCATTGAGTGTTCCTTGTAAACTTCTGAATTGAATTTTGACTCAGCCTGGCTTCAAGTTCACTCCATTCCATGACAAAACATCCTGCCCTGATCATCAGAGGAAAAGGGAAGGTGCATCTCTATACAAACATTTAAATTACAACATTCCTGTTTTAGGTTTTCTTTCCATTGGATTTCATAGCAAAATGAAACCAAAATTTAAATTCTATATACTTTTTCTTTTGATTGACTCTTCTCACGTTTCATCCTCTACATGCCTCCTCTCTTGAATACTGCCTAGCAGGGGTGGCTCCTCCATAGGGGCAGAAGAGTGCTGCCCCTCAACCCCCCCGCGCAAGCAGTGCCAGCTGCAAACCTTTTCCCAAAACATGATCATAAACTGTGTTTATTATCATTTTTTGGGAAAAGGGGTAGGTGACGTCTCGGGCCGGCCAAACACACATGCGCACAGGGCTCTATCCAGCCCAGCAACACTGTTGCTGGGCTGGAGAGTGCCTGCACAGGCTCTCAGTCTGCCATGTAGCGTCCTGGCTGGGCATTCCCAGCCAATCCTGACACTGCTCTGAGCAGAGTCAGGATTGGTCGCAGGGCAGGCTGGGAGCCTGTGCCTGCAGCCATGAGGAGACGGAGCAGAGCGGCCGGAGCAGTGCAGGAGGTAAGTGCATTTTTTTTAAAATTATTATTTGTTATTTAATTTGTCTCCCCTTCCCCCCGCGCACGCGTGTGCTGCCCCGCCCGTTAAGTGCGAGCAGCAACTGTTGTCTAGTCTAAATCACATGCATAGTTGCTTTAATCCCTAGTATTGTATCTCTGCACATTGGCAACACCTCATTCCTAAGATTACAACTTCTCCTTTTCAAGTCATACCCCTGAAACCGAACAATACCTAATCTCCTGCAGCACATATATTAATACTGTCAACTAATGCATGAATGCACATATACCCCCTTTCAAGATAACACCTATCTCCTATTGAATTAATTGATGTATATATACACACACACACACTGAAAAAAACAAAGGTTACAGGGATGTTATAGTTAGATTCTGAATTTATTTGCACAAAACCATAGAAATTCAGCTCTTATAGTTCGAGTTATTTCAAGTAACTATAACTTGTGCCCTAAGGTAACTATATCTTGCGTCCTTGCCATGCACAGTTTTCTCATCAATAATTTTATTGCAAATGATGCAGTGATAATATCAATGATGTCATAGAAGATGTCATGAATTATATAATATGCCAACATCCTGCGTGCTGCCAACCCCACAGGGGGTTGGTTGAGTGACTGATGTGTATTTTTTCCCACTGGCCCCCGCATCTGCTGTTCCATTGTGGATTTCCACTGGGGGTCAAGTTGAGCCCCACAGATCAGCCCAAACAAAAAAAGGTTATTGCCTATGGCCCCTTCCAGGTGCCATGTGGGTTTTGGGACCCCTGCCCCCTTTTTTCTCAGCCCCAGCTTGACATATCACCCCAAAATGTTCAGGACAGCAGCTGAAGAGAGTGGCAAACTAGTTTTGAAAATTTTGCAAAGATTCGTCAATCAATGCCCGTTGTTGGCAAAACAAGAAAAGCTTTTCTTAGGGACACTAGCTTTAGCTACCGACTACATACCGTGAATGGTAGTCCTACCTCTATGCTTGTGGAATGCCCTGGTTTTTAGTTTTCAAAATCTGATCACACTAAACTCAATAAATAAAAGGACCGGTATAAGTTCATGCCGAAAAACAATAAAGCTAACTTTTGATGAAAACATACCTTGCAGTCGGCTAAGCAGTCCTACACAAACGGAAACAAAGAACAGCGAGAGCACTGGCAGCTCTGAGGTCCTACATGAACAGTAGAACTAAAGAAGAAGAGCAGGGCTAAGGGATTCCGATAGAAAGAATTCCCGCTACATAGTGGCTCTTCAAAAAAAAAAAAAAAAATCCCAGTATTCTGCCAGTAGGTGGCAGAACTGTACACAGAACTGGCAAATGTGACAGCTTATTTACTTTGACGACTGTCAACGGAATACTGTGGGTTCCCGTGAGCGTTGCAAGACTGCTAAATGCTGAAATGGGATATCCAACGCCGACGGATGACATAAAGCAATGTATATAGTTGTACCGAGTGTATACCTCAGATTTATTACTTAAAAAAAATGCTGCATTGCACACACTAGTTTCGAACACTTATAAAGGAGACCTTTGTTCCTACTGGATTTTTCAAATAATACTTTCCATGCTTATGTTCAATACATATTAGACGGCGGCGCCAAGAAGATGTTAGCTTCCCCTGTATGCCAAGGAAGAGTTCATTCTGCACTGGCTTATTTGAAGTAAATAAGGTAGAGGCCCTACTGATGTATGTAGTGACCGCATTACACACTTAACTGCTGAGATACCACAGTCAACGTCAGTTGCAACTGGTATTCGAAATGCACTCAAATGGTATGGGAACGGTGATCCTTAGTACACTGGGGTCAGTGAGTGGGGAGGTGGGGTCAGTGAGTGGGGAGGTGGGGGCAGTGAGTGGGGAGGTGGGGTCAGTGAGTGGGGAGGTGGGGGCAGTGAGTGGGGAGGTGGGGTCAGTGAGTGGGGAGGTGGGGTCAGTGAGTGGGGAGGTGTGGTCATCACACACAGCTAAAAAAAACACCATATTCTGTAGCTATTCTATTGTCCTTTTGCTAACAGGCATCTGTATATAAAATATAATGTAAACAATTTAAATGAAAAAATCAGGTGATTAAAGCGATCACTTCAGAAGTCTGTGTGGACGCGAGGGTCACCGATCTGAACCCTGGTTGGTGTGCTGTAGAAACATAACCTTATCAATCGGCTGCTGTCGCACAAGAATTCTTTACACTCAACAACTCTGTGAAGACCTAGCTACGTTTCTCAGAATACAATTTATATTGTTGCCACCTCTTTTCATTTTGACATCCAATTCTGATTCCAGTCACTCTAACGACCCGCAGATTATCTCAACAGACGCTCATATTACCTTAAGGATTCTTCAGCACATTGTCAAGGAAGACATGAATGTTTTTACTTGCAAAATTAGGGGCGTGTATACAGGATCTGGTTTCAATGTCTTGCAGACCCAACAAACTTAAAACCCAGGTTATTTCGATTAATTTATGAACGTACACGCCTCAACAGGAGTAGAGATGTTACATTCTGAGCAGTCCTAGCAGACACTGACACTTCTTGAACCCAGTCTGGAGAGTGGCATGGCAACCTCAGCAGATTGAAGAAAGAGACTCAATGGGAACTCGCATTCCACACATACATAACACAAGAAATTACAATGCGCCACAAGGAAATGTCTTCGACACTAGTGTTTAACGTACAAAGAAAGAAGGAAGCTTGTTTCTAGCACTTAACGTCACAGCGGAATATGTATGCTCTTATTTACTGTACTACATATGACTTGTGGACGTTGACATTTAATGTATACATAGGATGTATTCATGTTTGTGTTCCATGCATATCAATGACAATGATGGACGCTCGCGATTAATGACTATAAACAAGATTGAGCCATGGTGTTAAATGTATATGTAGAAATGTATGGGTCCTAGTGTTTAATACAAACAAGTAGAGTTAGGAATCCTCATGATGAAGCTAAAGTAAATGTATATAAAGAAGAGTTATGGTCACTCTGGCTTAGTGTAAATAAAATGAAAATAAGGACACTCCTTTAACGAGTACAGTGATGAGTTACAGATGTTGATTTTTATTCGTACACCGAGGAGTTATGGAAAATTAGTTTAATGTGCCAGTATAAGCGGTATGACGCAAATGCCAGATGGATTTCTTGATTCAGATGTAATATTCTTAAAGAGATGCACGAGTCTGTTTCCAGGAGACCTTGGGTAGTGAGTGATTTTTTAGCAGTATTGTGCGTTGTTTAACACACCAATATTAGGGCACAGCAGTTGTATGGCCAAGTTACTCCCCTCAGGCACTTGTCTCGCCAGGGTTTGCAAAACTGGGCAGCCAAGGCTTGCCATCGGGGGTATTAGCTGTTAGTAAAATCTTTGTGAATCAGTTCCTGAATTCCTTTCAGTGGAGGCGACTAACATTTGTAGTACATCTGAACTCAGGATTAAGCAAGGAGCCTTGTGAGAGTAAGCTACAGCAAAAGCTTTGTGAATCGGGCTCTCTGATACAGCATGACACATTACATAACACTCAAACTCAACTTCCAGTAAGTACTACAAATCCAAAGAATAACAGGACCTTTACGCAACAGTAAGTATTAAAAACAGTTAACAATTATGATACACTGTGAAAGCAAAATATGCTGCTGAGGTACAACCCTAAAGATTTTACAGTGTTTACGTGCTAGGTTACTAAATAGCACTGGGTCCCACATTGTTATCCTCAGTGGCAGTGCTCATGACCCCATGGCTGTTTTCGGAACTCATTGGTTTTCCTACAGTGCTTGTGAATACAGTCCCAGTCAGTGGAGAACACTGACAGACAAATAAATTCAACACAATAAGGATAGCCCTAGATTTGTATATCTGTATCCACAATCTATTAACCTAAACTGGTTCACTCCATGGGCTGAAGACCAGGCTGTTGAGTTTAAAGTGAAAATTGTAAAAATGTACCTGAACACCAAGACCCACCAACCAAACAATAATTCCACATAAACCAAGAAAATGAATGATTTGGGTGCCAAAGAATCTCGATGTCCAGTTCCAGAAAACTACCTGAGAAACAACATCCAGTGTGCCGTTGAGATGTAGTTCAGTTTGAGTCCATTAAAGTTCCAACTGGCTTTACTGTTTTTACAGGAGGTCAGCTGGAGTGGTGACTCTAGACTTTGATTTGTCCAGGTACAGGTAATTGAATATTTGTTGACATCCGAAATGGGCTACCACTAATGTCATTCATTTGGAAAACGTCTGAGGAGTGGATTTCAGGCCAAAGGGAAGCACTGCATACTGGTTGGTAATGGGATGTCCTAACTATGAATCTTAGGTATTTTCTGTGTAATTTCACAACTGGAATATGGAAGTAGGCATCTTGCAGACTTACGGCTCACATCTTTCCTAAGATGTGGTAAAAACTTATGGAATGCTAACATACAGAATGTTTCCCTTTTGATCCACTAGTTGGCCATCCGCAGGTCTCAAATTGACCTGAATTCCTCCTTTGGATCTTTTTTATGAAACATAATAGCAGCTTCTTTTTTATACACCTATATTGTTTAAGAACAATTGTTATTTACCAGCATCATACAACAATCCTGATTAACGCAGATATGAACAATAAATCACAGGCATAGTCAGAGATCAAGCTACATTGCATGTGTACATACCATATGTCCATTTGATAAGCAACCATGATATTCTTTAACTTCAATTTAAAATGTTATTTAAGCACACTCTAATCTTCAACAGCAATACAACTGAATTTCTTGTCTATTAGGCTTGTGTACCAGGAGGTCTTATCCTTTGATTCCCCAGATTTTATTTTTACTGTTTCATTTGTTTCGGGATGGTGGACAACAAAATGGTTAATTACTGGTAGGAGTAGTTTTGCAGCCTGAAGAGCTTTCTGGATTCACATGCTTTGCATTATTCTGCCATCTATTGGTTGGATCTGGAATTGTCTTTCTTCCATCTTTATTTTCCTTTTTAGGGTCGAGCCTGCGTTGCATGCGCTCGCGCATGCGTATCGCAGCGAGACGCGTTAGTGTTTAGAAAAGGTCTTGGAGCCTTGTCAACGTCACGTCAGTGTTTTTTATTGGTTCGTGGGCTGGCCTAATAAAATCTGCTTGCTTTCATTAGTCGAAGGCACCCATACGTTATGCCTTTTCCGGGGGCTAGCCATCCTCGAGCGCAGCGACCAAGTACAGAAAACAAGCGAGGCTCGCTGTTTTCCATCGGGCTCGTGGACTTCTTTGTCTCTAATTTACGAGCGCGATCTCGCTTGGCAGAAGTCGAGCGCTTTACATAGTTAATTTCACTTTTTCGGGTTATGTACATAAATGCACTTTTGCCCGATAGGTGAAAAGTCGGGTTAGGAGTTTACAACGCGATCAGCTCTAACATGAGCAAACGCGAGACCCGTTGCATTGGAAATGCTTGTTGTTGTTGTTGTGGGCACCGTCAACCACCATTTGGTGGTGTGCCCCTCCCCTGTATGACGTGAGACGGCGCCCGATGTTTCTGTGCGTAGTAGCCATCTTCAGATTCTTTTTCTCCATTTACCTTTTCTTATTATTTTTATTCTTCCTTTTTCTTTTTACTCCCCACATTGTTGCAATTAATCTTCTCTTTCTGGGAGTTGGGTGGGTCGCATGTGAATCCAGAAAACTTTTTGGACTGCAAAAGTACGCCTACTGGTAACTATTTCGTTTTGCAGCATGAATCCTTTTCTGGATTCACATGCTTTGCAATAGATTATGTAGCAGTATCCCCTCCTTTGGGTTGGTTGCGTTGAAATGAGGTAGCATTTGCAAACAGGAGCTGTAGTACTCTGTCTCATCTGTGCCTGTTTGTTCAACTGAATGTCCACACAATAGGTTTTGTGAATGTGTGAGGATTTGTTCATGTCCCTGCGGCGTAGATTGTTTTACAGGTACGTTTGCTAGGAACCCTAACGTTGTGCCCTTCTTCCCTGTTGAGCGTGCCCTTGGATGTGTGGGTAGCATCAACCCTGCCCTTCAGTAGCACATTTGTATTGTTTCTACAATCCATCTTGATATTGTTCCTTTTGTTACTGGTGACCCCCTGGTTCCCCTTGCGCAGGATACAAATAGTTGTGTTGGGCTCTTTCCATTTGTGTTTGCGGTTTCTTGAAGAACATTGGTAGTTGTATGCTTAGATTGACATGGAAACTGCTGACAACCTTAGCTAAGAACTGAGGGTTGGCCCTGAGGACCACCTTGTCTTTGCGTATTTGGAAGTACAGCTCCTGTATTGTTAGCGCTTGCAGTTTGCTGACTCTTTGCAGTGAAATGATATCGATTAGAAATGCGGTTTTGAGTGTGAGTGAATTGAGATCTGTTTTGCGTATAGGTTCAAATAGCTTTGTCATTAAATGTGTAAGGACTGTGTTTAAGTTCTACATTGGTGGAGCAATTCTCTTTGGTCCCTCTAAGAACCTCTTCACTACCGGTGATGTAAAGAAACTATCACAGGTGCCTCTGGTATATGCTACTACTGCTGCTAGGTGTACCTTCAATGATGAGTAGGTTAACCCACTATCCAGCAGATGAGAGAGATAGGTTAATACTGTCCCAAGTTTGAATTTGTTTCCATGTTCTGGTTGTCTGTGCACCAGTGGATATACCTTTTCCATTTTGCTGAATAGCATGATCTTGTGGTAGACTTTCTTGCCTCCCTAAGAACTTCCATTGTTTTGGGCATTAGTTGTAGATGTTCGAACTCTATGTATTCAGGTGCCAGGCCACTAGGCGGAGTGGTATTGGTTCCAGGTGGTACTCTTTTTCCCCTTGCATCGTTTGCAGGTCCTTCTTTGTCTTGATGTTGATCATTTATCCCCTGGATAACTCTAGCAGGTCCAAGTAAAAAGTGTGTCTGGCCCACTGGAGGGCTATCAGGATGAGATTCATCCCTGGCTGTTTGGCTTTCTCCAGCTACTTCCTGTATTAAATGGATCAATGGAAAAGCGTAACCAAATCTCCCTGACCAGTTTAATGACTGGGCATTCCCCTCTGTGTGGTGGTGCGAAAACCTGGAGATGAAGTTTTGCATTTTGTGTTTTCGGCTTTTGCAAACAGGTCTATGGTTGGTCTTCCCCAGACCTTGAATATACTTTCAAAGTGTTACTGGATTCAGTTTCCCTTCGTGTGAACTGCTTTCTTTTCTGCTTAGTCTGTCCGCATCCGTGTTGTCTGACACCCCTTAAAATTGCCCACAGCCAAATCTCCTGCAATAGTTTGCTCAGTGTGAAAGACTTTGTACCTTGCAGCGCTATGAAATGGCAGAACCTGTATTACCAAGCGCTATATTTAAAAAAAAAACAAAAAAACAAGCTATTTCCAGACTGCTCCAACAGGCATCAGAGAAAAAATCCTAGGGGCGAGGATGTGGCGTAAGGGCCAGAAATGCCGACTTTGGATCTGGGGAACACAGATCGAGTCTCAGCTTCAGCTCAACATCCTGTGATTCTGGGCAAATCACTTAATCTACCCTTGCTACCAAAAATAAATGTGTTCTTGTGTAACGTAACCGGTGCTCATGTAATATCTTTGTATCGAGTTTGTGCTAACTGACTATTTGAAGAGGACCATTTTACATCCAAAGGGTAGATTTCTTTTGCTATCAAGCTTGAGGCCGTGAAGTGCCTGGGTCTGGATTCAAGACTCTTTTTCCACCATTTTGGAGACAACACCTTTTGCCATTTTCTTGCCTAGAACTAACCTATCTGCTTGGAAGATGACCCTCTGGAGGTTATCAAGAGCACGTGCTATCGCCTAGGATTAGGCTCTACTCAAATAAGTTGGTTAATGCACCTACTGCAGAGGTCTTGACAGATCGAGAATGTCACAGATTACAATCCTGACACAGCTTTTTCACCGCTTCATCTCTGCAAGGTCGATGCCCATAAATGATAGCAATTTTATTAAGAATGGCACCTGCTTTTCATCGCTATGAAATGGCAGAACCTGTATTAACATGCGCTATATTGTAAAAAAAACAAGTTTTTCCCAGATGGCCCCAATACACACCAGGCAAAGAACCCTGGGGGAGAGGGTGTGGCGTAAGGGCCAGAACTGCCGACTTTTGAGGTGAGGAACACGGCTTGAGTCTTGGCACTAGCTCACCATCCTTTTATTCTGGGCAAATCACTTAATCTCCCCTTGCTACCAAAAATGAATGTGTTCTTGTGTAATGTAACCAGTGCTCATGTAAAGCACTGTAATACCTTTGTATTGAGTTCCCGCTATATAAAACTGCAAAAAAAAAAAAAAAAAGTGCTCCAATACCTTCATGTCTAGCTCACACTACATAAAACTGCAAGTACATAAATAAATAAATAAATAAAAAAGCCCCCACAATCATCACAAAGAAAAAGCAAGATATCTGAAACCAAGGAAGACAAAAAAAAAACAACTTGCCGCCATAAGCGAAACGGCAAGGCAAAAGAAAAAATATAGTTTGCCACACTAAGGTACACGCCCGATTGTGCAATAATCCATGTCACAGGGTCAGTCTTTAAGGCTGTAACAAAACAGCCTCAAGGCAGGACAAACGTAAAGCATTTGCCAACGACATCAAGGGATTTTTTAAAGGCAGGCCCAGGACCAATTAAAGTGATGGATGTGGTTAAAGCCCACAGAATAGATGACAACATGTCGAGGAGAGCAGCACGTGCGCTCTGCTATGCTCGATCTAAAAAGGGATGATTTCAGAGAGAAATAGCTCTGAAACAACAAGTGTGAAAACGTTCAGCATGTTCCAGGATCCAACTCACATGCTAGAAAAAAGAAGTGAGTCTGTAGAGGCGAATGAGGTACAAGGCATCATTGGTAGTGGAAGCACCTAGGAACTTGAACCGGCAAGGTGCTTTTCCGAGTCTTATAATGTAAAACTATCACGCTGTCCTTTTCCTAGTTACTTAGGCATGTAGCCAACAGTTTATGTTATAATTGTTGTGGTGTAATTTTGAGAAAGGGTTGACACTTCATACACTGGAAAATCTTGCCTGGGTTCAGCAGTTGGAGGGCCTTCTGCAACATCTGGACATGTTGGACTCTGCATTTTTTATTCAAATACCAATATATAAATTGATAATGCAGGGTCCCTGTAAGCAGTGGGGAAATATTTTAATCTTTATGACTATTAATGATGATCCTTCAGGGCAGAACACAGAGACAGGCTGGGGCAACCAGAGGGATCAGGTTGCTAGGTAACATCCCACAGAGGCAATACTGCTGAGAAGGGCAAACCTTCACTGAGCAATGCAATGGATGGTGAAATACCCCACATACACTAGGTGTCTCTAATTGGAAAGAGGGGACCGTTGGCAGCTAAGACGTCCACTGTGGATAGATGACGGACTGCAGGAGAAACCCAACACATTGCAATACACTCATGGTGTCCCGATGGGCACCTTGTGTTCAAACTGACCAGTAAAGCACACAGACACACACGGGCACATACTGTGCATCATATGAGGATAGACAACAGACTCCACTTTTCGAGAACTGAAATGACATTTACAGAGGAGAATCAGTATTTAGTCCGCACCCTTAAATGAAAATTGCTGTCACTTGTTATTCACCTCATGGTCTGGAATGAGGAGGCATTACCCACCATCACTTGGTTGCAGGGTACACTTTGGGTGTATTCCCTTCTAAATAAGCCTAGCTCTGCAAACAATTAACTAGCCTCAAATATAAAGCATATCTAGTGGAATCTCAGGCTGCCCAGTTCAAAGGAGCAAGAACAGGGTTATTCAGAAAAAAAGAAATCTGGCAGGGTGGCACAGTCTTAAAAAAAACATGCAAAGGATTGCCGTCATAAGGGATCCCTTAACTGTACTATATATACAAAGTCATTAGGAATGTGATTTTGTAAAGCATACAAAGTAAATTTATTGATACCTACATTCAATGTACATCAATAGGGACACCGATATTTGATTAATGCATGTAAAAAAATGAAATCTGGACGTTGGTGTTTAATGTAAACAGGGATTAGTTATTGACACTCGTGTTTAGTAAATATATATTAAGAGACACTGTGGGCATTTCTTTTTTTATCTGTAGAAAATTAGCCCTTGTTGATCATTTTGATTGTCTAAAATGTAAAGCTACAGATGCTCAAGTTAACTGTACATCTATGCCTGCTACGGGCATGTATATTCAGCGCATGTGACAGAATATTATTGAAGCCTTTATAATACATTTAAGGTTAGCTGTAGATACTTATGATTAATGAACTGAAAATAATTAATGCACGATTAGGTACTCACGTCATTTCCTTCAGTTTCAAACTGCTCGAACTGCAGTGATATGCGATACTGTGTGGGCGCCACCAGCTGCCAGATACAGTTCTTATTGGGAGGGTACTCCTTGGGCCAGCCTGGGCTGGTAATTGAGCCATTTAGTTTGGTGAGGAAGCCTCCGCAGGCAGCTGTTGGTATTAGAGACGAGGATAGCAATGAGGGCACCGAGAGAACAGGATAAAAGAACCATGGAACAGAGACCCGGAAAGGAGGGGAGATTTTCGTTTGGAAAAGGGCAGCAAACAAGACAAAGAAAAGGCTGATTAGTGACGGGCCAGGATAAAGGGGAAGAGAGCAGAGATGACCATAAGAGCAACAAGAATACGAACCCACAAAAGTGATGAGAGATGAGCAGAAATGCTTAAGTTGACAGAGAAAAGAGAGGATACAGGATATGAGATGTGTTGGGAGAAGACAAGATAGGAGATGAGAGTCAACAGAGGAGGCTGAGAGAGGTCATGATCCAGGACGGGAAGCAAAAACATCAGGTCACAAGCGTACTTGAGAAAGCACTGGAACTGAGAGGCATGTAGAGCAGGTTGAGAGTACAGAATACAAGGAAGGAACAGAAATCCAAACAGCAAGGGCAAAAGGACAGGATGCAGGTTAGATGATCAGAACCAACGATTGTAGACTAGAAGAGATTGCTAAGAAGAAACAGAGATAAGAAACTGCCAATGCAGGCCAGGAGAGGACCGGGCAGATGTCAAACAAGATAGATTAATGTATCAGAGAGAGCAGAACACAGACAAAATCATAAATAGTATCTTTAAAACTTGAATAAAGAGGGGATACCGCCTAAACGCCTGAGTCACAACAAAGCCTGTAACAGTAGCTTGCAGAGCACACAAACAAACTGCAACCGCTTCCTTACAAATGCATATGTGCCATATGCTGCTCTCACCCATCGTCATCCATGCAACTGGAAGGAGAAACCCACAGCCTAAACTTGGCCGGTGTGTGAGTGAGTAATGGGTGCAAAGCTATATTCAGATGGTCTCTCGGGCTGTGCAACCACTGCTTTATATTTTTTCAATGCAAATGAGAATGCTTACCCAAAAAAGTAGAAGAATTACGCTGATTAATCTCAGAAGGTGGTAATTCTGCAGAAACAGCAGTCGCCCAATATCTAAATTGGGTTGGCAAGTATGCAAATACCATTTCAGACCAAGAATCTACAGTGCAACTTCACTTTCCGTTTCATCAGGTAGAGACAGAAAGAGGACTAGGGTGCGTGGCTCTGTCCTGTAATAGTGCAGGACTGCATTGGTGCACAGCACAAGAACAGCAGTAGCACTGATGGAAATAAAAGTAAACGGGAGTAACGGGTGCATTTTAATAAGGGATAAGTAGGGTTGCCCGTTAGAAATCATAGAGGAAAACAAGTTATGCCACCGTCTGCCTGATGAATAATTAAAAATTCAACAGAAGGAACACTCGCAAAAAGGGTTTTAGGCATAAGTGATTTGCCAATGACAAATCAAGAGATGAGAATCGAGGAGTAAGAGCAGAGAGAGGGATGAGTCATGAGAGAAAATAAAGAATATATCAGGAAACGGCCAGGAAAAGAATATATCAGGAAACGGCCATGAGGGAAGAAAATAAAAGGAGAAATGGAAAAATGCAAACCAACCCAGCAGATACTGCTGGATAAAGCTTCTGGACAGATACAGCTTAGATGCTATTGACAAACAGACACCCTCCCCTTCCTGTGAAAGCACAAACTAATGATGCATTGCTGGAGGAAGCTAACAATTGCTTGAAAGTGCTTTTGATTAAGTTCATGTAAGCGAATCTCTAACACTGCCACGGTAGTACTACTGCTCCAGTATGCCTGCTAGGAAGATACCGAAACAAGCAGAACAGTGCTAGAAGCTCACCCTAAGGGACATTGTGAGCATGAAATTAACACTGAAGCCATCACTGACAGAAATTCAAACTGAAGGCAGTCCTAAAGGAATTTCCCACAACTAGGGTCTCCATCATATGTTCCTGGCAACTTGTTGTGCTGCAGTTATGCACTCACCTTCACACTTGCGCTTGTCCGCGGCCAGCTCATACCCAGGTTCGCAAGCACACTTGTAGCTTCCCAGGGTGTTGACGCAGCGCTGCTCACAGCCTCCATTGTTCGGTCGAGAGCACTCATCTACCTCTAGGAAGAAAAAAGTTGAGGTAAGGAGGAGGATTGACCAAACAGCTTACGATTATATGGGAGGAAGACCACACAGCCCATGATCTTCACCACAGACAAAATACAACCTCCATCAAGCATAGATCAGGCTCACACACATGCTCTATCATCTCCACTAGGCAGGCTAATTTGTCCATGAATTGTTGCCACTGCCACAAAAGACCTGCACCCTCCAAGCATGTGACATGCAACCTCGACTACTCGCTGCCCCAGACCTTCATCATGAAGGACCACTCACCACAATCCAGCAAACAACCTACCTTTAAAGAAGTTAACAGCAAACCCTGCCTTGTTGATGGAGCCATCAGACACAAACTTCATCCACAGCTTGTTGGATGTGCTCTTGATATCATCAGGTTTGTCATAGCCGCAGTACCGTCCTACAAGGGGGCTGGACTCGCTGCTGCCATCCCGGATTTCCAAGTAGTCATATGCACAGCTATCATGTCTTTCAATCTGTAGAGTGCATGTATGAAGAGAGCATGTCACAAAATTCACTTGGTACAACTGTAACATTATTAGCAATGAGCAAGAAGGTGAAAGTGTGTGACCAGTACTTCATTCTCCCTCCCTTTTCCCTACCACCCTACAGAAGACAGGATGATCAATATAGTGCTAAACAATTCTGCGGCTCCCGGCAGTACTCCTCTCCAAGTCTTCCAGCACCACGGATCCTGTTCTCGGCCCTGTGAAGCAAAGTAACTGTAATGTAAATGAAGGTCCAGCTCTCTGTGCTGTGTTTTGGTCCCTCCTCGTTCTGCTAGTCGACATTGTGGAATCCTGTAACAGCCCACACTCCACTCTTTGTGCTGCATGACAATGTGGTGCCTCACTGTAACCATGGCTCCATTCTATGTGCTGACCAACACTGCAGTATTGACGTCCATTTTTCTGTATTGTGTTGTTATCCACTGAAGCAGCAAAGAGCACTCCTAATCCTTGCGCCATTTGATGCGTGCACTGTAGCACCTTGAAGTACCCTATGGTCTGTGTGTATAATGCCATAATTCCCTGCAGTACACAGATCTCTGCCAGATGTACTGCACAGCACTTTAGCAACTACTTTACCCAGGGCACAAGTTGAGGGTACACGAGGGTGGACGCCGTCCACCCACTATTTTTAGAGGGTGGACGTCGCCCACCCTCCCAAGAAGTTGGGCCCCACTTTAAAATATGCTGAAGTCGTCCCGGTACAATTTTTAAACACTGGGACACATTCAGCAGTGCTGCACGTTGTCTGCTATCGATCCCATCCGAGCAACAACGTGCAGGCAAGGAGGGGCCCTTCTTGTTTGAAGCTGCAGCTCCGCCCAAAACAAGACTGATTCATGCCTCCTTCTGTTCCACTATCCTGCCCCGGAGCTATCTAGGGCCTAAAATCTATATGTAAATGCAGTGGAAGAGAAACAAAAGCACATATGTTGTTAGCATTTCACACTTACTTAAGAGAGGCAGGAGTTTGACTTTGTTCAGTCCCTGTAAATATGCATTCATTGTAGGAATGTCAGATATCTTGCTCTGTCCCAGTGGTTACACAAAATAATTTAAATATGATTATTTGTTTTTTAATTTCATTTATAGCGCTATTCATCCCAATTCAAGGTGTCAGAGCACTTTACATCACGCATATACATTACATTGACAACAAACCATACACGTTTGTAAATTAATTACCAGGATACATTACATAAGGCAGAGAAGGTTACAAGGTGTAGGTGTAGGCTATCACTGTTCATAGCTCATTGTGCACCAATTAGAAGGATTACAATGCAACTGCAAGTAACAAAGAGATCTCTATGTCAAAAGCAGTAACCCACTTGGCTATGTACATAAAATAAAAATCTATCATCTGCATTTTACATGATGTGCTTTGCAGGAGACATTTTAACCCTCTGTGCTTTGAGTTAAACCTGGGACTAGACAAAACACAGATCTTTCTCACAAATGCATTAACCACTAGAGTTATCTTATTATTATTCCCGCATATTCACTGAAAATAATAAGATCTCTGCAGCAGGTGTTTTAACCTGATAAGATATTTTAAAATTCAGACTTTGCAACCAACTAAGCAGAACAGATTTACTGTCATGTTTCTCCTTGTTGCCTATTTTTTTTATTTTTGTGGCACAGGTTAAAAATAATAAATGTGTAAGTCGAGGCCCAGATTTTGCGTCTGGGTTGTGTCACTTTTCTGGCACAAAATCCATTTTGGGATTCACAATACCACAGCCAAATTCTGTTTGCTTGGCTTTGTAAAGAAAAATAAACTAACCCATGCAGCACACTGCCCTGCCACCATTACCTTGCGCCAGCTAGGCATTACATGCATGGTGCCTGGGCTTTCAAGTGCATCCACCTATGTATTTTGACACAAACCTATATTTGCAAACTGGTGAGTCTGCCTGAGGTTGACGAAACAAAGATAAATATCTATTTCTTTTTGCTATTTCCTTTTTGCATGTATGCTACATTCAACAGCACACATTCAATGAGGAAACAGACTCATAGGATAGTTTTTGCGTGTCTTTGTAAAAAAAAAAAAGAAAAAAAAAAAGGCAGCACATTACGCTGCCTTACATTACCAGGGAGGCATTACATGGGTGGTGCGTGAGTGTTCCCATCCATCCATGTATTTTGTGTATAAATAATATACATAGTCTTCCCAAGGCAGGCACACTAGGTTAGCTCTCCCGTCCCACTTCCTTGTCAAAGTATTATGGGTATTCCCAATTTATGTGAGGCGACATTCCAGCTAGGCCCCACTAGTGAGTTCAGGTCTTTGACTTTCACGAAAGCCATTAAGGAACTTCTAAGTGCTTCCTCGCCATAGTATGTCAGTCAGAGCAAGTTGCCCAAAGGCATGGCAACCCAGTATTCAGTCTTACACGCTATCACTGAAGGGAAGATTTGGAGTGCCCTGGCTCTGGATGCTACAGAAGAGGTGCTCCACCGCCTATGTTGTTAGTCTCCCTGAGTTTCAGTGTCAGGTTGTGGATCCTTCTGAATTGCTGGGTAGTTAGAATCTCTGCTTTTCTGTGGGTAATGGCTTGCTTGCTTCTTTACAGCTGCACACTGCTCCAGGATGACAAGCCTTCCCCTTCATCCCTGCCCCCTCCTGGCATATGGGATTCGTAACAGCGCACACAAGGATGCAGGCCCCTTCAGGTCACAGCATTGCACAGGGCGACAGCCCTCTTTTTGTTAGAGCAATGCACCAAAGCGACAGCCCTCAATCATCGCAGCCCACACCTGGCATATGGAGATCATGGGCAGCACACTGTTTTTTTTTGTTGCATTTTTGCATTCACTTTGTATAATTCAGCCACTAATGGACATCTCTTTATTTCTCCTCTTTCACATCAAAGGTTAATGATCGGTCTTTAATTCTTGGTGCCTGGGGGTAAAGTGAGGCTGACAGACAGAATTCACATGAAATTCAAGTGCCAAGTGCATCCTAGATTCTTGTCATACATGGTGCAACATTACAGCCAATTAAATCAAACACAAGTTAGAGATTTGCCTAGGATCATACAATTGGTCAAGCTGAGAAGTCGGGATTAATCCCAGGTTTTCTGCTTTCACACTGTTTTATTTATTACAGATGTACTTATGGCGCATGTCTTACTTCTAATTAGGGCCAAACCCATGTGTGGTTGTGTGCCCTAAGATAGTTTGATTATTTGTGAATTGGTATGCTTTATAGGGGCCATGTTTTTACAATGCATATTTTTAAAAATGTTTCTGTTATGTGTTTTATATACAATTGCAGTAAACAGGATTTTAGTATTTGTTGTGTTTAATGTTTTTCATCAGACCTGAAGAAGCCCCATTGTCTTTGTGTCAAAAAGTGTTGGCTGTGTGTCACTTACATTGTGGCCTTGATTGCCATCTATATTACCAGAAAGAAATAAAGAATTTCACTTTGACTTTGAATGAGCACCCGTCTACTTGACGTACTGATTAATTGGTTTGGATTTAACATATGTAACATTTAGCTTCTTCTTGGACAATTTAAGAGTTGTGCTATTGTTTAAGGAGAGACTCTTCCCTTATTTTTGTATATTATTTCTGGTATAATTTGGTTTTTCTGAACGGTTAACCCAGACAGAGCACCTGTGTTGTGGTGCAAGTACAAATTCCACATCTGTTATCAGCTTTTGAGATTTTCATCAAATGTTGGCAAGTTGTTGCCCTGTGGGGCACAGGTGGTGTTCTTTGCTCTTCTCACACCTACCTACTGAAGTTCAAGTGCAAAATTTGTGATGTACTGCATTGTAACACAATATCAGAGGGTAGCATTTTTGTTATAACACCCTTCGATCTGGGAGACTGCTGTAATTCAGAGTTATGCTATGCATGAAATGAAAGATCATGTGTCCTGACTCTTTCAGTTGCAGTGAACAGGCGAGCCCACAGGTCAGTGTTACTATAAATGAGTAGGTCAAGTAGACCGTCTCCAGTGCACCATTTTTGCAGTGTAGCAAGATTAGGATATACAAATTTCTTTTTAGTGAGCATAGTTTAGTGTAGATTCTGTTTACTGGCCATAGTTTGTGGGGCAATTCCTACGTCTCCCCACTTGGGTAGTTTTTCTGTGCGAACTAGCAATATTTCCTTCTGAGAGTCAATATCTTTTTGAAAGTGCTAGCTGGGACTGAAATTGCATGTGCCTTTTTCTAGTGAGTTACCTTTGTCACCATTCCTATCTCATTTTTTCTGATACTAGGTGGCTTACACTTATTTCTATGTGAACTACTGATACCTCTTACTTTGAAATTTATGGTTCATTCTTTGTATGGGTGCTCTGGTTATACTCATTTCAGGGCGAGCCGTCAGGATGCACTAGTGAATGTGAGACTAGCTTAGATATAGTTATGCCAGCTGTAAGAACATGAGAGAAGTCTGTTGCTAAATGTGGAGGAGACCTTTTAGGCGGCAGCTCGTGATTTGTCAAAACATCAATGCAGAGTCCCACACTTTTTCTTAGGGTCCCATTGCTGAATGCCAAGGTTGCCATACCTTTTCTTTCAGTAGACTACACTTGCAGGTTCTTTTTTCATCCCCTTTTCTTCCTTGATCATTATTTTCCTATCTCTCTTTCTCCTTTCTTCCCTTTCTGTCTTTCTATCTTCCTTTGGGTCGTAGGCTGTTGGTGAAAAATGAGCCTCAATCTTCTAAAATAAGTGCAGGTGCCCACCACAGACACATTAAGTGGTGGGTATGGCCAAGTAACCATACTTCGCATAGGAGAGCGGTACAATCTCTGGAGGGCGCAGGCCGCTAAAGCAATCACATCTAAATGGAAATGTGCTGCATATGGAATATTATGCCTGGTGGTGAGGAATAGCAACAGAGTTAGTTTGTTCAATCCATGGGTAAAGGAAGGTTTAACAAAAGGCAAAATTGTTTTATGTGTAGCTAACAAAAGCATGAGTCTTCCCCCTAAATCAGGAGTGTCTGCATGTATACTTGTAATGCGCTCAAATGTACTCATTATATACCTGCTAAACATATATGTGACGTTTTAAGACCCAATGTCCCTTTTTATGATGTCACTTCCCGTAAAGTCCTTGGTTGTGATGTCACTTCCTGTGGTGTCATGTACGTGATGTTACTTGCATACTGCCTAACTTGGTTAGTGCTCCCACTTTGTTTTTTGGACTTGTGCCCTGACTGTACCCCAGTCCATGTTATCAGTGTTGTAGTGTACTATAGGGTGAGCCAGTCCATTGGTACCTGCTCCCTGCTGTGCAATATGAACAGTAACAACCTGCTACATTTCATTCTCTGATCTGTGCTGCATGGCACTGTAGAGCACTGAAAAACCTTGACCACTGCTCTGCAGTGCACTCTAGGGACCACAACTTCCAGCTCCAGACAGTATACACATGAAACTATAGGGTGTTGCAGGTTTTACATTCTTTCTGTTGGAGCTGCTTGGCACCTTAGCATTCTACTGAATACGAACATCACTGCTCTCTGTCCCTTATAGCCTTGTGGCACCCCCAAAGTAGGATTGTCCCCGATCTCTGTGCTTTCTAGTGTCCTGCTGGAGGGAGACTGGCTGGAACCATACCTCGAAGGACTGAAAGGTGAGGCCAACGTGGAAGCCCTCTGATACCACGATTTTCCAGATGCACACTTTGCTTGGTCGGTAATCGTCGGGGTAGTTTGGAGATTGGATATGACCATTGTCTTTTTTTACATCACCTCCACAGATCGCTGAATTAGAAGAGGAAAAGAAAAAAAGTCACATGTCTCTACCAACAGACTTGCAGCTTAATATGTTATCGATATACATGCTGTGCTTGTTTCTTCACCCAGTGGCTTGGGCACAACGTTCACGTGACACCTTCCTCTTTCCAGTTAATGTTTCTCTACAGTGCCCCACATTCGTCCTGCAACCTCATGGGGAATACACATTCATAACAGATTTCAAGCTGCAAAACTATTGTTGGAGGTGAATAAAATTTTTGAAGCATGAATCTTTCATATATTAACCAGCGGTGCACAGACAATGAGTGTCATTTATTTTTTGCTGAGTTTGACATATGGTTCAAATGGCCTTAAATAAAACTGGAAGCACAGCTTGTCACCACTCTTATCTGTTTTCTGGTATTTGCACAAGTATATTAATGCACTGCCAAAGTGTGTGTGTGTGTTGGGGGGGGGGTAGATAGTGGGGGAAAGGTGTCCACATACATCAAGCACAGCAAAATTTATTTGTAAAAATATTGAACAATACAATCCATATGCACCAATATTTTTGGGTGAAAAACATTAAAAACATTCTAATTTTCACATGTTAAAAAAAACTGAGTTCTGAGATTCCTCATTCATGTAGTATTCCCTGTATAATTTAGGGTTCTAGTTCCTACTTTATGAAGTTTGCATTTGATAAGTATTTGCCACATAAATTTGCATCAGTTTTTGATCATCTGCCATGGCTGAGATTCGTCTTGTGATCGGCCTATGCCAATTACCTCAAAAATCTACAGAAGGCTAAAAGGACACTGTTCCCACCCACTTTTTATATGTTAAAACACTGAAGCTGTGATGTCAATCTCTACTGCCACCATTTGATGAGAAGCACTCTTTTGAATGCCACCAGTAGTGTACCCACAATCCTTAGTTTCAGTACATTTAAATATTGTCACAATTCTTTGCTCGCCACTCACTCTTGGTCTTTGGTCTTGTGTGTGGGCCTACGCCACATCAAAAATACATCTGTCCCATTGGTGAGTCAGGGTCCTGGGTCTTAGGATGTTCTCTTTGATAAACTTTCCAACATCTATCAATGCACGGAGGCTTCACCTGCCCCTCAGTGTAACAAATACTACTTCCTCCAAATCCTCCAGAGGCGGACACTATTGCTGTTGTATTAGCACTGGTAGTCTTCCGCTGGCCAATAGGTAAATGTATGGTTCTATCATTCCCAACAATTTCACCACTTCTCATGCTGTCTAGGACTGTAGTCTAGCAAAGGAAATTAGTTGTCACCAGCTAATCACCTATATAATGATAACATGTATGGCATCTGTTGGGAGATGGTTATATACTAGAGACAATCATTTTGTGAACTCTCTTGGAGCACACCTTCCCGCAAATAGCGTAAAAGTGAACTGCTAATAGCTTTGCCTACCATGAAACTCAGGAACCTCTTGTGCCCTCTGTGCATTACAATGTGGGGGTATACCTCCTTCAGACCTATCGTAATCACAAAACTGCTCTTCTATATGAGAAAATGACACGAAGAAGAGCTGGCACTTCAAGTGTTTTTGCTCCAACCATTGGCGAAGGAACCATACAAATAAAAGACCTCAACAAGCTTGTCCATTTTTTGTGTGAGTGGGGCAACAGAATGTTTCCAAGCACACAGTTCTCTGGTGTGCGCAAAAATGATGGAAGCTATTAGCCCCAACACACACTTTCATACGGCATATAAACAAAGAATGGAGATTCCTTAGATGATGATTTCAAGAAAGAATGAGGGGAAAATTTTTTGCTCAAATCACTGCATTGTGAAGAACGTTCGTGAAAGCAGAAAAATTAGATAAAACATATCCATTCTTTTGGAACAAAGCAGCAAGAGTCCAACTCCTAAATAGGAAGAATGACATGGTATCAGGTAAGCCACGTCTTCTAATGAGTGATTAGAAGTGGAGGAGGATATATCTGAAAGTTCTTTTTTAAACGCTATCAACCCTGTCATCTGAGGCTTTCATTAAAAGTCCTGTCATACAATTTCAACTCTTATTATACCCAAAAGGTTCTTCAATCAATCAGTGTATTTGTAGAGCCACTACCATCCGTGAGGGTCTCAAGGCGCTGAGGGGGGGGGGGAAGGAGTACAGGGGTGCTGCTACTGCTCAAATAACCAGGTTTTGAGCCGCTTCCTGAAAGTCAGCAGGTCTTCGGTCTGTTGTAGGGGCAAGGGAAGGGTGTTCCAGGTCTTGGCGGCGAGGTGGGAGAAGGATCAGCCTCCGGTATTCGCTCTTCAGATGCGGGGGACAGTGGCGAGTGTGAGGTCGGCTGAGCGGAGTTGGCGGGACGGGGTGCAGAAGGCGAGTCGTCTGTTGAGGTACGCTGGACCGGTGTTGTGGGGCGCATTGTGTGCATGGGTGAGGAGCTTGAAGGTTATCCTTTTGTTGACGGGGAGCCAGTGTAGGTCTCTCCAAAGGGGAGTGATGTGGCTGTGGCGGTGGGCATCGAGGATCAGGCTTGCAGAGGCGTTTTGCATGCGTTGCAGTCGTTTGAGGAGTTTGTCCGGGGCTCCTGCGTAGCGGGCGTTTCCGTAGTCAAGTTTGCTGCTGACAAGGGCTTGGGTGACTGTTCTTCTTGGATCTGTAGGGATCCACCTGTAGATCTTGCGGAGCATGCAGAGGGTGCTGAAGCAGGATGAGGAGAGGGCGCTGACTTGCTTGGTCATGGAGAATGTTGAGTCGAGGGTGACGCCCAGGTTGCGTGCGTGGTTGGTGGGTGTTGGGGCTGCTCCCAGAGCGGTCGGCCACCAGGAGTCGTCCCAGGCTGAGGGGTTGGCGCTGAGGATGAGGGCGTCCATCTTATCTGAGTTCAACTTCAGTTTGCTGTTCCTCATCCATTCGGCGACGGCCTTCATTCCTGCGTGGAGGTTGGATTTGGCGGTGAGGCGGTCCTTGGTGAGGGAGAGGATCAGTTGGGTGTCGTGGGCGTAGGAGATGATGTTGAGGTTGTGTAGCCGGGCGACGCGGGTGAGAGGGGCCATGTAGATGTTGAAAAGTGTAGGGCTGAGGGACGAACCTTGGGGAACGCCGCAGATGATCTTGGAGGCTTCGGAGCGGGACGGGGGGAGGCGGATGCTCTGGGTTCTGCAGGAGAGGAAGGAGGTGGTCCACTCCGGAGCTTTGTCCCAGATCCCTGGGTTGTGGAGGCGTGTGCGTAGGATACGGTGGCAGACATTGTCGAAGGCAGCCGAGAGGTCCAGGAGTATGAGGGCCGCGGTTTCGCCGTTGTCAAGCAGGGCCCTGATGTCGTCGGTGGTGGCGATGAGTGCGGTTTCGGGAACTGTGATGCTGCGGAACCCTGACTGGGATGAGTCCAGGATGTTGTTTTCTTCGAGGTAGTGGGTCAGTTGTCTGTTGACGATCTTCTCGATGACCTCGGCCGGGAATGGGAGCAGGGAGATGGGATGGAAGTTCTTGAGGTCTCTTGGGTCTGCCATGGGTTTCTTGAGTAGGGGTTTGATCTCAGCAAGCTTCCAGCTCTCGGGGTAGGTCGCGGTCTCGAAGGAGATGTTGATGACTTTGCAGAGGTTGGGTGCGATGGTGGCGCTTGCTTTGTTAAAGATGTGGTGTGGGCATGGGTCTGACGGAGATCCAGAGTGGATGGTGCCCATGGTTTTGATTGTGTCGTCTTCGTTCACGTTGGCCCAGACGAGCAGGGGGTCGTAGTTGAAGGTGGGTGGAGAGTCTGAGGAGTCGGTGATTGGCGGGAGTGGTCTGGCTGTTGAAGCTGTCATGGATGTCTGTGACCTTGTGGTGGAAGAAGGCGGCGAGGGAGTTGCACAGATCATGTGAAGGTGGGATGTTGTTTGTGCTGGAGCTGGGGTTGGAGAGTTCAACTCCTTGCTGTTGTGGGGGTTGTTATCCAGGCGGTCTTTGAAGGAGGTTTTCTTGGCCAATCTGATGAGGTGACGGTGATTGCGGATGGCGTTCTTGAAGGTGGCATAGTTGTCCGGTGTCTGTTCGAGGAGCCACAAAGACTTTCTAGTTGATCCCACCCCCAATGTTTTCAGCTCCCTTCTGGTCTGGTCATAAAAAAGGGCTCACGTTGTAACAACGGTGGTACATCAGAAATAATCATTACTTGAAAACTTTTCTTAAATAGTTAACACAGGGTTAAAAACTGCAATCACTGTATTATTATACACTCAAAGTAAAGACTCTTTTTTGCTCTGTTTACAATGTGAGTCCATCAGCCTGCATTTCTTCTTTCACCACCGGTGCAGGAATGTAGTTTTTAAAATGCTATTAGGGTAAACTTATTTGTCAATTCTAGCAAAAAAATCCAGTCTCTTAGAGACTGCTAAAGGGTGTTACTCATCCTATGGACAAATGGCTCCCTGTGCTATATTCTACGAACCATGTTTTCTATGTCATGGTGCTCTGGGTAATGCAGACATCGTGGAATCATTTGTGTTCATGACTTCAATGCAGAAACAAACTAGTTCTTGTGTTGCTATTTTGTGCTTATTCGCAGAGAGTACAGTAGCACAGTTGAGAAAGACCCCCTTTGTGTGCTTTTTAAACTGAGTTAGATTGGGCCAACAGTTGCTGCATGACCAAGGTGAGCAAGGGATTCTATTGGGAAATCTGCCTGAGCATTGACTATCTCAATTTTAAATTTGCCTGCAGCTGGCTGTATCACTGCGTTGTACTTTATCTGGATATCTGGCAGTGAGGATCTAGTAGGGTACCATTTCTCCTAAAAAGTCCCAGTCCTAAAATCATTGCCTAACCTTTCAAGTTCCTCTCGAAGCTGCTTATCTTTCTTCCACAAGAAAGCATGTCAACATTGTGCAAAAATATGTTTGAGGCTCTGAGAAGCCTTTAGAATCAAGGCGGAGGACATCAAAATCATTATTATATGCCCATTACAGGTGTTGATTTCAGTTCTCTCTGCTTTGACTGCTCTAAGATCAAAGGCTTCCAATGTAAGAAATCTCTTTAATGAAAGTGTTAAATATCGCACCCTAGTTTGAGGAGTGCCAAGACTTTGGCAAGATTATCATTAAAAGGGTATAATTTTAAGGTTTTATTAATTTAAGATGATCTCAAATGACTGAGGAGGCAATCTTCATTTCTTCCTTCCTCAAAGTGTAATTGCCCATCTTCTGCCACTTCTACGACATTTTCTGACACAGAACATGAAATAGATGCCTCACCATCTACCTGTACAGCTTAGAATTCTAAAGTTTTGTATCTCATTCAAATAACATACTTGATGTCATGGTGGTTTGTCAGTCTACAAAAACCACACAAAAGCCATACCGAGTCCAGTATTGAGGCTGACTATGAGATTTAGAGCTTATCCACATAAATTCATAACCATGAGAGCTTTATGTTGAGGCCATGAACATAAATTAAAACATTATTTATTACATCTATCAACTAGGAAGTGAATTTGTGCCAAACTCAGTAGGAACATCACCACCAACATGATCCATCAAATGTACCGCCACATTTCTGTCCTCAGGTTTCCACATTATGAAAGCTATGCATCCAGTTGGTGGTGAAAGAAAACAAGGGTAACCTTGTGTTTACTTCTGCAAATAAAGTAGGTCAAGAGGTTAAAGAGTCAGATAAAAAAACTTGTGAGCAGCCTACAAAGTCACAGTTTCAAACAGCAGCAAGGTTGACTCAGCCTTTCATGTTTCAACTGTTGGTTATATATAGGTAAGTTATCTACGCACACAGCTCTCTGTGGCCAGCATATGAAAATGAGTTATTTATCTGAACTATAGTTCTTCAGCATTGGAATCTTTCATAGATTCACATGCTTGAATCATTCCCCGTCGTCAAGATGGGAGTCCCTGGTACCTTTAAATTAAGTAGTACTAACATAGGTTAAACCTAAAGGCCCTTAGGTCTCTCAGTTTAGCATACCACCCTTTAGAACCTTCCTGAGAGAAGCTCCAGTTCCTCAGATTTTCTAAGCACAAGTGAGTAGAGGATATAACAGTAATAAGAGAGGTGAAAGTGAGTTTCTCCGGGTAGGTGGGCGGGCCGCATGTGAATCTATGAAAGATTCCAATACTGGAGAACTAAAGTTACAGGTAACTAATTTTCATACTCCAGTATTTGAACGTTCATAGATTCACATGCTAGAATCAGAGTAGTAAGCAGTATTGATGCACATTGTAGAACATGTATTCCTGATCCACATATATAATCATCACGTCTAAATGAATATATATATAAGTTCTTAAGACCGCCTGGCCCACCGCTACTTCTCCTTGAGACAACGCATCCAGGCAGTAATGTCTGGTAAATGTGTGGCAGCTTTTCCATGTTGCTGCCCTACAAATGTCATGGAGCGGCACACCTGCAAACAGTGCTGCGGATGAGGATACTGCGCGTGTTGAGTGAGCACGAACAGAGGCTTGCAGTGGCTTACCTGCTGCTTGATGGTAAAATCAGACTGCTGAAGAAATCCATCTTATAATGATCTCTTTGGAGAGCGGTTGACCTTGTCTGGGTGCGACGTACGCCACAAATAGCTGGCTGGTTTCGTGAAAGGCTTTGGTCCTGTCCAGGTAGAATTTTATGCATCTTTTAATGTCGAATGAGTGTAGAGCCTTCTCCGCTACAGTTGTAGGATTTGGAAAGAATGTTTTCAAAACTAGAGGCTAGTTTAAATGGAAGTCCAAGGGGACTTTTGGTATGAAACGAGGGTGTGTGCGCAAGATTATTATATCCTGTTTAATCTTTAAAAGGGGATCTTGTATAGGCAGTGCTGGAATCTCACTGACTCACCTGGCTGACGTTAGAGCAATGAGGAGAGCTACTTTCCAGGAAAGGAATTTCATAGAAGCTCTATGGATTGGCTCAAATGGTTGCTTTATGAGTTGCGCAAGAACAATGTTGAGATTACAGGAGGGAGGAGGAGGTCTGAAGGGTGGAAAAACTTTGAAAAGGAGAAGAACCCGATCGTCTAAAAGATGAAATTGCCGCCAGGTGACCCCTTATGGAGGAGTGGCCAAGTCTTGAGAGTGCCAGATGCAACAAAATAAGGCAATATTTATTACAGTGATGTGGAAATAGGATCAATCTGCTGCTGTTGGCACCTCAAACAGAACCTCTTCCATTTACATGAATACGTTTTGTTGGTGCTAATTGCTCAGGCCCTTGATATCTGCACTCCTGTGGATGTCTAGATGTGCGAACTCATGGTGCTCAGGAGCCATGCCGATAATTGCATTGATAGAGGATTTGGATGCAAGACTGGTCTGCTGTTCATTGTCAGCAGATGCAGAGATATTTTTAGTGAGATGCGAGGTTTCACTGAGAAAAGAAAAAGCTCCATGAACCAATGGTGGCAAGACCAGTATGAGGCTATTGATATCAGTGTGCATGGTTCCCTTTTCATTTTGGTTAGGACCCTTGAGATCAGAGGAATGAGCAGAAAAGCGAATGCAAAAATTCCGGACCATGCTACGGAAAACACATTCCTCCATGATTCCCGGTGGTGATGCCAACGTGTGTAATATTGGCATTTGGTGTGTGACCAGCTGGCAAAGAGGTCGAGGTTGGGTGTTCCCCACTGAGAAAATATGTGGTTGACCATGGACTGATCAAGTTCCCATCTGTGACAGGCTGATTTCAGTCTGCTGAGAGTCGACTATCATGTTCTGGCTGCCTGGGAGATGAATTGCTGTTAGTAGTATTCCATGCTGTATGGTCCAGTCCCATATCTCCTGAGCTTCCTTGGAGAGAGGAAGGGATCTTATGCCCCCGTTTGTTGATGTAATGCATTGTAGTGGTATTGCCACTTCTAAACTGGCTATCTTTGGGAGGAGCGCCTGCAAAGCTAGGTGAACTGCTTTTAGTTCTTCTAGATTGATGTGCAGTGTTCGAAACCGTGGTGGCCATTTGCCACTTATTTGCAGGTCCTGCAAAAATGCTCCCCAACCGTCTAATGAGGCGTCTGTGGTGATAACCCGTGGGGCTGGCCGATGATAAAATGAGAGGCCGATGGAAAGATGATGCTTCTGAGACCACCATACCAGAGATTTGGTGATGGCCGGCGTGATCTTGATTTGGTCTTTGAAGCTTCCTGAGACCTGAACCCACTGCAGACTGAGCTGTTCCTGGAAGGGGCGCATTTTGAGTCTGCAAAATTGAACTAGAGGGATGCATGAAGAGCTCATTCCCAATAGAGACTTGTAAAGGCCTACTGAAATGAATTATTTTCTTTGCACTGACTTTGACAGAGATAGCAGTCTTTGTTGTCTTTCTACAGTGGGGCCGGCAATGCTGGATTGAGTGTTCAGGTTTGCCGCTAGAAAAGTGATCATGCGTGATGGTTGTGGTTTGGACTTCTCCCAATTTATAGTTAGACCTAAGCTGTTGAGTAAGGCAATGCTTGTTACTGAGAAGACGTTTGCTTTTATCAGCTTATCGTTTAAGTATGGGTATACTTGATGCTTTCTTCTTCTGAGAAAGGCCGAAATAAGTGCTAGGCACTTTGTGAATATCCTGGGAGCTGTCTTGTGAGGAGGATTGGGTGGAGGTATTTGGACAAACTCCAGCATGTGTCTGCACTTTACCAGTTGTAAGACCCACTGCTCTGATGTTACGGTTTGCCATTGCTGGAGAAATAATGACATTTTTTCCCCTAGATTTAGAAGATGGTTGGGGGTAGCCGGAGCCCTGGATACATTATGACCTGCGAGCCGAGTCCTTAGCTGGACGTCCTCTAGGGGTAGCCCTATTGTAAGCCGCTTGAGGAGGTCGTCTTTGGGAATTTTGCTGGCGAAATTGTTGGGAGGTGGATGTGAACGATGGATATCTAAACTGCTGATAGCCTCCCCTATATGAAGGCATTCCATGTCCTCTCGTAGCACGAAAGGAAGACTTTCGAAACTGCAGTGTTCCCATAGATTTTGCCGTCTGGGTCAGATTTTATTGACTGTAATGCCTCGTCAATATGCTTCCCAAAAAGCACTTGTCCATCAAACGGAAGGTCTAGTATTTTATTTTGTACTTCCGGACTAAATGATGTGGCCTTCAGCCAACCTTGTCTTCTGAGGACAGCAGCCCCTGCAAGCTGACGAAATGCAGTAGTGACTATGTCCATTGCACAGTCAATTATCTCTGCCGATGTGCGTTCTCCTTCAAGTAATATCTTTTTAGCTTGCGCTTTAGTATCCTCTGGCAGTTGATCAATATATGGGACTATGTCAACCCATAATTGCCTGTCATATCTAGCTAAAACCACAAGTGAGTTAGCCGCTCTTACAGTTAGACTGGACATTAAAGAAAATCTCTTGCTGATACTGTTCAATCGTCTTCCTTCCTTGTCCAGAGGTGCGGATATTAGTGCAAAGGGATTTTTGGATCTTCTCTGCGCTGCTTGCATTACCACTGAATCTGGGTGAGGGTGACAAGTTAAGCATGCTGGGGCATCTTCGGGTGTTTTTATATTTTTTGTCTAGGCGTGGAAGCACTGCTGTGATTGTCGCCGGGTTTTGCATGACTTTCAAACCTTCTTCCCATATGTAATTGACCTTCGGCATGGAACATACTGATATTTGGAATGGCTCCTTAAAGTCATATGGAAAGCAGTTTACTTGGATGGCATGGGAAATGCAAATAGTTCAGCAGTCCTTTCCATAAGATTATGGAATCCTCCGATGTCCTCTGGAGGTGAGTCTACTTTTGAAGGTGAAGGAGAAGATGGGGCTGGAATTATATACTCATCCCACTCCGACTGGTTGTCGAGGAGCTTGCTTTCCTCTTGTTCTCCTTCAGATATGTCAGTGCCTTGTGGGAGGGTCATATCAGGCGTGACTACTTTTGCTAAAGGTAAAGTGGTCGGCCTCGGACACAGGGTGGCTACCTGAGAAGTTGGAGATGATAGGGGCTGAGGTTGTACCTCTTCTGTGGCTGGGAAACGCCTTCTATAGTCGGCTAGCACTGCCTGCAAGTCAGTTATTAAAGCGTTTGGCAGATAAAACACTCTTGATATGGTTGTATGAGGGACTGTGCGCTGTTCTGAATGGACCCACATCATCTGATTCATCGTCACCCTCAAGAAGGTGATCTGGTTTTAAAGGGGTTATTTTACTTGGAGAAGTATTCTCCAGTGTAATTCTTGTAGTTTCCTGTCTTTCGTTAATTTTTTCTCTCGTCGACGGTGTCGTAGATACCTTCATCGACGGCGTGAAAGGAGTACTCATCGATGCTGCCTTCGTCGTTGAAGACTTTGAAGATATTTTAACCATGGACGGCTTCATGGTGGAGGCTACCGTTGACGGGGTCATCGTCGCCGATGACGGTAATGAAGATACCAAGGTTACCGTGGTGGACAATGCTGTAGTATAAGTCTTCGTCGATGTTGTCCTCGTCGACAGTGGGTAAGTCATCGGAAAGGCTGTTGTTGGGACTGTTGTTAACAGTAAGATGGATGTCGTCATTGACCAGGATTTTAAAACTGGTCTGTCGACTGGAGGAGCAGAGGAAGGCTTCTTAAAGGAGTGAGATGACCTAGACGGAAAAGTAGGAGGCACAGATGATGATTTTTTTTTAGCCCTTTCGGAACTGCTTGAATTACCTCTTTCCTCTTTTGAAGAGAGTTTGTGAGGAGATGAAGAAGGGCTGAGGCATTTGTAAGAACCTGAGGTGGTCTTTTTGTAGGCTTTTCTTGGCTGCTCTAAGTAGGACCTTGACTGAGGAGTCCTCGCTCTTTTATGTGACCTCCTGGAAGATGTAGAGGAATCATCATTCTCCGAATCAGAGACTGGATTATCTCTAGATTTAAGTTTTTGCAGCCAACAATCTTCTTCTCTCTATCCATCAGGGTTTTAGAGGAAAAGAACAACATACCTTGCGATCATTTGCAGAGTGGTCTGGATAAAGGCACTATATGCAGTTCTGGTGAGGGTCTTCAGCGTGCAGCCTCTTTTTAGCACAGGTTTTTCAGGATCTGAATAAACCCTTTCTCTTATTGTCAGACACGGTGGAGGCCTTATCAGGTATCAGTCAGAATTAGTTGAGAAGAAAGTATAATTCTTTTGGGTATTCTAAACATAGAGAAAAGCAGAGCAGAGCTATGAGAAGAGTCCCTAGCATGACAGGCTGTAGAAAATCTGAGCAACTGGAGCTTCTCTCAGGAATGTTCTAAAGGGGGGTGTCGCCTAATTGGTGGATTCTTCATTTTGGCCCTTTTTCTTAAAATGACTCTGATAGAGTGCTAAACTGAGAGGCCTAAGGGCCTTTCGGTTTAACATATGTTAGTACTACTTAATTAAAGGTACCGGGGACTCCGATCTCAGCGACAGGGAATGATTCAAGCATATGAATCTATGATGTTCCAATACTGGAGTAAGAATAAAAGTTCAAGGGGAGGGTTTAGAAAAACACTACTGATTAAAACACAGCTTATGCATTTTAACTTTTTCATTGGGAATAGGTTAGATCCTAAAGGAAATTTTAATAAAAGGAAATACTTCTTGCAGAATTATGTTTTTCTGTAAAATAAATATTCCCCTCAACCTAATGCAGTATTAAACCTTGGGGCCACAGCGCTGCCCAATCCCACACGTCCACAACTAGACTAGTCATCCTTTTCACATATTAGGGTATAAATATATATTTTTAAACTTTTTGTGCTCATTCTGAGGGATATGGTGGCATCCCTAACCTTCCTTACATTACTTTTGAATGTTGGTTACCTTCATAGACAGCAAAGAAACCCTTTCCAAGCCAGTTACTGCTGCTGCGAAACTCGATCCAGAGCCGGCTGTCGGTCGAGATGATGGGCTCTGGCACCTTGTCCCCACAGAACCTGCCTGAAGACAAGGAGAAACACTTAGAGGACAGCCCGCCACACAATGTCAACTCTACATCCCTCAATAAACATGGTCCTGACAAATCTAGCTTAAAACCGTACCTCTGACATGTTTGGGCTTCATCCAGCTACCAGAGACTGGATAATATGAAAGTTTACAATTTTACTACAAACCTAATAAATCTAGTACCCAAAATTTGTCCCATATAGAATGAGTTTCTTCATATGTTTAAAACTTCTCTTAAGAAATCTACTCTGAAAAATTAGCTCCAGAGTGCTCTCCAAAATGTGTTCCAGTAGTATATTCTTACTCACTCCTTTCCATAAATGCTTGAAACCATTTCCAGCAGTGGATAGAAGATGCACAGGGGGCAAAAGATAAGGGAAAGTGCGAAAATGAGAGCGCTAGAGAGAGATCAAGGTCACAGATTAAATGCTGGCAAATGTCTTGCACCATCACGAGCAACATTTTTTTCTGGAATTTTAAAATATCCTTTATGCAGCTCAGCAAATTGTGGTTACCCTCAAAATGTAATCTTCTCAGTGTATTTTAAAGAGCATTTAGTCATATTAGTTGGAAGACCAAAAAGACCAATAATTTCTTGTTCCAAACAGCGCCAGAATGTACAACTTAATTAACCACACCACTTTCCAGTCATGCGCAGAGGCAGGGCCCGGGCAAGGCACTCTTTCACCACTGCTCACTAAATTTGCTTGTAGAGGGTCCACATAAATAATCCGATGATCGTTCTATTAAATGATGTTTCAGTTGCAGAGTGGCCCCAGGCTATCTGAAGAATCCGCATAGACACCTGGATTGATTCACACCTAGACTAATCTGAAAGGCAGAGGTTCTGGGGTAAACTAGCCACTAACATTCATTTAGAATAGGGTGGGAAGGATAGAAATGTGTGGTTATCAGAAGACAACAGGGTGCAGGTAGCCAAGTGCATAAAAATTCAGACAAGAGTGTAATACACCAGAAAGTATTAGAACTCATTGTACCACAAGACGCAACACGTTGATTTTGAGCACTAAATCTTGGGGTGGTAATGCACCTACAAAAAGCTCATGTAAAATGTCTCCCTCTTTGAAATCCATACAAGATCGTCTTAGGGTGGTATCGCCAGACTACAGATGAACTTGTGTTCGAGAAGAATTGGGAACCTATCTATGCAACACAGACACAAGCATCTGTATACCGCCTATTAGGAATGTTGTTAATTTATCAATCCACTCGGGACAGGATTTTGGTCCACTTGGGGAATCTTTTTTTCCCCCCAATAGTGATACTTTGGTACACTGTTGTAACACAAAATGTTGGGGCCCCCCAGCAGAATATAATGAGTAGCTGCTGAGTTTTGCACACCTCACAGATAATCATTGGCCAGGGGCTGAACGAAGGTCCCAGGAAGGGCTGCAGGTTCCCTGAAGAGTTGGGTGGCCCCTGAGCCACAGGAGCTTGGGTTACACCCCTGCTTTAGTATTAGCAAATAAAACACTGTTTTGACTGATTCAACAGGCATGCTTCAATCTGCCAGGACCATGTTTGTAGTGCATTCTACTATTTGGAAAAACTCTGAGGATCTACCACCTACACACTATAAAGATGTTGTGTGCAAGATTCAGGTCCTATCATATCTAAATCTTGTTATGGGCAGCAAGGAGATTTTCGTTGTCCAGTTGCAAAGGTCCCTTTACTTTCACCCTGAAATAGCTATAAAGCAGGCATGGTGCTTTGCCTCAATGTCAAAACCATCTTTAAGGACAGTTGTGTCAAAGTGTGGAAAGCTTGCTTTGGGATCCCACTCGAAATGCTTTTTATGTTTCTGATGCTTGTTGACTAAGGAGACATGGGCAGTGTGGTGTTGTGTTACCAGAGATGAGGACATCAATTACTTTACCCTTTATTACAAGTTGTTTGTTAGTTGAGTTCCCTTTTGTCCAAATCATGCGCAACTAATGGGACATTACCTCGCGGTGGAGCCTTTCTCCAAAAACCATCGCGCACCTCCACATAGTCATACCAACATAGGCGGCTCCGGTAGAGATCCATGCTGGTGAAATTCAGAATAATCTGCAAAAAGAAAATAAATGTATAAGTGAGGGTGCCATTATCCCACTGGGGCATATATCATAAAATCAAACTACCACCACAACTACAAGCAGATTTCAAAAGAGGGAGAAATTAATCAAGTAAAAAAGAAGGTAAGAGAGATGAAACAGGGGTGACAATTAGAATGATGTGTAACAGAGTAGAAACAATAGCTCAGGAATAGAGAGGTGTGTGTCCGTATAAAAATTCCCTGAAAAAAACTAAAGGTAAGAGTGACGCAGTTGGGTGTTGAAGTAATACTAAAACTAACATTTAAACAAAAAAAATCACAAAAAATCAATAATTATAGTTTACTGAGCTAAGTATAACTTGTACTCCCTCCTTACACTCCTTATGACCGGCTGTGGACGGTGGGGTTGGCTGCCTAAACCCCTACCACGCATGGCCTTAAGCAGTGTGGGGTGGGGAAGTCCTCTGTTGGCCGCATGGCCTGACCTGCAGCAAGGCTCTGCACTCAACCCCCCGCAGCCAGACAACACCCCCCCCAACAGATTCTCACCCCACATTTTTTTTTTCCACAGTACTCCTGGAGCACTGCTACCCAAGCGCCACACTAAGGCACCGAGGTGACCAAGCCAGCTTCAATAATTGGAGATTGCTTGGTCCAACATTACCAGGGGTGAGACTTTTAAGGCGCCTTCTACGGGAATCCCCTGGAATCCACAGCACATGTTTAAAATGTTTGGCCCTTTATGTGGGGGGTGGGGAGGGGGTTGGTCCTCTTGGTCCAGCCCTACAAGTGGTAGGGGGTCAGGGCACCACTGACTGCATTCTTATAGGGTTTTCTTTTACTTTAGCTTCAGAACACTGTGACAGAGAGTCCTCATGACCTGTAATGGTGTGCGCAACAATTTTCTTCATGTTACAGTCAGCAAATCAAATTGCTCCTGCAGGACTGGAAACAAAAAAACACTCCCTTGGCCAATGAGATCACTCCATTTTTTAAAAACAAAATTACAGTACAGGTGTGGGGGTACTTTCGAGAAAGGACCTGAGATGAATGAACTTTTTTGTGAAAGTTTTGTGACCTTATACCTGGATATTGAAATGAGATCAAAACTAGAGATAAAAACTAACATTTGAAAAGCAAAAAAACACTGAAATTCACAAGCTATAGTTTCACTGAGGTAACTATAACTTGCGTCTCTGCAATGCAGTCTTTACAACCTCACATATTACATCGCTCACAACATGTTAAATTATATCAGGACATCATTTATGACATCTCAAATGAAATCTCAAACAATATCACTCATCTTTAACTCATGTAGCCATTCATCCATCCACTAACTAATTTTTGTACTCTGACAATCGCTATAAAATGCACACACTCTCAACATACCTATGGTAAAGTAAAAGAAATGTGGGAAAAAGGAAACATGCTGCTGTCTAAAGATGATGGGCATATACTTGCAGTAATAAAACTAAACATAGCAGCTGTCATCTGTCTTTGCAGAGGTATTGTAAATAGTTGGTCATTAACGTTCCAGCATCACCCTCACATTTAGAAACAATGTGCTGGCCATTCTGGGACGGTAAAACAATGATACACTATGGACAACAGCATTCCGTCATGGTCTCCAGGTTGAGAAGAAGTGGCCGAACTGTATACAGCACCCTGGTAATGTGGCAAGAAAGAGACCTATTAGCACTGCCTGGAGAGCTGAAGTATCCTTTTAAGAAACATTAAAATGGAGGCGACCACAACTTAGTTTTATACCCTGAGCTAGACTGCACGAAAGGTATGTCTGGGAGACTCAGTGTTGCATGTAATTCCCCGATTAACATTATGTCACATAATGAACTGGTGGATAATTGAAAGAAGATCCCACTGCTGGATGAGGTCTACACTTTTTCCTCATTTGTCAATGATTCGTCTTTAAATAGAGAGTTCTGGCTGGGCATTAAGGATATGCTTGGCTGAACTAAAACAAAAACATCCCTCCCCTGAACATTCTCAGACCAATCTCCTGTGCTGCTAACGTTAGAAGTTCCCAAGGCATGCAACCACAATGCATCTGGCGTTTGCACCCAACAAATCTGCTGGACCAACTATTCATGGAGGAGATCAAGGAGCGTACTTGATCCTATTTTGCTACCATTTGAGGATTAGTCGAGACAATGGCAACACTATGGGAAGCCTACAGGGTGGTGATTTGTGGAGAAAGTATCTCTAAAAGTAGTGGTGGCTTCAAATCTATATGCGGGCAGCTAATGCATTTAGAAAGGGAAATTCACACGTTGGAGTGGCAAAACTACGATACCTAGGACCTGTTGCTCCTTAAGCAATAAAAATCTAAGCTAGGGGAGATTAGAGAACAGCCTGAACGGGAGGCACATTTCAGTAGTAAGTATGAGGAAGGTGAACTCCCAGGACATACACTAACTGCATTCATTAAACCAAACTGGGCAGCCAATAATGTGCTTAAGATACAGGCTGCTAAGACCTGAATAACATACAATTGTGCCGAACTCCTGGAGACATTTATGAAGTACAATGCTGGGTTCTATGGTTCGCGCGTGTCAGAGGAGTTGAGTGACATACATGCATGCATGCATGCATGCCTAGACAGGCCCACCTTGGTGTGGTTAAATCTGGACCAGTGATTCCCCCTCTTGTCAACCTATTGAGGTTGAAGAAATCCAGGGAGTGATCGAACAGTTATGTAACGGTAGTACAATGTCCCCCTGGTACAGTTCTACAAAGTATATGTATAGGAATTTGCTCTAGTTCTGTTAGACATGTATAAAGAGGCATACTAGAAAGGTATGGTCCCACAGTCCATGCGGTAGGAGATAGTACTTATGCTTCTTAAGTCTGGCAAACAGCCTGAGTGAGCTATGCAGATTATATTGCATTTGTCCTTGATCAATGTTGTCATCAAAGTACTGGCAAAAATACTGGCCAATGGGTTGCTGTCAGTGATGTATAAACCAAAAAAATGGCACACACGGTTCCAAAAGGCGGGAAATAGTATCTACCGGTTCTGAAAATCAGGGAAACCAAAAGGTTGTAAGCACGAGCCCTCACTCACCTTTCGGTGACATGCTTCATCATAGGGCTGTGCTCCTCGTCAGGCCGGCGCTGCAATGCCTGACGGGCCCCACACGGGGGCTCTTTGCCGGAGATCTTTTTAAGCGAAATGCATACCGGTCAAAAGTAGGTGATCCTGTGTTTACCTCACTTCATTTACACCACTCTCTAGTATGAGAGGTGGTGGCTAAAGATAACATTTTTGCGTTTTATGGGGAGTGTAGACATTATTTTACTATATCCCTATTCTTTGTTTTTAATCTTGCCAGAGGTACTAACATTTAATTAAAGATATGAACAGTTTTTACCTCTAGACATTTTTAACCTTTTCTATTCAATCCTCGTTTTCCTACTTTTGAAGTCTCTCAGCATTACAATTTAGTGGCAAAGGTTCAGTTTGCATACCTTTGGGTACATAATTGCAGGCACGCCCCACACTATGATCTGGAACAAAAAATGTTTTCTCTGCTTCCGAATCAGGCTGCATTGTTCCAAACAGCGACTGGGCCAAATACTGAAATCAATGTGGTACAGTGCACAACATGGGCCTGGCCCCATATAGTGGTACTCAACTAATGCCAAATGTTTTCAATATCTATTTACACACACAGAGAACAAACCACTGCTGCGTACACATATGAGAAGAAAGATGGGCGGTTTATTCCCTAATCATAAATTCATCACATTTGCTGACTATCTGGGGATGTCCACCAACACTTCGCTGGAAACTCTCACACACTGTACTTTAAAAAAACTTGATGAAAGAACTGTTCCCCATTTTCATAGGAAACCTACCTGGGTGGGAGCCCCTAAATATCCTCCTGACAAGCCTTTGTCCAGCCAACTAGGCTATTTAATTCCATGCTGAATAGGATAAAGGGGGTCGAAATCCACCCTAAGCAACAATAGTACAGAGGTCATGGGTAAAGAGTGGCACCACTGTTGTAGGCAGACTAAAGATGTGTCCCCAGTGGTAAATGTAAATTGATACACAATACATATTTGCATAAAGTGTATTTTACTCCTGAATCTCATAAAATTGAAACCATGTTAGATGTTACAGCCCAGATGCTGGAATCCTTGAGAAGATGTGGCGTAACGGCCAGAGCTGCCGACTTTGGAGCTGGGGGATCCAGGTTCGAATCTAGACAATGGCTCAACATTCTGTGATTCTGGCCAAATCACTTAATTTCCCAGTGCCTAAGGACAGCACCTGGATATCCTCACGGGTGATTAGCCGTGCTATACAAATCAGAGTATTACTATTATTATTTATTACTTAGATGCTGACTTTCTTCAATTGGCATGGAATTGTCCAGGTGTTGCCCGCCACTGGTCAAGTGTGATAGAAGCAACAGAGATTATGACACAGGGGGTCCTGAGTATCAGCCAGATAGTGGACCTTCCCGGGTGTGTCCTGGACATCCCAAAGCATTATCGAAAGCTGGTGGTGATGGCTGTATTACTGGGAAGGCGTAGAGTTGCAATGATGTGGAATAGCCGGCCAACACCTTGCTTCAAAGACTGGCTGAAAAATACGGTGTTTTACTAGGAGAATTCAGTGCAAATATTGTACCCCTGGGGTTTGCCAGAGGCTTGAACCAACACCAAAGTCCTTCCCTACAAATGTAATCTGTGACATTCATGTAACAAAATACCTATCTGTAGTCCTTAATACAAAGAAATAACAATCCACCCTTTATTACCCATTGACTTTAATAGAGTTTCGCGCATTTCAACGAAGAGCTATCTGAAGCAAATGGAAAAAGGTATGCTTGAAGGAGTGAACAACTAATTTGGTGTGTCAGAGTATCGAAAATGAGTAGTTTACCTAGGAATTCTAAGGATTAGTTCAGTGGGAAAGGAGCCCGTTGGATATGGGCAGGCAGTATCAAACATGCAGTGTGGATCAACTTGTGGTTCATTGAATAAGAGTGTCAATATCCAGCCATGGAATTAATTTGACGGTCAGCGTGTCCGCATCAGAATTTGCTCCAGATATCTCTTCATTAAAATCTCGGGATCTACTATGCGCTCTATATCCTACTCTGTCCTGATGATGACCCAAACTTTGCTGCTTTTTGGTTGAAACGCTGTCGACAAATATGTGCCAGAAGGAATTATTAGTGGAATTATGATGGCCAGCGAGGAGCTTTGCAAATTGTTTAAGTCATTCATGGATTGTTCTCCTCTGGATAGTTATTAACTGCATTCATTTGCTGCCCATCATGTGGTCCATGATTTGACTGATCATAAGTGCCTTTTTCCTTTGGTTTGTTAGGTTACTCACCTGCACAGTGTGATCTACCAGCACATATGAATTATACAGCACAAAAAGGCATCCCTCTCCAATAAGAACCAGGGCCATGTCGGTATTCATAAAAAACAGTGGTTCTTATCAATCATATGCGTATATTCAGTGAAAAATAGCACAATCGCATTAATAATGTAACAATGGGACGACAGAAAGGAAGGGCCCAAACCAAATGTCAATATAATAATTATATTTGTACGGAACTCATGAAGGTTAAAAAATGTCCCAAGTGAAGTGAAGTGGAACCCACAAAGAAAAGCAATATACAACTTGTGATCATTCGATACACCAAAACAGGTTACCAAAAGTTAGGCAAAATGTTTAATCACAGTTGCTTAAACCAACCTAATATTGTAACCCCTTAAAACTTATCTGGTTATGTACATGGATAAATTATTTCATTTACGTAATTTTGCATAACCTATTGTTACATTAATATATTGACATTATATGGTCTATGCGGGTGCGGAGTCTGTAATGAATATAGATTAATCTATGGATTGTATCTGTGTTTTTGGAGACTAGGAGGGCTGGTCTTCAAGTCTCCAGCACCGCTTCTTTTGGGATAGTTGAAGATAACCATGTGGTGAAGTGAGGTATTTACAGCCTCCGCCTTCCGTTTGTCTCATTGATATGTATATACTACGTTGAAATGATTTCTGCTATCTATAAATTGTTTAGTGACACCCTGAAGACTCTTGTCCTTACTCAATGTGGCCCCAGTTGAGAAATCTGCACAATTTTGCCGCTGCTTAACATTTCTTTGTGGATGATCTTATAGTTTTCTTAATAACTTCCACACACATCTGTTAAACATTTAAATATTGAACTGTATGTCTCAGGAGCCAGGCTGCTAGTTTAGGATTCTGAGGATTTGGATGAAATATCTTTCTGCTGAATTGTTTGTGTGTCAGTTTCTGCTGGAATATTTAGCACATTGTGGCATTGATTTTGTCACTGTTTCCCACTTGTGGAGGAGAGTTTATTTCTGTACTGGAATCTTTAGCACATTCTGTTATGCCAACTGTGTTAGTTGTAAAAATAAAAACTAAAACATTTGTCAAGCCCATATGGGTGCTAGTATGCTACGAGTTCAATTTTGGATGTTTTGAACTACTTGATCAATAATGGAATGATTAGTATTAGAGGATGTGTACACATAAATATATCGCACCAACTTTTCAAAAAGCCTTCCTCTTTGATAGTGGAAGGTAATGTCTGGATAGGAAGTCCTGGCATTCTGAATTTTAGAAAAACAACTTTATCCTTAGTCTGCCCCAAGTGCAGAATATTTATTCCACAATCTTGTGTTTACTCCCTTTTGTGGGAAGTACTTCACTGCCTTCCAAGAAAATCTGTCTGAATGATTTCTTCTCCTGGAGCATGACTTGCAATAAAAAATGTTTCTAACACTGGTTCATTGTCAAATCTCTTGAGCTAACAGTGTTGGAAATCGACTTTTTACCATCCATTTTTTGCAAACAGAATATTGCAGTTGTGTTGTCTACTGCAGTTTGAACATCCTTCCCATAAAATTGGCTTTGGAAAGCTTTGAATACCTGTCTTAGCTACAGATAATTTACAACATACACTTTCATTGTGAAGGTGTGCTCCCCACCCCACTAGTGATGCATCTGTGGCAATTATGGCATTTGGGATGGCTATGAATACTATCCCCTTTAGCTATCCCAATTCCTTGCCCATTTTGTGTGTTATAACAACTAGATATTCCGAAAACCCCTTTCACTTAAGACCACAGACTTTTCAACCAATCTTGAATTGGCCTTATGAGTAGTCCTGTATTTATGATCAAATGAACACATGATGCCATTTGACCCAGTAATTTCATCAAAATTATCAATGTCAGAAATGGAGACGTCTGTATATGAGTGTCTGTTCCTTCACTTCCAAATACCCTCTTTTATGCAGAGTAGGCTAGAGTACGTAGTGGATTCAAATTTCTTCTCTTTCTAGGTAGTTGAGAACTATTTCTTAACTTCTTGACTGTGAATCGTTCTAGAGAAGTTAATGTTATTTTTGGAAAGAACTCACCAGGACCAGTTGGAAGTTCAAGGTATGAGTACACAGGAATGTCCTCCCTACTGAGTTGAGCTGCTACCACTCTCACATTTTTCGTAAAAACCAGTGGTGCACATTTTAATCCAAACTATAAAGTCTTGAAGTGGTAATTAGAAAACATTACTACACACCTGGAATACCTTCAGTGAGATGGATGCACTGGTACATGAAAGTATGCATCTTTTAGGTCAATAGTGCCTAGGTAGTTGTTCTTTTCTGATTATAGCAGGACTTCATAGTCCGGGAGAGTTGTCATCTGAAATTTCTGTATTTTGATAAATGTGTTTGCTTAGCATTGGTCTCGATATCAAATCAAATTTAGATAAGAAATCACGAGTAGTACTTTTTCTGTTGCACCTTTAAAGTGTAGCGCTTGAATTGTCTGCTTCAATGCCCTTAACTGTTGTTTTTTATGTTTGTTGCTTTGGTAGAATCATAGGATTTTAGGAATTCTATGAAATGTTTGAATTTCTTGTTGTTTAACTCCTGCCTTTGTCTGTGAGGTTCTGCCATTTTTCTAAGTAATCCTGGATTCTGCTGCTTACTGGTGTTATATGTTTTTTGGAAGGGCGGAGAGTCTTTTAGCAGACGGAGTGGCTCCTCTATTGAAGTCTCTTATTTTGCCTCTGCCTCCACAAAGCTGTCTGCTTTGCTAATTTTGCTTCTTTGATCTGGAAACACAGATGGGATAGTTTGCTCTTCAACTCACGTATTTTAGGGCCGTCTACTACGACCCTTTTTAGCCACTTCTCCACCTCTGCAAAAGCAACCCCTCATTTACAAGGCCCCCATTACTTTTTTTTTTTTTCTTCAAGTCTTCAAGCCTATGATCAAATGGACGGCTAAATAGTTTGTATTGCTTATTCTTCGAAACTGCTGTCTTCAAAGAATCTTTTTTCTTTTGAAGGGGCTACATTATTTTTTTCTTTCAAGGATGAAAGCCTTAGAGTTTCTTGTTTGCCATTCGATAGTGCCTTACTGGTGGTTCTGTGCTTGGACCATATGGGATGCAATGTTTCCATGTTCCTTTCGATTGGCGTGGCTTTCAGCATTGATGGTTTGTCTTCACATATTTATTGCTTTTAATTTAAACAATTTCTCGACAGACTTACTCTGTCTCTGAATCTCTCAGCACTGTGGAACCCTGGTTGTTGACTTAGGAGTATCTAGTACGTCTTTTAGGATCAATTCCTGTACATTAACTGAATAAGAGTATACCTAAAGAGTACATCTGTTTAAAGCCAGAGCCTTATTGATGTTCCCGATAAGTCTCTTCTGAAAGCTCAACATCCACCTCCTCAGAAAGAAAACCCACATGTTTCATGGCGAAGCAATTCTTTTTTGTCTCTAGGTTTCTAACTACCCAGTCAACTCTATCTTTGCCCAGTATGCCAGAATGATCTAAGCCTGATGTACTACGGTTTTTGTTTTATAAAATAAACAGGCATAACAGTCTTCGGACAAATGGTCGTGAGGAAGACAGGACATGCATACTGGGCGTTCATCTATAACTCTCGCTTGTTTGGACAAAATGTGAACAAACTACTAATGCTATCAAATTGAATTGAGAAGACAAAGTACAAAGCTACTGTGATATACATTGTCCTACTTTGTCAAAGACCTTCACAAAAAATCGGTTCTGCTCATGTCGATTTGTTGTTTTACATCTTTGTGATGGTTCTCAATGAAGTGATCAACGTTCATTTTCTACGAAAACTCATCCATAAACATTGAACCCACCAGCGAAAAAAAATATTCTGAAATGGAAGTCATGTACTGGAGCATTGTGTGTCTGCTGTAGACATTGTAGTGCATCATGCCTACTACATGTGAATCACATTTCGAGTGCTGGGTAAATTAGCACTTTTTTCAGTACTCTGTGATAACACTGAATAAATAAATTACCCTTTATCTTGTTGTTGTGTTAAGGTTTTACTGTGTGACTATATAGGTGTACTTAAGATGTTAAATAAAATGTTGATATTGTTCACCAGGGACACTATAGATGTTGCATCTTTTTATTAATATTGTTGACCACTTGATGAACTACTTTTTGTTGGATTCTATATTTACCCAGGTTCCACCTTGGATCATTTGGGTTGCCTTTGTTTTTCATCATCATGCAACATCTGGATCATCTACATGATGCCATTTGTACTGGTACGGTAACTGTGGTCTCCCTTTGCAAAGTATGTGTCTCAGAAGATTCACATGCATTGTTTTCCTTCTGAATTGTGCTGCAAATACTACTACACAATTTGTACACACTTTCGATGCTCACTTTATACTGAACGGCAGTACTTTGTAATGACAGTTGTTCGAAATCTACCTAGAATAAAAAACATCTAGCATTTGTGAAACATTGTGATATGGAAGCACCTATCAAATTACTTTTCAACATCAACTCTCCTGCCCTGGTAAGTACATCACATCCAGCAGCATTGCTGTCCTAAAGCTTTCAGCCCGACTGCACCTCAAAGATCCAAGACACCTGTTCCAATCTTCTTATAGACTGGGAAGCAAAATTGAATAAGTGCTCTGTGTGTTTTTTGCAATAGAGTCCTTATCTATTGGACTATGCACTGCCTCTTAACAGACCCTATGAAGAGCCACATTCATTTTCTTCTGATTAGTGTTACTAGCAATGGCCTCTTATTGAACCAAAAAATCAGTCTAGCATACTTTTCTTTCCTGTATTTTAAGGAAGACGTGTAATCTTCCCCCCAACTAGGGCGCTGTGATCAGCAGCTACATGTACGGTTTCATGTTTTGGAAGTGGTACCACCATAGTTCACACTTTCTCCACCTCTTGTGTATTTAACCCTGTTATGTGGTTGAACAGCAGATATTCCTGCAGGTGGGGCTCATGCCCTAAATGAAACATTTGTTTCAGTTTTCTTCTCCCTTTGTTGAGTTTTGAAAATATTTAATGGTATTTATGTAGAGCTATATGCCCTTTGCCTAAAGCACAATTAGACAGAATCTTGAGGACTCAATTGGAAAAGGTTTTAAGTGCATTACTGAATAACACATCTAGTACTATATTTCTTAAATTATTTTTTGTAGGTTGTTCCAGAAAGCACTGGACTGTCAAGGTCTGGAGGTGGATAAAGTTTCCAAGTTCAGATTGTTGCCTGTCCGAGGTAAGGACGATTTCTTCTGGAAACACTGCCTTCTCTGCTCTATATATTATGTGTGAAAGACAGGTGTTCACAGGGATAATGTCACACTGGCAGAACAGCCAGCAGCAGAAAAATCCCCAAGACGTCGGAAAAGCAAGAGACAGGAGATAGGGATCCTTAAAGTCAGCAAAGAAAATATAGCAGGTTGAAGTTAAGAGTAACGGTTAATCCAATTTTTCAGAGAAAAGAGGGGCAAATATACATAAAGTAAGCGGTGTAGAACATGTAGAAAAATACAACTGCTGCTTTGGGGGCACAGCAAAAAGGAAGAAAGGCCATCCTCAAATAGTGTACATACAGGAAAAGGAAATGGCCCAAAAAAAATCATATGAGCCCAGCCATAACAGATTGAGAAAAAAGGAGAATAAAAATGGCGCACCTCCATCTTCGGACTTCAAGGCCACACTTGAAAAACCTGGGCTAGGGTGATGTTTTTAAAAGCTCCTACAGGTTCTAAGTCCAGTGACGGGCTTCCTCCCTGCAAGAAGGCCAGGAAGCTGCTGGTATGTACCTCGCCCTACCAGGGTCCAAAACGGCACACACACACACAGAGACTATTGATGAAACTCAGGACCACAGAAGCCAAGCAGGACCTGACAACCTTGCGATGCAGATAAATGTTTGCCCCAAATGCCACCAAAACTGCTGGTACCAAGACCGTTCCACGAAAAGCAGTCTGTCCAAAAAGACACTACCGGTGAGAGGCTGAGGAAGCAAATTGAACCTCTGGTTCAATGAAGTTTGACATTTTGAGCGATGTCTTTGTATGCACAGTCCTGTAGCTGGCTGCCTCTTGTGCCTTCAATACCTAGCTCTTCTTCATGCAATTATTGGATAATATTTGTCCTTCCTCATTTGACCAGGTTTTCTCCATCTTCTGGATGTACTGCAAGAAATATTCCATTCTGTCTAGGGTGACCAGCCCCCTCCAGGTCATTTTGGACTTTTGTGTTAAAGCCTTACACAAAGTAAATGAAATTATTGTTTTGCATGTGAAAAGCTGAGGACTTGGAACTACGCCAGTAATGACCTAGAGCGAGGTAATTACCTTAATTTAATTCCAGTGTCACAACAGTCTAACAAATTAGCTGAACTTTCTACTGACTTTGTTAGTGCTGACATGGGATTTCTTATTGCTGAGAGGGGGAGAGGCCCTTGGAACTGGGCTTTGTGATCTCCTTTAATTTGTAGTTTCAAACAGTTAACTGCATTCAGGAAACTTCTGAATATAAAATTGTGTACTTCGGTGCCCAGTGCTATTTATTTTCTGCATTTCCTGCTACCAGCTTGAACGTAACAGTTAGGATACACATTATTTGCAATCTCTAGAATATCTGGCAGTGTTGGCAGAAAAAATATTTACTGTCTGACTTTGATCAAACATTTGTAATGAAAAGCATGCCTGTTGCAAGCTGTTCTACGCCTTAGCCGCTTTATGAATCACTGCATTAAAAAGCATTAGATCATGGGGCAGGGACAGTTTGGTTCAGTCGGGCTTCATGTGGAAACTGTTTATAACACAATCTTACTCACTATAAGTGTTCAGCAGCTTCTTATTCTCTGAAGTACTACAAGGGAACTATTTCTAAGCTGGAGTATGTATTAAGTGATTTGCATACTTGTATGGCTTGATACCAGAACAAAAGCTGTTTGCATGACTTGCAAAAGCTGGGCTGTCATACAATTACATTTTGTTGTGTCCTGCCCTATTTTTACTATCCAGGGAACTCATAAATCTGTGAGTTTACTGGTGGATGCCCACATTTGTTGTTATGCTGAGAGTCAACAAAGCAATGCTCTTCTAACTTTGGGGCACAAAAAACCAAACCCAGCAAATTTTAGTACTATTCTCTCATCCACGGCTATAACATGACAGCGAATTACAGTACAGGAGAACAGGCCTTTTTACCTGTAACCTAGGAAGAGACTGTCTAGTGGTTCCAACTGTTAAACATGTGACTAGTTTCCCATGACTGATGTCCCATGCCTATTATCGTGTGTGGGTAGTATCCTTATGTTGTGAGTGTGTGTGTTTTAGTGCAGCTGTCTGGTTGGCGAGTCTCAGTTTCAACATCACCCGTATGGTTGCACACACTGGTGTCTCACATGAAGGCAGAGTGCAGGTGACAACAACCTGCTTGTCAATGTCCTCTGGATATCCACCCGAAAACAGCCTCCTTTGTAGGGTGAATGGAGAGTAACAATGCATTCGCTTTGAGTGGTGCAGGTATCCAAGAGCAAGAGTGTAAAACACAGCTTTTAGCCTGTTGCTATCAGCTTGAACTGGTGGCCTTCACTTGACTCTTCCATTTGCTTACTTCATATCTGATGCCTTTCCTTGGTCTTCTTGTGCTTGTCTCTCCCCAGAGTATAGCCGCTTTATCATCGCTCTGATTCAACAGCTGCTATCTTTCTAATGCTTACATTTATAGAACTGCTTTTTTCCTTTTACTTGTAATACTCAGTGAGAGTGCATGAGCTTTCTAGCTCTCTCCCTCGTGTGCTTCTTTCCCCTCAAATTCTGACCCCTCACACTGTGTTCCCTGCTTGTCTGTAAAAGCACAGTTATGTTATATTATGTTTTGTTAAAGTAACTTGTATAGCACACAGCTACTAAACGAGGGACCTGGCGCACAAGCCAGAAATCCAGAAGACTCCAGTAAAAATCACTGATTGAAAAGCCAAGTTTTCAGTTGTTTCTTGAAAACTAACTGACAGGGCAAATTTCGAAATTCCAGAGGTAGCAGGCCTTAGCTCCCAAGTAAGTGGCAGATCTGCCTCTGATTCTCGACTTCCATACTCTAGGAATTACTGCCAAGGCTTTGTTTGCTGATCTTAGATTTGGTGGAAACAGAATCTTAGTCTTAGGTAATCAACTCCAGATGCAAGAAGGACAGAATGTATCAATACTAGAGTTTTAAACAAAATCCTTTTACTGATTAGCAACCAGTGCAGCTCATGCAGACATGCAGAGATGTGTGCTCTCTCTGGAAGCTGAATAAGAAGACGAGCAGCAGCATTTTGCATCATCTGAAGTTTGTCCAAAAGATATTCAGGGACTCCTAGGTAAAGTGCATTACCATAGTCAAGCCTTGATGTCATTAGGGCCTGAATAACTGATTTTTTGGCTGGAAAGGACAAGAAGTGCAAGAACTTCCTAAGTGACTGCAAGCTCCCAAAACAGGTACCTACCACCACCTTAATTTGGGGTTTAAACGGATGCTGATCATCAATGGGAAACACAGTAGCAGGGATATTTTCACTAGCCTTTAGGTAAAGAGCAGATTTTAAAGAGGCTTTTATGGATGTGAAGGAAGGGCAATCTACCTCTCTCAGGCTGAAAACAGTGAATTCAAAGTACAGTTTTGAGAAGCCATAGGATATGCGTTTGCTTTTCCTCCAATATTTTTTAACATATTTTTTAAACAATACTTCACAGACAAACACTGACAAAACCAATGGCCCAGCACTCACATGATCACGGTGAGATCTACTGGCTTTGCCAATGCTTGTACGGAATTTAGTAAGACACGGGTTCCTTAATGTGCTCTTACAATACTGGCACAAACTATGGATAACAAATTGCCTAGAACTTGACTGGTGTCTTCTTCAACAACAAAGGCACATTTGCCTCAAGTATTCCAGCTCCTTTTGGTTTTGGTGTGGTGGTACATCAGTACAACTAGTGATGAACTTTTGCAATGACAGTACAATACTGTAAGGAAATGTCTCGTTGTATGGTCAACCCCAGGTTTTATGACTGATGCTGCTGTTTTTATGACTCTGAGTGCAATGAGACCTGTTACCCAGCCCTCATTGCCAGTGCCCAGACACTTAAGTGTATGTCGATTTGGCTGTACCCAACTGGAAATGGCTACCTTACCTGTATGTCCCTAGTAAATGGTACTCTGGTACCAAGGGCATGTAAGTTAACACGATGCCTCGGGCTTGAAACACTGATTGTGGCCAGGGAGGAACCCCAAGTACAACAAGTCTCGCAGTCCACCACTGCAGACCGATAGAGCACTGCTAGCCCAACTTTGCCTTTGAAAGCAAAGGCATCTCTTCCCCTATACATGCATGTAAGTTACCTCTTGGGCAGGCCTACTGTTGGACCTGGCCCTTTTTGCAGGGTCATTCCTAACTTTTTGCCTTCCTCCTCGTGTTTTTCGGACCCTCTTTTGTTTGCTTTAAGACTCTGGGCACTTTATCAGTGATAAAGTGCATGTGCTCTCTCCTTTAAACTAGGTATGATTGGCTTACACCTGTTTGTCACATTTAATTTTCCTATAAGTCCCTTGTTCAGTGGTGTCCATATACCCAGGGCCTGTAAATTAAATGTTACCAGTGGACCTGCAGTGCAGCTTGCACCAACAACAGAAATAGCCTTTCAGACCTGTCTCATGCCTGCCACTGCAAGTCCTGAGTGCGCACTTTACTGCCACATTGACTTGTCATCTAAAGTTACTTGCCAAGCCTGGAACAGGATGCTGTGTAGTTAAAAGGTAGGACATGTGCCTTCATTGCGTGGCATGTTCTGGTAGTGACAAACAGCCTATTTGGTTTCTCATTACTGTGAGCGCTGCTCCTCTCAAATATTTACATTAGGAATGCCCTTATATAGGCCTAAGTGGTAATTTTTGATCTATGAGGAGTAGTGTGGGCATATCTAGTATGTTTGGAATGGCAATGAGAAATCCTGCTTATTGGTGTAGGTGGATTTTTTATTAGTGTTGTAGAAATGTCACTTTTAGAAAGTGGGTATTTCACTGTGCTTATGACTCTTGTGCTTTGCAGCCTGACTCCAATCCACGTCTCAGGTAGAGTGACAGCTGGGATTTGTGCATACTTTCGGGACAGCCATCACACAGGAAGGGTGGTGGTGTAACATGATTACATCTGCATACTGAGTGGTCTTCCTGGGCTGGGAGAGTGTGATGTGGAGCACACTTACATTTGTATAGGCTGTGTCCTGCCCTCACACAAAGGGCTTGTTTACCTCCTACTGATGTCTGAGGCCAAGGCTGGGGTTGAAAGGGGGGTGTTGTGTACTTTGAGGTGACCCCTAGATCAAAGACATTTTGAGTACAAGTACAGGGGCTGTAGCCCCATGTTTTAGACACTGCGTGGACATTGAACCAGCTGCTGCTGGAAGGGGCTGTTGCACTGAGAGGAACCTCCAGGAGGACTGACATGCTGTTGTGCTGACCTGTGGCCTGCTAGGCTACAAGGATTGCCACTCTGTTCAAGGACCATGATGTGCTGGCCTGCCGACAGTCCTCTGCATCTGTGTGCTCTCCAGTTGTTCTCAAGGGACTGGGTGGTATCACCTCCCTCTTCTGCCAGAAACTGACCATGCCAGCATGTGCTTCTTCCCCCCAGTCATCATCATACAGAGCGCTGTATCACGCCGAAGAGCAGCTTACAGAGAGAGCTTTTAGTAGGGGGAGTGCACATGGAGCAGGTCTTGCTTGTGTGCAAGAAGAAGTCACCTGGAAGTAACCTGGGCTGAGCATTCTGGCCCCGACACCAGAAGCCTATTTTGAGCGCATCACATGTTGGCCGAAGCAACACGTGATCCTTGAAGGAGCAATACCAGCCATGACGTGTTAGCGGGCAGCTGGCCCCCAGTGACGAAGGTTGTCATGGTGCCAGTGTGACGGAGGCTTTGCCAAAGTGCTCACAGTAGCCTGCCCCCTTCCCCAAGGAGAGCCGAGGGGGAGCAGGGCTCTGTCGCAGCTTAGTAGCCACAGAGCTAGCTTTGTGGGCTGCCCGCCTGCCCAGAAGAAGAAAAGGGCTGCACAGAGGAGTGCGGCTGCCCCTCTAGGAGGGAAACCACTCCAAGAAAAGTCGCTGACAAGTTCCAGAGGCAGGAGGCTTGTCCTGATTGTACTCCCTCTAAGTGAGGATGCCCAAAGGGGCCATTCAGATCTTACCTTCGGGGCACCCAGTGAGGTATTCCCATTGGCACGGGTAGAGGCCCTTTGGAAATTCCGCATGGGGGGGATGCCAAGGAGGGTTCTCCCCTCCCATTCTTTACAGTGTGTGTGCCCCCCTCTTTCTTGTGCCGTATCTTTGAGGGCATTCACAGTCCGGCTGGCAGGACAGGAGGGGAATCCTTGAAGGTCCTGTTCCTGCTGAACCGTCCAAAACTGTAATTACGGTGGCAAGAGGAACACAGGTACTTCCAGTCTCTCCCTTTGGCTGTGTCATAGTACTGAATATTATGTAATAGGAGCGCAGATGTGCTGTGCCCTATAATGTCAGAGTAATGTTGGTGGCACTTAGGTGTACATGGTGATTTCTCCTGCTGTTAGCGATACATGGGGATTGGTGCCCCCTTCCCTGTTTACTGCTGCATTTTCATGCCCTAAGTATGTCTGAAGCAGGGCAATGCGATGAATGGTTCATGCACAGTAATGTTTCTTTGGTGATGTTTTGGTGATGATTGCTTTAGGTGCTGCATTCCCCTATGGTATGTAATGCCCTCAGTACTTATGCTGTATCTTATGCCCTGTTTTATTATATAGTTTTTACCTTGTTATAACAAGCATATTCCAGGATCTGCAGTGCATGCAAAGGGAGGGTATTCTTTTTACGACCTGTGCAATATAGAAATGTTTCTGGTATTCTGCACTATGATGATTTGACCCTTGCCTGACTGGCATAATAATTACTGATTATATGCAATACAGTTTATTTTCATATATTCTGGTGTGAAGTCTCTATTGTAGTGTATTTAGTGTGTCACTAGAGTGGGTGTGTTGTGCAAACGCTTTACACATTGCCTCTGGGATAAGCCTGACTGCTCTGACCAAAGCTACCAAAGGGGTGAGCAGGGGTTATTTTTGGTGTGTAGCTCCCTTACCCTGACCAGAGTGGTGGTTTCAGACTGGCTTAGCTGCCTACCCTAACCAATCAAAAACCCCATTTCTAACACCTACCGAACCCTAAAGGCAGGGTGCAACATATGACACAGGCAGGACATGTACTTTGCATGTCCTGACATTAAAATACGCAAAACTGCTGTTTTTGCTACAGAATAATTTGGTTGCTCAAAAATGGTGAGTACAGGGTTACACGCCTAAACCTCCGCTGTGCTAATTCCTGAACGGTGCAACCAAAGTAGACACTCCAAGGTTACAAACAACTCATCATATTTAGCCCAACTTGTATCGCAAGTCAAAATATATCTAACTTGTTGCAGTGTGCAGCTTCAGCAAAGCTGCCACTTTGCTGACTTTAAAACTCCTGTGCCTTCCACGGCACACATGGAGCCTGCTCCACAAGACAATTTCATGTCCTTCTTGAGTAACATGCCAATGACCCTCAGGAAAGAGGGACTGCAGGCAAAGGAGATGTCACCTCCCTCCTGTGGGGAGCCACTTAGGTGTTAGGCCTAAAAGACCGGCTTCAAAGAAGAACCTGCCTTTGAAGGGCAGGTGTGTCACACAAGGGACTCCACTGATTAGGCAGACAAGCTGGCACAGGGAGGGGAGAGGGGAAACCAGTTGCCAAACCTGTTTCCACAGAGGCATGTAGCCGTATGGAAGGGACACCCCAGGGGTGGGCTAGGGAAGTCTGGGCACCGAGAGAGAGGTCTCACCATTTGGGAGCAGGCAGAATGGGGCATCCTGGAATAGACAGATGCCACATTCAGTGGTCACCAAGTGGGAGGGAACCTGGTAGCCCATTGGCTACCAACCTCATACGGTCCTGAGAGCATTTTCTGAGCACAAGAGGAGCACCCCTGGCACCCAGACCTCCGATCTCGACCGACTTGGAAGAAGGACCAAAGAAGAACTGACTTGCTGCACCGAGGAACCAGCAAAGAGCAGTTGCACCGACAAGGACTGCACCTGGTGGCCAGCGAAGAGAGGAACTATGCTTGCTGTGTACTGCTCAATGAGAAGTCACCTCCAAGAGCCCAGTTATGCTATGAGAACTCCAAGCACCAGCTGACTGGCCTCCTGTTCACAGCACAGGGACACAACAACTGAAGAAGCCTGCTGGGGCAAGTTGATAGCCCAAAGTCTTTAAGTCACTACCACTGCATCAGTACAGGACCAAGACCTAAAGCACAGAGTTGTACCCAAGTTTGTTGAGCCTGTAAGTGCTGTCAGAGAGCTGCTGGGACCCTCAGAAGGAAAGTTATTGACCAAGGAAGGATTGGCCTGTGACTGCGACTACAGGCGACTGGTAATCCAATGGTGACTGGACCTCAACCAGACCAGCGAGGACTTTGTCGGACATCGACCTGTCACCCAGGAACCCCTCACCATCTTCATGCACTGAGGAATCCCTGCAGAAAGACTCATCATATGCATCGCATCAACAGCATCCTTATAGCATCTTCAGCATTCTTCATCCCTTGCAACAGGATAATTTCAAAGGAATCTACTGCAATGTGGATAAAATGCCTGAAACTGCTGAAGAACTGCTTCCCCAGTGAAGGTAATTGTTCTTGAGGACCATGCTGGTCTCCCTGACTAGCTCCCTGCATGAGTTGATTGCCCCAAGTGTCTAAATTGTTTTAAAAATACAGTCTATTTTTATAAATTGATGTCAGGTTTTATGAGTGCTGTGTCGATTTCTTCTTCAATTGTTTTGGTGCTGCTTAAACGCTTAGCACTTTGTCCTCTGTCTAAGCCTTGCTGCTCAGTGCCACAGTTACCTAGGGAGGAGCTAAGGATTTTACAGACAAAACCTACTGAACCTAAAGGAGATGGTAAGCGTATTACACGGTGAAGTCTCACAACCACACCGTATAATACAACTCATTTCCTCACAAATACTAGTAGGGACTAGGGCAGAAAGTGTTCACATATCCAACCTGGAAGCAAATAACTGGGTCACAACTTACATCACAGAATTTTTGATCACACGGAACATAAATTATGTTTTAAACATACAGATGCTTCAGTGGAAGAAATGGCTGGCCAGTATGGCACAGAAAAAAACAGGTTCCACACAAAAACAGCTGAGGTAATTCTCCCATTGTGGTTCCTTTTCCATTTTATTGACCAACAAAAGTTTCTCACTCGTGTTTCATTGTCATGTCTAAACTGCTTTCCTCGCCCTGGCCACCCCTGCTGCAATTCTGTGGCTCTCCCCATCACTTCTTCACCTGCTTCCATGTCTGTTAACCACTCCAATCATTGGACTAGCACTGGCAAAACAATAGGTCTTGTCTATGCAAGAGCTATTGGCTTTGCCAATTTGTTCTAGCCATGCTGTTCGCGTGGCTACTACTCAGCATGGCTAAAAGTTAGTGGCATAGAGGAAAGTTGCATGGAGTGTTGTATAGTGGAATGGTGAAGAGTGTTGCAGAGTGGAGTGGCAGTGTCATGTATTAGAGTGGCACAGTGGGGAGTCGCGTAGAGTGGGATACACTGGAGTGGTGTAGAGTTGACTGGACTACAGTTCGTTGGTGTAGAGTGTTGCAGAGTATAGCGGTGTAGAGTGCAATGGCATTGAATTCAGTGGCGTACAATGCAGTGTAATAGAATGCAGTGGCGTAGATAAGAGTGGAACATAGTACAATGGAGTGGCGCATAGTAGAGTGGAGTGGCGCATAGTAGAGTGGAGTGGCGCATAGTAGAGTGGCGCATAGTAGAGTGGAGCGGCGCATAGTAGAGTGGTGTAGATTGGAGTGATGCAGAGGACAGTGGTGCCGAGCAGAGTCAAGAGGCATAGAGTGCTGTGATGTAGAGTGGTGCAGAGCAGAGTATAGTCCCACAGAGTGCAGTGGTGTAGAGTCGAGTAGTGCAGAGTGGCGGAGAGTTCAGTCGCAGAGAGTGCAATGTTGCAGAGTAATGTGTCAGAATACAGTGGTGTAGAGTGGAGTACAGTCGCACAGAAAGCAGCGGCACAGAGTACAGTGATGCAGAGTAGAGTGCAGTTCATACTACAATCACACTAACAGAGTTGTGAGGGAGATCAGAAATATATATTTGGTGGGAAACAACCCATACTAGATCCCTCAATGAAAGACTAGTTATCACAAGAAAGTATGGGGTTCACCGGTGATGTAGAGCTCAGTATACAGGAGACTGTCCGTGGGCTCTTGGACCTCGTTGGGTTTAGAGAATGCGTGGTGTGGGTTTAGTGGCACGTGGGGGGAGGGAATTCCTTTTATGGACTAGGTGGTCTCACAGGATAATACCACCTGGGCGGACTCAACCTCGCCATTAAAAGAACGGGAGGGAGTGCGTAAATATATTTTATCTGGAGATAATGGGATCCAGTTAAACTACGGGGATATAAAAGCGCCTAGGCAGTGACCTGTGTGTAGTCTACACTTTAATGGTGGTAACTGCTGGCGCGACTAAAAATGGGGCGGGACACTACAGTGAGAATAAGTGCTCACTGGGTCACCTCACTAAAAGTTGGCCGACATGTTTCTGCCCTCTGCTGGGAGCAGTGGAAGGTCTCGGGCATTCTTCAGGGCATTCTCTAAACCCAACGAGGTCCAACAGCCCACGGACAGTCTCCCGTATACTGAGCTCTACATCACCGGTGAACCCCATACTTTCTTGTGGTAACGAGTAGAGTGCAGTGACATGGAGTGCAGTTTATATAGCGCAAAACAAATCACCTCCAAGAGGGTCTCTCGGCGCTATAGCGCACTAACAAAAAAGAGGGATATGGAGGAATCCGAAGAGCCAGGCTTGGCTAGATAGGGCTGGAGCTTGTTTTGTAGGTAGAGGGGGCTGTTTCTAGATAATGCCTTGTGCATTAGGCAGAGGAGTTTGAAGAGGGCACGCTTTTTTATTGGTAGCCAATGCAGAGATTTGAGTGTAGGCTCGGAGGGGGTGCGGGGTAGAAGGTTGCATACAAGGCGAGCAGCAGTATTCTGCACCACCAGTTCAGTAAGGAGTGATTCATTTGCTACTACTTGAGAGCATTGCCATAGTCTAGGCGGCTTACAATAAGTGCTTGAATAAGGGATTTCCTGGTCTGGATGGGGCAGCCACTGGAAAGCAAAAGCAGATGCATTATCCTGAAACAGGTGCCATAGGTGGAGTTAACCTGTTCTTTAAAAGAAAGGTTCTATCAGAAAACCCAATTTTCTTACTACCTTTTTAGGGACGGGAGCTGTCCCCAGATCTGGGGGCCACCAATCCTCTGATCATATGGTATGGGCCTTACTGAAAAGCAGGATCCATCTTTCCACTGTTTAGTTCTAAGCAGTTGGACGACATCCAAAGAGCACATTTTTCTATGCATTCACTAAATCTGATCTGATTAACTGTGTGTCGTCCGTGTAGGATATAATTTCAAACCCACAGGATCTTACCACTTGAGCAAGTGGGGCCACATAGATATCAAATAGAGTGGGGCTCAAAAATAAGCCAAGCGGCACCTCCTTGTCACGGGCCATGGTACGGGATCTGAAGTACTCCAGCTGCACGGTTTGAGTCTGGTCATTCAGGAAGTTTTTAAGCCAGCCAAGGACTTTGCCGCCATCACCAATCTCAACAAGTCTTTGGATCAAGATAGAGAGTGAGATGGTGTTGAATCCGTCTGATAGATGGAGTACTACCACAATAGTTGGGTGGCTTTCGTCCAGAGAGAGAAGGATGGTGTCCAGTCCCTCCACCAGCACGGTTTCTGTGCTGTATTAGGCACGAAAACCTGACTGGAAGGGGTCCAGCAGAGGGGCTTTCTAAGAAAGACGTGAGCTGCTGGTTAACCAGGGTCTATTATTTTGCTGAGAAAAGGAAGCAACGATATCGGCCTATAGTTGACTAGCTCTAAAGAATCCGACATAGGTTTCTTTAGGATAGGTTTGACCTGGGCTGCTTTCCATTTAGCAGAAAGAATTTCAGAGCCCAGGAATTGGTTATATAGACGTGTTATCAAGGGGAGAAGTGCTGGAGCAAGAGTCGCTTTGATGTGGAGAGGGGAGAGGTGTGAGGTCCTCTTGTGAGCCTGATTTGATCTTATTCATCAAGACAAACACTTGTTTGGAAGTGACAGGATAAAAGTTTTCCAAGGGGGTTGGTGGTTAATGACTGAGGAGGAAAGTGAGGAATGTTCTACCTGTTTGTGACCATTTGAAAGAGTGCAGTAGATTTTATATTTTATTTCCTCAAAATGGTCCGCAAGGTTGCCGCATAGAGACTGGGATGGGACAGGTGCAAGCAGTGGGCTTAGTGAATTCATTTAGAGCCTTAAATATTTTTTTTTTAGATTTTCCTGCATTGTTAATTCTATCAACTATGTGGGTCTTTCTGGCTTCCCTAATGTTTTTGTGGTAGGTGTCTAATGCTGCTTTATAGGCCAGTTTGTCAAGAGGGGACTTTGTGGTTCTCCGTTTTCATTCCAGCTTTCTGCGGGCTGCTTTTTCTGTTTTGAGAGACTCCGAATACAAGGAGAGAAGGCTTTATTAGGTTTGTGCGACTAAGTTTGGCAGAAGCAATGGTATCTGAAGCCTGATTGAAGGAGCTCTGGAATTCTTCCAGAGCGAGACTGATATCGGAGTGTAATGTGGAGGGAGGGGTGGAATAGTAAGACATGAAAGATGGAACTGATTCCTTCCTCCATGGTCTCATCATTTTAGGTGTAGCTGTCTCATGACCTAAGGATTCTCCGGTAAGGAGCTGGAAGTCTGTGAAAAATGGTCTGTCCAGATCATTGGTATAGGAGAAGCTACCTGTACATTTGGTGAATTGGTAAAGATAATGTCCAACGTATGACCTGCTATATGAGTGGGGCCTCAGACCTTTTGATACAGTATAGTAGAGTGAAGTGGCGCAGAGTGGAGTAGAGTGGCACAGATTTTTTCAGGGTAGAGTGGAGTGGCGCAGTGTAGAGCGAGGTTGCGTGGAATGGAGTAAAGTGGTCTAGAGTGCAGTGGCACAGAGAGCAGTGGTACACAGTAGGTTACAGTGACGTACAGAGGATTGGCGTAGAGAGCAGGGGCACAGAGTTGAGTGTTACATGATAAAGTGCATTGGAATTGAGTCTACTGCATAGAGTGCAGTGGCACTGAGTGCAGTGTTGTAGAGTAGCGTAGATTACAGTGGCATAGAGTAGAGTTGTGCAGAGTAGATTGCTATGGCCTAGACTGGAGTTGTGTAGAGTGCAGTGGCGAAGAGAACAGTGGTGTAGAGTGGCCAAGAGTGCAATGGCATAGTGTAGAGTGGTACAGGGCACAGTAGAGGCATAATGAATTGGCGTAGAGTGCAGTGGCGTGGAGTGGTGCAGAATACAGTGGCATAGAGTGGAGTGGTGCAGAGTGCAGTGGCGTGGAGTGGTACAAAGTAAAGTGCAGTGATGTGGAGTGGCGTAGAGTGGAGTATTCATGGTGTGGTATCAAACTGCCATTACAGACAACACATTTTCAATTGAAATGATCATTACAATAAGTTTTTAAATAAATCTATGCACAGATGAAATGTGAGGAAATTGCATCACCTAGTTTAACCCCTAGAGGCCGACGCCCACACTACCTCCCTGGTGCGGGTCACGACCAGTGGGCCACACCAGGGAGGGGGTTAAAAAAAATCCACTTGCACCAGAGGATTTTTTTTTTTTAGGTCGGGAGATGCAGAAGAACTTCCGCGTCTCCCCCTGAAACTCCCACCCACCCATCTGTGACGTCAGCGCACCGCGTGGCGCGCTGACATCACATTTTTTCCCACCGGAGCAGCGGAGGAGCAGGTAAGCATCCTCTCCCTACTCCGGTGGGGAAAAAAAGGCCCCTTTCCATAGATGCCTTCCAGGAACAGTCTCCTGGCCATGGATCGCAGCACGGCCCCTAGCCAACAGGGATCTTGTTTTGGGGGTGTCACCCCCCCACCCGTGGGAGCATAAATAAAAAAATTAATCTGTTGCCGATCACGCCTCCAGATAATAAAAAAAATATATTAAGAGAAAAAAAATAGCAAGCCGGCTCTCTAAACACGGGCCGACCCCAGGGAGTCAATTACATCGGAATAGTTTTCCCTAGGGGGGCCCCCCAGGAAATATTAAAAGCCCTTAGGCTGACGCCCTATGGGGCCATTTGTTTTTATGGATTTAATTTATTTTTATACATGTGTGCTTTGCAAAGGGAAAGCACATGTATGAAAAAAAGTGATGTAGAGAGTCAGTCTCTCTTTATATAAAGAGAGACAAATCTCTATAGATATGTGTGTGTATATATATATATATATATATATATTTTTTTTTTTACATTTGTTGTTTTCCAGGAGGCACAATCGCCCCCCCAGGGAAACTACACATATATAAAAGTGATATACAGATATACAGGGAGTGCAGAATTTTTAGGCAAGTTGTATTTTTGAGGATTAATTTTATTATTGAACAACAACCATGTTCTCAATGAACCCAAAAAACTCATTAATATCAAAGCTGAATATTTTTGGAAGTAGTTTTTAGTTTGTTTTTAGTTTTAGCTATGTTAGGGGGATATCTGTGTGTGCAGGTGACTATTACTGTGCATAATTATTACGCAACTCAACAAAAAAAAATATATACCCATTTCAATTATTTATTATTACCAGTGAAACCAATATAACATCTCAACATTCACAAATATAAATTTCTGACATTCAAAAACAAAACAAAAAAAAATCAGTGACCAATATAGCCACCTTTCTTTGCAAGGACACTCAAAAGCCTGCCATCCATGGATTCTGTCAGTGTTTTGATCTGTTCACCATCAACATTGCGTGCAGCAGCAACCACAGCCTCCCAGACACTGTTCAGAGAGGTGTACTGTTTTCCCTCCTTGTAAATCTCACATTTGATGATGGACCACAGGTTCTCAATGGGGTTCAGATCAGGTGAACAAGGAGGCCATGTCATTAGATTTCCTTCTTTTATACCCTTTCTTGCCAGCCACGCTGTGGAGTACTTGGACGCGTGTGATGGAGCATTGTCCTGCATGAAAATCATGTTTTTCTTGAAGGATGCAGACTTCTTCCTGTACCACTGCTTGAAGAAGGTGTCTTCCAGGAACTGGCAGTAGGACTGGGAGTTGAGCTTGACTCCATCCTCAACCCGAAAAGGCCCCACAAGCTCATCTTTGATGATACCAGCCCTAACCAGTACTCCACCTCCACCTTGCTGGCGTCTGAGTCGGACTGGAGCTCTCTGCCCTTTACCAATCCAGCCACGGGCCCATCCATCTGGCCCATCAAGACTCACTCTCATTTCATCAGTCCATAAAACCTTAGAAAAATCAGTCTTGAGATATTTCTTGGCCCAGTCTTGACGTTTCAGCTTGTGTGTCTTGTTCAGTGGTGGTCGTCTTTCAGCCTTTCTTACCTTGGCCATGTCTCTGAGTATTGCACACCTTGTGCTTTTGGGCACTCCAGTGATGTTGCAGCTCTGAAATATGGCCAAACTGGTGGCAAGTGGCATCGTGGCAGCTGCACGCTTGACTTTTCTCAGTTCATGGGCAGTTATTTTGCGCCTTGGTTTTTCCACACGCTTCTTGCGACCCTGTTGACTATTTTGAATGAAACGCTTGATTGTTCGATGATCACGCTTCAGAAGCTTTGCAATTTTAAGAGTGCTGCATCCCTCTGCAAGATATCTCACTATTTTTGACTTTTCTGAGCCTGTCAAGTCCTTCTTTTGACCCATTTTGCCAAAGGAAAGGAAGTTGCCTAATAATTATGCACACCTGATATAGGGTGTTGATGTCATTAGACCACACCCCTTCTCATTACAGAGATGCACATCACCTAATATGCTTAATTGGTAGTAGGCTTTCAAGCCTATACAGCTTGGAGTAAGACAACATGCATAAAGAGGATGATGTGGTCAAAATACTCATTTGCCTAATAATTCTGCACTCCCTGTATATGGAAAATGTCACTTACCCAGTGTACATCTGTTCGTGGCATTAGTCGCTGCAGATTCACATGCTGTGCACATCCCGCCATCTGGTGTTGGGCTCGGAGTGTTACAAGTTGTTTTTCTTCGAAGAAGTCTTTTCGAGTCACGAGACCGAGGGACTCCTCCCATTTCGACTCCATTGCGCATGGGCGTCGACTCCATCTTAGATTGTTTTCCCCGCAGAGGGTGAGGTAGGAGTTGTGTATGCTAGTAATAGTGCCCATGCAATGGAGTGAATGCGTCTGTACATAATGAAGTTTAAAGTAATATATTTACAAATGTACAAATGTTTAAGATCTACTTCTGAACGTCTACAGGCTCCCGGGGAGGCGGGTGGGCGCATGAGAATCTGCAGCGACTAATGCCACGAACAGATGTACACTGGGTAAGTGACATTTTCCGTTCGATGGCAGGTGTAGCTGCAGATACACATGCTGTGCATAGACTAATAAGCAGTTATGTCCCCAAAAGCGGTGGTTCAGCCTGTAGGAGTTGAAGTAGTTTGAAATAATGTTCTTAGTACAGCTTGACCTACTGTTGCTTGTTGTGCAGTTAACACATCTACACAGTAGTGCTTGGTAAATGTATGAGGCGTAGACCATGTTGCTGCCTTACATATTTCGTTCATTGGAATATTTCCTAGAAAGGCCATGGTAGCACCTTTCTTTCTGGTTGAGTGTGCCTTTGGTGTAATAGGCAGTTCTCTTTTAGCTTTAAGATAGCATGTTTGAATGCACAACTATCCATCTAGCAATGCCTTGTTTTGAAATTGGATTTCCTGTATGATGTTTTTGAAAGGCGATAAATAGTTGTTTTGTCTTTCAAATTAGTTTTGTTCTGTCAATGTAGTACATTAGTGCTCTTTTGATGTCTAATGTATGTAGTGCTCTTTCAGCTACAGAATCTGGCTGTGGGAAGAACACTGGTAATTCTACCGTTTGATTCAAGTGGAACGGTGAGATTACTTTTGGTAAAAATTTAGGATTGGTCCGTAGAACAACTTTATTTTTGTGTATTTGAATAAATGGTTCTTGAATGGTAAATGCTTGAATTTCACTCACTCTTCTTAGAGATGTGATGGCAATTAAAAATGCAACTTTCCACGTTAAGTATTGCATTTCACAAGAGTGCATGGGCTCAAAAGGTGGACCCATGAGTCGTGTTAAGACAATGTTGAGGTTCCATGAAGGAACCGGTGGTGTTCTTGGTGGTATAATTCTCTTTAGGCCTTCCATAAACGCTTTTATGACTGGTATCCTAAATAATGAAGTTGAGTGCGTAATTTGCAGGTAAGCTGAAATTGCCGTAAGATGTATTTTAATGGAAGAGAAAGCTAGTTTAGATTTCTGCAAATGTAGTAAGTATCCTACTATCTCTTTTGCAGATGCGTGTAAAGGTTGAATTTGATTATTATGGCAGTAATAAACAAATCTTTTCCACTTATTTGCATAACAGTGTCTAGTGGTAGGTTTTCTAGCCTGTTTTATGACCTCCATACATTCCTGTGTGAGGTGTAAGTGCCCAAATTCTAGGATTTCAGGAGCCAAATTGCTAGATTCAGCGATGCTGGATTTGGATGTCTGATCTGTTGTTTGTGTTGTGTTAACAGATCTGGTCTGTTTGGCAGTTTGATATCAGGTACTACTGAAAGGTCTAGTAGTGTTGTGTACCAAGGTTGCCTTGCCCATGTTGGTGCTATTAGTATGAGTTTGAGTTTGTTTTGACTCAACTTGTTTACTAGATATGGAAGAAGTGGGAGAGGGGGGAAAAGCGTACGCAAATATCCCTGACCAGTTCATCCATAGTGCATTGCCCTGAGACTGATGTTGTGGGTACCTGGATGCGAAGTTTTGGCATTTTGAGTTTTCTTTTGTTGCAAATAGATCTATTTGTGGCGTTCCCCACATTTTGAAGTAAGTGTTCAGTATTTGGGGGTGAATTTCCCATTCGTGGATCTGTTGGTGATCCCGAGAGAGATTGTCTGCTAACTGATTCTGAATCCCTGGAATAAATTGTGCTATTAGGCGAATGTGGTTGTGAATCGCCCAACGCCATATTTTTTGTGTTAGGAGACACAACTGTGTCGAGTGTGTTCCTCCCTGTTTGTTTAGGCAATACATTGTTGTCATGTTGTCTGTTTTGACAAGAGTGTATTTGTGGGTTATTATGGGTTGAAATGCTTTCAGAGCTAGAAAGACCGCTAACAGTTCTAAGTGGTTTATATGAAACTGTTTTTGCTGAATGTCCCATTGTCCTTGGATGCTGTGCTGATTGAGGTGTGCTCCCCACCCTGTCATGGATGCATCTGTCGTTATTACGTATTGTGGCACTGGGTCCTAAAAAGGCCGCCCTTGGTTTAAATTTATACTGTTCCACCATTGAAGCGAGATGTATTATTTGGCGGTCTATCAACACCAGATCTAGAAGTTGACCCTGTGCCTGTGACCACTGTGATGCTAGGCACTATTGTAAGGGCCGCATGTGCAACCTTGCGTTTGGGACAATGGCTATGCATGAGGACATCATGCCTAGGAGTTTCATTACTAATTTGACCTGTATCTTTTGGTTTGGATACATGGCTTGTATGACATTTTGGAATGTTTGGACTGTTTGTGGACTTGGAGTGGCAATTCCTTTTACTGTGTTGATTGTTGCTCCTAGGTATTGCTGTGTTTGACACGGCAGAAGGTGTGACTTTGAGTAATTGATTGAGAAACCTAGTTTGTGTAGGGTTTCTATGACGTAATTTGTGTGTTGTGAACACTGTTTTTGCGTGTTGGTTTTGATTAACCAATCGTCTAGGTACGGGAACACATGTATTTGCTGCCTTCTGATATGTGCAGCTACTACTGCTAGACATTTTGTAAAAACTCTTGGCGCAGTTGTTATTCCGAATGGCAACACTCTGAATTGGTAATGTATCCCTTGGAATACAAACCTTAGGTACTTCCTGTGTGAAGGATGTATTGGTATATGGAAATATGCATCCTTTAGATCCAGTGTTGTCATGTAGTCTTGTTGTTTGAGCAGTGGGATTACTTCTTGTAATGTAACCATGTGAAAATGGTCTGATTTGATGTATGTATTTAATATTCTGAGATCTAGTATAGGTCTTAGAGTTTTGTCTTTTTTGGGTATCAGAAAGTACAGTGAGTAAACTCCTGTGTTTAGTTCTTGTTTTGGTACTAATTCTATTGCTTCTTTTTGGAGCAATGCTTGAACTTCTAATCCTAGAAGATTTATATGTTGTTTCGACATACTGTGTGTTTTCGGTGGGACTGTTGGAGGGAATTCGCGAAATTCTATGCAATAACCATGCTGGATAATTGCTAGTACCCAAGTATCTGTTGTTATCTCCTCCCAATGTTTGTAAAATTGGCTTAATCTTCCCCCCACAGGTGTTATGTGATGGGGATGTGTGACTTGTGAGTCACTGCTTATTTTGAGGACTTTTGGGGCTTTGGAATTTTCCTCTACTTCTTTGGAATTGTCCCCCTCTATGTTGCCCCCGAAAACTTCCCCGCTGATATTGGCTTTGGTAAGTGGGCCTTGTTTGTGATGTTGTGGTTTCTGTAGGTTGTCCTCGAAACCCTCCCCTAAAAGGTGTTTTGCGAAAGGTGCCTCTGCTCTGCGGGGAGTAGAGTGCGCCCATGGCTTTTGCCGTATCAGTGTCTTTCTTGAGTTTCTCAATAGCAGTGTCGACTTCCGGCCCAAACAACTGCTGTTCATTAAATGGCATATTTAGCACAGCTTGTTGAATTTCCGGCTTGAAACCTGACGTGCGGAGCCATGCGTGACTTCTTATTGTTATTGCAGTATTTACTGTCCTTGCAGCCGTATCTGCTGCATCCATTGAAGACCGTATCTGATTATTAGAGATACTTTGTCCTTCTTCCACCACTTGTTGTGCTCTTTTTTGGAACTCCTTGGGTAAGTGTTCTATCAAATGTTGCATCTCATCCCAGTGAGCTCTGTCATATCTTGCCAAAAGCGCTTGTGAATTGGCAATGCGCCATTGGTTTGCTGCTTGTGCTGCAACCCTTTTGCCCGCAGCATCAAATTTGCGACTCTCTTTGTCTGGAGGTGGTGCGTCTCCCGAGGTATGAGAGTTTGCTCTCTTACGAGCTGCCCCGACAACTACTGAGTCTGGAGTTAACTGCGTTGTAATATAAACAGGATCTGTTGGCGGTGGCTTGTACTTTTTCTCCACCCTTGGAGTTATGGCTCGGCCTTTAACAGGATCCTGAAAGATTTGTTTTGAATGTTTTAGCCTTCCTGGGAGCATAGGTAGTCTTTGGTACTGGCTATGAGTGGAGGTTAGCGTGTTAAACAAGAAGTCATCCTCAATTGGTTCTGAATGCAAGGTGACGTTATGGAAAGCAGCTGCCCTTGCGATCACCTGTGTGTAAGATGTACTGACCTCAGGAGGGGACGGCCTGGTAGGGTACGAGTCTGGGCTGTTGTCCGATACTGGAGCATCGTAAAGGTCCCATGCATCGGGATCATCTTGACTCATGGCAGTATGAGTCGGGGAGTGCATCAGTGGAGGAGTTGCTACTGGTGATGTGTGCACTGATGGTGGTGGAGAAGGTGGTGGAGTTGTTTTCTTTGCCACCTTTGCCTGTGGCTCCTTGTCCTTTTCGTGAAAGGCAAGTTTTCTTTTTGTTTTAATTGGAGGAAGAGTGGTTATCTTCCCTGTGTCTTGATGAATGTGGAGCCTCCTTTGAGTATAGTCTGGCTCTACAGCTTGAAGTTCCTCTCCAAATCTATGTTTTTTCATTTGTGAGGCTAATCCTTGTTCCTCCGTATAGGAACCTGTTCTCGGCTCCGAGGCTGGATGTTTCGGAACCAAAACTTTTTCGGAGGTCTTTTTAGGCTCCGAAGAAACCTTTGTAATTTTCGGCGTGGTGGTGTCTCGGTGCCGATTTTGTTCGGTGCCGCTGTCACGGTGCCGAAATTTCTCAGAGCCGATGTCTCGGGTCCGAGATTGCTGTGTGGCGGTATCTCGACCGGAGTCGGATGACTTCGACACCAGCGTGCCCTTTTTCGGTGCCTTGGCTCGGTCACCGCTTTTTTGGGTTAAGCCATGGCCTGTTGGCGGTGGCGTCCCCTGGGCTCATGTTGACTTCTCGTGAGTCTTATGTTTCGACGTCTTACTCACGGTTTTCGGCGTTTCTTCGGCCTCAAGCTCTTCCGAGTCCGATTCGTGGATAGAGAAAGCTTCCTCTTCTTCCTCGAAACGCTCTTGTTCTGTCGGCGTCGACGCCATCTGCAGTCTTCTTGCTCTTCGGTCTCTTAACGTCTTTCTGGACCGAAACGCTCGACAGGCCTCACAAGTATCTTCCTTGTGCTCTGGGGACAAGCACAAGTTACAGACCAGATGCTGATCCGTATACGGATACTTGTTATGGCATTTTGGACAGAAGCGGAATGGGGTCCGTTCCATCAGCCTTGAATTCACACGTGGCCGGGCCGACCAGGCCCGACGGGGGATCGAAAAAACCCCGAAGGGCCACCGGAACTCTTCTAAATTCGGTGTTGATCTGTTGTAACTAACCCGATACCGAACGCAAACAATACCGACGTTTTTTCCGAGATTCTAACTAACTTTCCGACCCGAAACACGGAGCGAAAAGGAACACGTCCGAACCCGATGGCGGGAAAAAAACAATCTGAGATGGAGTCGACGCCCATGCGCAATGGAGTCGAAATGGGAGGAGTCCCTCGGTCTCGTGACTCGAAAAGACTTCTTAGAAGAAAAACAACTTGTAACACTCCGAGCCCAACACCAGATGGCGGGATGTGCACAGCATGTGTATCTGCAGCTACACATGCCATCGAACATATATATATACATATATATATATATATATATATATATATATATATATATATAGATATCTGATCTGTCTTTTGTCTAGTGGCAGTTTTGATGCCATAAAGTAGTGCAGATGGTTTATTGTCCTGCTGCAAAGGATATACATTTATATGTATACAGCTGAGTGGATTAGTAAAGGCAAGCGTTGCCTGCGCTTTAAAACAAATTAAATGTATGTGCGCGGGGGACTATGGAGATATGAGGGGCATTTTTGTTGGGTGGTACTGAGGGAATGAGAAGAGGAGGTCATGGGAGGCAGCGCACCAAAACTGACAGTTGCACTGGGTGCCACCAGCGCTAAAGGCTGTGATGATGGGTATGTGGTAAGGTGAAGTAATACTGTGTCTTTTTTGTTTTTTTCAGTGTCTTCAAAGAATCCGCCGAATCGGAGAAGAAGCGAAGATAAGGTGACGACATTTACTAATGGACACACATCACACATTTTGTGGCTCTATCTGCTTTCTATGTAGGCTAGTACTTTAGGGGGACATTTTAGCCAGTAGCAGAGATGGTGTCTCGTTGGATGATTGCTGCTCAAGCCCTAACTAGGGTTACAGAGGACAGCTCTGATGTAGGATCAGAGACGTAGACAGCAGATACTGAGACAGCATCTAAGGGAGAGGACAATGGGGCAGAATATAGGAGTGATTTTTTTTAGTCGGCAGAGTCCCATCCGACGACACCTCTTCCAGTGATTCTGAAGGAGACGATGACAGCAGCCGTGCAGTCCCTTCGCAAGCACAGTCTGTGCAGCAGAACAACATTGGGTTAGCCGAACCCAGAGAGCACGTGCATGCGGCCACAAGCACAGAGAGAGTGCTCTCTTGGCAGCCCCCCTGTTTAGTTCAGCCCCAAATTCCACCTTTTACTGGTGACGCTGGATGAGAAGTCGATACGGGCAACTTTTTGCCAGTCGACTACGTCCATCTATTTTTGGATGTTGACTTCCTTCAGTAAATTGTGCAGCAAACAAAACTGTGTGCAGACCAATTCCTGAGGGAGCATGGAGGAACTCTAGGGCTCCGTTCTAGGGCATGCCAGTGGACTCGCACTTCGCTGGCGGAGTTAAAGATATTTTTGGGCCTTACGCTCAAAATGGGGTTAGTGCAGAAACCCACCTTTATTCGCATGGTTTGGGTAACCCCCATCTTCACATCATACATGAGCAGGGATCGTTTTTTGCTACTGCAGCGCCTGCTGCATTTCAATGAGAATTCTGCTGGATTGCCCCGGGACCATCCAGACCATGACATGTTGTTCAAAATTCGGCCTGTCGTGGAACATTTGTCTGCCAGCTTTCCAGAGATCTATACTCCTGGAAAGTATATAGCAGTCGAAAAGTCCTTGATCCTGTACAAAGGACAGCTGCTGTTCAGACAGTACATTGCGAGCAAAAGAGCTCGCTATGGCATAAAGCTGTACATGCTGTGTGAGAGCTCTTCTGGCTACGTGTACAGCTTGAGAGTGTATACAGGGAAGGACTCTACCCTAAACCCTGTAGGTTGCCCTCCCGCGTTAGGGGTCACAGGTAAGACTGTATGGGAACTTGTCCAGCCACTTCTGCTCAAAGGTTATAACCTTTATGTGGACAATTTCTATACAGGAGTAGAGCTGTTCAGTGAGCTCTACAAAGCTGGCACTGTGGCGTGCGGTACAGTTCATTGTAACAGCAAAGGATTCCCGCAGGAGCTTGTTTGCAAGAAGCTCCAGAAATCCCGGAGTACTGCATTGCGTTCCAAGGAACTGCTCGCAGTCAAGTTCTTGGATAGGTGTGATGTATACGTGCTCACTACAATTTAGGATGAAAGCACTTCTCCAATCACGGTTTGGGGTCAGTTGGCCAAAGTCCACAAGCCCATCTGTATACTTAATTACAATAAGTATATGGGCGGAGTGGACAAGAACGACCAGGTTCTTCAACCATACAATGCGTGTCGTAAAACTTGCACTTGGTACAAGAAACTGTTTAAGCACGTGACCCAGATGGCAACATACCATGCGTATGTTGTTTACCGTCAGACAACCACAGGAAGACTCGTGACTTTCCTTGATTTCCAGTTGTCTGTAATTGAAAGCCTCACTGCTGTTACAGAAGCAGCAGCAGCCTCCACCTCATATGTTCTGGAGGATGCGGCAAGGCTGCTGGAGCGACACTTTGCTGATCGCATTTCTAAAACACCCAAAAAGGATCATCCATGTCATCGCTGTAAAGTGTGCTTGAAGCATGTAAAGAGGCAGGAGAGTCGATATTACTGTCCCCAGTGCCCATCTCAACCAGGCCTCTGTGTCCCTATTTGCTTTACGTTGTATCATACTAGAGAAAAGATCTGGGAAATCGACTGAGGTGGAGCTGCCGTTGGGTAAACCTTTCAGTGGCAGTGCATGGATGCCGAACGTCCATGGGCCACTGCTTCGTTAGGCAAGGAGCCACAGAATTTCTCTTCATCTACTTCAGGAAATCATGGACTTCCTTATGGCCTGCTTGAGACCTATATCCACCGTCAGAACGTGGTAGGTGTTCTGTTCAAATAACGTGCATTATAGTCCCCATACAGCACATATTAGTGGACAGAACATATGCCACATTGTCACGGAGTATCCTGTGTGGCAGCATGTTAAAAGCATGACTGAATTTTGAAGTGCTTGTTAGGGAACTTATGTATACAACACAAGGACCGTCATGATTGCCAACGAGAACCAGAGTAAGTGTAATAAGTCAAACAATTGTCCTGTCCGACATATTCATCAACATTTCTACTTGTTTGAAATTGAGCAAACTCAATTTGTAGCTTCACTTTCAAAGCAAAAGTAGAAGTGTTGGTGAATGAGTCCCACAGGATATTTGTTTGACTTTTTACTTTACAGACCTTAGGATTTCTTCACCAGCATGTCTGCCTTACTTTCAACTGTAGATATGCTCGCTCATTTTGAGGAATAGGCCTCGCAAGGCATACTCTGACACCCCCAACTTGCATCCACAAACTAGTATAGGTTCACTTGGCAATTAAACAGGATTAGTCATTACTCTGATGAGAACAGAGACAAGAATGGGTAAGGAAAAGCTTATGGTAAGTATGTCTTCACAGGGATATTGCACAGGTAGAAGGCAGATAGTAAAGGTAGTACAAATGTACATCATCTACACCTATGGATTCAAACTCATTGGTGCCATCCCAATACTGAAGGACACTGACACGCATGGGTCAGTGTTTGACCTGCTTTTCATGTTCATCCTCCATCAGAACTTAGTAGATGTTCAGTTTGCTGTATAAGTGCATTACAGTCAGAGCACTGCACATAATGTTGGCTGTGTGCCAAACACTACCCATTTTCATAGCCTATGACCTTCTCTTTAGGGAACATCGTGAGAATTCCCCAGAATGCCTCCCTTAGTTTCAAAGGGAGATATGCTCACTCAGTTCAAGGAATCGCTTTGTACAGCTTACTCGGACACCCCCAACTTGCATCCACAAACTGGAAGGAGATGGATTTAGCACAGTGAGTGCGTTAAAGGGGCATGAAAAACACGCCTCGGTGGCTGTCATGGGAGTCATTAGTAAAGGTTTGTTACGCATGCATTCGGTAATGTTCAGGAAGAAGGAGGCGGTTACTTGACAGGTGGTAATATGCAAACATTCTGTTCTGTGGCGTATGAATGTGATGGGCCCTTGTCTTGCAGCGGTAAGTTAATGTGAGTGCAGTGATTGGTTGGATTGGGCCTGTGGCTGGCAGTAAGAAAGGGTTGTCTGTTGTGCGTAAATGGCGTGTGAATAGACCATAAAGAGGTTGGTGCCTGGACGTGGCTTTATGACCCACCTTCAGAAGGCTTGGTTTCAATATTCAGGTACTTTGATAGGTGTTCATGCTTTGAAACCATAATTTCTGGAGTTGCTAAAACCAACCAGTGTGAGTGGTGGGTTAACTTTAACATACTAGAACCAGGGGAGTCCAAGGGTGCAGGACTTGCGTGGCTCTCACCAGTTTTCCTTCACCCAGAATCCCCTTGAAATCACACAATTTGCTTAAAAAACACTTTTGCCTTGCATTCCAGTGAGCGGAAGTCCTGGGATCTGCAGGCAGCCACAAATGTCTTACCACTCAGCGTTCCACTAAGTCTCCAGCGAAAAACTGCCTCACTTTAGTGAGTGGGAAAGTGACCACAACAGGGAAGTACCCAAAATAGATTGTGGAGACATCAAAATTACCTACCACAAAACAGCTTCATTTTGTAAGACAGTCATCTGAGTATTTGGTCCTGGGCTCGGCAGCCATATAGGGAAACCTACCAAACCCAGACATTTCTGGAAACTAGACACCTGAGGAAGTCCACGGAAGTGTGGCGTGTTTGGATTTCACAAAGTTTTCTTACCCAGAATACCCTGCAAAAGTGAAACGTTGATTAAAAACACTATTTTTCCTTGCTTTTTCATCACAGAAACTACAGGAATGTGCAGGGATCCTAAAAATTCCTACCACCCAGTATTTCTCCACTTGTCCTGATAAAAACACAACCCCACTTGTGTGCATGCGCCTAGTGCCTCCGTCAGGAATGGATCACTCCAGGGTTAACAGTAGCCCTCATGCAAGGACTACCATTGACCCTTGTGTGATCCATTCCTGACGCGGGCACTAGCCTACCCACACAAGTGAGGTACCATTTTTATCGGGAGACTAGGGGGCATGCTGGGTAGATGGACGTTTGTGGCTCCCTTCAGATTCCAGAACTTTCCATCACCGAAATGTGAGGAAAAAGTGTTTTTTTTGCCAAATTTTGAAGTTTGCAAAGGATTCTGGGTAACAGATCCTAGCGAGAGCCCCACAAGTCACCCCATTCTGAATTCCCCTAGGTGTCTAGTTTTAAAAAATGTACAAGTTTGCTGGGTTTCCCTAGGGTCCGGCTGAGCTAGAGGCCAAAATCCACAGCTAGGCATTTTTGCAAAAAAACAGGTCAGTTTTCTTTCGGAAAATGTGATGTGTTCATGTTGCGTTTTGGGGCATTTCCTGTTGCGGGCACTAGGCCTACCCACACAAATGAGGTACCATTTTTAATCGGGAGACCTCGGGGAATGCTGGGCAGAAGGAAGTTTGTGGCTTCCCTCAGATTCCAGAACTTTCCATCACTGAAATGTGAGGAAAAAGTTTTTTTTTTGCCACATTTTGAGTTTTGCTAAGGATTCTGGGTAACAGACCCTGGTGAGAGCCCCACAAGTCACCCCATTCTGAATTCCTCTAGGTGTCTACTTTGCATAAATGTATAGGTTTGCTATGTTTCCCTAGGTGCTGGCTGAGCTAGAGGCCAAAATCCACAGCCAGGCACTTTGCAAAAAACACGTCAGATTTCAATGTAAAAATGTTGTTGTGTGTCTATGTTGCTTTTTGGGGCGCTTCCTGTCACGGGCACTAGGCCTACCCACACAAGTGAGGTACCATTTTTATCGGGAGACATGGGGGAAAAACAGAACAGAAGAACAAGTGTTACTGCCCATTGTCTTTCTCTACATTTTCTCCTTCCAAATGTAAGATAGTGTGTAATAAAGAAGTGTATTTGAGAAATTCCCTGTAATTCATTTGCTAGTATGGAAATTCAGAGATGTGCAAATAACCACTGCTTTTCAACACCTTATCTTGTGCCCATTTTGAAAATACAAGAGTTTCCTTGATAACTATTTTTCACTTTTTATATTTCACCAAATGAATTGCTGTATGACCCGTATACAATGAAAACCCATTGCAAGGGGCAGCTCATTTATTGGTTCTGGGTACCTAGGGTTCTTGATGAAACTATAAAGCCCTACATATTCCCGCAACCAGAAGATTCCAGCTGACGTAATGGGGTATTGCTTTTGAAAATCTGACATGACAGGAAAAAGTCACAGAGTAAAATGTGGAGAGAAATGGCTGTTTTTTTCACCTCAATTTCAATATTTTTAGGGTAGAGCCTGCATCGCAAGCGCTTGCGTTTCGCTTGCGAGACGCTTTAGGAGTTAGAAAAGGGCTCGGAGCCCCGTCCATGTCACATCAGTGTCTTTCATTGGTTCGTGGGCTTGCCTGTTAAAATCTGCTTGCTTTCATTAGTGGAAGGCACGCATACGTCATGCCTTTTCCGGTGGTTAGCCCTCCTCGAGCGCAGCATCGAAGTACTGAAAACATGCGAGGCTCGCCGTTTCCCCGTTAGGTTTGTGAACTACGTTTTAGCTTTTGTTCGCAGCGCGATCTCGCTTGGCAGATGTCGAGCGCTTTGCATAACATCGACCCCGATACATAGTTAATTGAACTTTTGCCGGTTACGTAGATAATAGCACTTTTGCCGATAGGTTTCACTACGAGTGAACTGTAGCAGCGTGATCGTGCTGTTTTTTTCCATTCAATGTGGCAAGAAAAATCCGGTTGGGAGTTTACAACTGCTAATAGGTGTAACTCAGAGAAATGCAAGACCCTATTGCATTGCAAATGCTTGTTTATTTCAGCTGTTATTTTCTGTAGGAAAACCTTGTAAGATCTACACAAGTGACCCATTGCTGAATTCAGAGGGGGGTGAGGCCCAGCAGCTAAGAGGTTAATGATTTGTTTTGAGCATATTAAAGTGTCTGTTGCCAACACACTTCAGAAATAACAAAAAGTGTGCTTTATTGTCTGTTTATAATTCTGATATAGTCTAAAATACTTACACAATTCATTTAAACATGGTGGCATGTTAGAACAAAAACTATTTTCTGCCCCAAGTATACAGCAAGATTGTCACATAAATCCTCTCACTTAGAGAAAGAAAAGTAAACCGACCCCTCAGAAGACAGCGCCTGATATTTGACCTCAGTCTTCGAATGCACAGCAAGTGTGACAAGATAAAAACAAGATTTAAAGACCTGTTAACATAAAGCATGTTCGTGGAAGGATACAGAAAACACAATTTAGGTAAAGGGAGGGACAAACTGAACCTGGGAAGCCTAAAGCAAATAAAGTCAGCAAACAGAAAGGCAGAAAGTGTGAGTTACAAACCACAAAACCAATTGTAATCAAGTCCCAGGTCAACTTTCTGAAAGTCCCCGAGATGTTTTTAGCTAACCAGACAGCTGCACTATCTGGTAGGCTGCGACCTAAATACCAGAGGCTGGAAAAGTTTACCATGTGCCTAGTGGTCAGCCGCACAGGCCTCAATGTGGGGGTTCACAGGTTGAAAGCGTTATAGAACCTAGTGTGCTGGTTGTGCCTCACAGCAGACAAAAGTATTGGAGATAAGTTGTCAGTGCACTTCTCAACAGAGGTACAAACCAGAACATGGGAGCGAGCAATGTATGGCTGGTAGTGTCTCAGTGTCTAATCTTACTGCTTGTTCATTGGAAGCTATGAAACTGCGCTTATGTGTTTTTGTTAGCTATTTAGTCACCCACTCACCAATTCATGCATCCATTCATTGATGCTACTATGTCTCTCCCTTCCACCTATCATGCTAGCATGTATGCATCCACATTCCCATCTCCACATGCAGTATCATCCATCCTCCCGCTGAACCATCTGTATTAATCCATTCACCCTCTCGCATATCCATGCATACACCTGCTCACCATCAAACATACAGAAACACACACATGTCCCATATCAAGAACCCAACGCTTTCAAATACCACTTCAGAGTTGGACTTTAGAACTGAACATAACATGCCATCTGTAGTCTTCGCAAATGGGCACAATAATCCGGAGGTAGCCTCCAGAGCTTGATATCCAAGATGCAGCCAACAGAATTAGCCTTAACACTCCAGATGCATTCTCAAGACCAGAACTCAATGTGCCAGACGATGCCCCCAGAACTGGATACCACACTTCAGATGTTGCTTCCGAAACTGGACACATTACAACAGAGGTGGCCTTAAGAAATGGAAAGGATATGCTAGATGACCTCTTCCAAAATGAATGCAACACTTTATATGTTGAACCCAGAACTACATACAATATTCCGGATCAGGGTTGGCTTTACATTAAGGGATGACTGTACAGATGAATATTACAGCAGTACCACATGGGAACTCCAAATTGCAACAAAATGCCTCAAACGTTGACTTACTGCTAGGCTGGGGTGAGGTCAACATGACAACATTTTATTTTGCCTCAAGCTCTGAAAATCCTTGCCACAACACTTAGGATGTGGCAACATGCCAGCAGTGGTCTAAGCAAAGGACACAATATGCTACATGTGGCCTCCAGGACAGGATACACAGTCCAGGTGTGGCCTTCAAACAGGACACACTACAACATAAATGACCCTTAAACATAAGACATAATACACCAGGTAAGGCATTGCAAAATGGACACAACCATGGAGTGTCAAGTACTTTATAATAATCCATATGGCTCTTCAGATCAGAAAAGTACTACAGATTAAGGCTGTTTAACTGGACTACATTCCATATTTTGGATTTCAGAATGTTACAATATTTTAGAGAAGTCTTCCAGAACTAAGTATAATACATTAAGAGTCAATACTAAGTATTCCAAATGAGAAAGAAAGTGACTGGTAGGAGCAAAAAGGCACATTGTGAAGAGTACATTCTGCTATTCATATGGTCTTTTAGCACTGGTGGCGATTCTCAATACCATTCAATATTTCCATTGCAGACCAGAGTCTGTATTGGCCTTCTTTCACCTCAAAAGCGCAGACATCCATGACAGCTTCAACACTCGGACCGCCCCATCAACCACCGACACCACCAGAGAGTCCGCCTCTCTCCATTCCACTCTGAAGCCACCAAAATCATCTGCGGCGTATCCCAAAGTTCGTTCCTCAGCCCGACCCTCTTCAATGTCTACATGGCTCGGCTCGCTAACATCGCCCGAGCCCACAACTTGATCATCTCATAGGCCGATGACACCCAGCTGATCCTCTCACTCTCCAAGGACACCGCCAAAACCAACCTCCACGAAGGAATGAAGGTCATCGCCGAATGGATGAAAAACAGCTGCCTTAAACTGAATTCAGACAAGACTGAGGTCCTCATCTTCAGCTCCACCCCTTCCGCATGGGACGGCTCCTGGTGGCCTGCCACACTGGGAACCGCACTGACACCCACCGACCACGCACGCAACCTGGGATTCATCCTGGACTCTTCACTATCTATGACCCAGCAAGTCAACCTCATCTCCTCCTCCAACACCCTCTACATGCTTCGGAATCTCTAAAAATGGATCCCCACTGAAAACAGAAGAACAGTCAACCAAGCCCTCGTAAGCTGCAAACTGGACTACGGCAATGCCCTCAACGCGGGAACCACGGCCAAACTCCAGAAAAGACTGCAACGCATCCAGAACCCCTCAGCACGCCTCATCCTGGACATCCCCCGCCTCTGCCACATCACAGCCCACCTGAGAGACCGGTATTGGCTCCCCGTCAACAAGAGAATCACCTTCAAACTCCTCACCCACGCTCACAAGGCACTGCACGACACTGGATCAGAATACCTCAACAGATGGCTCTCCTTTCACACCCGACAGCTATGCTCTGCCGACCTTGCCCTCGCCACCATCCCACCCATCATCAGACCAACCACTGGCAGCAGATCATTCTCGCAGCTAATAGCTCTAACTTGGAGAAAAGCGAGACCCGTTGAACTGCAAATGCTTGTTTCAGCTGCTACTTGCTTCTTTTTGTTTAAGCACTCTACAAGAGTGTGTTTTCCAGCTGTCTCCCTCATGTACTCCTCACCCCTTCGAGTTCCATTTTCTTACCATCCCTAATTTGCTTTTTTCTTTTCCTCTCCACTCACATACCCTTGCCGTTCTTGCTTTCCCAACTACCCCTTGTCTGTTTGCTCCCCCAGGTCCCCACCCACGCTCTATTGTCCATTTGCATCCCCAGGCCTTCCCACCCAACCTCTGTTGTCGCTGTGCTTCCCAACCCCTCCTGCGTGCCACTGTCAGTTTGCTCCCCATCCTCTCCATCCAACCTTCCCTGTCAGATTGCTTTGGTAGAACCTCCAACCCACCCTCAGTTGTCGGTTTGCTCTCCTGCCCACCCTCCGCTGTCCGCTTTCTCTCCCAGTCCCTCCTGCCCAATCACCATCTATTGTCAGCTTGCTTCCCCAGCCCCTCTGGCCAACCCTCCTTTGTCAGTTTGCTTCTCCACCCCCTCCTGCCCACTCTCAGTTGTTGGCTTGCCTTCCCAGACCCTCCGTCCACCCTTTGTTGACATCTATTTGTCCCATAACTCCCACCCAGCACCCATCATTAGATTGATTCCCCAGTCCATCCCTCCTATCCTACGTTATAAGCTTGTCTCCCTGGCCTCTCCCACCTACCCTCTGTTGTCAGCTTGCTTCTCCATGCCCCCCAAACTGCTGTCACTTTGCTGCACCAGTCCCTCCCGCCCAACCGCTTGTCAACTAGCTTCCACAGCTCTCTCTGCCCACCCTCCGTTGTCAGCGTGTTTCCCCAACCTCTTCTGCCCAACCTTAAATGTCAGCTTACTCCTCTTCACCATCCGTTGTCAGCTTGCTGTTCCATCGCCTCCCACCCATCCACTGTTGTCTGTTTGCTTCCCCAGCCTCTTCCGCCCACCCCTTGTTGTCTGTGAAGCTACCCATTGTCTTTCACGAGTCCTCTCCGTTGCACCCTTCTCTCACCATCTCCCTTTCTCTGTGCTGCCTCGTTCCCTCAACATGTTCCCACATTGGTTTGCTTTTTTAATTTCAATAAAGCACATTAGTGCTGGCTCCATCAGAACTTTTTTTAAGAAAACTTATTTTCAGACATGGTGCACAACAGCAACGCTGCTGTACAGCATATATACAAGCATTGCCTAAGCAAGTAGTTCTCATAGGTGAGGACTATCAGCTTTGCCAATGTTTGTTAGAAATTGCGATGAAGGAAGAAAATAATTTCAGAACTTGGTCTCTCATCTCCATTCTGGAGAAAACTATGTTGATTAACGTCTGGAGTTCAAATACATGAAATGTTGCAGATAGGTCCAATAGGGCCAAAAGGCAGATGTCCCTATCCTCCATATGTGTCATTGAGAACATGGAGAGTCTTTGTTTTCGTGCTATGTTTAGGAAAGATACACGAAAGGATTTTGTAGGCTAGGTTCTGCAATGTGCAAGACAAGTTGTCTGGAGACAGTTTTTTCGATGATCTTTTCAAGTAAAAGAAATTTGGATACATGTAGTAAGTCTTTGGTGTCACCGGCGTCAAAGTATGTGGTTTATTTTTTATTTTTTTTATTTTAAGCAAAGATGTGGTCCGTGATGACTTGAAGGAAGAGGAAATAGGCGGCCTTTACAGGAGGAATTTATGTTTTTTAAAATTAGGGTTCTATATCCTGGTCATGATTTAATGGGGTCATCCGTGTGGGATAGAATTTTTAAGCAGGCAAGTATTTGCAATGTGGACTTCAAAAGAAGTGTGCAGGTCAAAAGAAGACCATTTGCTGGGGGCGGGGTGGGGGTTCTATTTGGTATACATAAGGAGTTAATTGGTCACATTTTTCTTAGTTTTTTAGTACATTTAGGATCTTTTCAGAAAAGTAGTTGGCAAGGTTTGTTACTTAAACTTGGTATTATTGATTTATCATTTGGTTTAAAGCAAGGTCTAATAGTTGAGAAGAGCGTCCTTGGCTTTGTTGATCTTTATTTTTATTTTTTAATACCTGGCTTTCGTGAGGAGGACTGAATCTTTAATTACAGATCTTTGCTCTTTTAATGTTTGTAGAGTTTCAGAGCTACCAGTGTGCTTTAGAGTACTCCTCCATGAATTGTTGTGCTGCAGTGACTACCTTGTTTATTGTTTTGTGTGGTAAGATTCCAATATTAAACAACGTCATCAGTGGCCCGAAGGATGGTTGAAGATGCCGCCACAACTGAATGTTCTTGACGGTATTGGTGACCAGGTAGAATACTGGGCGGTCCTTCACAATTTTTGTTGGTTTGGGCTGACCTTTGCTGTAAAGTCCTACTTTGATAGAGTGCACAGGCACTGCAAATTGGTTTGTCCTGTTGGAGTTTGAGGGATGTATCAGCAGTTATGATGTTTGAGAGGTGGATCAATCATCTAGAATGTCATCATTGCTAGACAGTGTTTGTCACAATGTAATGCAAAAGGAAGCTGTTACTGACCCTGTCCGTAGCGTGTGAGGCTGTAGATTCACATAGTTTGCATTCTCCTGCCATCTAGTGTTGGGCTTTGGACATTACAAGCTGATGTTGTTTTTTTTTTCTTCGGAAGAAGCTTTAAGTCATTAGATGTCGTTTGTTTAGCTCCTTAGTGTTACAATGCGGTTGGGCACCAACTCCACCCTTAGAATGCTTTTTGCTCAGGGGGAAAAGGGGAAACTAGAGTGCTGAGAGTAGTAGATATGTGCCCTGTGATTTGTATTTAAGAATAAATGTGTATGTATTGTAAGACACGTGCTGTCACTGCCCATGTCCGTGGAGACAGGTGTGTGAACCTGACTCTACATCACTACATGCTACAGATGCTTACAGGACATGTAACATTTTCAGTTTGTAGCACATGTGGTTGTAAATACACATGCTTTACATAGGCTGTTAAGCAGTGTCCTCCTTGTTTTAGCTAGGGGACAGATGATGCAGACGTTTGAAACAATGTTTTTAATATAGCCTGGCCAACTATATCTTGTTGACGAGCTAATGTGCACACACAATAATGCTTTGTGAATGTGTGAGGCACTGACCAAGTAGTAGTTTCGCTGATATTTCCTAAAAGGATGTTACCTAGGAAAACCATAGTGGATGGGTCCCTTTCTACATGTTGAGTGAGTTAGGCCTACAGTATATGAGGAGTACACGTTTCACTACTTTCAGCAGTGTGAAAGCATTTAACAACCCACCTTGCAAATACTGCCTTTGACATAGGGTGGCCTTTACAAGGTTCAACAGAGTCTAAAAAGAGTTGATTGGTCCTTCAAAAAGGTTTAGCCCTATCAACGTAACACATGAGCGCTCTTTTAACATCTAGCGTATTCCAGGCTCTTTCACTAGAGTATCTAGTTGTGGAAAGAAAACAGGCAGCACAATAGTATGATTGACATTAAAAGGTGAGAATTTGTGCAAGTCAAGGTTGAGAGTGCTCATACCAACTGTTCTAACATTATCACCATACTTCGTTTACTTATGACAATGGACTGTGTCCAACATGCATGGGTTGGAAGATGCCAGACAGGGAGCTTCAGCTGTAGGTCAGGGTGTGCTATGTGTGCTATCTAATAAGCTGCATTTAGATGTCAGTGTATGCTGTAGTGAAGACAAATAAGCTGCATTTAGATGTCAGTGCATGCTGTAGTGAAGACAAAGGGTACTTTACTAAACTGGAATGAGAGGGCAGTGCAGCTGGAATACATCAGACAGCCAAAAAAAGGAAAGAAGGGCTAGCAGAAGAGTTGTAGTGTCAACCGATAAAGAGGCTTCATTCTCCAGATAGTGTTCATTATAGTAATTGCTAGACCTGGCAGCTTTAGGGTAGTCTTACACTAGACTTTTTGCCTTCTACCCCCTGTTTTGTTGCTCTTTTTGTTGGCCTTAGGACTCTGAGCACTTTACCACTACTAACCAGTGCAAAATTGCATGTGCTTCTCCCCCAAACATGGTAACAATGGTGTATCCCCAGTTGTCATTTAATTTACCTGCACGTCCCTCGTAAAGTGGTATACCATATACACAGGGACTGGAAATGAAATGCTACTAGTGGGCCTGCAGTACTGATGTGTCACCCACTTAAGTAGCCCTGTAAACATATCTCAGGCGTGCCACTGCAAAGCCTGTGTGCGCAGTTTCACTGCCACCTAGACTTGGCACTTAAAACCTGTTGCCAAGCATTAAACTTCCCTTTTCTTACATTTCAGTCACACCTAAAGTAGATCCTAGGTAGCCCATTGGGCAGGGTGCCATGTCAAGTAAAGGCAGAACATGTAATTTTGAGTTTTACCTGTCCTGGAAATTAAAAAAAAAAACAAAGTGGTTTTTCATTACTGTGTGGCCTGCCCTTTCATAGGGCAGCACTAGCAATTCCTTAAAATACATTTAAGCTGTAATTCCTGATCATAGAGGAGAAGCTGCATCATCTTTAGTACCACTGAAGTGGTAATGACAAATCCTCTTTACTGGTAAGGTCGGATTTATGATTATTATTTTAGAAATGCCACTTTTAGAAGGTGTGCATTTCCCTTCCCTCGTTGCCCTGTGTGCCTACAGCCTATCTCCAATACGAGTCTGGCTTGGGCTAGGTAACAGCTATCCCTGTGCATTCCCCTAACACACCCACAACACAGGATACTCAACTGCATCTGTATTCATCTGCATGGTGACAGGTGTTCCGGGGGAGAAGGTTTGGAAGGACTCACACCTACACTTCAAATGGTAGTGCCCTGAGCCACCTCCTAATGATAGTATGGAGTTGGGCTGGGCTGAAAAGGGGACCTGTGCATTTCAGAGAAACCCTTTTGAAGTCATCCCCCACATCAGAGGCACTTCATGGTATAAGTACAGGGTCTTTGACTCCGTAAAATCAGTACACCTCTGGACTCAAAGAAACTCTGCTGGAGTAACGACTGCTGTGTGCCAGAATCACCACTCTGCCAGGATTGACTCTTCCCAGGAACCGCTGCTCTACACTGTGTTGCCCCACTACCTGCTGATCTCTGCCACGCAAACCAAGAAACAACTTTCACCCCCAGAGTGACTTCAATGGTTTGCTGTCTTGCCTCTGGTTTCACAGAGGGTCTCCGGGACATCAAAGACCCGGGTGCCTAGCAAATCTCCATCTGGATCTCACATCGCCAAGAGGTGGAGCGCGGCTCTCCCCCTGTGACCTCTAAAACTGACGGTCTGTCCCTGGGACCAAACGTGCTGCACTGGCGTGGACCCCTACCTCGCTGGATTGAGCCAGCGTGATGGCCGCTCTTACCTGTTTGCACTCTCCAAATGCACCAAGCGCGACTCAAGCCAGCAGTGTAAGCTTCAGGTGCAAGAACGTTGGCAATTGGGACTCCAGCCAACAGCCACGCCCGCAGCATCCGAAGCTGCGTAGCAGTGTGCTGCAACATTGAGTCGCGAGCCCCATGAAGGAAGCCCGACACCATAATCCTCTGCCTAGAAGCGCACAAGTGCTTCCGATGTTAAAACAAAGGCACTATTGACACTCCAGCCTCACCATCTACACACAGGAGGTGGCCGGAGTAGTGAGCCAGGAGACTACGGTAATTCACACATTGGGGGTCATTCTGAGTCTGGCGGGCGGCGGAGGCCGCCCGCCAGACTTCCCCCCTCCAAAATACCACTCCGCGGTCGATTTTGGGTCCGCTGAGGGTATTTTGGATTTTGCACTGGGCTGGCGGGCGACCGCCAAAAGGCCACCCGCCAGCCCAGCGCAAAAAACCCTTCCCACGAGGACACCGGCTCAGAATTGAGCCGGCGGAGTGGGAAGGTGCGACGGGTGCAGTTGCACCCATCGCGAATTTCAGTGTCTGCAAAGCAGACACTGAAATTCTTTTTGGGGCCCTCTTACGGGGGCCCCTGCAGTGCCCATGCCATTGGCATGGGCACTGCAGGGGCCCCCAGGGGCCCCGCGACACCCCATACCGCCATCCTGTTCCTGGCGGGAGAACCGCCAGGAACAGGATGGCGGTATGGGGTGTCAGAATCCCCATGGCGGCGCAGCAAGCTACGCCGCCATGGAGGATTCAATAGGGCAGCGGAAAACCGGCGGGAGACCGCTGGTTTTCCCTTTCTGACCGCGGCCAAACCGCCGCGGTCAGAATGCCCTGCGGGGCACCGCCAGCCTGTTGGCGGTGCTCCCGCCGACCCTGGCCCCGGCGGTCCGTGACCGCCGGGGTCAGAATCACCCCCATTGTCTGGGATAGCAACATTTTCAAAGCACACCAATCTATTCCCAAACAGCATGGAATTCGCAAGGACGCGCGCCAACATGCTAACGCTATTAACTGAATATCACAGAGAAAAGCACTCCTCTATTATCTTGAGGATCGTTCAGACACTAACTCAGAATTATTAGTTGGATTCCTGATATTCTAGCCTGATATTGTTTATTGACGTACGTCTTTTTAAACTGCATAACTCCTGATCTATCCATTGGATTTGTGTCATTTTTGGTCTTGATTTACACAGATAAATGATCTTTATTTTTCATAGACCTGTGTGGAGACGTTTGTTGTTTCTTCACTATGATTGCTGCATGTGTGTTGAACAAATACTTTACACATTGCCTTCTAAGTTAAGCCTGCCTGCTCGGCGCCAAGCTACCAGAGGGTGAGCACGGGTTAATTTAAGTTATGTATTTGACTTACCCTTACAAAGAATGTGGTCCCTACTTAGATAAGGTGCATACCTCTGTCAACTACAGACTCAAATTTTAACAGCAGTCTAATAAGCTAGAGTTCTACATGATGCTGCTGTGAGCCTTTCTGCTTCATAGCACTGCAACTATCTAATGATACTAAAAAAGTAATGCAGAGAAAAAAAAACTGGAAGAGCAAATAGATAAAGAAAAGAATAGTGAGAAGAAGGAAAAAAATGGGATGGAAGGGAATGTGGAAGTGAAAGGAAAACTTGCAAGGCAAAGGAATATTGGAGAAAGGAATCATGTCATGCTGTACCTTCTCGCCTGGAGTCACGGAAATTCTCCACACACAGTGTACATAGGCGGAATATCCACCCGGGAATCCGGGGGATGAGAAGTTCCCCTGACTGTCCTGTAGAGTCTCACCGCAGGCTGCAAAAGAAGAAAGATTAGACAATGAAAGAGCTGCTGAGCAAAAACACCTACTACCAAGTCCTAATGGTGAGGTACAGGAGTCACATCAATCCTCGCTATGATGAAATAATCACTCTTGAGCCAGAAGATCAGAGTCAGGCATAGTCGCCAATACTTATTTTTACTCTTTACTTATGCATGGACATCACTGATCGTCTAAATCAATTTAATTAATGTGTCTTTTTCGAAATTAAACACCCTGTACAAGTGGAATCCTCGAGGTCTTCGCCAGTCCCATCTCTTGCATGGTGTCAAATGATGTTGTCCCTATAAATAGGGCCACTGGGAGTACTACTCAGCCAACAAGGCACTGCTATCCACCACTAGGATCACAACATTGAACTATACCCTAAAGAGTCATCAGCAACAACATCCTGCCTAGACGTCATTAAATAGTGTTTGTCTGAAGTGTAGCTGAAACTCAGTCCAACAAAGACTGAGTACAGTTTCATAATGGAGGAAACATTTGATCCCTTCATTCACAAATGAATATACAACATGAACTTTAGATGGCTTCTCTCCATCATTCATCCTCCACTGAATGAACGGGTTTCTTATTGAAATGGTGACATATCAATAGAACATCAAGAGAAACACACAACAGGAAGATTCCAACTTACTTTCTTGCAAAAAATGATTCTCTTCTTCTCCCTTATTAATTCTTTATGGTCCACTACCTCACTTTATCATACACTGATGAGGAAACACAATAGTCACTGTTGTCCCAGAGTTCTCATTAACACCAATCAAAGTCATTCTTCATGAAATGGCTCAACTAAAGTTCAAGCTCACCTCCCAGCACGTCACCTACCTTGTAAGAACTGCACTGCATCTCTTTCATGCCAGAATCCACTACTGTGTGATCTTTAAGGAACTCCAAACGGGTAAAGCAAATTACATTGCTTCTAATAGGAGTAGTCGAGAGAAACTAGTAATGCCTCTTGACTATGTACCTGCTTCATTTATTGCTATATTATCAGGGGAATTTATAATGGAGTCAGTCCTGAGCCAGAGGATCTGAGAGACAGTATAAGGTTTCCGAGGAAGAAATGTCAGAGCAGCGGTGGATGGGTCTATCAATTGCTCAGCAGATTCCCTGAGTGCCTCATACGCTAGAAAACTTAAGTGGTAAGAAACAGTTTGCTGCTTAATTTCTTGAGATGGGTGGCTGTAACTACAACAGAACCACAGGTGCCAAAAAAAATGAGTATGGGCATCTTTTCCTCTGTAGGGATGAGACAGCAAGAGGATAGACAGACTCTGGGAACAAAGTGGACTGTTTTAAGGGTCAATGGGAAAGAGCACGTGGAAGACCTGAACACTAAACTAAATCATGAAGCAGACAGTCACTTCTTCATATGCTATCATTAGTTCAGTCATCAGTCGGCAACAAACTCACTGTACCTTGATAACCTGTGCACATTTTTCAAGAATCATTAAAAAACAACATGCAGTATGTTCTCTTCTTTTTTATTGCCAAATCATATAAAACGTCAAAACAGCATGTATCACACACATTATGAATCATATCCCTTCACAGCCAAACAAACTGACAGTTCCTTCTGTTAGACCTCTTTTCAGCCCAAATCCAAGAGCTCCCATTTTTGGCAGATAAGGCCACTGAGGCCATAGTGATAAGAATCATTTTTTAAGAATAGGAGAATATGATCAACTGATTCCAAAGTGGTAAAAAGGCACCCTGAGATGCACAGGCTGTTCAGGGGGATTGGGGGTGGGGAGAGAAGATAGAAAGATGTCACAAATCACCATGAAAGACAGGGTAAAACAAAAAGAAAACTTGGCAGAGGGATAAAGGGGTGAACAAATAATTCGATTTTCTTTAAAATATTTATTGACATTTGTTAAAAATATCATTAGGCGGTACATATCAGCTATACTGATATGGAATTGACTAAAGCGGATGTCAAATTTGATAGAAGAGTGATGAGGAGTTAGTAGCTGGGGTTATTTGTTGCCCCTTAGTCCTATCACACCATTTATCAGTCTAGGTGACAATTGTCCCTCCAGGGCTCACAAAATGCTGCTTTTGGAGACATCCCTGTGTTTAGGTCGAAGCCTACCAGACAGTGCAGCTGGCTGGTTTGCTAAAGACATCTTAAAGACATTCAGTAACTTTTTCTGGGAATGCATCCCACCCTTTGCTTTCCTTTGGCTCTGTAACTCACATGTTCTGGGTTTCTATTTGCTGGCTTTGTTTTAAGCTGCCCAGTTTCAGTTTATCCCTCCCCAGGAGCAAGTCTTTTCACACTACCTCTCCTTGTACTCCATGCATGCTTCTTCTGTAAACAGACCTGTAAACCTTATTCTTATCTTGTCACATTTGCTGTGCATTCAGAGACAGAGGTCAAATGCTAGGCTCCGCCTTCCCAGGGGGAGCATGGTGTTTTCTTCTCTTTTGCCAACTTCGAAGTGAGAAGATTTGTGTGACAACCTTGCTGCATACTGGGGGGTAGGGAGAAGGGTTTTTTCTAGCACACAACTACATTTCAATGAACTGTAAAAGTATTTCGGAATTAGCAAAGCACAAATAAGGCACATTTTTGGTAATTCTGAGGTGTGTTGGAAACAAATATTTTATTATGATCCAAACAAATCAATACACTAGGTGATGCCATTTCCACACATTATCATTGAATAGTTATATTAGTAAACCTGTATGTCTGTGCAAATGTAATGGTCATTTCAAATGGAATGTGTTGTCTGTAATGGCAGTGTGCTACCACACCAAGCATATTCCATTCCACTCTACTCTGCACCACTCCATACCACTCCACTCTACGCCACTCAGCATCACTGCACTCTATGCCAATAAACTCTACGCCACTCCACTCCACATCAATACACTATAATCTATACCCCTCCACTCTATGCCAATTCACTGTACGCCACTCCACTCCACATCAATACACTATAATCTATACCCCTCCACTCTATGCCAATTCACTGTACGCCACTCTAATCTACTCTACACCACTGCACTTTATGCCACTGCACTCTACACCACTTTATGCCATTACTCTATGCCACTCCACTCTATGCCACTGCACCACTTCAATCTATGCCATGCCACTCTACGCCACTTCACTCTACCCGGGACCACTCCATTCTACTCTGAAACAATCTACTCTACACCACTGCACTCTGCCATGCATTCTACCTCACTCTACTCTAAACCACCGTACTCTATGCTAATGTACTCTATGCCACTCAACACCACTGTAGTCTACTCCAATGCACTTTATGCCAGTGCACTCTGCACAACTGCACTCCCCAACACTCTACTCTACAACACTTCACTCATTGTCACTGAACACTACACCACTCTACTCTGCACTACTACACTCTATGCCACTGCATTCTGAAGCACTCCACTCTATGCCACTATGCTCTATACCACTCTATACCACTGCACTCTATGTCACTCTACTCTGCACCACTACACACTAAGCCACTACTCTGCACCACTGTATTCTACGCCTCAGCTCTCTAACTCTGTATCACTCTAATCTATGCTACTGCATCCTACGCTGCTGAATTCTATGCGGCTGCGCTCAACACCACTATACTCTGAAACACTCTAAGTTAAAGCCTTCTAAACCAGTCCACTATACTCTATGCCACTCCACTCCTGTCTACTCTGCACAACTACACTCTGCTCTGCACCACTGTACTCAACACCACGACACTCCACGCCATTCTACACCAATGCACTATATGCCACTATACTCCATTGCACTCTACTACACCATACTCTGCAACACTGCACTCTATGCCACTAAATTCTACCTCACACTGCACTAATGCTTTCAATGCCAATGCACTTTATGCCACTCCACTATGCAGCATAGCACTCTGCAGCACTCCACTCTATACCACTGGCACTATACTAAACTCTGCAGCACTCTACACTGCTCTACTCTGCACCACAGCACTCTATGCCACTCTACTCTAGACTGCATCACTGCACTCTACTATGCAATACTCTAATCTACGTCACTGCATGCTACAATGCTGCTTTGTATGTACCTGAAATGTATGCCCCTTCCCTCTACGCCACTATACTCTGCAACACTCCATGCCAATGTGTTCTACACCAGTCCACTCTAATCTATGCCACTCCACTGTAAGACACTCTACGTGACTTCACTCTATGCCACTCCACTCTACAACGTGGCTAAAAATATTGGCAAAGCCAATAAGCTTTTGCGTAGGCGGGACCTATTGGCTTTGCCAATGTCAGTCATGTATTGTTTTTTAAAGGAGCATACATTTGTTCATGCCCTGCTTCCACCCACGTAAGGATTGGGAGATTAGCAGCCCTTCGGTGTTGTGCTAAATTATGCTGTGCTATTACAAAACCCTGGCCTCATAATGCTTTTATGTACAGATTAGCATTTAAGCCGTCAAAGATGTATAGAATAGTTGTGTCGTGGGTGGGATCGCCAACCCGGTGCATCCGTTTAGGACACATTTTTTGCTAATTCTGAAGTGTGTTGGAAACAAATATTTAGGACCTCCCTCCAGAAAAGCAGCAAAATCAGACAAGCCAAGGTTGTGCGGAGTAAGGCAGCCTGCGCAGTGTGTGTATTAGAGGAATCTCGCCACACCTTGGGGAGCTGGGCTTGCATGTAATAAATACTCTGTGGAAAAACTTGAATAAGGTACTTCAGGGCAGATATGGCTACCACCTGAGGAGAAGTAAGAGCGCCGCACTAGCTTCCTCCAACAGGTCGCCTTTGTCACTGTCCGAGCCTCTCTCAGTGAGGAGAACGAGTCTTCGGGCTAGTCAAAGGATTTATAAATGCACACGATGTATTTGTCCTTCCACTATCCCAACGTGAGCCTTTGCTCAAGTGGGATGATCTCCGTAATATCCCCTCATCTTTAGGTAATGAGTAATAACTTTATGCGAGTGAAGACAGCAGAAAGAAATCAGATTCATGAGGAGCAAATTCATTTTGCAAGTCAAAACAACGAGTGTAGACTGGATTGGGAGAACAGGTTTTTCAGCTGAGAGACGCCAATAAGATCCCATGGTGAGCATCCCTGAAAGAAGACTGTCCAAGTCAGGCATATATCCATCCACAAAGGAGTCTACCGAGCGAGACCTTCCACTGGTCAAAAAATAGTCTGATGTCGTGGGGAAGGCCCCAGTTGGGGGTGAAGGGGGTGGCGTGCTGGGCTTACACTGCAAGGGAAATGTAACGGTGAGCAAGTTCCCAAAAGGCACTCTTCTGACTGGTAGGCGGAGTCTGCTCGAGAAGTAACCAAAAGGCTTTAGCAGTTAGTCAAGGTTTCAGTAGCCAGATTAAAGAACGGGGGGGGCGTCCCTGGATCGACCCTGTGCAACTTGATTTTGATATTGTGCCTGCCGTAACAATCCTATAGCTTTGTGCTGCAGTAACAGAAAATCCTGTTATACGGTGACATTTATTTTATCGACCTCAGCAAGATGAACGGTTGAGTAAACGAGCTAGGGCTCAAAATGTGACATATGGGTCGCACACCCAGTACTGCAATAGCTGCATTAACCCACCGAGCTATGATGCTGGCTAACCAAGGATCTATGGGAAACAAACAGAGAACAGAAGATAAGGGAATACCCTGGAGGTTATATAAGAACAAGGAGTAAATCTTCAGCCAAATGATTCAGGTGTCAGCCCAGCTACGAGGGAAGAGACTCTCCTCTTCCATAGTACTCAGGAGCCAGGCCAGGATTTTCTACAAAAGAACTGCTCCAGAGGCCGGCGCTCTTCGTGAAGCAAAGCTTCTCTAGAACAGAGGAGCCACTCCTACTGCCTGCGCTTAGAAGCCATGCCAAGCTTCTCTATGACAGAAAAGCCACTCCTACTACCTGTGCTTAGGAGTCAGGACAAGCTTCTCTATGAAATAAGAACCTCTCTATTGCCTGTGCACAGTATCAGGTGCTTATGAGTCAGGGCAAGCTTCTTTATGAAATAAGAGCACTCCCGACCCTTGTGCTCAGTATCAGGTCAAGCTTTCCTATAAAAGAAGAGCCACTCCTACTATCTGTGCGTAGGAGTCAGGCCAAGCTTCCCTATGACACGAGAGCCACTTCCACTACCTGTGCTTAGGAGTCAGGGCAAGCTTCTCTATGAATTAAGAATCACTCCCAGTGCCTGTGTTCAGTGTCAGGCCAAGCTTCCCTATGAAAGAAGAACCACTCCTACTACCTGTGCATAGTAGTCAGGCCAAACTTTCATTTGACAGAAGAGACGCTCCTACTACCTGTGCTTATGAGTCAGGCAATCTTCTCTATGAAATAAGAGCACTCCCAACCCTTGTGCTCAGTATCAGGCCAAGCTGACCTAAGCTTCCCTATGACACGAGAGCCACTTCCACTACCTGTGCTTAGGAGTCAGGGCAAGCTTCTCTATGAATTAAGAATCACTCCCAGTGCCTGTGTTCAGTGTCAGGCCAAGCTTCCCTATGAAAGAAGAACCACTCCTACTACCTGTGCATAGTAGTCAGGCCAAGCTTCCCTATGACACAAGAGCCACTTCCACTAACTGTACTTAGGAGTTAGGGCAAACTTCTCTATGAAATAAGAACCACTCCCAAAGCCTGTGCTCAGTATCAGGCCAAGCATCCCTATGACAGCAGTGCTGCTACTACTACCTGTTCGTAGGAGTCAGGGCAAACTTGCTAATGAAATAAGAACTACTCCTGACCCCTGTGCTCAGTACCACCCATATGTTAGGCCAAGCTTCTCTATGAAAACAAGCATTAACAAAACCAATAGGTCTGGCTTTAATGTAACAAAAATGTACAGAGACACATTCACAAATGTTGTTCAGAATGCATAGTTTGCACAAATATGATCACATTAAAGCCTGTTCCGCTGGCTGTGTCAGTGCTCGGAAAATTTGGAAAAAATATTGTTTTCTGTTGAATGTATATAGAAGATAAGTAAATGTGACATACAACATAGTTGAGTTTATTTTTCAGTTTTAAAATAATCCTTTGTGTGTTTAATAGAAGCACTTTTTGGAATGCAGAAGATACATCGCCAGCTGATAACATGAGGTGATAAGGGTAAAATTCCTCTTGGTGGAGCCAAACCAAAACTTACTATGCAAAAAAAATGTCACCCTGACAGCTGCTCTGCCAAAGCCAGATCTAAAAAGAGAAAATTACCTTACCCAGATAGGCCATGATGATGCAAAAGTAGGAGCAGTCGTGCAGTATTTGGTGTATTTTGTCATTCACAGACAAACTACTTTGAGGGTTATTTAGGATATGAGGGAAGCTGTAAATAACCCAGTAACATTTTCTTGCAAGTGGTATTCAGTGTATTTAACACTATTTTTACATTAAGTGAAAAGTATTGCATTCTGTGAAAGTTAGTACTAGAGTGCATGTAAAAAGCTAGTACTAATTTTACACCAGTGACTGCAGAAAAAGAGACAGAAACAATGCTTTCACATTTATTTCTAATTTTGCATTATTGTCATGATCACTGGTTGAGGTATCAGTATTAGTCAATTCTGGTATAACAACAAAACATCTGACACATTCTGTACATGAACCTATTAGCAAGGTGATGCTTATGTGTACTGAATGGCAATGCAGCACAGCTCTGCCGTACATAAACACCAGGAAGTAGCCCTGAATGTGCTTCCACTGATGCCCTAAAACATTCTTCCATCTCTTTAAAGATGTGAGCTTTTCTGTGCAGCTCAATGTGGCTAAGGGCCTTATAACATTCCTGATATCACCTGTAATTCCTCCCCAAAATTCCAGATACCGGAGGAACTGATAACTTTCAGGAGGTGTTGGGGATACAAATAACAAGCATCTCAAGTGGGAACCTGAGAGTCACCTTAGAAGTGGGGAATTATCTGAGGAATCAGAAACTTGATTCCCATTTCATCCCAGTATTTCGCCCTTAGGCCTCCCCAGCTCTCAACAGGCACATCTCAATGGAGCATTTAGGAGAGTAAGGGTTTTTATGGCTTAGAGATGGGTAGCCTTACAGGGTAGTAAGGCTGTTTTGAGTTCAAGAAAGGGTAGAGTTAAGCAATAGCAAAGGGTTTATAGGATTCTGGCATAGGTAGCACTGAGGGGTCATAAGGGTTCAGGAGTGTGTGGTATTAAGAGATAGTATGTTTGTTCTGGTTCAACGAAGGGTAGTGTTAAGGGATGGCATATGCTTTTAGTGTTTATGGAAGAGTAGGTGTAAGGGGTTGGATGGGTGTAGGAAAGTACCTTCTTTTTTGGCATGGTTACCCTCACTTTTTGCCTGCTGTCAGTGTGCTTTTGACTGTGTTCACTGGGATCCTGTTAACCAGGACCCCAATGACTGTGCTCTGTACTATTGCCAATATTGCCTGTATGATTTAATGCACTATGGGGGCTCCTTAGAGGACCCACAGCTTTGCTCCTACCAGTTTGCAGTGATTCTTGGGCAGCCCACGCGGCTTCCATCCTACAGACAGGTCTCTGCCCTCCTGCTGCTTGAACAGCTCAAGCTCAGGAAGGCAGAACAAAGGATTTCCTTTGGGAGAGGGAGGCAACACCGTCTCCATTTGGAAATAGATGTTACATGGGTTGGGAGGGGCAGCTTCCCCAAGCCACTGATATGCTTTGAAGGGCACATTTGGTGCCCTCCTTGCATAAACCAGTTTGCACCAGTCCACGGACCACCGGTCCCTGCTCTGGCATCGAACTGGACAATGGAAAGGGGAGTTACCACTCCCCTGTCCATCACCACCCCAGGGGTGTTGCCCAGAGCTCCTCCAGGTGGCCACTTGATTCTGCCATCTTGAATCCAAGGTGGGCAGAGGCCCCTGGGAGCATCTGAGTGGCCAGATAAGGCAGGTGACATCACAGCCCCCTCCTGATAGATGGGGACCCTGCTAGGTGACCAATCCCCCTTTTAGGGCTATACAGGGTCTCCCTCTTGGGTGGGGCCTCAAATTCGATGTGCAAGATTCCAGCAGGACTCCTCTGCAAAGTTTACTTTGACTTCTGGTCACTTGAACCGCAACTGGACTTCACAGGAACCTACAATCTGCAGCTCCAGCAACAACTTCGCTCTGCAAAATTGTTTCCCTGGCTCCTTCCAGCAACTGCAACATTTCCCCGGCTGCGCATCCTCTGAGGGCAGCAAGTCTTTAGTCTGCATCAAGAAGCAAGAAGGAATCTCCCTTGGAGTGAAGGAGTCACTCCCCTGTATCCGCAGGCACCAACTGGATCGCCGATCAGCTGCATGGATCCTCTCTCCTGCTACTCTGCATGGATTCTGCAATGCAGGTGGTAGTCTGAAGTGGTCCCCCTGGCCCCCTCTACCAGCTGTCCAACTTGGGAGGTGGTGAGTCTTTGCCTCTTCTTGCAGGACAGTAACCCTGTGCACCGCGACTCTTGCAGCTACCAAGGCTTGTTGGCTCCTCTTCCAAGGGATCTTCAGATTCTGTGTAGCCCCCGCCTCCAGCACTCTTCTCTGCAACGCGTAGTCTCCCGTCTGCTGCTCCAGGGACGTGGGACTCCTTTCCAGGTGTGCTGCGTGGACCTCACTGCGACTCCTATGCCTGCGAGTTGCCTGTGGGGGCTGCATCCTTGACTTCTGGCTCTCCTTACTGCTGAGGGTCGCCTGGGACTCCCCTTCGTGGGTTGAGTCCTCTCAGACCTCCCTGTTCCCAGCAGCTCTGCAACTCTTCTTTTGTAACTCTTGACTTTGCCAAGGCTTGTTGGTGGTTTTTCCATACCACTGACGGAACGTAACTCTTCTTCCGACATGGGACATCGACTACATCACTTCTGGAACTCTTCTGCTGCTCCTATGCTGCATAGCTGACTCCTGGTCTTAACCTTCGACCTGGTCATGCATCTCCAGAAGTGGGGGGGGTTGTGACTCCTGCCCACACCGGACACTAACTGGAACTGGACTTGGTCCCCTTCAGTTGCAGATCCTCCTCTGTCGGGATTCATCTTCTGTTTCTTCCAGTCTTGCTTGGGTCTTGCACAGTCCCTTTACAAAGTTTATCTGTGGGTTTCGGAAAAAACAGGTACTTACCTCTTCTCTAATGGTCGCGGAAGGCACTATGGTACTTGCCTTTTGGGGTTCCTAGTTCCTCCAGCTCCCCTCTACAGATTCCACTTACCTGGGTGGGAGTCTGCTGTTGGCATTCCATTTACTTGGTATATGGTTTGGTCTCCCCTTAGGGTCTCTATTATTTACTGTTATTTAACTCTTTTCTTTTGCTTTCTATGCCCATTCCTAATTACTAATGTGTATATAATAGTGTATTTATTCATCTGCTAGGAGAGTATTGCCTATACAGTATTTTGGTATTTGTGTCACTAAAATAAAGTACCTATATTTTTGTAACACTGTGCGGTTCTTTCTTGTGTGTAAGTGCTGTGTGACTACAGTGGTATTGCATAAGCTTTGCATGTCTCCTAGATAAGTCTTGGCTGCTCATCCACAGCTACCTCTAGAGAGCCTGGCTTCCTTGACACTGACTACACCTCACTAATAAGGAATACTTGAACCTGGGCCAGGGTGTTAACACCATAGGTGCTCACCACACACCAGGCCAACTTCCTACAATGGGGGTTTAAAGTATAGAGAAGAAGAGCATTTACAGGTAGTAAGGAATCTATAGTGTTTTGGAAAGGGTAGTATTAAGGGGTATTAAGGAGGTTTTAGAGTTCATGAATGGTACCTGTGAGGGGTAGCAAGGGAGTTTTAGTGTTAAGGAAAGGTTACATTAAGGGTTACTTAGAGACTTTTAGGCTTTAGGGATGAGAGACCTTAGAAGTGAGGAGTTCCCAGAGGAATCAAACTTGATTATGAATTCTTCCCAGTATTTTGCCCTTGGGCTCCCTCGGCTTTCAAAATGCAAACTCCCTCAAAGGAGCATTAAGAGGGAGTAAGGGCTTTTTAGGGTTCAGGGACAGATATTCTTAAGAAGTACTACGGCTTTTTTTATTTTTTTTATTCAAGGAGGGGTAGAGTTGAGGGGTATCAAGAGGTTTATAGGGTTCAGGGATGGGTACCACTGAGGTATAGTAAGTTTTTTTTTTTTTACGGTTTTGGGTTGGGGAGTATTAAGTGGGAGTACGTTTTTCTGGATCTTAGTATGAAAGAAAAGCCACTCCTAGTACACGCAGGCAGCAGCAAGGCTGAAAGAGGCAATCTGGGTACATGGAAAAGCAACAAAGCGGACAAGAAGATGGGTGAAAGGGAGAAGGTTGGGAAAGGGATAAACCGAAGGCCAGCGGGGAAACCCAGCAGGGAAACTCACCGAGAAAAGGCAGCAGTTAGAAGGAACAGCAATGGAAGGTGTAAGGACGGAGACTTAGCAAAAAAGAAGTAGAGAGAAGAAGCAAAGAACAGAAGTGGATGAAATGCTGAGAATCGGGAAGAAAAAGGTCATACTTGGAAAAAGCGGTGGGGTTGGTGAGTAAAAAGGTGGGAGGGGAAGGAAGGGGGTGGAGCTACGTCCAGAGAATAGATGGCAAGGATAAAGGCGATGAATGGAATACAAAAGAGCTGCTGAATAAAAGAGGGGATAAAAGAATGAAAGAAAGGGACAGAACAGTGGGATAAAGAAATGAAGAGAGCAGTAAAGGGGATTAAGCGGGCATGAAAAGAGTGAGAAAGAAAGTAAAGAGACTAAAAAACATAAGCAGGATGAAAAATGGGAGCGAGAAGGGGGCTGAGTTTAAAAGGTAGTGGGTGTGGAGGGGATCCAGTTTTGAACACACCCAGTCATTCCTCAGCAATCTATCATGAGCTCACAACCCCCGCAATGCACTGCTAGGACCAAGCACGTGGCAGCAGATGTGCTGAACAATCATGATTATCGACAGCTGCTTGTACTCTCCTCTCCCAGCTGTACGCCGCCACATCACACACTGAACACAGCCATGCACCCCACAATACTGCCACGTCATGCTCAACCTACAGCTACAGCGCTCACACTACCCAAAGCTATGCACTTAGCCACCTCGCCACCCACAATCAATGCCACACATGCCATTTGTGACAAGTTACCGCACTGTGCAGATGAATGTATGCTCTAAACTGCATCAACCAAGGTAGTTTGTTTATAGCAACAAGTTCTGTATTTTTAACAGGGGGGAACAGTTCAAGACGGATGTCGGGTGGCACAGTGTTTCAAGAAGCAAAGCAATTGTTACTGTGACTTACCAACAAGATAGAAACAACGACTAAATGACAAGTCCTTATTTATAGTTGGACTAATAAGGAAACAGGAGTCTCCAACTGGGTGATCAATAGCTACAAACGGCTTGCAGACTGCCTTCGAGCAAGGCTAGTTTAGAATATGCAGCTGTGAGGCACACAACGGTGACTGTGCATGACTGCAGCTTGATAAGAAGCCCTATCCATGAGAAGTGTATCTTTCCTAAAGTCATTGGCAGTAATTTTTTTATTTTCAATATTTATTTTCTTCTTTCTCTTGTTCTTTTTCCTCTTTCTGCCGCCTACATTGTTCTTTTCTTTCGCTCTCTCCTTCATTTTCTTTCTCTTCCTCCTTCATTTTCTATTTTTCTTAGTTTTCTTTCTCGTGTTTTTATTTTTGTTTTTACTATTCAGATTCTTCTCTCTCACTCTTATGCGTTCTTTTTTGTTTATTTTTCTTTCTATTTTCCTCATTCCCATTGTCTCAATTTTACCACTGTTTCTTTCCCTTTGTTTCTATGTTTCTCTTGCTTGTTCTTTCTTTCCCCCTTCTCTGCTTTGTTCCTTCTTTCTTTTTCTTCTCTTCTTGTAATTGTTTTCCATTCACTGTTTCGTTTGTTTCCTTTTCATTTCTTCATTGCTTGTTTCTCGCCTTCCTTCTTACCTTAATTTTCCCCTCCATTATCTCCATTTGCCTTCTCTTTTCTTGATTATTATTGACCTTCCATCTTTTCTTCCTTTTCCTTCCTCTCTCAATTACACCCCGTTCCTTATTGCGCCTGTTCCTTCCTCTCCCCCTTTTTTCCCCCCATCACTCCTTGGCTCCTTTTTTCTTTCTCGCCTTCCTCCCCATATTCTTTTTTCTTTTCTGTCTTTCCTTTTTTTCGCTTTTTTTCCCCCTCTATTTTCCACTCTTCCTTTTTCTTTCTTCCTCTTCTTTCTTTCGTTCTTTAAAAGTGCTTAACTCCTCAAGCAATCTCTTCATTGATTTATTTGCATTTCATCTTTGTCTCATAGCTATACTAAACAATACTGGGGTGGGCGCAATGTAGGTTTACTTGTAGAGCGCAGTGAAGTCTGTATATACCTAATTTTAATCAGATTTTTACGGCATGGTCAGTTTCTAGACACTAGCCAATGGGCTTTAAAGCAATTGGCCAGATGATCAAAGTTATTCGGGAGTAGCTCTAACTATGAGAGTAGTGCCATCCCATGTATTGCACGATCAAGAGGCTACAAACCCAATTGAGACATTCGAATTTCACGTTTCATAAAGAAGAGTAAAGCTACATAACTGGTCCTTGGGGACGACACAGATAAACCCTGCCTTCTACAGCTCTCTGCCCTTAATAGTGAGTGTTGACTTACAGCTGGACTGGGTGCTCTAGGGGCAGTGTGTACGTGCCTGTGCTTTTTGTGTTGTTATCTAATCAATACAAACGGCAGTGGCTAAGATGGTTTTGAAAGATCAGAAGTAGCTCTCACCACTCTAAAGAATGGCGACCCCGGAGTACATCGGAGTATTATGTAACTTGAGTAATCTGCCTGCCAAACTCTGTGTGGCCGGCGCACTTAGAGATGGGCAGACCATAAGATTTCAGTTAATGGAAAACTTCCTGCAAAGGTCCAAGGTAGTAGGGGCTGTTAGAGGATGGAAATAACACTGCCCGCCCTACTTAGAGTGGATAGTGTAATGTCCTTTTTGTCTGTCCACGTAAAAGTAAAATTTGACGATGAGGGACAGACAAAAACCAGTAATGGCCCCCTCACCCTGGGAAAAAATGTGGAAGTCATTTTTTGTTTTTAAAAAACAAATTCCTACTATGGGAGTTGGTTAATGAAAAACATAAAAAGCTTAAAACAATTTGTGAATGGCTGTCAAAACGTTTTGTATATGAAGGGAACAACCATGATTGTAGTTTATTTTGAAACATAGGTATATCGCTGGGCCAGCTGTCATTTATAAGTCCTCCGCTACCCTGATGGAAGTACTAACTTCCGCCAAAGCCTAAATAACGCTAATTTACAGTTTGATGGCTAGATTGCTCAGTCACAAACATGACAGAATTCCATTCACCTTATTAGATGTTAATTTTATCCCACACTACTACAACTAAGGTGCATGGGATATGTCAGAGTTCAGTAAAAATCAAATGAATGATTTCAACGTTGCTAAACATAACAACAAATCTTGCATGAGTATTTGAGATTCAATAGAAAAGGTGAAAGCAAGGTATAACCACAGATTTATCATTTTATAGCACCGCATTGATATCTAGATTAAGCAAGTATTGGTAAAGGCAACAGGTCTGGCTTTAGTGTCTAAACGCATGTAGCAAGCTTTTTAAAGAGAGACACACTGGAAGGAGCCACCAGAAACAGCCAAAAGAGGGCTAAAGTTGCAAGTGAGTCATTCATGTAGTTCAATATAAGCACTCAAGTAGAAGCAGAGGGTACATTGAAGCAGCCAATTGCATTGAGAGAGTAATACGCCACTAGGATTTGCAAAGGAATGAGTAAAAGTTTCAAGACAATAGCTAAAAGAGGTTGGTTGAAGAAAACCAACGTTGCAAGCGGCACATGCTTCTTCTGTTTCAGTCAAGTGCCATGAAGCAACTGTGCCCAAATAGTAAAGAATAAAGGGAAAACATGGTGTATGGCGCGATTTAGAGGTATGGCCAGACAAACTGTTTCAGTATTTTAGACTGCTTGCTTACGTGCAATGAAAAATCTATAAATGGTGCTGAAGCAAGCAGGGCGCTGGAAATCATTGGGGCTGGAACATAATGCTTCCTATGACACAACCCCCCATTTTTTGGCAGGCCTGCACGGACCCAATATTTTTCTTGCAAGCCACCACCAGTTCTGCCGAATTGCTGACGTGCCAAATATCAAGGATGCCTTATTCTTGATTCCATCTCATGCTACACTGTTCCATCACCCTACTCTTCCAGTTCACAATGTCGGCTCTCTTCACAATCTCCAGGTGAAGAGCCAATGTCACAAAATGAGCACAGTGAGACTTGGAAACTGGGTGGAAACCAATGCATTGAGACGGTTTCCATAATAAGTGTGCAGGCTCTGCTGCTTAGGTGTTGGAAGTAGGACCGGGGGAGGGGTAGGGCTGCAGCACCCCCAAAATAAACATGCTGGTGTACAGAAGGTGAATGAGCACAAAAGAGGACTTTAAATTTTGTGTTTAACTTATCACATTTGCTGTGCACTAAGAGGCAGCGGTCAAATGTCAGGCTATGTCCTCTGACAAATTGTGGTTTATTCTTTTACCATGTAGACTGATGTTTACTTATATTTGTCGGACTGCAAAGCAAGGGGATTTTAAACGGTGAACTAAGCAACAATCTTGCTGCTGTGAAAGAAAAGATTGTAGGGTATTTTTTAAACATACAGCAAAATTAAATATCTATAAATGATCTGTACATATTTCAAAATGTAGTAGTAGTCATAAAAGCACAAACTAAGGGTCTTTTTTGAATGCTGAAATGTGATGGAAGCAAGGATTTTAATAGAATAAAAACACATCAAGATACTTTACTTTGCGGAAATTCTAAATATTTGCTGAAACCCGATTTCCACACATTATGATTTGTGTACTGTATAGTTTTATTGGTAAAATACATATGTACTAGCTAAGTGGCCACTTCAGTAAAGACTGCGCTGTCTGTAAATGACAGTGTGTTACCACACCATTCTTTAGTAATATATTTGTGACAGTGTGCTCCAAAGGGCACCCCTAGCTATATACCACACCCTTACCACTCTCTTGCTGTATATGTGTTTTTCATTTTCTACACCTGGGCCTGTATTAGGAGTGTGCCTATGTTTTATAACCCCTGCACAAATTCGGAATTCCGAGTTTGCTATTATTTAACACACCCAGTAATAATTGCGTGCATTAGATATCTCACCCTTTGTTAAATTTCGATGAGTCAAGCCTGTTGAAATTTAATAGGGGAAAAGTGTACAGTATAAACCATACCATGCAGTTTTTGGTGTGTAAGGCACCAAAATCCATGTTATTCCCCAAAAACTCATAATGGGCTCTACTTATCTCAACCAATGAAAAGCGTACCCTGGGGTTTACGAGGTGTGAGAAATAGACCCTTAATTTCAACAAACCTCGTATCAGGGCACTGGCCTTTGTGTGACGCATGAATTTCACAATCCCCATGGGTTCGGTGATATAACATTGATGTCAGAACCCCCCCCAACTCTGAAAACTGTTCCAGCACCACTGCTTGAAGTGTGCAAATCCACTAAAGATTGTGCAATCTTCCTGGGATACACCTTCAGAAGCTTTATGTTTGGGCTTAGTGGTGGGTGACCCACTGAAAGCTCAAGCCAGATGCCTCACTCTGGCTCAGAACAAAAAAAAAAAAAAGAAAGAAAGAAAGAAAATTGAGCTTTCATGCGTCCCATCCATGCTGTTACCTCATGAACCAAGAATTAAAGAAAGAACAGTGACCTTTGATGTCAAACGGTGAGAGAATGCGATACTTGTCTTTGAACAACGTGAAAACAAGAAAATCTCCACTCAAATCTGGGATCAAACTTAGCTTCCTCACTTGACCAAACTGTATGACCCTGGGCAAATATTTTACTTCATCAAGCCTCCTTTTTTCTTCACTATCATTTATTAGGAGCGCCTAGAAATGAGAGTTTTGCATGTTTGAGTTAATAGTCTAAAATGTATCTCCATCTATAATAAGAATCTAGACTGTTTAAGGGGTACACATGACAGATGACTTGCCTCTTAGTTCACTAATGACATTTTCGCCATGGTGGGAGGGGATAGGAATCTTTCCAAGTTCAAATACAATTATTTTTAATAGCTTCCAATGCAGTGATATAATTTGATGTATTAAGCTTCTGTATGTTAAAGAAATACATTTCTGAAGAACCCTTATCATATTTTTACATTATATTTGTTGTATGTCAAATATTTTCTTGGCTCAGCTCTTCCACGGGCTCTTAGAACCCAGACCCTTGGCTCGACACTCAAATAAATTTGCTGGCTTGCCAACCTCTTATCATTTGTTTGGGCAGTGTTCAGTGAAGGCTGCTCAAGCACAAAACTCCGCCCCACTAAACCCTGGCCCTTTAATGTCTTCCTATGGTGCTCAGGCAGGGTTAGTCAGAAAGCTCTGCCCCCTCTCACACATTGAGCAATATTTTTTCAGTAGGAAGCTCTGCACAAAGTGACTTCCCGGGAAAATAAAAAAGCTCGTGCGCGCGCGCACACACACACGCACACACACACACACACACACGCACACACACACACACACGCGCACACGCACACACACACACACACGCGCACAACACATGGATAAACAAGGGTATCTGGAAGGGGCTGAAGAAGCAAACTGAGGGTGAACGGGTGGTTGCAAGAGGGTGGTGGGTAAGCAAGAACAGCAAGTGAAGATGGGTGGAGAGGAAGCAAAAATGACAACTGAGGGAGGGTCAGAAAGAGGAACACAGATGGTGGAGAATTACACGAGGGAGACAGCTTGAAAACATTTGTACTCTCAGAGTTCTAAACATTAAGTAAAAAGTAGCACCTAAAGAGTTGAGCAGTGGAAAGACACAAATAATGCATCCATACTCCACGAGTGACAAGATTACGAAGAGAAAGAAAAACCTATGGAAGTCGACAAAAAAAAAAAGCAAGGAAATGAGACTGCCAGTGAAGCCAACCAATGGTGAGCGATGGGCAAGCTCAAGGCCTAGTGTTTGATTACTTTTTCAACACAAAATGAAGTGACTGCATTTACCATGATGCATTGGGGCTAACTTTTTGCTGGAGTGTGAGGCAGTGTGCTCCCTTTTTTCTTTTTGTCCAATGACTGCTCCCTTGAGCTAACGAGCTGACGAGCTCTGGTGAGGCACATGTGCGCCAGTGAGTGGTACATAAACCTGAGAAGACTTTTGGCGGCATTTCAAGCAACCCCACAGACTTGGCTGCTCTCTGCTGATGACGGGCTAAACCTAGAAACACGTGTCCAGAGATACACAGCACTTGCTGCACCTACTTAGGTGAAGGACTTTTGATTACTTTTTCAACACAAAATGAAGTGACTGCATTTACCATGATGCATTGGGGCTAACTTTGTGCTGGAGTGTGAGGCAGTGTGCTCCCTTTTTTCTTTTTGCCTAGTGTAAGCTAACAACATCTTGCAACAGACAGTGCCTGTGTTGTCTCAGGCAAGAGCTAAATATGCGAACTCTGGAACAAAGATTGTGTTTTCGCATCTGCACTCAATCTTCTTCACAAATTCTGAAGGGTAAGGATGGCTCTGCCGGCTGCCTTGGCTTCTTGACCACAGCAACTGGTATTAGCCTGGATTCTGGTCAAGGAGAACAGCAGCACAGCAAACTCTACCCTGCCTTACTTTGTAATCACTGTGCCTAAGGAAGATATTTTGTCTTGTTTTTTATCTGCTGATTCGGCATTTCAAATACAACAACTTCAAGCAATATAGGTAAAACAACATGCAGTGTCTGCTTGGATAAAAATCCAGGTTTAGCTGAAGGTATCGAATGTAGAAGATGAAGGACAGGCCCAACTGGAAATGAATCCGCATGCCCCTGCAAGGAGTGTTCAGAGCAACAGACTGCTCAGAGTTTGACGAGGGGCAGGTCCTGCCGGGTCTCAGACCTGGTAGTAAATACAAACCAACTTTGAAAAAGGTCCCTTTATTCATGTGCTTAAAACGTTAAAGGCTAAAACCCTGTTTGACTTCTCAATAATGTCTGTAAAATCTTTTAAGATAATCCTGGTCAGGGATGAGGTCCTTGTATACATTTCACATGCTTCACTTCAGATTGCATTCCATAAGAATGTTTGTTTTTCCATATGTTATGTTTCTATAGTTTTTTGAAGCACCATATGACTCCTGTATAATGTATACTTCGGACTGAGTCACCTCTAGGAGAGTTCAAGTTGTAGATGGTCGTTCATGAAAGGGCATGATTCACAGCTCTGGAGTTAAGGCTGAAGGCAGTGAAACTTTCTCACAGGCGTGTCAGTAGTTTGTAAAGATCTTCTACTACATGCTCATCCAATCCTTGGCCTCTGCAGAGTGCAAAGAACAAAGGTCACCAATGTGCCAATTGTTACTACCAATTCATGTGAAAGCGTGTGATGACCAACTTACTTAATCTTAGGATCCCTGCCTATCCAACCCTGGGTAAACGTTGAAATACAAAAGGAAACCTGTTTGCCCACTGACTCTGTCTGATACAACGAACAGTATAGTACCCCAATCAAAAACAGTCGATGTAACCCCTCTAGTCTATCTTAACTAATACTTATGTTAGTAAACATGAGCATAAAAACTGTTTCTCCACATTTACCAGACCTAACTGTTTGCCAGTGAAATACAATAGAGGTCGCCCTCCAGCTGGCCTAACCCTAAATGGCGGGGTGTGGCATCATTTAATTCCTTGATGTTCCAATAACTGAATACTCAACATCACAGAATATCACTCCACGGGGAACCTACGTATAACCCAACCCAAGCCAACTCTTAGCCCTTCACCCAGCCACCTCTGTTCAACTCCTCCATCCCACCTGGCATGAGGGTGTCACATCTCATCCATGGAGGTGCGAAACCTGTTTCTCTTTGGGCACCCCCACAGCTGTGCTCTGCCAAGAAAAGGAGGTCTATGGTGCCAGAGTATTTGTACTAGCCCGTGGCTGTGTCCAGTTCCTCCATCATGCGTTAATGTGTGTGAGCGAGGTGCCCCCGACTGTCATTCCTTCAGATGTCACCTCCATCTCTTCAGCCCCCATGGAGCAATCCTCCTGGATAACAACCTGTGAGATGTGTCGGGTGTCCTGTCCTCATATGCTCGATATTTGCCATCCTCTCCGCTTCGCTCCTCCATCTCCACCCTCATTCACGGATCCACACGGTTCCCCTGACCTCCCAGGGATCACCTTGTCTGACACTTCCAGTCAGCACTGCACCTCCTCGGGTTGCTCAAAGAAGTTGGACTTGCCGTTAGCTAGCACTCTTAAACTTGCAGGATATAGTAGCATGTACTTTAAGTTCATGGCTTTCAGTTTCTGCTTCACCTCAAGCAAGGATTTTCTTTGTGTCTGCACCTTACAAGTAGAGTCTAGGTATATGGCAGTTTTAAGACTCATTTCCTGGACAATCTCAATTTCCCTATCAGTCTGCAGGATGCAGCCCCATTCTCTGTAATTTAGGATTAGCGCCTTTGGAGGAGCACCAGGCAGCACCGCGCAGACCAGGGTTCTATGGGACTGCTCCACTGTAAACATGGTGACGAGATCCTGTGGTTTTAGCACAGTGCTGATCCAGTTCTCAAATAAATGTTTTGCTGAGTTGGACTGCGCTCTCTGAGAAACCCAGCAGCTGTGGGTTGTTTCAGTAAGATAACTCCTTTGCATCTTCTGCCTGACTTTCCAGCAACCTGGTCAGGATGGTCAGCCCTGCCATCTGTTTCTTCACTGGAAACCTCCGCATGGAGCCCCTTGATGGATTCCTCTGCTGTTTTTACCTTCTCTGTGATCTTCCTAAGGTCCGTGCACAGCGGGGTTTACCTCAATGGATACACTTTCAAGCTATACCTCAAGCACCATCCAGGAGTCTTGAATCATTCCTAAGAGGTCCGCCACAGAGGTCTCCCCATTCAATACCAAACGCGCCGCAGGTGACGTGGCCCCTGCCTATCTGGCGGGTCTCTGCAGCAAAGGTTGGGACATAGTGTACTACATAATGGTGATGCCCTGCTGGACTTTTGCATGTTTGACCTTTTTTACGAGACGGTTTTAAGTAGGAAATCTTTCAATCTTGTCTTCCTCCTAGAGCCCTATTCTAGCTCCAGTCTCAGGACCTTGCCTGGCCCAGACCCAGTTATCAGGTTTCTTGGTCCATATGGGTTGCAAATCTCTGCCTCAGATCTCAGCCTTTTTCTCACCTCTCTGCACTCCCCACCATTGTAGGCCCAGTCAGTTAGAACTGAGCAGCTCTGCAGTCACAGTAGTCCCTCAGCCACAGGAAACCCCAAAAGGGAGCATCGGCCCTCTGCACAACTCTGAGCCTTGTCCTCCATGCCTCTCCAGTCTAACAGCAGCAGTCTAATCTCCCCACCTAGTGGAAGGCCGTAGTGCAGACCACCAAGAAGGCAGCCTGCAGATCAGCAGCCACACCAGCCTTATGCAGCGCAATCTGGCCCTGGTCACATGTGGGTCTCCACAGCAGGCCACTGACCTAGCAACACCACCACCGTCTACATCCTATGATCGGGAGTCGAGGAGTCGCAACCATCCAGTTCTGGCGGATGCAGAAAGCTTCAGTAGGGTCTTGTCTGGGAGGCAGCGCTGCCCTCAGACACTATCCACAGTAGTCCTCCTTTCATCTTTACTGCTGACAGGCAGCAGCCGCCACATGAGATGCTGCAGCAGTAGGCTGTGGGACAGAGATCTGCAAACGAGGGGCCTGCAGACACTACGAGGGGGCCAAAAGGCCTCCCTGGGAGATGATGGCACAGTGTGTGCGATGTTTGTTCTGGAGTAGGCCAGGATTCTCCAGGATACCAACAGTGGCAAAAAGGGAGCCTTACTGTCTGCCAACTTGCGAGGCCACACCACCCATGAATCATACTTTGACCATCATGAATTATTTGAGGTAGAGTACCACTATGTTCTTTCCCGGACTGCAAGCAAGATCTTGCAGGTCATGTCCCTGAAGGCATCCATGTAGTGACCTTATAAAGAGACTGCATTGACAGATCTCAAAGCTAAGCTAGCCAAGGGGAACATTTGCTTTCTCAATGGGTCAGTCCTCTGGTAACACCCCGTACAGAGGAGCTGTGGGGAATAAATTGAGGTTCACCTTGCTGGTTGAATCCTAAACCACCAGGCTCACTGGAGTAGGTATTTGATGATGACCTCCTGTCGATTCACTGGTAGGCAAGAAGAGGGCTTTGGCCAAGTGCCTACCAAGTTATCAGGGAATGGATTGTTAAATGGAAAAAGGGCTCAGATGAGGTAGGCCTAGGCTGCAAAATGTCTGTAAAAACATAAGCATTGGTCATGACTAAAGACAGCTGTGATTCAATTACCTCAACTATCCATTTGATAATTACTGCAAATTATGTATTCTCTTCTGTTTGTGGTTCAAGTGGCAAGTCCAACTCTGTATTAGGGGAGGTATCAAACCCACTGATCTCCTGTAAGTCCATGTAAAATTGTCATCCTAATGAGGGGGTGTTAACCATCTCCCTCTCCACCATTATCATCTCACTCTGGTGATGGACCTCATTCAGAGTCACCGCCAAAATGATAAAGGAGCCACTACTGATATGCCCATCCTGGTAGAGGTACTGGTACACTGTTAAGCTGTATGACGACCGTTTGTGCTTTAGCATTTTCATTGCAAAACATCAGTCAAGATGAAGCTAAAGTCAGTTCGCAGCCAGACATCATCAGCATCACATCCTCTTCTGACACCAGTGCCATCCGTATCGGAATCAACAAGGAACAGCCCAGCACAGGTCATGTAGCCAGGGTAGATGTATGTACCAGAAGGGGGCTTCACATGTTAGACAGGACCAGGGAAGGGCCCTCTGGTGGGAGCCTCAAAGGAGGCCCCTGCGATTCCTAGAATCCTGAAAGCGCACTAGGAGACAGGAGTACGTAAAAAATCTGCAGTATGGCCTCTTTGAGGGCCTCAATCTGCTGCAGCATCTTCAATGACCCAGGAAATTCTCTGTGCACAGGGTCAGTTGGATAATTTGCTACACAACCATGCACCATGTGAGAGACCAACTGACATCAGGATGGCCTCACGCCCTCTCCTTGGATACGAAATGGCTGGTGCTGTCAAGTCCTGCTTTGCTTGTTTCATCTTTTCACTTGGGACCTCGATTTAGACTCACTGGAGGTCTTAGGTTGTGAGGCTGACCTCTTGTAGAAACGGCCCGAGAGGGAGTCCATGCCAGTGGCCTGGAGAAGGACTTACATGAGGTTCTCAACTTCTTCTTATGTTTGCCCACTTACAACTTTGCTTGCCAGTACCAAATGTTCTTCGGGTGCATGAGAACATACTTACCACACAACTTTGAGTCATGTTCTAATCCTAACACGAAACACACCTCATGCTGCTCTATGACGACATCAGTTTTCTACAGTCATGGCATGTTTGAAACCCATAGTTTTAGGAGAGGACATTGTTCCTTAGCACACTGGATTTCCTTCTTAGGAGTTGTCAGAAGGTTGATAAATGTGTGAGCAAAGCTCCAATCCTATTCATAAGGCGTGAAAAGAAAGGAACTGATGCCAGCACACTGGGGTATGCATTACATGTGACACCACCCGTCACTGTCAGGGAGATGTAGAGCGAGCGCTGAGCTGCGCAGTGCACGGGAGCATTGATGGAAAACGTTTGTGATGTTAGTCTGAAGAGTGAGGAGTACTCAAAGGTGAGGAATCTGCAGTTAGAAGTATTAATTAGGATAAGGTGTATACAGCTGCTGAAACATTAACAAAATCTATGGAAAGAAAATGCTCTACTTACAGGTGCGGGAGAGAGAACGTGTGTGTGTGTGCAATCAAATACACAGAACTAAAGACTAGGAAATAAGACAATGAAGAGCAAGTAGGTGGCATGTGAGAAATGAAGTCGTATTTCAAAAAGATGTTTTGAGAAATGGAGAACAAATGCCTAGCAGAGAGAGAGAGAACGTGGAAGATGGCGATGTGAAGTAAGACAGGAGTGACAGACACTCTGAAGACTACTACCCACGCCGCATTTACAATTGAGGTGGCTTCAGAAGAGATGAGAATTATATGGTTTGCCCTGAAGAGGTTTTATAGAAATACCCCTATTCCATTTGAAATTCTGCATCTTACCTTTTATTGCCATCATAGTGAAATAAATTTGAGTCTTATGATGTTTAGATGTTGTGTAGCCATTTTTAGTTATAGCTCCATACATGTTATTTTAGTGAACTAGGCCTGCAGCGGTGCACTTTAACCTAGATATATTTTATTCAGCTTCTTTTATTATTTTAACAATAGCCACATTTGCGGTCTTGTTTTATTTTTCTCTATCTAGCTGTTCTTTGCCTAGGTCAGCACTGCGTTCTTAAACAAGACATTTCTTTCACTCTGTGCTTTTCTCAAGGCTGCAGTAAGATAGGTTGCCGGTAAATGTGGTAACATTTTGTCTCTAGTGTTCATAGAAACATACACACTCTTATGTAGGGATCCTTTCCTCGAACATCAACTGTTATTATAATACACGTTAGAGGGAGATTCCAGCCAGATGACCATGACTGTATGCTGATTGCTGAACGCTTCGCTACAGCTGCTTCTGTAGACTACAGGCCTTTTGCTCAGGTATGAGGGATGATGATGATGTCTTCCCAGGGGAACCTGTGGGGCAGAACTAGAGCTTAAAATGCTGTGCTCTAACATAGCCTAGGTAGGAATTATTTTAATGACTCTAGTGACAACATGGAAGCGTTCTTTTTATGCTTTACTCTCCTCGTCACTATTTTAATCCGGTCATGCTTCATCGTCCTGGTTATTGCAGTAAATGCTTTATTATCTAAGATGCAGTTGCTTCATTAAAACCGTATTGAAACATATACTGCCTCTGATTGTCCTTGTATATGTGAGACTAATGTAAATGAGAGAAACAGATCCGATCTGACTGACCAAGATTCCCCTGAGGAATCAATTGTGTCATGCACTTGGATGCCTAATCATCCCTGCTCTTGGGTAGAGATGAGGCACTGCTAGTTAGCCGGAGCAAAACCCGGATTAGGCCAACGGGTGTCACCTGAAGTGGGTTCAGACTCAGTCCCCCACAGCGCAAGTGATTCTGCCGCCCAAATCCAGTAGTCTCATTAGAATAATGATAGCCTACGCAACATGGCGCAGCCAATGTTTGGTCAGGCTCTAATTTTTGGACCTTCCTGAGTATCTCTGTCTCACTACATACAAAGACACCTCAGAACTATATACGGAGACATGTGTGGTATTGAGGATTTTCCTCCTCAGCTAAGTAGGGAGTACCTAACTAACACTGTAGATTGTGCAAGCTTGAACTATTAAAAGGATAATCCCCATTTGGTGTGCTTATCTCTGAACAGATTTACCATTCATTATGGCGAACCCACAACGGGTAGCAATTGCAGTCAATATGCGACCACCCCTTACTGCACATCTATTGTCACATGGCTGAACGGCCCAGGGGAGTCCAGTCACATTTGTTGTTGAGGCTCATCCAGCCTATAGGACAGATTTTTTTTTATTCTTGGGTCACATTTCCAGCAACTTATGGGAACACAAATACATTTCATCACTATACACTTGCAAATATACCTTCACAGTACAGAGCATATGCATATTTAGAAATTCCTCTATATTATCAAGAACATAATAATTGGCTTGATGGCACTCTACCCCACACAATTTGAGATGTTAGGTTAGGTCATCTAAGTAACAATGGTCCTCCTACCTGGCCTTTAATGGCCACTTATACACCTCACCCTGATGCAGCAACATTGACAGTAGCTGCAGTTCGCCGCATATACGCTGAGCTGGCGGAAACATATAGACGATTAGTACAGTTTGTCATGCAAACATTAAATACAAAACCAGCACGTGCTGCTACGGCGCAACCACATGTAGTAATTCCAGGCATTAATCCTGCGACTACATTTGATCATGGGTAAGGTACTCCCCAAACGAGAAGACATTTTTGGTTAGCTCAAACAATAAATGCACTGGAAGCAGTATTTTCCCATACGGGACCTGTAGGAAAGTAGCCTCTTTCTTGCATGGTTACCCCCACTTTTGGCCTGTTTGTGAGTGTGTGTCAGTGTGTTTTTACTGTGTCACTAAGATCCTGCTAGCCAGCACCCCAGTGCTCATAGAAATAAACCTATATGTTACTGTGTTTTGCCGGTCTCACTGGGATCCTGCTAGCCAGGACCCCAGTGCTCATAGTTTATGGCCGTATGTGTATGCCTGTGTAGTGCCTAAGTGTGTCACTGAGGCTCTGCTAATCAGAACCTCAGTGCTTATGCTCTCTCTGCTTTTAAATTTGTCACTGTAGGCCAGTGACTTCATTTACCAATTTCAATTGGCACACTGGGCCCCCCTTATAAGTCCCTACTATATGGTACCTAGGTACCCAGGGCATTGGGGTTCCAGGAGATCCAGATGGGCTGCAGCATTTCTTTTGCACCAATAGGGAGCTCAGACAAACCCTTACATAGGACTGCCAATGCAGCCTGCGTGAAATAGTGCACACACTATTTCACAGCCATTTTCACTGCACTTTAGTAACTTATAAGTCACTTATATGTCTAAACTTCACTTGCTGAAGGTTAGGTGCAAAGTCACTAAGCGCGAGGGCACCCTTGCACCAGCAAAGGTGCCCCCAACATAGTTCAGGGCCATTTACCCGGACTTTGTGAGTGCGGAGACGCCATTACATGCGTGCACTACATATAGGTCAATACCTATATGTAGCTTTGCAATGGTAACTCCGAATATGGCCATGTAACATGTCTAAGATCAGGAATTGTCCCCCCCATTCCAAATCTGGTATTGGGGAGCCAATTCCATGCATCCTGGGGGCTCTACCATGGACACCCAGTACTGCCAAACCAGCTCTCTGAGGCTTGCACTGCAGCTACAGCTGCTGCCACCTCACAGACAAAGTTCTGCCTTCCTGGGGTCTGGGCAGCCCAGTCCCAGGAAGGCAGAACAAAGCATTTCCTCTGAGAGCAGGGTGTTACACCCTCTCCCTTTGGAAATAGGTGTTACAGGCTAGGGAGGGGTAGCCTCCCCCAGCCTCTGGAAATGCTTTGAAGGGCACAGATGGTGCCCTCCTTGCATAAACCAGTCCACACCGGTTGAGGGGCCCCTTCTCCCCTGCTTTGGTGCGAAACTGGACAAAGGAAAAGGGAGTGACCACTCCCCTGTCCATCACCGCCCCAGGGGTGGTGCCCAGAGCTCCTCCAGTGTGTCCCAGACTTCAGCCATCTTCCTCTGCAAGGTGTGGCAACTCTGGAGGGCTCTGAGTGGCCAGTGCCAGCAGGTGGCGTCAGAGACCACTCCTGATTGGTCCATACCTGATAAGGTAGCCAATCCCCCTCTCAGGGCTATTTAGGGTCTCTCATGTGGAATCTCTTCAGATTCTGCTTGCAAGTTTCCTGCAGGAATCTTCTGCAACAACTTCAGACTCTTCTGACCACGGATCAAGCGCAGCCTGCTCCAAGAAACGCTGTAACTGCAACAAAGTGTCTAAAAGAGACACTTTTCTTCAGCAACCCCAGCTCCTAGTCAGCAACTGCAACAGTTTCCACGGTGTGCACGCTCCGGGGACTCCCTGTCTTCATCCTGCATCAGAAGGACCAAAGAAATTTCACGTGGAGTGACGGAGTCATTCCCCTGTTCCAAGCAGGCACCTTCCAAGACGACGACCAGTACCCTGGGACTCCTCTCACAGCGACGAGCGTGCTCCTAAGGACACAAAGGGTGGATATCATTGACAGACTGTCCTGCAGTCCTGCTGATGCAATTTGGAGGAGGTAAGACCTTGCCTTACCCGAGAGCAATGATACCCCTGTGTACTGCGTCTTCTTCGCCTCCTGAGGCCTCTGTGCACTCTTTGCAAAATTCCTTCATGCACAGCCTGGCCCAGGTCCCCCAGAACTCCATCCTGCATCGCTCAATTCGCTGAGTTGTTCTCCGGCGGCGTGGGACCTTCTTTTGTTGTGCTGCAACAACCGCGTTTTGCACCTCCTTTGAACCCGGCTTCTGGGGGTGGTGGCTGGCACCCGGAGGGCTCTCTAAAGTGCTGAGAGCCCCCTCTTCCTCCTCACACAGAGTTGAGGTTCCCAGATCCCTCCTGGGTACATCCAGCGCCATTTTGATGCAAAACACACTTCTGTCGTAGCCAAGGCTTGGTGGCGACTTCCAACACGAAATCTCATCTGCAACGATATTCATGCCATGGGACATCTTTTGCATCATGCAGGAATTTGCTGGCATCTTCCTAGGGTGCATTTCTGCAGTCTTCGACTTACCGGGGACTCTTCTTTTGCACCCTCTTCTGGGTTGGCAGGGGCTCCTGTCCTTCCTGGAACTTCTTTCAACTTCTGGATTTGGTCCCCTTCCTTTGCAGGTCTTCAGGTCCAATAATCCAGCAGTTGTTCTATGCAGACTTGGTTGGCTGCTGCAAAATGCCAAAAACAAGGTAAGTGTGTCCTAAGGAAACTTGCAGTATTTACTCCTGCTTTTCTGGGCTCTGGGGTGGGGTAATTTACTTACCTTTACTGTATTCTTACTCTCCCAGCGATTCTGCACACACTACACTTGTTTAGGGGGGAATTTGTGATTCGCATTCCACTTTCTTAGTATATGGTTTGTGTTGCCTCTAGACCTATTTTCTCACATTGCATTCTATAGAATTTCCTACTGTTTGCATTGTTCTATGACTATTTACTTGTCAAATTTTGGTGTCTAGTGTATATATTGTGTATAATACTTACCTCCAGAAGGAGTATTGTTTCAAAGATATTTTTGGTACTGTGTCACACAAATAAACACCTTTATTTTTGGCAACACTATGTATTGTCTTACTTGTGTATAAGTACTGTGTAACTATAAGTGGTATTGTATGAGCTTTGCGTGTCTCCTAGTTCAGCCTAAGCTGCTCTGCTATAGCTACCTCTATCAGCCTAAGCTGCTAGAACACTACTACATTCACTAACAAGAGATAACTGGACCTGGTGTAAGTACCCAAGATACCCACTACAAACCAGGCCAGCCTCCTACAGGACCTCAGGATAAGCATAGAATATTAACTATGTGCTTGCCATTTGGGATGGTACCCACTATAGATAACTGTAATACTTGGGGCACGGTATTTGCCATGCTCTATACTACCACACACGGTACACCAACACTTGCCAACTTACCGGAAGTGTTGAAGCAAATTTAAGACTAATACAGGGCTGCCCCGGCCCTGGACTTGGGGATGCAACTAATGGGCAACTTTGCCACAGTATCCTCAATTATATCAAGTAACCTTAAAGGGGAAGCAGTTGCATTAGCAGTGCGTATGCGTCTCTGGGATGTTCCTCCACAGGATCAAGAACGTCAGCTGCCAAAGATTATTGCGGAGACCTACTCTAGTATTGGTCGAGATAGTCTGGGGGCCAGACCTACAAAACCACAATTCCAGGGCAAATCTAATAAAGATTCTACCAATCAAGCTCCTGAGGGTACTAAGAAACGCTGGGATAAAAAACAACAAACACCTAAAAATGAAAGGGGAGAATCTCCGCATACGGAGACCCCACAGAATAGATATAATCTCAGAAATAGAGATAATATAAAAACGCCTGACAGATATCAATATACTGATACACACCAATCTCGTTCCTTTCAGGACTCACCGGAAAAACGCAGTGAGAGAGGTGTGCGGTCAGAGCGAAGAACTGAGTACGTGAAACAGAGACAGGAATCACAACACTCAACAGAAGTTTCTGTTAAAAAAAGAAGAGTAACTTTCCCAACTCAAAAAGAAAAAAGTGGCAGCAGTTGCCGTTCGACATGCCAAGAAGAGGGCTCTATTGAAGAACAAGGAGTGGGCATTAGCACTATTAGACAGTGCGGAAGAGGTCACAATAGTTCGCCGGAATCTTCTAGAGCATCTGGAGGTGAAAGCAACTGATGACTTCCAACAAGTAGAAACTGCGGACATGCGTGTCTCCACGCCTGATAGGGTATACAAAGTAACGTTACAGTTAGAAGGAGACACTGAGCGCATAATAAACGCAATATTTTTGGACCGCGTCGTAAATATATATGATATTCTACTGGCCGAAAGGGATATGACACCTCAATTTGTCTGTACTTGCCCATATGAAGATGTTATCAAACCTTCCTTCTCGCCTCTTGTTCCAGAGGAGCTTGCAGAATCCTACGCCATTGATTGGGCATTGGCGCAGGCACCCCCGTTATATCTCAACCACGTAGGATGGGATAAAGACTCTAGCAACACAAAAGGATGATGGACGGAGTGCTGAACAATGCAACCGCTCACCCCCAGTCACAGATCTGGGTTTAATCCATTGTTCTTTTGCTCACCATGCCACCACAGTTTGGACCCAGCCATATGCAAATCAGTCTTAACCCTGTTCCTCATGGGAACAGTCCAGCCCAAACTGCCAAGCCAGGTCCTCCCTGGACCAGAAACAAGCATCCTGGGACCGGTTTCAGGGTTTCACCCTTCATCAGCCAGGCTAGCTTGAATCCAGTGGCACAGTGAGCAAGGGACCCACGTCTTGGCACACCCTTCCCACTTAGGGCGACAAATGCAAAAAGAACAAGTGATGTAGGGAATGCTGAACAATGTCAAACATTCACCCCCAGTACAGAGATCTGGGCCTAAATCCATCGGTTTTTTGCTGCCCATGCCATTCCAGTTTGGACCCAGCCATATGCAAATCAGTCTTGACCCTGTTCCCCATGGGAACAGTCCAGCCCGAACTGCCAGGCCAGGTCCTCCCTGGACTGGAAACAAGCATCCTGGGACCGGTTTTGGGGTTTCACCCCTCATAAGCCAGGCTAGATTGAATCCAGTGGCATGGGAAGCACGGGACCCACGTCTGGGCATACCCTTCCCACTTAGGGCGACAAATGTAAAAAGACATTGACCCTGAAGCACTGTCCTAAGTAGATGAGATCTTTCTCACGGAGGATGAATTACTGCGTCTAAGACGGGTAGCCCGTATTGCTGTAGGATTTGCTGAATTTGGCTATAAATTCAATTTAAAAAAAACAAAAATAGCCCTCCTTAGCTTCCTGTCTTTGAGACATGAGCTATCAAGTGAAGGAAAGAGCCTAGCGCCTCAATTCTTAGAAAAATGTGCGCAGTTACAACCTCCAAATACCATTAAAAAACTCCAATCCCTATTGGGTTTCCTAAATTTTGGCAGAATTTACATTCCAGATTACGCATCACGCTTAAAACCTTTATATGATTTAATACGCCCAGACTTTTCCAGTAAATTTTGGACAGTCGAAACACACACGCAGTCTCAGAGCTTTGCAAACAGACATGCTTGCAGCACAACACTTACACACAAGGGACACCAAAAAGCATCTGGTCAGAGTAATTGCTGGTGCCATTGGTTTCACCTATGTAACTTTCAATGAAGGTGAGACAATCCTTACTGCATACAAATTATATTTGTATTCAGCAGCAGAACAATGCTTTGCTCCCACTGAAAAAATTCTCACTGCTGTTCAGATGGCTGTCATTAAAGAAAGACCACTAGCCCAGGGGAAACACGTTATTGTCATCTCACCAATTCCAGCCCTTGAGGCTGTTAACAAAGCCAGCGTTCCAAACGCTAAAGCATTACATTCACGTTGGATTCAGTGGGCAACGTCTTTGACAGCCACTGTTGTTGACTAAATTTTTTATCCAAAATTACAAGCGCAAGAATTTTTGCAATATGAACTAGAATACCCAGTTCCAGCAAATACACTGCCTATTGATCAATATCAGAGTCATGTACACCAATGGCTCAGCACAACCTGCAATAGGCACAAAACAACAATACTCCGCTGCTTACGCAGTCATAAGCGGTTACATGGAGGATAATTAATTCTCTCCCCACTATACATTTACGCAAACCCTAGGGGATTGCACAGCACAACTAGCAAAGCTAAAGGCTCTGGTGATGGCACTAGAACACACGGATCCTGCACAGCTAACACTGACTGTCTGTGATCGTATTACTGTGTCCAGTCCTTCAATGAATACCTGCATTACTGGCGCCAGAATGGGTTCAGAGATTCTAAAGGCAACACCATCAAACACAGACTTCTGTGGGGGAAAGTAGCAGTTCTGAAGGAAATGCTACCAAACGTCCATGTTGTACATACACTTGGACACCAGTGCATTGGAATACATGTTGCTGGAAATACACTGGCTGATGAAGCCGCCAAATCAGCAGTAGCTACGGCTGCTGTTGCTGCAATAACCCATTCTGGAATGAAACCGGACGATGACAGCCGTGAAAGCCACGGCTGACGGCACGCCCTATCCAAAAGCCTTCCTGCTAAATATTCCTACCGAATGGGAGGCTGCCTAGACGCCGAACTAAAAAGACCAGGAGTGAGGGTTTGAGTAATTCCCAACAAAGACATGAGATCAGAGTTGATTAAAGTAGTGCATGAGGGAGTTGCATCTGCTCATGCTGGTGTGGCGGCTACAATAGCATTATTGCAAGCACATTATTAGTGGCCATGTCTATACAAACAGGCCAAGCAGTATGTCCTTTGCTGTGACATGTGCCAACAAATTAAGGGTTCCACTGTCAAACGCCTACCGCAGACACCCCTCCTCATTTCCAACAAACCATTACAATGTGTGTACTTGGACCATTGTGGTCCCCTAACACCGGACAGTGCATACAAATACATTTTAGTCGCTGTTGACTCTTGCTCCAGATTTCCATGGGTGCGGCCACAATGCTCGGCTGACGCTCGGACTGTTATTAAAGATTTGCAAGTCTTTATTGGCACATGTGCAGTTGCGGCTTTCCACTCGGACCAGGGCCCTGCTTTTGCCTCAAGAACATTCAGGGACACCATGGCTTCGTTAGGGGTCCAACTCCATTACTCGTCTCCATTTCATCCCGAGGGAAATAGTGTTGTGGAGCAACGAAATCATGACTTAAAGCAGTCCTTCACAGCCAGAGACTGAGGTACGGGTCGTAGTTGGCTTAATCACCTCTCTGGAGTTCAGAGAGCACTTAATGATCTGCCTAGAAGGTCCGGGGGGGGAGGTTGTATTTCGTACGAGTGCCTGTTTGGAACTCAAATGTATGTTCCAGATCTTGATGGTCCTGGTGTGGAGGCGGCAGAAACACCTTTTGACATAAATGAATGTGTCACTGTCTTGCAGGAATTACAACTGTTCCGTGACTACAACACTTCTGCCAGTCCTGCCTCTGCAGGAATTAAGGATGTACCTATAACATCTACCAGATGGATTCCAAAAGTTGTGGATCTAGTACAAGAAAAAGTTGCTGTGCAAAAGGAGTTTGGTCCTTCTTATCGTGCACGGGTCCCAGTCTTGGGAATACACTGTACCAGAACTGTCATTCTATCACAGCTGCCTGGTGCTAAAGAAAACCAATTTGCATCCATCAACAATGTCAAGTTACACCATGTGATCGATCCTGCACAGCAGACCAAGAGGAGCAGCCAGTAGTTCCTGAATCCCTCTCACTACTGGTCAAGATGTTCCTCTACAAGTTTTGAGCAGCATCGCCGACACCTCTCCGAGCTTGGGGAGGGTGAGAAATGGTCTTGCATTAGTTCCACTAACATCTGTTACAACAAACAATACAGGAATTACTGATCAATTTGACACAACTTCAACACAGACGGATGGCGTCATTTACTACGAACCACAGTGGGAGACCCCTACCAGTTCTCCTCCCACAAATACAGTTCCAGCTTTTGCACAAACTGCTTTTGGATACTTTGCCGACTACAACAACACTTTTTCCGACTCATTTGAATCTTCTACATCTGAACTGCCAAAAACATGTAAGCTTATAAAACTAGCTTAAAACAAACTACTTTATTCTCCCATGGAACTCTCTGTGACTTTCCTGGACTGTATTAGCTTTCCTCCTTTGGATTGGGTTTGTCATAACATTCTTTCTATTAATACATGGTCATTTTCTTCCTGAAAGATCAACAGTTGAACTGGTGGATGAGGTCCTAAAAATCTATTTTTCTTAGCACAAGTTGCGCAGAGACTTGTCTTTTGTGAACATTTTCACTATACCAATTCCTGATGGGATTGTTTGGGATAAAGTCACATTTGATATATACGGGCCCACGGAGGTCATACAAATACCATATGTGTTTAAACTTTCAACGAACTATCTAATATTACCCGGAGTTGTTTCTGATGACTGGGATGTAAAAACAGTTGATTCTATGATGATTGAATTGCAATATTTTAAAGTGAAGATGTTTATCAATCTAAAGAGAATTATGGTGATATGTTTTGCTATAATTATTATGGCCACCATTTCATCCACAGGGCAAGTACCCCAAAGACTATTTTTAATTACACACAATGGGAACATTGTCCAATTCCATTCACAAGGGAGTTCTAAAACATATTCGGAAAAATGTGCATATTTTGCCTGGCACAATGTAAAAAATGCTGAGTCATATTATATGAAATTACCATCAATGGAAATGTACACATATTAATGACGGATACTAAATGTATTTATTCAGTCTCCTTTGTTTCCCGGTTGGCTATAGAAGGCCATGAATATTGGCTTAAGTCAATAGACTTAAAAAGTGTGTGGGGAACAAGAAATTGGCAAATAAGGGGGAAGGAAGCTTTATTTAGAGAGTGCCAGATACCTGTTCAAATGATATTTTTAAATGAAACTATACAACAAACAAGTTGCTTAGGCTTAGCAAAGATTAAAGAATTGAATGTGCCCAGTATTCCTGCCCCTGCAAAATTTTACAAATGGCAAATGCATATAAATGCAACTGAAGATCAGCTCGATTAATGGGTCCAGAATGGTAGGTTTAAAGCTTCACTGTCACATCCCAGCAGGTAGTTACTGTGGCCAATATATGCCAATGGGTGTCATGAACGTTTTTATAAACTCCACAGGCGGTTTTAGAACTGGTAGACTGGACCCTCGCTATGTGTCATCTGAACATGCGGGTATAGTAACAACAAAGTGTAGGGAAACTATGGCAGCAATGGTTGGAGTTCCTCACTAGATGCTGTTAGAGAACACCTCAGTCTCCTGTCTAGTAACACTGATTTACAGGACTTCCTGTTAGGCCCCTGAAAACAACACAGAAAGTGCTTCTTATACGCAGTATATAATGAAATTTGGAAGCTTTCCCAACAAGAAGCTGATGCCCGGTTAAGGCAAATCGATCAGGAAACCGTAGAGAAGGCATTAGCTGTTGTAGATAATGGGATTAATACCCTGTCAGGCCAGATATACACCTTAAACAACATTGTTTCTTCTGCAATAGACAGAATACAAAGTAATATGTGTTTGTTACACCATGGAAAGAGTCAACTAAGGTCCATTATGCAGCTGGGTTGGACACTCCGAACATTGAAGGCAATATGCGTTCCCTGGCAACACGTTAGCGCAAGGGACATTTTCCACATTTAATTTAACTCGACAACTAATAGCTAAGAAAGAAGCGACTTATGTCATGTTAAATATTGAAAAGTTATAAAAGCTGCCTTTTACTGTGGTCAAAATACCATCTGCTGAGTGGTTAATACACAGGGTTATTAATCTGCCTATTTCAACACCTCAATTCACGTCCTGCTTAAAACACATTCCAGTAGGCAGATATGAAAGGCTGGGAGATAGTTACATCCATGAGGTGTGGAAGCTCCCCTCCTCATACATATGTCTCAGTGGCATGAAAGAAGTCTTTCTTAGCGGTAGTAAATGCAAGACTTCTGTGAGCCATTCGATGGTTTGTAAATAACTGTCCTTGCACGGGGTGTGTAAGGCTTCGGCAGAGAGCTTGGCTTGTTATCTGAAGGGAGTTCCAGTCCCCTTGATTAGACCTGCGTTCCAGGTGCTCTCAAATGGCAGCTATGTTCTCCTCAATAGTGAAAACTGTTGTGGGATGCAAGCCGGAATAGTTTATGATGTTTCGGTCTCTAAGATTGTTACATGCTGCGGGAATGTACTTTTTCCTCCCACAAGACAGAGAGAAGTAGCTGAGATTCGACCCCATATCGCTACTTCTAATGTGAATTTCGAAAAGTTGAGCAGATTAAAAGCTTTATTGTTCCAGAAACATGTAGCGCTCACATCTGCATGCGAGACCTTTGCACCTCAGGTGGCAAGGTCATCAGCAGAGATACAGTCCCTTTTAAGTATTAACTTTCTGAGACACTTTGGTGAGCTTGTGGGACAGATATTTAATGTATCCAGTATATGGAATCGCAAATTTCTTTAACGCTGTTGGCTCTGGTTTCGTTCACACCTTCTCCTCTATATACGTTTCATACCATCAGTCATCCACTCAATATTCTCCAGCATTTTCGGGGGATTTACGATAACTTTGGCTTTAATAGGTGGCATCTTGCTATTGCTACTTTTTCTGCGCAATGGCTGTCCCGCCGCAACAAGGAGAACTAAAAGCGCTCCCACCAGCACAGCTGTGTCGTGAACGAATGATGCAGTACTTTGGAGCAACACTCCTGGAGAAATTGGAGTATGACTGGTCTCTGTCATTCACATTGGTTTTGCATTGTGTGCAGCCCGTGTTACGGTGCCTCTGGTTCTCGATCGAACATGCACTAAAAGTTTATCTTTCTACGTCGCGCTTGCTTTCATTGAAACGCTGATCTGTTGATGTTCTCGCTGAGGGCTCATTATCAGACATGCGCGTTAAAGGTGCGTTTGCTACGGGGAGCTGCTTATGAGTTGCCCTTCATGGAGGATGCAGCTCTAAACTCATTGTTGAGCAGGCCACAGAATGCTGCTGCCTTGGCTGGAACTCAGGCTTTGGAACACGAATGATCCTTGGTTCTCCTAGGCGATGAATTTCCTACTTTACAACCTGCCGAAGTGAAAGATTTCCTGTCTTCAATTATCCTGGATTCGATTGGCAACTTTCAAAATGACTCTGACGCTTGAAATTCGGCCTCTTTACGCCACAGTTACCACTTTAAATTGTCCTTTTTATATATGTTCAAGTGTCTTTTTAACTTGTCATTATTAACATATATCTTAGGTTGAGTTTTAGAAGCTTTCATCCATAATTAGGCTTTGAACCACTTTTGAACCGGCAAGGGGAGGGTGTTGTATAGCCATTTTTAGTTATAGCTCCATACATGTTATTTTAGTGAACTAGGCCTGCCGCTGTGCACTTTAACCTGGATATATTTTATTCAGCTTTGTTTATTATTTTAACAATAGCCCATCTGTGGTCTTGTTTGTTTTTTCTTTATTTAGTTGTATTTTGCCTACGTCAGCACTGCGTAATAAGACATTTCTTTCCCTCTGTGCTTTTCTCAAAGCTGCAGTACGATAGGTTGCCAGTAAACGTGGTAACACTTTGTCTCTAGTGTTCATAGAAACATACACACTCTTATGTAGGGATCCTTTTTTGGAACATCAGCTGTTTTATCATAACACTTCTCTGTCCCATACACGTTAGAGGGAGATCCCAGTTAGATGACAACGACTGTATGCTGATTGCTGAACGCTTTGCTACGGCTGCTTCTGTAGACTACAGGCCTCTTGCTCAGGTATGAGGGATGATGTCTTCCGAGGGGAACCTGAAGGGCAGATCTACAGCTTAACATGTTTTCCTCTAACATAGCCTAGGTAGGAATTATTTTAATGACTCTAGTGACAACATGGTAGCGTTATTTTTATGCTTTACTCTCCTCGTCACTATTTTAATCCTGTCATGCTTCATCGTCCTGGTTATTGCAGTACATGCTTTATGATCTAAGATGCAGTTGCTTCATTAAAACCTTATTGAAACATTTACAAGGACAATCGGAGGCAGTATATGGAGACTAATGTAAATGAGAGAAACGGGTGCGATCTGAGGGACCACGATTTCCCTGAGGAATCAATTGTGTCATGTGCTCGGCTGCCCAATCATCCCTGCTCTTGGGTAGAGATGAGGCACTGCTAGTTAGCCGGAGCAAAACCCAGATTAGGCCGACAGGTGTCACCTGTAGTGGGTTCAGACTCAGTCCCCCACAGCGCAAGTGATTCTGCCGCCCAAATTCAGTAGTCTCATTAGAATAATGACAGCCTATGCGACAGTTGAGTGACTGCGGGTTAGGTAGTATGAATGCAGTGTGTATGAACTGAATAGCAAGTCTGATAAAGAGTGGTTGAAAAATGTTACTAAAGTTCACATGGGTTACATGCGTAGGAATACACTTTCTGTATGATGTAACCTTAACATGATAGCCAAGAATTAAATTTAACAATGAATAGGAATAAAGGTGGAATGGTTTGTAGATTTCAAGGCTAATGCAAGGTTTTCATAACACTTATATTTTATACATACATAAATATTTAAATGAAATTTAAAAAAATGGTTGATTTAGTCATTAGAAACTACTTAAAACATAGGCAACTGTTTGTAATAGTAGTGCAATGACACACATTTCCAGTGACACTATACAACAGCCATTGCCATATATGCAAAACACAAAGACTTCTGACACAGGCCAAACTGGACTCAAACATCTTTCTCCATCCATTCACTAGGGCCATTAAGCTTATGCCTCTCACCTGTTAAGTCTTTCACTTCACCTCACATCGAGGAACAGCAAGACAAACGCAATAAATGCACCACTCTAGCCATCACGCAAATGCCAAGCAGGAGTTACTGGGCCGGTCCGTGGAGGGTATGGCCTTTTATTCCAGCTGTCCCGGGGCCGAACTACTGTGGGAGCGTTTTTGTGCGTGTATGTTCATTTTGGCATCCGTATTTTAACTTAAACATTCACAATAGAGCGACTGAACTGAATGAGTTTTGAATTTACAATAAGATATGATGTGATGTAACGCACAATACTTGTGCAGGTCTCTAGGTACCAAGCTCCATGCTGCTGTGCAGTATACCGCTCTGCACCAACAGAAAAGAAGGAGCTTGAGATCGCGTTTACATTCTTCAAGGGAGCTTTCCAGTTGAAGGTATTGTGTTAGACACATGCACGGAGCCTGTGTAACCTGTTCAGGCTTGTTCTGGACTCTCTGCTCTTGTCCCGAGGCTATGTCAGTTCAGTTCCCCGTTCATCCATTAATTTTTATCTTCGGGGCAAGTAAAATGATGATTCGGCACCGTTTTATCGTCGAGCCGATCTCACAGTTGGCATATAGCCATGTGTGGGAGGGATTGCTGCTTGTTATGCCGAGAATGTGTAATCTGGGCGGAATGGCCTCCATGCGTTTAAACATTTAGAATGTCTTTGTGTGATGTCCGCAGGATTGGCATTCTAAGGATAGATAACCTTTAATCCCAGTACATGCGGTCACCGCATAGAAACGTAATTCCTAAATTACCGCCGCTGTGGTTTTTTAATAGAAACACGATACACATTTCTGCAGAGTAAACGGAGGAGGGATTTTATTTTACTCTTTATTCAAAACATGATTCTATTCTTGATTGCCTTTAACCCTTTAAATATCACTAAACGGAACTTTAGTATAGCCGTTTGAGCAAATGGGAAGAAAATGAACAGCTTAATCGCGAACACAACTCCAAAGAACAGACGCACAGGGCTATTGCGGTATTAGAATTGCTTGGTATTGTAGGTGTAGTTTTTGTTGTGACCCACGAAGGAACTGATTTGATATTGTGCGTTTTTTGGGAAGGAAAAGTCCCTTGCATGGTGACTGATGTGCACTCCTTGGCCTTTCACCTGCATAATCAGTCGGATTCCAGGTACTGAGTTTTGGTCATGGGTGACAGATTATGCATGTGCACCATGATCTGGGCCTGTCTCATGGTAATGTGTTCTGGTTAGACCAAGGGAGTGCCCCAAACAATACCTTCATATTATTAAAGGGTTATTGCTCTTACTGACATTTAAGAGACACAAGCATGGTGAGGGCAGCATGTCCATTTTGTGTTCAGTATTTATCAGTAGTGTGAATAGGCCCTTTCACTTGTGTCACTGGAGTGGTGCCTACTTAGCCCACTCATCTAGAGTTCTCAAGCTGTGCACTTCACTCACTCTTGGCCTATGTGGTGAAAATCCTGTTTAGTGGATCCTGGTGAGCGAAGTGTGAGAGACACCCGTCATTACTGCTGCACAGAAGATGATAACCTCAGTGTACCAGATCGACCATCTGGAAGTCCCTGTGCCGGAGAAGTCGGTGCCCCCCATGTGCCAGGAGGAGACCATCTTAGACACAAGGCTATTGCCCTGAATAATCTTGCCCAAGCTGCTGTGAAGAGCACTTACCAATTGCAGAGGAGCCTTGAGGAAGGATGTTAGACACAGAGACGAGACGTCTGGAGACGGAGGCAGCATGCGCATCATAGGAGGAAGACCCCAAGAGGTTGCGGATCATCAGCATAGGGAGACTGGAGCCTGCAGAGACGCCAAAAGTACTCCTGCACTTGCTGGCTGCCCTCGGGCGAGGTTGGAAGGCCTTTTGGTGACTAGCACAAACTTATGTCACAGTACTGCTGAAGTCGACTCTTAAGGCCAAACGTGGACTTCTGAGGCAGTTATACGACAAAATATTTTCATATGTGCAGGATTTTTAAAAAACAGAAACTTAAGGCCAATGTTATAATGTAGAGGGGAATTTCAGGTGCTCGTGGTTGCAATCAGAGATCCTTTGGTTAACTAGAGTTTATTTACTTTCAGAAAGGCAATAATGAAGACATATCCCAACAAAACAACAGTGAATTAAGTTGAAATTAGTATGTCTGAACTTTACCCTAGTTGTGGTTAGAGCATGCATGGCTAAGTGTCCATAAAGCCCCAATTAGCCTACCATGTACACCACGAAGACTGGAATTGAGTTCCTATTAAAAAAAGGTAAGATAACAAAGTCTTGGTGTCCTGTAAAGGGGGCTACTGTGTGTCCAGTAGATAGGTCAATCCAGTTGACTGGAGAGTCATTATAGTCTGTGACGGCGGAGCGAACAGATAGCAGCATATTTGGCCTGAAGTCTCTATATGGAGACTGAAAATGTCTGACTCTGTCTTTTACAGGGTGATTGTACACCACCAAGGGCAAACTTTAGGAGCTTGAAGTCGGGGACTGAGAAGTTTGCTGCCTCTGGAGACATGAACTTTGTTTGATCCCTGCCCTGACCCCTAAAGGATTGGAGTGCCTGTTACGGAGGCGTTGAGCCTTGGTGTCCCCTTTACATCAAACCTCTGGGGTAGCCTCAAAAAGGGCTACACTGTTGAGGGTACTGTCTTGCCAGAATGGCAGTGGCCCAGCTGTCTTTAGAGTGTTTCATTGCAGAATCTGCTTTGTGGCCAAGCAAGCAAGATCATTTGAATGGCATCTCCTATGCAGGCCTACACGTGACCAGAGAAGTCTATGGATCTCATCCGTGCGTGACACCGAAGCACCATGCTAGTGGCAACTCTCCTGTCCAAGCAGTCAGTGATATCCAGTATTGAATCTAGGATGTACTGAGCCACATCCTAACCATCTTGGTCAGAATGGTTTGAATCAGGTTAGCCAGACATTCCTCAAGGACTGCTGGTAAGATCTCACCAACCATGCCCCATAAAGCATGGAAATATTTCCCAGAAAAAAGCTGGTATTGACTGACCGGAGGGCTAGGCTGGTCGAGGACAACAAATGCTTTTATTCAATTGGACTCCATCTGGAGTAGCCATAGGGAAAGAATTGAGGTTCATCCTGCTGATGGAAGCCTGAACCACCAAACTTTCAGGTGTAGGGTGTTGTCTCAAAATGTCAGTGGCCCATGTCGCTGGCCTGTGGCACCTGACAACCTGCCTTTTCACCGACAGGTAGGAGCAAGGTTTAGACGAAGTGCCCATTAGGGAGTCAGTCAGGGCTTCATTAAATGGAAGTAAGGGCACAGAGGAAGTTGATCTGGGTTGTAAAACAACTGTTAACGCATTGGTTCGGAATTCTAAAGTTGACAGCTGCAAATCTAAGACCTCCACTTCTAGTCTCATCACCATAGCAAAGAAGACACTCTCTTCCATTGATGGACCAGGGGGAGAACACAACCCAGTGTCCAGGGAAGTGCCCAGCCCACAGGCCTCCTGCAAGTCCAAGTAGATATGTCATCATCATAGTGTGGAGGAAATGAATCCTCTTAATCTCTATTGTCATCTCCACAGGCAGGTTGAGTCTGATCAGATTCGTATCCAAAAAGTTGTTGCAGCGCTGGCATGTGGTTTCTGAGGCAAAGGCATGGTTCTGTCTGAATCAGATTGGACTGGAACCCGATGCATCAGTGTGGCATCGGGATGCGACCTGGGTTGAGGTTGAGAATAAGTTGTCTCAGTCTCAGTAGGCAGACGAGGTCTCCCTCCAGCGCCGGTCAAAGGTATCACAGGTCAGACTGTAAACCCAGAAGTTTCCTACCCATGTTCAATAACAACAAGTGAGCCGAACTCCAGTCATGTGGTCAACTCAAAATGCAACTATTTAATCAAATGCAAGATCAAAGACTGGTAAGGCAGCCACATACATAATTAATATGAAGGTATTACACAGAATTGCGCACTGTGAGATAATTTTAAAATACTGCCACACAGATACATACAGCAATAATTCAGTAGTGGAAAAACAGCTCAAGATGCAAGAGCCAACTCCGCCGCTTTACGTGTACCTGACAATGGTAATTGCAAGACAGAATTTTTCGAATTTACATCCTGCGATGGGGGAGGCTCATGATGTCAAAAATGTACATCCCCAACTGAGAGGTCTGTGGCAAACGATGCCATCAACATGTATACAGGCTCAACGGGCAAGTAATGGAATACATTAAATATGATTAATACTGAAAAGCACACTTCACCAAGGAACTGGATAGGGCTTCTCAGTTTAAACAGGTGTGTGATAGAGTACATGAAATACGATTAATACTGAAAATAACACCACCAGGGAACCACATAAGGCATTGTCCTTGCCAGATCAACAGTGGCATGTTCAGCCCCCAAGAAAAGTCCTACCAGTAACCAACCCCGGGCAACCCATGGATAGAGCCAAATTGTCAACAACCGCCAGCACGTCAATCACTCTTCCGCCAGCACCTTGCCCATAAAATCATACCCCATTAAGGAGACAAACCGGCAAAGTAAAAAAATAGCTTTACCAGCACCGTTAGCTTCTCCGAAAATTACTACCACTTAAGGTGAGTGTGGGTGTTTTACCACATTGCCCCAGCTGCCAAAACACAGGTGTCGGGTTGTTAGGTTGGTAGCTTGGCCAAAGAACAAAAGAGAAGTTCTGTTGCTCCATGATGCTTTAAAGTCCCCCCAGGCACCTGTGGATGACGTCACCTTCTGGAGATGGGGTGCTCAAACTTGAGCTTCCCTGTGAGAATTGGCTGAGGCAGGCAACTTCCTCCCTACCCTCGCCCAATATTGCTTGGGCATGCTTGGAAATGCGCTCCTGCCTAATGAATGACTAAAGGCGACCCTTAGATTTCTGAAGAGGACGCCACCTTGAGAAGCTTACATTGCCCAGGAACTGCTGAGAGAACTTTCACACTGCCGATATGCAGGTGGAGAAAGCGCAAGCTGACAGGGGGCTAGTGGAAGAAGATTGAGCTGATGGGATGCCTTTGGACACGGGTTTATTCTAAAGGGGCAAGTTCACACAGATAGGGCACTGCTCACAGTGCACAGTTCATTACTATCTTTATAACCCAACTTGAGAATTGCAGGATAGTTCTTCAGATATAGGAGAGCTTCCTCCAGGTTCTCTTTCCACCCGTCCTCCCGAGGGACCATTCGCCTGCTGGGCTCGGCTGTTGGGTCCAGAACAGCTCACTGTGCTACTTTAAAAGTACCAGTTCGCAATGGCAAAATCCTCCCCACCCTTTAAAAACAAACAAGGAACAGAGCAAAGAGACATCCTGATCCAAACAAATCCAAGGTTGTCGTGGAGACCAGACACTCTTATACTGTTGCCATGGTTGCAGAAGTTTTCGCTGGAGATGCCCTGTCCTGTCAGTCAGTTTGCTTCCTTTTCACGGTTAGCTATGTAATTACCTCTCTCTGTACACTGCTTCCCCTGCATCACATTCCGTTTGCAAGTGGTCCACATGCACTCTGCCTAACTGCATTACATTCAAAGTAGCCATCATCCCAGGCACTACAAATGAACACTCTTCCTGCACCCTGATGCCAAGCACCCAAAGGCCCATCCATGATCGCTCCACATCCAACCTCATTGGTGGGCCAAAACTAGGGCACATATAAACTAAAGACAGTCAAGTGAGGTCGCAGCCACCCATTGTCAGAGCTGAGGCTCGACAGGCACAGATAAGCAAAGGAGGTGTGCAGAATCTTGGGGGGCATCTTGTATTGACACCACTTTCTGTTTATATGTAGATATCTTGGAGTGAATGACTAACAGACTGACTATCTGAACTGGTTACTCTTTAAGGAACAGCCTGTGGTCGCAAAGTGACACCAAACCAGGATCAGCGAATCTGCAAACACAGGGACAAACTAGAGAGTAGTGCTTGTGGCAACAGCTTGGCCTGTGTTCCCCCTGTCAGTGGCATTATTATAATTATCATGCCACAGTGTGCACTGTTTATGTGTATTTCACTTGGGCTGCTAATCAGAGCTTCTACGTCCAAAGGTGTGACTTGTGCACAGTTGTGCACGAAAGGGTTGACCATTCAATTAAGTCTGGCCCCCAGTCAGGCTGCTAAACCTCTACATTCCAGCTCCATCATCTGACACACATGGGTCTGCCAGCTTGGTTGTGACTAAAAAAGACCTTGATATCCTTCTTGTGTGACTTTACGATCTCTTAGGCCAATTGGCACGTGTAGGACTTGAACAGAAAATCTTTAAAATCTTGCCAACTCCACTGGAGCCTGAGGTCACAAACTCTGGGATGAAAGGGGAGTGGTTTTAAGAGGATCTCCATTTTAGCATTGGCAGTGTATGTGCAATAGTGGTCTGGACATTTTGGGAAACACAGAAATAGTCTTGGCATCAGGGCAGGAGTTTCTTTCAAACCGCGACCGTCATTTCTGTTAACTAGTGGCACACACCCTGATGGGTAGGAAGGCTACTGATATAGGTGGAACTTCCTGCCATCTTGAAGGTAAGGGGCAGGGAGAAAGTCTTAATCTAGAAGGGCTAAAGTAGCAGTTGACCCCCACCAATTATCTCTGCCCAAGGATGGGAAACATACTTTCCTAGCTCTGGTCATGCGTGCTGCACAGCTCACAAAGGCTTATACCAACCAGCCTTTTTGCTGTGGCATACAGGCTGAGTAACTAGTTACTTTCATGGTTTCCCAATTGCTTTCAGCTTCTGTTCCCGGGCCTGAATTCCTTCACATTCGACAACCTCTCCGGTTGTGCAGACGTTACTTCAAAGGGTCCAAGTGCAAAAGAACGAAACAATGGGGCCATGTGTCAGTGTGTGACATGTCACTTGAGGTAATACAGAGGCGATGGTAATACTGAGGTAGAGTATGCGCAGCAGGGTGGGGGCATAGGGCCATATGTACAAACACTTTTTCCCATAGACACAGAATGGGGAAAAACCTTTGCTACATCTGGCCCTTAGAGACCTTTCCTGAACGCAGACTAAACCACATGGAAATGAACGGGGTTTTCTGGTGTCCTAGTTAATCAAATAGTCTCCAAATAATGAAGCACAGACTCTCACACCAGACATCTGAAGCCATGCAGTGGGGACCCGGCAGTTGCAGCCACATGTAGTGGACAGGCTGCCTCGAGAGACACTGGGCGGACAAGGATGGCAGAGGATGGACAGGCCAACTGAAACTACATGGAGAGGACATGTAGTCAGACACGTGACAGATCTACTCAGGGCACAGGTCGGGGGTACAGGAGGGTACACGGTGTCCACCCATTATTTTCACAAGGTGGACGCCATCCACCCTGCCATGTAGTTGTGTCACACTGAAATATGTTGAACTCGTCCCGTTTTATGTGCAAGCACCGCAACGCATTCAGCAGCGCGTCGTCTGCTTTCTTTCTGAGCAGCAAAGTGCAGGCGGCACTGAGGGGGCTTTTTTGTTTTAAATTCGAGCTGGACCCAAAACACAGGCCATAGTTAAGTGGCCGAGTTAAGTGACCATCAGGCTTCCTTTTGTTCTCGGTGGAACTATCTGAAGCTTCAGACCTACCTGCAAATGCAGAGGCTGGGAAAGGCACACAGCTTGTTGTCACTTCACATGTACTTAAGAGAGATAGGGTTTTGACTTTGGTCAGTCCCTGGATATAGGAGATATGGATGCACAGTAAGAATGTCAGATATGCTTGTCTGTTCCTGTATTTACACATCACTCTTTTGTTTTATTTCTTTTATAGCGCTACCAATCCCAATGCAGGGTGTCAAGGTGCTTTACAATGCATGTACATATTAGTCACTGAAAATAAATCATGTGTGTTAATCTATGTACATGATGTGTTACATAGGATAGAGAGGGTTACAAGGTGTAGGAGTCACATGTCCTTTGTGGCTCACTGTGCTACATTAGAAGGATTACAACTTATGAACCGCGAGTGACAATTGCAGTAAAAGCAGTAGCCACCTACCTATCTACATAAAATAAAAATCTGTCATGGTGTGCTTTGCAGAGACATAACCCTTTGTGCTATTTTAATTCAAAACTGGGATGAGACACAACACATCTCTCCACAAAGTTATTTTACCATTATTATTATTTTTTTAGATTTACGGGACATACAAAGATCTCTGCAGCAGGGGCCTTAATCCTATAAGACTTTTTAAAATGCAGTCTTGGAAAATAATTAAGCAGAACACATTTAGTGCCAAGTTTCTTCTTGTGACAGTTTCTTAGTGACAGAGTTTTAAAAAATGAATGTTGAAATTGAGGCTAAGATTTTGCTTCTGGGTTGTGCCACTTTTTTGGCACAACCCCAACACAAAATCTTAATTGTTAAATCTGGTAATTCACTCAAATGTACTCCTTTTAGACATGCTAAACATGTGTGAGGTCTTAAGTTCAGATGTCACGTCTTGTGATGTCGCTTCCTGTGAGGTTATGGGCTATAATGTCACTTCCTGTGATCCCTCTTGTGATGTCACATGCTGTGACAGCATGTGCAATGATTTCACTTGCATATTTTCTAACTTGGTTAACCCTCCCACATCTTTTTTTTTTGTTTAGGGCTTGTGCCCTGGATCTACTGGAGCCACGTGAAGTGCTCAGGTCAAAGGTCGCTGCAACCTGTGGGGATAGACAGGCTAGCTGAAGTCACTTGTTGAACACTATCAAGAAGCTGGCTGCCTCTGTTGCTTCTCTTGGACTCGTTGATGCAGGCGCTTGGCATCAGCCAAAGTTCCTCACATCCGTCTCTCTGGATTCCCCTTATTCAGGCCCCAACCACTCAGCACCTTCAAGCAGATCACATCCGAGGCAGTGAGAGGTGGAGTGTGGAGAATAATAGTGCAGGGAGAGAGGCAGACCAGATGTAGAGCCAGTGGAGAGCGAGAGAGTAGTAAGGTAAAGAGGAGGAATAAAAGGAACGTGACGAGGGAGCGAGGTGAACAGAAGGGACGATGGAGGGAGTAAGGGAGAAATACCAGAGCAGAGAAAAACAAAGGAGAACAAGAGAGGGAAATGGGGCAAAACAGTACTAAGAGGAGGGAAAAAATAAGAAGAGGAAAAGAAAGGAACAGATTAAAGAGGAGGCAAAAAGAAAATAAATGGAGAGAGTGGAGACCAGGAGGAAGTTAAGAGAAAAGTGGGAGGAAGAACTATAGAAAATCGTGGTACAGTCAAGTGGAAAAAGACACAAGGTGAAACAGTGGAAAAAAAATTAGCATAAAAAGTGAGAACTTATCGGGAAAGAAGAAAAAAAGACATGGTGAGCGTGAGAGAATAGTAAATAGAGTTAAGAGTGCGGCTGAAAAGCATAGAAAGAAAAGGAGAAGTGAACAGACTGGTGAAGTGTCCAGAGATCAGAGAGGAAGAGTAAACAGGGTGTGAGAGGAAGGGATGAATGCTCGGTAGAGATGGAAGTGAGAAAGAATGAAGGGGAAGAGTGAAGAGATAGAAAAAGTGGCACTACTGGGACGGGTGGGAACACGAAGGGACACTTACGTTATACGGATTTGTATAGCACACTAATGACCCGAGAGGGTATCCAGGCACTCGATGTGAGAGAGAAATTAAGAGGGATACAAGATGAAAAAGGGGAATAAGAGACACAGAAGAATGAGAGAGAAGGGCAGGAGAAGAGCGGCCCTAGAGAACACAGGAAAAGGTAAGAGCGTGATAAAATGGAATAGTGATAAGGGTGAGCTAAAATTCACTAGGAATATCGAGGGAACGCATACACTAGAAGAGAGAGAGACACACAAAAATTAAAGTGGAAAGATCCGTTTGATTTCATGTGCCCGCAGGGTCAGCTTCAAAATGATCTTTGCATCAGTATTTCTCCTGCACTCATAAATCTCTTCAAAGGGTGGAAGGAGACCAGTACAGTGCATGAGAGACACGTTAAGCCACACACTTAGAGGCCGGCTGGGGCCTCACTCCACTTTCAAGGATTAGCTAACAATAGTCCCCGATTTTAGCTAGAATGTTCACGTTAATCCTGAAGAGGATGCTCGATTAAACAAATGGCACCGCTCATGTTCGGATGAGGATGTAATTACCTGATAGCACAGCCAGACTGAAACTAGGCCTCCCACTGTATACAATCCAGACCCAAGTAATCTGCCATCGGCGAATTATTTAAAATAATTCATGTGTATGACCTCATCCCAATGAATGGTGGTAAATTTGTAGCATAATGAGTGCCGAGCTCAAACTTTTCTCATAAGCCGGTTACTGGCATCCCTGAATGTGGGAATTGCTGAATACTAATGCTGCCTAGTCTTGGTCCCCCCTCATGCTTCTTCCACACGGTACCAGACACTCCCTGTCACTTTATCTCACACCTACAGGGTTTTTTCATACCTGCTTTCTCGCTTTGTCACTGCTTTCCCATCTTTTTCTTCTTCATGTCTCCCTTTTCTCTCTTTCCTCTCGTTTTGGGTAAAAGTTTGATGATGAAAAATAAGTTTCCCACAAATAAATCCCGGTGGGCCCACCTGCAAACACTGGTTTAAATTAGGCACTATCAAGGAAATGTGGCCACTGAAATACTATATTGTGTACATTTAGCGAAGCATTTATTAATGCACATACCTGCCACTTATATCACTCCCCTCTAGTGTAGTATTTCCTGAGCAATGTTATGTTATGTTAAAATTGCTTATATAGCGCCTAGACTGCCCAGGGGCCTCGTAGCACTTATACTGCAACGCAGAGTCGTCATTATTCATAACCACATAGGAAATCATACTCTAAATAACCAGTTTTTAGGGCCTTCCTAAAGGGGATCTCTTGAGAACTCAAACTAATATTAATTAGAACATTGGAATGCTGGGGGCTCCATTGAAAACAATGGAGTGCTGCGGGCTTTTACTGGCCGGTAAAAGCCCGCAGTGCCAACATTCCAATGTTCGGTTTGTTCACAGCAACAGCTGTGAACAAAGCCTCACGGAGCCCGAGGGGATTTTAATCCCCTCGTGCTCCGTGAACATTTTTTTTTTTTAATAGAACATTCTGCCCTGAGTGGCAGAATGTTCTAATAGCCTTAGAACCCGCCGTAGCGGGCTCTACCGGCTATTAAAGTCCCTCTCCCTTGTTAAATGCCCTCGCCTTTGGCTTGGGCATTTAACGCGGGGAGCGGGCCTTTAATAGCCGGTAGAGCCCGCTACGGCGGGTTCTAAGGCAATAGAGGAAGACTATTCCAGAGTATAGCACCTTGATATGACCGCGACCTTCCTCCCCATCTTGCTTTCTTCACTGTTGGAACTGTGACTAACATAGCTGAGGAGGATCTGAGAGGTCTGCCTGGTGTGTAAAAAGAGGCCAGTGTTTTGAGCATTTCAGGGCTTTGATTGTATAAAGCTCTATGAATATGGCATAATGCCTTGAATTGAATCCTTTTGGCAAGGCCATTCTTATACCCCGGGATGACTATGGTTAGCTTTCCATAGCAACCTTATCTCAGTCCTTTCAATGCCGGCTTCAAACCAGTTGTGATATTATTCGGCATTAAAGATCTCCATTTTGTGTTCCTCTGTGCATCTCCCTTGTGTCCTGATACAGCCCAGTGTTCAAGGATTGCAAAAAGACCTAGGTAAGGAGGCCAAAGATATTTTCTAGTTAAACAGTATTAATTGTTCAAAAAGTGTTTGTTTTACTGTGGACTCTCTGTGTTTTCAGGGAGCCTGGCCTCTTTTAAAGTGGTGTTTGTTTAAAAATCGTTTTTGCCGTGACTGTGTGAATTCCCTTGCTAGTTTGTGGCTCCCCCCCCCCCTTCCCCCCCTCTGCCCCCCTTTTTTTTTCACCCCTATTCTTAGTAAAAAGGCTACATACATCTTTCAGAGTGTGGTTTTAGGAGACTGTTTTTAATCTGTTTGTGTGATTTAAATTGTGCTTAAAAGCTGTCTGCCCCCCTGTATTTTTACCTTAAAAAGCCCGATTTTAGAGTGTGCGCCCAGAACTATTGCAGTGTTTGTCTCTTAAACAATCTCCCCCTTACCTGGAAAGTTGACTCTGCTAGCTTGGAAGTGTGGATTCAGCCTGTCTGTATCCAAGGAGATACTGAATAGAGCAGCAGTAGCCTTCCCCCAGGCCACAGGGACTGGAGTTTTAGTTAACTTGCTCCTTATATAGGTTCCGCGTGGTAGTTGCATATGCTGTTGTGATTGGTTTTTGGGAGATGGTGTTTCATTGGTTGGTAGCTCCAGGGATGCAGTTATGATTGGTGGATAGGGCTGTGATTCTGATTGGCTGTTGGTTCTAGGGCTGTGATTGGTGGATAGGGCTGGGATTCTGATTGGCTGTTGGTTTCTAGGGCTGTGATTGGTGGATAGGGTTAGGATTCTGATTGGCTGTTGGTTTCTAGGGCTGTGATTGGTGGATAGGGTTGGGATTCTGATTGGCTGTTGGTTCTAGGGCTGTGATTGGTGGATAGGGCTGGGATTCTGATTGGCTGTTGGTTCTAGGGCTGTGATTGGTGGATAGGGCTGGGATTCTGATTGGCTGTTGGTTCTAGGGCTGTGATTGGTGGATAGGGCTGGGATTCTGATTGGCTGTTGGTTCTAGGGCTGTGATTGGTGGATAGGGCTGGGATTCTGATTGGCTGTTGGTTCTAGGGCTGTGATTGGTGGATAGGGTTAGGATTCTGATTGGCTGTTGGTTTTAGGGCTGGGGCTGTGATTGGGGGTCAGGAAATAGGGCTGTGACTGGTGAATAGGGCTGGGTCTTCCATTAGTTGGCTAAATCAGGGTTTAAAATAGGATTGGCTAGGGTTAGGAAGAGCTTCTTATTGGCCGATAGGGCTATAAAAGGCCAGGATTCAGGGCGCCTCAGCCAGGGCGGAGAGGCAAAGGGCGGAGAGGACAAGGGCAGCTGTCTGTTTGGGCCTGTTCGGGACAGGTAGGGACTAGGGCCAGAAATGCTGCCCAATTCATATTTCCCCAGAAATGGTTTCCACCCCAACACATCCCTCAACATGCAAATGCATTATCTGCAAAGATATCCAAGTCATGCATCACAAACTGACCACAGACAGATTGCATTGCCCCACCACCCAACACAACACCCTACATACAACACATGTACACATACCCCCCATAACTACTACAGTCAAACACCTTCATTCTCACAGCAAACACTACTCTGTCCCCTCCCACTAACACTACCTGCCACCACCCACACAATATAAAACTACAACATACAATTCTCTCAGTTTCAGTCTCCCAGATACACACTCTCTGCTCATACTAACCAAAAACACGATCCGCTGTTCACTCCACACAGACCGCCTGTCTTCATAACAATGCCCAAACCCTGCCTTCAAACACATCATCTACAAACACTCCTCCCCTCTCCTCACCAATTACACACAACCATACAATCCCCACATTTCACTCCACCACACATATTACCCCTTCCGGTCATCTCAATTAATACTTATTTCCCTGACACACACCCATCACCTCTTACACACTTCATACATTCACCTCCAAAACACATCAACACCCCATCTAACACTCAAATTCCACTTAGCAGCACTAACTCACATACAAATGCCTCACCAAAAACAACTATACCAATAGCCCCTCTCATTATTCCACAAAAACAATACCGACCACAAACATCAGCACATCAAAGCAACACAAACTTACATTACACTCATCGTCATAACCACTCCCACCCCCAGGACTACACAAAGGATACAAATTCCATCCTATCTCCACCCCTACCCCCCACTCTTCACAAACACCTACCACAAGTACCCCATCCCAGCAACCTTCATTCACTCACCTCTCCTCCATTGCACAATTTAGGGCCTTACATCATGATCCACATGCTCCTCCACCACCCCTAACCCATACTCCATCCACACTAAACAAACGCAAACAAAATAAAAAACATGCCACTCATAGCAATCTCGCATCTCCTTGTTTGTTACATAATAAAACTACCCTACAAAAAACACTACACTCCTCATGGCTCTCTCAGCCACCAAGTTCACCACCCACACACACAGACCCAACAAAATGCCTCCTTAACCTGCTGGAAGAGGAACACTATGTTGAAAAGCAAGACTATTGTGAGCCTCAAACAGTTATCACAACTAGCAACACTCCTGCTTCAAGCTCACATTATACTACTTACCCTTCTACTAAACAAAACAACACTACCACTAACACACCCTATCTAAACTGCCAGCTCATAAATTCTCAATCACTCTCAAAAAACAAGCACCACATCTACGACCTGCTCACAGACACACAACCTGACTTACTATTCATTACGGAATCCTGGTTGGGAGATGACATGGCACCAGTGTTGCACGAAGCCCTTCCTCCAGGCTATCAAACCATCACACAAAACCGTATAGGCAAGAGAGGAGGTGGACTAGCTATTATATTCAAACAGGCAATAAACCTCAGTAAAACAGACAATATCTCCATACAAGGTTGTGAAGCCCTCCTTATCAGATGCCACCCTACTCCAACTTCCTCCTGTAACTTTCTCCTCCTTTACAGACCTCCACCTAACAACTCCACTTTCCCTGATGCTTTTCTTGACACAGTCTCAAACCTTATTACACTATACTCCAATCTATGCATTCTTGGGGATCTAAACATTTGGTTTGACAAACCCAATATGCCCCATCCAAAAGCTATCACCACTGGCCTACTCGCATTGAACCTACATCAGATTGTACACAATCCCACACACATCGCTGGTCACATCCTAGATGTCATTTTTGCTAAGCCTGAACTCGTTACTATTCATAGCATCACACCAACCACCTGGTCAGACCACCATCTGATAACTTTCCGACAGACAACTCCACAAATCAACACACCCCACAACCACTTACATACATACACCTATCGACCATGGAGCAAACTCAATTTGGATCACTTAGAAACACAACTAACAGCAAACACAGATCTAGATACAATCAATTCTGTACCAAAACTTTATGAGTGGCTACAGGAAGCTTTTGATGTCCTAATACCACTCAGAAAAACTAAACATGACAAAAGAAAACCAACACCTTGGAGAAACACAGAACTTAAAAAGATAAAGCAACAAATCAGAAAGTTGCAGCGGACCTGGCTCAAAACAAACAGTCAAGACAAACTGCAGCTACACAAACTTAACAGGATATACAAATCATCAATCAAAAAAGCTAAAAAAAGATACTACTCAGACCGAATTCTAAATGCTCAATCTACAACCAAGGAATTTTATAAAATTCTCAATGAATTTCAAAAACCCACATGCATGGAAGGAAGTCATCCCACCACTCAAGATTTCACAAACAAATTGGCAACTCACTACACAACCAAGACAGACACATTGGACTCCTATTTAAAACAGAAGAAAACCATCAGCACCAACCCCTTTACTAAAATACCCTTTAAGAATAAACCATCCCAACCTCTACAGTCTTTCAAACAAATATCCCAGGATGATTTTATGGATTTGGTCAAAGCAAGCAGACCTTCTGGTTGCCCTTCTGACCCTGGCCCACCACAAATCTTCAAGAACATCCTGCTATCTACTTCTGCTGCCACACCTGTAAGAAGAATCATCAACAACTCTTTAACTTCAGGAACTTTTCCTACAGACCAGAAAAAGGCATACATACGACCATTATTAAAGAAAACAAACCTAGACCCGCAAGACCCCAACAACTACAGACCTATCACAAATGGACCTTTCCTGAGCAAATTGATAGAAAGAGCAGCATTCGCCCAGATGTCACAATTCATTGAAGACAATTCTATACTTTCAGACTTCCAAACTGGATTCCGCCCAGGAAGAAGCACTGAATCGGCACTCATGGCAATCTGGGACGATCTTAAAAACACAGTCGACCGAAATGGAGTTGCTGCACTACTTCTCTTGGACCTCTCAGCTGCCTTTGATACGGTTGACCATGACACCCTAACTCAAAGACTCCACGAAGCCGGCATACAAGGGATTGCTCTCAACTGGATTACTTCCTATCTCCAAAAAAGAGCGAATATCATCCACTCGCCCCCCTTCTCGTCCGAACCCTACCTCACAAAAACAGGGGTCCCCCAAGGGTCAATCATCTCACCTTTGCTTTTTAACATCTACATGATATCTTTACCAGAACTGATCAATGATTTCCATCTCACATGCTACAACTATGCAGATGACACACAGATACTCCTTCAATTAGAAGACCCCAAAAACATTGAAAACTCACAAATCTTCCGTTGCCTCAGAGCCGTTGATCAGTGGATGACCTGGAGCCATCTCAAACTAAATACCTCCAAAACAGAAATACTCATATGTGGTGACTGGAAACATTATGACCCTCTGTGCGTCTGGCCTGAAGATCTCGGACCACCTCCTCAATTATCCAAGGAAGTGAAAAACCTAGGAATCACCATGGATTCCAAGCTAACTATGAATACCAAAGTAGACAAATTAGCACGCACAAGCTTCATCACCTTAAAGACTTTACGACGCATCTTCCCCCACCTCGGATTTCCACACAAGGTGCAAGCTACTATCTCACTTGTATTATCCAAACTGGATTATGCCAATAGCCTCTACCATGGATCATCTCTATCTGCTATGAAAAAACTACAACGTATCCAGAATTCCACAGCCAGGCTACTACTACATATAAAGCTGCAAGCCCACATCTCCCCTGCCTTGAGAGCACTACACTGGTTACCCGTTGCCAGAAGATGCACTTTCAAGCTGCTTTGTATCACCCACAAAGCTATACATGGAACAGGACCGCTTTTTATCAGAAAGAAAATTACCAAATACATCCAAAAAAGAACCCTCCGCTCAAGACTGGCACCCCGCCTTAGAACACCACCATACAAGAAAAAGACTGTAGGTGGTACATCCTTCTCCGTCCAAGCAGCCAAACTTTGGAATTCATTACCCCCAACTATAAGAGCCACAGATAACTTTCTTGTTTTCAGAAAACTACTCAAGAGTTGGCTCTTTCCTTCATAACCACCTTTTTCAAACAACTATGAACTGCATATGCCTATGTGGATAAATATTTTTTTCAGATTATATGTATATTTCTATTTATTTATAGTTTTCTTTGGAAAATATGTATTGCTACTGTCATAACAATAAAATACACACACACTCTTTTAAACCTGTCTGACTAAGTATTTTTTACCCATGATTCTAACTATGTATTGTATGTGCATATGTGTGTGTATTCATGTGTGTGTGTATAAATATATATATATCTATATATGTGTATGTATGTGTATATGTTGTTTCTGTGCTTGGCATGTTTGTGGATCATTGCATGGCTCCTGGTTTTTTGGGTTGTTATACTAGATATCTATGAATTTCTGCTCTCATTTTTCATCACTCTTATGTCATGTCTCTATCAAACTATCCTCCATTCTCACTCTGACTCATCCCAAATCCCTTCAACCACTTTCTTCTCCTAAATATCTCTGCCTAAACTCTTCCCTCCACCTCCACATCTAACTCACCAAACCTCACTCTACCTCTGTGACCTCCCACACAACCCTACTAAATTCTCCTGCATTCATCTCACCCTGCTACTATGCTCTCCCTAACCCTTCCACATACTCTTCCCCCCTCCGCCCCCCTTTATTCACCCCAAGCCTTTGGATTGAGTAAATGAAGGATATACTCCCAATTAACACTTCTGGATTTCTTTCCTCCTCCACCCTTCCATTACTCCAGTCAATCTAACTAACAAACTCTCATATCCGCGGCTCAAATTAACTCATAATAATACTAAAACTGTACTCATTATTAAATGATACTAATCCATCACTAATTCTTGTTGGGTTCCGGAGTAGCGTGCTACTCATCGAAAAGCGCTTCGACGCCTCGTCAGGGGTTGTAAGCGCTATATAAATACGATTACAATACAATACAATCTATTGAACTACGGCCATACTGTACTCTTCTAGTATTTGGACCGAGCTCCCAGCCATACCGTGAAGTAAATATGTGAGTTTTCTCAAGACCTGAGCTCACACGGTCCCATAATTAAAAGCTTTCAATTTTGTGTCCAATTGTATATGGCATCTAAGATCACCTCCTCACATGCCGAATAGTACTTTATGTTTCCACAGTATACCTTTAAATGCCACTCACAAGTAGCATTTCACCGTTAAGAAAGATATACTGCTACCAGCAGAGAAGAGACAGGAAAATGTGCACACTATTATTAACTACAGTTTTGGGTTTCAATTCTGCTTGCTTTGTGATGCACAACTCGAATATTCACTGTGTTAATTGCTTGTTGGCATCTGAGAGGTCCTTAGCAACTAAAGAACCACTAATATACCTATCAAAGTGTGGCACCCAGCATTCCTTCTGGGGAGGGTGGTGCAGGGACGCTATATAATGAGATACATGTACTAGATGGTCTTCTGGAGTCCTCCTTGTCTAAGAAAAAAGAAGGCAAAAAAGATAATACGCAATATAAAGAAGGAAGCCCTGTTTTTTTTTTTTACGTTATAGAATGGTCAAGAACCAGAGCCCAAATCCAACGGATGACTACCATCTGTGCTGCCTTGAGTTAATCATAATCTTGCGACTCATGCTCCTTCCTTGGCAAGACCACTCTCCTGGGATAGGTCACTGTTCTTGGCCTCCAAGACGGTCTCAAGTTTCAGTGTTATCACAGGTCCAACCAAGCCCACATAAAACACTTCTCACAAGGCTTTGTCGCCAAAGTACCATGAAGCAACACGGTGTCAAAGGGACATTCAAACGGAACTCCCTCCACCATCAATAGAGTGTTTTCTAGAACCCCTTAACCACGGATGTCAACTGGGGGGTGGCAACTGCGACCCCTAGGCAACCCACTGTGTCCCTTGTGGCTTTCCATGCGACCACCGGCTTTTACTGACGTTTTCCAGAACAAGGGATGCCTCGTTAAAACATCAATGCTTTTATGCTTGTTTCAGATTCACATTTGGCTTAAAATTGTTGTGGTTGTTCTATCCTGCAGTGCACAGTTGTGACGTGTGCACTAACCACGTCCTCATTTACGCACATGTATACAGGGAGTGCAGAATTATTAGGCAAGTTGTATTTTTGAGGATTAATTTTATTATTGAACAACAACCATGTTCTCAATGAACCCAAAAAACTCATTAATATCAAAACTGAATATTTTTGGAAGTAGTTTTTAGTTTGTTTTTAGTTTTAGCTATGTTAGGGGGATATCTGTGTGTGCAGGTGACTATCACTGTGCATAATTATTAGGCAACTTAACAAAAAAAAATATATACCCATTTCAATTATTTATCATTACTAGTGAAACCAATATAACATCTCAACATTCACAAATATACATTTCTGACATTCAAAAACAAAACAAAAACAAATCAGTGACCAATATAGCCACCTTTCTTTGCAAGGACACTCAAAAGCCTGCCATCCATGGATTCTGTCAGTGTTTTGATCTGTTCACCATCAACATTGCGTGCAGCAGCAACCACAGCCTCCCAGACACTGTTCAGAGAGGTGTACTGTTTTCCCTCCTTGTAAATCTCACATTTGATGATGGACCACAGGTTCTCAATGGGGTTCAGATCAGGTGAACAAGGAGGCCATGTCATTAGATTTCCTTCTTTTATACCCTTTCTTGCCAGCCACGCTGTGGAGTACTTGGACGCGTGTGATGGAGCATTGTCCTGCATGAAAATCATGTTTTTCTTGAAGGATGCAGACTTCTTCCTGTACCACTGCTTGAAGAAGGTGTCTTCCAGGAACTGGCAGTAGGACTGGGAGTTGAGCTTGACTCCATCCTCAACCCGAAAAGGCCCCACAAGCTCATCTTTGATGATACCAGCCCAAACCAGTACTCCACCTCCACCTTGCTGGCGTCTGAGTCGGACTGGAGCTCTCTGCCCTTTACCAATCCAGCCACGGGCCCATCCATCTGGCCCATCAAGACTCACTCTCATTTCATCAGTCCATAAAACCTTAGAAAAATCAGTCTTGAGATATTTCTTGGCCCAGTCTTGACGTTTCAGCTTGTGTGTCTTGTTCAGTGGTGGTCGTCTTTCAGCCTTTCTTACCTTGGCCATGTCTCTGAGTATTGCACACCTTGTGCTTTTGGGCACTCCAGTGATGTTGCAGCTCTGAAATATGGCCAAACTGGTGGCAAGTGGCATCGTGGCAGCTGCACGCTTGACTTTTCTCAGTTCATGGGCAGTTATTTTGCGCCTTGGTTTTTCCACACGCTTCTTGCGACCCTGTTGACTATTTTGAATGAAACGCTTGATTGTTCGATGATCACGCTTCAGAAGCTTTGCAATTTTAAGAGTGCTTCATCCCTCTGCAAGATATCTCACTATTTTTGACTTTTCTGAGCCTGTCAAGTCCTTCTTTTGACCCATTTTGCCAAAGGAAAGGAAGTTGCCTAATAATTATGCACACCTGATATAGGGTGTTGATGTCATTAGACCACACCCCTTCTCATTACAGAGATGCACATCACCTAATATGCTTAATTGGTAGTAGGCTTTCGAGCCTATACAGCTTGGAGTAAGACAACATGCATAAAGAGGATGATGTGGTCAAAATACTCATTTGCCTAATAATTCTGCACTCCCTGTATGAACGATGCCTTTGGACTTACAAAAGTAAATGCATCGTGCTAATGGAGAGCAATCACTTAAAGAGAGGTTTATAGGGTTAACTTAAAACTGAACCTTCACTTCATATGATTTGCCAACTCGCTTGCACTACATTACTAGAGAACTACATTGGCCAAACTTTACACCACAGTACATCCCCAGGCAGGTAGTCAATGCCAGTTCACAGCAAAATCAGATGAACAGACCCTGATTAGTGAGTGATCTTTTAAGATGTATTCACAGCGTGAGCCCTCACCGTTACACTTCTGTTACAATAAGGAAAAAAGCAAAGCCAGCATTGTGTGCACGTCACGCCCGCGACCTGCAGGCAGGAATGAGTGGGTATGATTTTAGCATGGAAACCTGTGTTTGGGTCGTCACTTTGGAGATAACGTGCTTATAGTGAGGAACGCGAATTAACTGTGGCGTTTCTTGAAAGATGCTTTGAGTGTAATAATTTGACAACATTGTACGCAAGGACTGGACATTTCTTCTATCTCAAGTTTAAAGCCACACTGGTAGCGTATACATTTGCGTCTTGTTACGTGGGGCCTAGGTACTCTCTTGTTTCTGCTTTTAAAATATTCTTCCATACTGCTTGTGACGCAGAAAAGCACATGATGTATCAAAAGAGGGGTTGTGGTAAACAGGGGTAAGGTGTGCTCTAGGTCTGCACGCGAGAGTGTAGCTGCAGGAATGTATACACTGTAAGCGTCCTGCCCCGCTCCAGTAACCAACACTGCGTTCTGTGTTCCCCAGCAAGATATTCCATGCAGAGAAGCTGGCAGTCATTATCAGCAAGTTATATTGAGTGCTCCGTTTACTGAGCTTGGCCGACTGAAAACAAAATGCTTGCATCACTTGTGTTTTTTGCCTGCATTCTCAAGTAAGTAAAAAAAAAAAAAATGTGGAGCAGGGTCAAGAAAGAGAGGGGAAGCAGACTTTTTTGCCTATTGTGGGTGAGACTTGGGCACTGTAGCCTTATTCCACATGCTCTACCATCGTGCTTTGACTCCCTCACCTTAGTTCTATAATGTGCAAAGAAAAATCACTTGCTCTTCTCAAAGTACCTCTTGTTAATCAAACCACCAGAGGGCATTAATACTTTAGAGTACTATCCAATATAATTATCAGTAATGCTACAAATTGTCGCATCACTTCTCAAAGTGAAACGAGTAGCTTGAATGTGTATCATGTGTCCTATCATCCTGATGTCACGTTCCAAGATGTCAGACTATTGCCCAATCTTGTTAAACTGTCTTGAAAAGTCAGAGCGGAAATAGTTTACTAAACAGTGATTTGTATCAGACACAAAACAGATAATGCTGACAAAGGCTTATAGTGGTGGCATGGCGGTACTTCGCAGGCATTACAAATACCAACAAAGTAATACATTCTGTTCTGTTATGAGCTCGGAGGAAGTTTTTGCCCTCATGTCACATGCGAAATGGGTGTCAAGCATGACATTATCACTAGACAGGACAAGCTGCACATGCAGAGGGAGACACATTGAATGCACAGGCACAATGCACGTGCATCAAAACGCATTTCTTTGGGAAAGTGGGGGAATATGAGTTCAGTAGCATATTTTGGGGGTTTTATTCTAAATACCCACCGTCTAAATCAGGTCATTTATAAAGATGTAACTTGTGTTGAGATTGAACTTATCAAGTGTGATTGCTATTTATTTTGAATTTGAGTTCTAATAACTGTTTTTGAACTTGTTCCTTTGTTCCCTTTGGAAAATTTGGGATTATTTAGAAACAAAGTAAAAGCTGCCAGTATAAGTGTGAAGTGTGTGGTTAAAATGGAATGGATATTGCCTGCTTGAGAGGGAAGTGCCAAGTCTCATCGTATATTCACGAAAATGCAACGATTTTACATTTATAACCATTGCAGCAAGCAGCAGTGTTCTGTAGTCTTGAGTCTCCTACTTTATTAAACTGTTAAATCCTGGTCATATCACACATTCTCTATTCTTCTGACAATACATCAGCACTTTGAAACAGGCTTAATAGAAGAAATAAGCATACTTCCAGGACGGATACCTAACACGGTTTTCATTCATATATTCAGGGCTGCTTATAAGCTGATGGCTAAATAGACCGTCATTTGCATTAGAAGTGATTTTCTTATTTGACTAATCCTGCATGTATTACTGTTAATTTGTCTTCAGTGATGTCACTTTCTGATGTGACAGAAAGACGAAGGTTACATGGCTCATAAAGTAACTGAAGTCAATGGTCAACTGATGTCACTTCCTATCAGGTTATGGGGTGTGATGTCACTTCTGCTACCCCTGACCTTATGGTGAATCGATGTCTATGTTCGTAACAGAGTTCCGTGGATTAATATGCAAATAACTATGTATCCCACGGCACCTGGCACAGACTTTGATTGGGCAGAAGACAAGAAGCTGAACAGTGTCAGCTCTGAGCATGACCTTCACACACCAAGAAAGGATCTTAACGGACAGACTGTAGATTGCACTTTTTGAAAGAGAACTAGGTCCTTAACAGGCAGCATCATAAAATGGCTGACAGAAGCATGACGTATATGGCAGTCTGTGTGCAAGTGGTTCAGTTTTATCTTTACAGCACCTGGGGTTGCAATATTGCCCCTCTCTTTAAAGGCCACAATATAAGATGTGCATATAAACATTGCAGAAAACAGGCCTTGGTCATGTACACATTTTCAAACGGCAAAGATACTGAGACCCTAAACTTCTCTCTTGCACCCAAGCAAAATTACCAATGCCCCTCGACTCATTAACCTATTGATTTAGTTGAACTAAAGTTGTTGACCGACTGAAGCCTGGCTAGGTTTCTGCTAGCTCATAATCCTTCCCTCCAGCCCCACAGTTTTGCTGCTGCCACAATGCTTCTACTAATCCCCCTGCAACAAGCCACCCCCATCCTCCTGTGCAGCTTGACATCATTGCAGCTTGGCATCATTGTCTCCAACCCTTCTTATGGAGCATATTCCTTCTGCCACTGACAATAACTCTTTCCCTGAAGCTCAAAAGGCCACCTGTCCCCTCTGACCTCCAAACTTTATCCTGCAGCCACTCCACCGCTGCCCTATCACACAGCTCTCAACTTTCTAGTCTTTGCGTTAATATCTCATATAGCCCAGGATTTTTTTCTTTGCATTCTGGCACATGTAGCTCTGTTTAGCACTTTACAAACCCATGACTACACTTAACTCAATTGAAAGTACAAGTATTGTCTATGCAAACAGGTCTGGCTTATGAATGAAAGTGACCTTTTAATAACCAATATATATATATATATATATATATATACATATATATGGAAAATGTCACTTACCCAGTGTACATCTGTTCGTGGCATGAGACACTGCAGATTCACATGCTGTGCATTATCCTGCCATCTAGTGTTGGGCTCGGAGTGTTACAAGCTGTTTTTCTTCGAAGAAGTCTTTTCGAGTCACGGGACCGAGTGACTCCTCCCTTTCGGCTCCATTGCGCATGGGCGTCGACTCCATCTTAGATTGTTTTCCCCGCAAAGGGTGAGGTAGGAGTTGTGAGTATACTAGAGGTGCCCATGCAATGGAGTAGTAATGTATGTACCTAATGTCTATTAAAATAATATTTATTTACATATTTACAATTTTCATGCAAATAAAAACGGCTACAGGCTACCGGGGAGGTGGGAGGGCGCATGTGAATCTGCAGCGTCTCATGCCACAAACAGATGTACACCGGGTAAGTGACATTTTCCGTTCGGTGGCATGTGTAGCTGCAGATACACATGCTGTGCATAAACTACAAAGCAGTAATCTCCCCAAAAAGCGGTGGTTTAGCCTGTAGGAGTTGAAGTTGTCTGAAATAATGTTCTTAATACAGCCTGTCCTACTGTGGCTTGTTGTGTTGCTAACACGTCTACACAGTAATGCTTAGTAAATGTATGAGGCGTAGACCAGGTGGCTGCCTTACAAATTTCTGTCATAGGTATATTCCCAAGAAAAGCCATTGTGGCGCTTTTCTTTCTAGTGGAATGTGCTCTTGGTGTAATAGGTAATTCTCTTTTTGCTTTAAGGTAGCAAGTTTGAATGCATTTAACTATCCATCTGGCAATGCCTTGTTTGGATATAGGGTTACCTGCATGAGGTTTTTGGAAAGCTACAAACAATTGTTTTGTTTTAGGAAATTGTTTTGTTCTGTCAATGTGATACATTAGTGCTCTTTTTATGTCTAATGTATGCAAGGCCCTTTCAGCTACTGAGTCTGGTTGTGGAAAGAAGACTGGGAGTTCCACAGTTTGGTTTAGATGGAATGGTGATATGACCTTTAGTAAGAATTTTGGATTTGTACGGAGAACCACTTTATGTTTATGTATTTGTATAAAGGGTTCTTGAACAGTAAATGCTTGTATTTCACTCACTCTTCTAAGTGATGTGATAGCTATTAGAAAGGCTACTTTCCAAGTCAGATATTGGATTTGACAAGAATGCATGGGTTCGAATGGTGGGCCCATGAGTTGTGTTAATACAATATTAAGGTTCCACGAAGGTACTGGTGGTGTCCCTGGGGGTATGATTCTTTTTAGTCCCTCCATAAATGCTTTAATGACTGGGATTCTAAAAAGTGATGCTATATGTGTAATCTGCAGATAGGCAGATATTGCAGTGAGATGGATTTTAATGGAAGAGAATGCTACATTAGACTTTTGTAAGTGTAATAAATAGCTTACAATGTCCTTTGTGGAGACATGTAGTGGTTGAATTTGATTAGTGTGGCAGTAGCAAACAAATCTTTTCCATTTGTTTGCGTAACAATGTCTTGTTGTAGGTTTTATCGTTTGTTTAATGACCTCCATACACTCTTGTGTAAGATTTAAATGTCCAAATTCCAAGACTTCAGGAGCCAGATTGCTAGATTGAGCGATGCTGGATTCGGGTGTCTGATCTGTTGTCTGTGTTTTGTGTTAACAGATCTGGTCTGTTTGGTAGTTTGATGTGGGGTACTACTGATAAGTCCAACAGTGTTGTGTACCACGGTTGGCGAGCCCAGGTTGGTGCTATGAGTATTAGTTTGAGTTTGTCTTGACTCAGTTTGTTGACCAGATAAGGAATGAACGGGAGAGGGGGGAAAAGCGTAAGCAAATATCCCTGTCCAACTGATCCATACAGCATTGCCCTTGGACTGAGGGTGTGGGTACCTGGACGCGAAGTTTTGGCATTTTGCGTTTTCTTTTGTTGCAAATAGGTCTATGTTTGGTGTTCCCCAGCGGTGGAAGTGATCCTGTAGGATCTGGGGATGTATTTCCCATTCGTGAGTTTGCTGGTGATCTCGACTGAGATTGTCGGCGAACTGATTCTGAATGCCTGGTATGTATTGTGCTATTAGGCGAATGTGGTTGTGAATTGCCCAATGCCAAATCCTTTGTGGTAAGAGACACAGTTGTGACGAGTGTGTCCCCCCTTGTTTGTTGAGATAGTACATTGTTGTCATGTTGTCTGTCTTGACAAGAATGTGTTTGTGGGTTATTAGTGGTTGAAACGCTTTTAATGCTAGAAATACCACTAGCAGTTCTAAGTGATTTATGTGAAGTAGTTTTTGTTGATTGTCCCATTGACCCCGTATGCTGTGATTGTTGAGGTGTGCTCCCCACCCAACCTTGGAAGCATCTGTCGTGATAATAACTTGAGGCACTCGGTCCTGGAATGGCCGCCTCTTGTTTAAATTTACAGGGTTCCACCATTTAAGCGAAGAGTGTGTTTGGCGGTCTATCAACACTAGATCTTGAAGTTGATCCTGTGCTTGTGTCCATTGTTTTGCTAGGCACTGTTGTAAGGGCCGCATGTGTAATCTTGCGTTTGGGACAATGGCTATGCATGAGGACATCATGCCTAGTAGTTTCATTACAAACTTTACCGTGTAGGGTTGTTTTGGTTGTATGCTTGATCTTACATTTTGGAACGATTGGACTCTTTGTGGACTTGGAGTGGCAACTGCCTTTTGTGTATTGAGTGTTGCTCCCAAGTAATGTATTTGGGATGGTTGCAGATGTGATTTTTGGTAATTTATAGAGAACCCTAGTTTGTGTAGAGTTTCTATGACGTATTGCGTGTGAAATTGACATTGTTGTTGAGTGTTAGCTTTTATTAGCCAGTCGTCCAAATATGGGAATACGTGCATGTGCTGTCTCCTTATGTGAGCGGCTACTACTGCTAGGCATTTTGTGAATACTCTGGGGGCTGTTGTTATTCCGAACAGTAGCACTTTGAATTGATAGTGTTTGCCTTGCATTACAAACCTTAGGTATTTTCGGTGAGAAGGATGGATGGGTATGTGGAAATACGCATCCTTGAGATCTAATGTTGTCATGTATTCCTCCTTTTTTTTAGTAAGGGAACTACGTCTTGAAGTGTTACCATGTGGAAATGATCTGATTTGATGAAGAGATTCAGTGTTCTAAGATCTAAGATAGGTCTTAACGTTTTTGTCCTTTTTTGGAATGAGGAAATATAGTCAGTAGACGCCTGTTCCGTTTTCGGTGATTGGGTACGAGTTCTATTGCTTGTTTTTGTAACAGTGCTTGGACCTCTATATGTAATAGGTCTAAGTGTTGTTGAGACAGTCTGTGCATTTTTGGTGGCACATCTGGAGGGAATGCTGTGAATTCTATGCAATAACCATGCTGGATAATTGATAGGACCCATGTGTCTGTTGTAATGTGTGCCCAGTTTTGGTAGTATGTGGATAGCCTCCCCCCCACTGGTGTTAAGTGTTGGGGTGTTGTGACATTGAAGTCACTGTTTGCTAGGGCTTGGTTTGGCGGGTTGGAATTTTCCCCTGCCTCTTGGGAATTGCCCTCTACATGAACCACAAACCCCCCACCCCCCTCTGGTATTGTGATTGATAGGTGGGTCTGGTTTGGGAGGTGGAAGGTTCAGGTGTTTGTTGCCGAAACCCCCCTCTAAATTGTAGTTTCCTAAAGGTGCCTCTGACTTGTGGGGAATAGAGCGCGCCCATGGCTTTGGCTGTGTCTGTGTCTTTTTTCATTTTTTCCAATGGCAGTATCGACTTCCGGCCCAAACAACTGTTGTTGATTAAACGGCATATTTAACACCGCTTGTAGAATCTCTGGCTTGAATCTAGAACTCCGCAGCCATGCATGCCTGCGAATGGTTACAGCCGTGTTGACAGTCCGTGCTGCTGTATCTGCGGAGTCTAGTGCGGACCTTATCTGGTTGTTAGATATGGCCTGTCCCTCTTCAACTACTTGCTGGGCACGTTTTTGGTGTTCCTTGGGCAAGTGCTGTATGATGTCGTGCATCTCGTCCCAGTGTGCCCAGTCGTAGCGTGCAGGTAGGGCTTGTGAATTCGCAATTCGCCATTGATTGGCTGCTTGTGATGCCACTCGCTTGCCTGCAGCGTCGAATTTCCGACTTTCTTTGTCAGGTGGTGGGGCATCTCCTGACGATTGAGAGTTTGCTCTTTTCCTTGCTGCCCCTACAACCACTGAATCCGGTGTGAGCTGCTGTGTTATGAACACTGGATCTGTTGGGGGTGGTTTGTACTTCTTTTCAACTCTAGGCGCGATAGCTCTTCCCTTTACAGGCTCCAGGAAGACCTGTTGCGCGTGCTTGAGCATGCCCGGGAGTATTAGCAGACTTTGATATGATGTGTGGGTGGATGCCAGAGTGTTAAAAAGGAAGTCATCCTCCACTGGCTCTGTGTGCATTGCTACGTTGTGGAACGTGGCTGCCCTGGATAAAACCTGAGTATATGCAGTACTGTCTTCTGGTGGTGACGGTTTGGTTGGATAACATTATGGGCTGTTATCCGATACTAGTGGATCATATAAATCCCATGCATCAGCATCATCCTGGGTCATCCCAGTATGTGTGGGTGACTGCATTATAGGTGTTCCCACTGGTGACAATTGTGGTGAGTGCAGTGGGGATGGTTGTGGTGAGACCATTGGTGGTTGTGATTTGTCTCTAACCACTTTGGCCTTTGGTTGCATTTTTGTTTCCTGAAATGCAAGCTTTCTTTTCGATTTGAGTGGAGGTAAAGTCTGAATCTTGCCAGTCTCTTTTTGTTTATGTAACCTCCGTTGTGTATGGTCAGGTTCTTCCATACCTAACTCTTGCTCAAATCGAAGTCCTTCCTTCTGTATAAGGATACTTTGCGTGACATTTAGGACAGAAACGGAAGGGGGTCCGGTCGGGCCGACCAGGCCACTGTGAAGAGTGGAAGCCCCGAAGGGCCACCAAAGCGGTCTTGATGTCGGTGCCGATACACTAACACTAACCCGGTACCGAGCGATAACAATACCGTCTAATTTTCGATACTTTAGCTAACTTTCCCGATTCGAAATACGTAGCGAAGAGGAACACGTCTGAACCCGATGGCGGAAAGAAAACAATGTAAGATGGAGTAGACGCCCATGCGCAATGGAGCCGAAAGGGAGGAGTCACTCGGTCCCGTGACTCGAAAAGACTTCTTCTAAGAAAAACAACTTGTAAAACTCCTAGCCCAACACTAGATGGCAGGATAATGCACAGCATGTGTATCTGCAGCTACACATGCCTCCGAACATATATATATATATATATGAGAAAGAGAGAGACACAGAATTTGCGAGATTCCATGCAACAAAATATCTAACCAGATGCACTAGCACGGTTTATTAGTGATCCACACTTAAAGGCCTATTGGCTTTAATACATGTTTTTCACAATATGCAAGTTAGCCTACTGGATTTGTTATAACTTTTCATACTAAACAGATCAAATCTGTGAAATCAAACATATCTTTTCCTAATGATCCACAAATGCTTATAGCTTTTACTAATGGCTTTACACCCCAACCAACAAAGACCCACTAAAGTGTGCATACGTTGGTAACTATCAGGCATACAATTAAAAAATAACAAATATGAACAACATCGTAGTTTTCAAAACTGCATAAAATCACATTTCAAAAAGACTTAACAAGGACTATCACAGTGAAAATCTTCTACCCACAGGGTTTGTCAGAGGGTGGAACAACAATAACACTTCAACTCCTTTAATCTACATGATTTAATGTATCCAAATACCCACCTACAGCCTTTAACAAGGTGTGACAACAACCCACTGTTGATGACTAATACTTTTCACCATAAATAAACCAGGACTACTCCATGTGTCATATATTTTCATAATAAACAGAGTAAACTTATGCGTTAGGCACCACGTTTTCCAATGAACCTGTAGGCCTACAGCATTAGTCCTACAGCAATGCCTCCTTGCCTCTAACCTCCAACTCTTCAGTCATGGACCCCCCTGCCACCCTGATGCCTAAGCATCACTGATTCCCTGCTACTCAAACAGGCAATTCCTCACCTGGACATTTGTAGAGCTTTCGAGCCTGGGCAATGTCTCCTTTGCTGAGTCGCGTGCGCTGGCCAATAGGGGGGCGCACCCCATTCACATCATACTTGGGAAGAATAGTGTCCAGGAAAAGACCCCTGAAAAAGAATAAAAATACAGACAGATAAGTGGAAACAGCGTGACAGAAAACGGCATAAAGAGGGGAGTTTAACTGACTACTGGCTATGTACAGTGAATGGCACCACTGTTACCAGCATGGAGTGGTGACATTTAAACTGGTACTAGTAATAGGATGAACATGACTGTGGCACTGAGGAGTGGAATCAAGCAAAATGCACTGCAGCATATGAACGGCAGATGCTGAATGTGGCAAAAGCCCCACAACTGCAGTCACAAAGTGAGAATGCCCGGAGGGTGCAAAGGCAGAAGCATCATTTAAAAATATAAATAAAAAGAATACAATCAGCTTGAGATGAAAGAAATACAAAGGCACAATCGAAGGAACCAACACAACATGCCTATATGGGCAGCAAGAAAGCGATTGCAGGACAATCTCCAACTCAACCATGTCAAGATAACATTCTGTGGCAGCAAACTCTGCTGAAGATCCACCAGTTCCCCAGATCCAGACATCAGTAATATACCACGGGCACCACAAAAAGGGGGACTGACACCGTAAGCCTCCAAGACATCACTGCCATCCTAAGTGAGCTAGTCGACCCTTCCACTGCAGCCTTCAGATGAAAAATTTGGGTAGGCCGCCTTCACAATCATGTTCGAGCGTTAAGGGAGGCAGACGACACAGTAAAGAGGCCACTACTGCTGCACTTTCCTGGGCAGAAACTATTTAAGCATTATGAAAATCTCCTGAACACATGAGCTGATCACCATTACAATACCATTGTAGCTGCCCTGAAAGAATTTTGACACATAGCTCAATCCAGGATACGAATGTTTCAATCTACGACAGGCTCAGAGGAACAGTTGATTACCATCCAAAAGTAGTAAGAGACACACCAAGAAAGGGTAAAGACAAAAGCCCGACTAGGGGAAAAAATTGGTTTTGGGGGATGGGTCGGACAGTCAAGGAGACGATCAAAGTCTGTCATGCCTGCCAGGTGAAAGAAGGGTCAGTCTGCCCTGCTCCTGTCACGCTGGACGAGCTATTAAATAACCATGGACCAAGGATAGCATGGATTTGGGCAGTTTACCCCATTTCCTAATGATTTATCACAACACACATCACAGCATTACCCATTACTCGCCCATGGCACTCATTTTCACGCAGCAGACACAGAAGAGCCTCACAGCAGGACCTATGTGGCAGTTTGAACCTCTTAATTTGTGAAGCCCCAACAACGGAGGAAGAACACCAATGAAGAGGAAAACAGAACTCGAAGGGCTCAAATTTCCCAGCTTCAGGTGGGGTACCAAATGCTCACCCGAAACCGACACCTGGGATGGAAATTTCAGACACCCTTCGAAAGCGAAGCATGGACTGTTGACAGAATAAAGGATACAATGATATTCGTGTCCCGGAGGGGGGGATATAGTAATTTGGAAAGTTTCTTGGTTCATTAAAAATATCGGTAGCGGCAAGGAGAGAGTAAGCGGAAGAAGCCCTGGCCACTCTCAAAGTGCTAATAGGAGAGAGACTCACAAGCACTCCTGGCAGGCTGAGGGAAAGCCCTAGAGTCCTCACGGAACAAGTGAGAGCACGGGAAAGAGAAGAACATGAAGAACCAGTGCGGTTACTTGGAGAAGAAGACAGAGAGAAGCCAAAGATACAATATGAGGCAGAATCCAGACCCAAGCCAAGCTCTCCAGGATAAAGCATGTAGTCTCCAAAAGGTAATTGGAGGACTGATTGAACACTGTCAAGCGCCTAACTAAATTTGGGAGGGATGTGGGAAGCCATCCGGCCTTTATAGGAGTGTAGGGAATGTAGCACATACCCCAGTGGCTGGGCCTGGCTGAACGAATAAATAAAAGAGTTGCTGACCGCTTTAGGTCACTCCTAGTCTGAAACACATTCTGTGTGGAGTGCATTGTGCTAGTGGGAGGTTGGGGGCCCTGCAGAAAGACCGACAAATAGCACTGGTAGAAGGAAAAAGGGGCCTGTGCTAGCTCTGTGTACAAGAAATGTGATCTACCTATGATGTCTCAGAGTTGGTAGAGCTCCAGAGCACATGACAAGGGGCAGTTGAGGGTTGCATGACATGAGATGAACACAGGCCCTAGCAGAAAAATATGCAGGGAACTAGATAGTTACTGGAACTGAGGGAGGACACTGGAGAGATGACTAAACTGATGCCAACACTCAGGAGGGAGACGTTGAGGTAAGACTGGACTGGTACGAGCTATGGGGAGGCTGCCACGCCGTTACTGGGAGGGAGAAAGGTGAGTGAGCCAGGACCAGCACTGAAGGAGAGAAGTGGACCAGTACATGCACTGGAGCAAGAGACAACTAGTCCTAAACAACTAATCAACTGTGGTATGTGGAGTTTTTGCTCCAGTACCACCACTGAAGGGCACAAATAAATTGGTATAACATCTGAAACTGCCTACTATCCTACAGGCCAGTTCACCATCAGCTGTCAGCCATGGAAAGCTGGTGGCTGACCGGGTACAAGAGCACGTTCGGACACAACCACCAGTGCCTTTAGAATGCCTGTAGTCTGGTACCTAAAGAGGATCTACTCTGGTAGCACAGAGGTCCAGAGGTCCCAGTTAGAGCATGGCAATGAAACAGGCTACATACTCTTAACAGATGGCACTAGTCCCCTCCAAACTGGAGGTAAAAACGATCAAAGGATCCGAAGATTCATCAGCCATCAGGTCTGCCATGGGATCGACGAGAGCCAGGTTGTTCAGTGTCTTCTGGGAGCTGTAGTCTTACCTGCCTCGAGGTTTCAGGCTGGTTTGTGGCTCCCCCAGACCCTGTGGATTCCCAAAGCTTTTCTGCACCTTTACAGCTGATAAGGCTTGTTGGATGCCAGTCCAGTAACTCACCCACACACTCAAAGCTACAACTGCAGGGCACATCATGCAGCCTGCATTCAACATCTGCAGTCCATCCCCAGCTGAACTTTGCATCCCTTTGCCAGCACTGTTGTGTACACTGTAAAAGCAGCACTAACATGAGTCCCGGTCAGCACCAACAACAGTCAGGGCAAATCTGCACCCAGACGCGATGGGCCAGGTAAAAATGAACTGACTGTCATGATCTGGTCTGGGACTGCACACTCTTAAGCCTGCAAGGGTTCCACATAACTCATACTCTAAGTACTGTTTTGCTACAAGTAGTATTTCTCCATAAATTTCAATGCAACATTTTTGCTGCAATTTAGTTTTGCTTCTAAAATTCATAACTCTGGTTATACTTATGCAATTCTGTTTGCTTTGATGTCTAAATTAAGATAAAATAAGCTCTATTTTTTATGAACTGGTGTCAATTCTTATCGTCCATGTTGGTACTTTTAAATGTTTAACACATGTTCCTCTAAGTAAAGCCTGACTGCTCTTTGCCACACTACCAGGACTGAGCTAAGGGTTTACTAGTGTGAATCCAAGGACCATCTTTCGGGTATGTGAGAGCAAACCATTGTGAGGACTAACCGTCCACACCACACAATACTCCACTTTCTTACACCATATAAAACACTACATCTCAATAAAACATGTTATTTGAGACCCACACTCAAAAGATACGGCAACAAACTGAATTTGAGAATGAACTTCATCACAAGAAATGCAACCATGCATTCCTTTACAGGAGCTGCAATATTGATTACAAACTTAGTGCCACTGAAATTTCGGCAGTCTGAATCTCTATTTTTCGTAACAAAATAAAATAAAAAATAAATACTTTTGCCTTTGAGAGCCACCTAAATCATTCATTATCCTTTGTTAAAACATGACAGTCTCCTCTGAAGTTTTTCCCTCTCAGCCACCTACACTTTCACATCTATTTCTCTTTTCTGTTGTTCTCCTACCTCCAAAACTTTGAACAGCTCCTTTACTCATGTTACATTTTTCTTCTCCTCGCCTAACTATTCTCCCATTCTTCGTTCCCACGTCCATCTTGATTCCCTTCCTCTCCTCCCTATTTTATTCCACCACCAACTACGTTTATTCAGCTTCTTGACTAATTCTGGAACCAGCCTAAACCGGGTTTGTTATCGTTTTGTGCTTATTCAATTGTTTTTTTTTTTATCTTTATTTTCACCATTTTATTCATGCGGCAGCAATCACATAATATCAGGCCGAAAAAAACATCTTGGCCCTTCAGAAGAAAATACAAGTTAAGACAACAACACAAACAACTCCATTGGCATTTCATGTACAGTGTTATTGATCAATATAATGCTTAGACAGTACTTCACTTTTGTTTTCAATGTGCCGGTGCTAGAGAGAATTCTGAAGCCACACCGCGTCCCTCTATCCATCGCTTCAAACCCAGGAGGACCCTTGCACTTGTTCAATAGATAAACTGCTTTTTCTTCTATCCAGTGCGATGTAGCTAAAGCATGTCTTCTCTTGTTTCAAGTACAGCACACTGATATCTCAGGGTGGAGTGTGTTTATAAGAATGCCTAAATAAATAAATATACCAACTTGGCACTGCTCAACTGATCTAAAAGAAATAGTGTCTGCCTAGTGCTAGTCTTAAAATGGTTACCCCAAAAACTCACCACAAAAAAGATCCCAAAGATCCCCAACTACAAGAAAAAAATCACCACCTACAAGTAAAGTCTTGAGTGTTCCTATTGATGCACAGGTCACCTGGCCTTACTAGGGGTAATGTCCGGTCACTGGCAAGCAATGACCAGTTAACTCCCTAACATGTATATTGGTTGAAATTTGGAGACCAATGAAAACAGAGGACAAACTCCCACTGTAAGGGCCTGTTGAGAGAAAACGTCTAGGTATGGTTTTGTGAGGCTGTGTCACCTTGCTCTTGTATGATTCTGGATAGCCTTCTGTATGTTAAACAGTGAGCTCAACAATCACAGAAGCACACTGAAGGTCTACTGTTTGATTCATGCTTTTGCTAGCATCAGAGCCAGTGGTTAGAGTGCTCTAGTCGTATATACTTCAATAAAGAAGTTGAGTAGCAGTTTGCAATGGTGTGATTATTTTCCCCCTCTACCCTCCATCAGATCATAGAACTCTCTTGACTCACCTGGAGAAAGTGTTGCGTGCATAGTGCATAATGCTGTCAAAATCATAGATTTCCCCGAGAGACTCTACTTCTTCTGGTTCCATCTTAAGGAAGTTATACTCCTGCCCTGCGGAAAGAGTGGAAGAGAGAAACAGTGTGTAGGTTAGCATAACTGTAGCACTGGTGAGGCAGGGAGGAACCTATTCAGCACGTATCCATTAGCCCAAGCTGTGGTCTGAAGGTGACCAGGGCAAAGAAATGGCCAACAGAGAAAAGAGAGTAAAAAGATGGCAAATAAAAAAGGCCTGCTGGATAGAGAACCGTTTAGAACACAAAATGGGGGCAAAAAGTGCCAAAAGGGTAGCACAGAAAACGCCAGAATGGACACGCACACAAAGGGGTAGCGTGGAAATGCAGAAACAGCTGCGGATTGCATAGTAAACGACAAAAGAGTTAGGCATGGGAGCACCAAGTTGGCCAGAACGAGAGAACCCAGAAGGACTAGGGTTCAAGAACATCTACAGGGCCATGGGGAAGTGACCACCATCAGGTTCAAAAGCAGTGAACCTCATTAGGACCCCAAAGAGGGATCTCTGATTTGACATTAAGGAGGAACTTTCAACACGAAGAACCTCTGAAAAGGACATGATGTGGGAGCACCAAAAAGAGCAGGGAATGAGCAATAAAAAGGGCAGAGAGGGAGCAACAAAAAGGTTAGAGAGGGAGCAACAAAAAGTTTCAGGGAAAGAGTACTGATTGTGCATCAAGAATCCTCATTTCCAACATAAGGTAAGCGTGAGGTCTTCTCTTTTGATCAACAGGGTAAGCCACTGAATGTATGGATGAACTAATATGATTAGCTCTGCTTATTTTACGTTCCTTCCATTCAGTCACTAAATAACAATAATTCACAGCCCGTGGAACATCAGAGGCACCACTGGAATGCCTGGACAATCGTGTTATATGACCAATTAGGCCGATTTCATCTTCCTGTTAATTGGTCACCACCTTCTCCCTCCTAATCTGCTTATCTGCCTTTGTGCATCCAAGGAGTGCTTTCCCAGGAATTGAATGCTAGCAGTAGAGAAAGACAAAGAAAACACCTGATTGGCAAGGGTCAAGGGACAGGCAAGTTACCATCGGGTTCCAGTCTGTTTAAATCTGCACAATCACCTCCCTCAGATGCAACCGAGCCTTTAAAAAAATAAAAATCACTAAAAAAATATGTAAATGCTCCCGTCGTCCACGCCAAGAAAATTGAAGACATACTACCTTTCTCCCCTTCTACACAGAATAAAACCTTAACTTCCAGGCTCAGATTTCAGACTCACCAGCCAAACTATGCTTCTCTACCAACAAGCACGACTATACTGCGAATCAATGTGCATGACTGCCCATGTTAAAGGATTAAATAAGTATTAGTCACTCTCACCCTGATGGATTTACTCTAGCTGCCCTCAATGGTGGCATCACCCACGAGGCAGTAGCAATCACTGCACTCCCAATCTGGGAGAAAAATTCACCATCTCACAAGCCAATGCAATGCAAGAAGCAAAGACACTGCCAGAATTAAAATCAGAAGGGGCAAAAAGGAAATAAATCTGAAAATACGCCTCAAGTTATGAACTCAGGACCAAAGCCAAATTCACACCCGAGGCCTGCCTCTAAACGCCAGAACATATCTCAAAACACGTCTTTAACAAGTACCCCATCTGCCACTGACTTGAAACCTTCCTATTCCAAACTCCAGTCTTCCACGAAACTGCTCCCCTACACCCTTCACTAGACTTACAGCCACAACACTGAATCAGTGCCTTACCCAGATCAACATTATGTACAATGCTATGTTGCTCCCTTGCTTTAAGTTGCATCATGTAAGTGAAAATGTAACTGAAATTTTGCACGAAAAGTAAAACAAAACATTGTCCCAAGCTAAACATCTATAAATTGATTGATTAGAGGGTTGCCTTGAGAACGAAGGAGCAAGGTTATGGGGAAACAAAGTGTTAAAAGGAAAAGGAAGGTTCAAATGGCACAGGAAAAGTCAAAGGTCTAAGAGTCCTAAAGGATGAATCATGAGAGAAGCAAACACAATAGATCAGGTAGAGTGACAGGTAAGGAGTACTGTATGAGAAGAAAATATACATAGTGCAGAGAGGGAGCCTGAAGCTGATCCCTGCATGGAAGGCCATGTGGCAAAAGCAAACAAGTCTTCTCACATGCGTGCCCTCATTACCTGGCTGGATATTCTCCCGTATGATGGAGACATGATCATCCCGGTCGGGCCTTGTATGTTCATGCCAGAAGCCTATCACATGGCCCAGCTCGTGCACCACGATTCCAAACTTGTCACAATTTTTTCCAATGGAGATGGCCTGGGGACCCCCTCCTCGTCGACCGACGTATGAACAACACCTGCATGGCAAAGAAGAGAAAAGGTTACAGAGAACTGTTCATATCAGACTGTAGTTGCATCTCTTCTGTTTGGTGTCTGCAACTGCATGCAACAGTGTCCATGCTCAGTTTTCACTGCAAAAGTATCTTTGTCCTCGCTGAATGGCATGGAATGTAGCAAAGCAAGCTGCATAAATGGTCACTTGTGTCAGTCACCACAAAAACAATCAGACACTTGTGGGAACCAATCAGGGAAGTGAGTGAGCAATATGGCAGTTATACAGGGACACAGATGAGAAATGACTAGTGGAAGTTACATAAACCTACTAGAAGCTTTAAGGAATGTGATTGGATTATTGTATCCTCCACTGATAAGCAAGCACCTGGATTCTATTGGCCCCTAGGGAGTGTTCTGCAGAGACCTATCCCTTGCCTAATATGACCCCAAGCCACGTATGAGGTTCCCAACGTTCGATTTAATAAAAGTACCCACATGTTACACACACAGATAAACGTATATTGCATCAGAGCCCCCTTGAATCCACCAAGATCATGGTAGTTTATTTAAGAACGAAACCATTGAAATGCTGATCCAAAACACGCTTTACAAGATTGTGTCAGATGCTTTTGAAAACGAGCGATGGAGATTTGATTTGAAGAACGATATCAGGAAATTATCAAATGTAATCCGCTCCATAAACTTTTGGCAGATAAACTGTATGTTTTATGGTTAAAAAAATCTCATGAGGTCTTCTGAGCTAGAGGCATACCCAGGGATGCCACTTATATGAAATATTTGATGTTACAGGCATCACAATTGCTCCTATTAAGGATATCCCAGTTAAGCGGAAAAGAAATCCCCCAAAAATCACAAAGCCTAAAAAGCCCACCGCTGCGGGTTTGCTGTGCTTTGCTGTATCCTATTGTCGTTTCCACTCCATCTCCTGGAGTGAGCCTTCACTGCTCAACTCTATTACCTCTGTAGATTGAGGTGACCAAACGGAGGGGCTCCATTATCAATCTGGGGTATACCAATGCAGTTAGCCTTGCAACAAAAGAATAAACAACAATACTTACCACAGATGGTGCAGAGTAACCACGCCGTGTTCCAGGATCACAAGAAAAGGCCTCACACCCAGCTGGGTATATTTCAAAGCCCTCATGGTGGTGTGTAATAGGGTAGACTTGGGTAGAGGTTGTCCTCAGTCCTATATCGGGCTGTCACTTTTAAAGTGGCACTGGCTTTACGAGGCAGTTCTGGCTAGCCTTTAATAAGGCCCCTTCTATCAACAGTTGCAGTGCAGCACGGACTTTCAAGTGCCCAGTACCTGTGAGGTGATGAGGAGGCCGGTGTTCCCAAAGTGTGCTACATAACTAACCTGAGAGTTGGCACTGGGCAAAAAAGATGGTGGTGCTCGTCACAAGCAGGTGTAGAACAGTGGGTGGCTAGCTCTCCTGAAGCGATATACACATATAGTGAGTCGCCCACATCCGTAATTGCCAGGATGTGTGTGTATTGGGAGGGGAGTGAGGTAGACAAGCAGAAGAAGCACCAGGAGGGAAGTTGTTGGCACATTAGGAAGCTGATCTTTTTGCCACACAATGACTACTGAGCCTCTGTCGTGTACAGACTCGGCAGTACATTTGGCAAGCACTTCAGAGGCAGTATGTCTTCTAAGGAAAACCAGCAGCACTGGGGAGGTGAGTGAGGTTGGTTGCGCCACGGAGAAACAGTAAGAAAGATTCCAATTGTACAGAAATGTCTGGGACGCGCATCATACAAAGAGAATTTTTAATAATGTCCTGGGGCTCTTGAGGATATTAAGTGTTCAACTGCCTAAAGAAAGAGAGAGATAATCAACAGATGACAACAATTAAGCACACATTACAGGGACACGAAAGCACGAATAGGAGGTGCCAAAAGTTGGATAGTTGCCTTTTCACCTCCATTTCGTACATTGAGAGTAGGATGAATGTACTCATGAATGGTGCACATGAAACAAAGATCCTTATATGGTGACTTCTACCACCGTCTGATTCAGGGGATCTGAAGAACAACAACTACGAGAGGCGGTAAATTTAAAGAGAACTTGGCTACCTCTATGACTGTCATGCAAGCTTCTTGACTACCAAAATTAGGCTCCTCTGGAGGTTGAAAAGACCTTCAGTCAGCACTGACAAGGGTGACTTGAGACAAAGCCAAGAAGCTGGACTACACACTGAACAGTTAAAGGCTTCCAGATCCTAGTCGTGTTACACAGCAGTGTGGGAAAGACTTGCAGGTCATCAAAAAAGAATTCATCACCATTGGTGTAGAAGTTTTGCTGTGGTTCGCGGTCAGGCTACAGATCATCAAGGAGGACAAAGCATTTATGTTCATCAATCCGGAGGCAGATAGGGATTATCTTTTAATGTTAAACAGGACAATATTTTTTTAGCTGGGGGTCTTTCGGTATTATTTTCCATGCAGAAAATTAAATTTAGTTTTGATTCAGGTACTATTACATTTACCACAATAGGACCAGAGGAGGCAAAGATTAGATGAGGCATGTACCGGATGTCCAGGAGTTAGTTGTCTCCAGTAGATGCAGTGAGAGGAGGATTGTTAAGAGTGATGATGTGTCTCCCTGTTCCTCTCTCCACCCCAACCCAACCTTCACCCACCTACTGCCTGGGTGTTAGGAATTAGACCGATTTGTTTTCATCAAGAGATGGAAGAAAATAATATTGCTTCTGAATGCTTCCAGGTTTCATTTTACATCCAGTATAGGATATTGGTGCTTTTCTCTAAGACGTTGCTACGTCTTTCTGTGTATTCCAAAAAAGCGACTTGTGCTTTAGACTTTGTCATTACTTCCATATTTTGTTTCAAATCAATGTAGTCTAAGTGGGCATTCCCTCTGAGAATAAAAACATACTCTAATATTAAGGTGTGAGAAGTGTCCACAAAGTGCAGTGGGGGAGCACTGTGGTGTAAACATAATAATGGATGAGGGTTTTTTGCTTACTTTTATGGGCACAAGCTTTTTTGTAAGCAAGATGTTTTTTAAGAGGGTAACTGTAGGAAGGTAGCCTCTTTCTAGCCTTGCTATCCCCACTTTTGGCCTGTTTGTGAGTATATGTCAGGGTGTTTTTACTGTCTCACTGGGATCCTGCTAGCCAGGGCCCAGTGCTCATGGTGAAGACCCTATGTTGTCAGTGTGTTTGATATGTGTCACTTGGATCCTGCTAGTCAGGACCCCAGTGCTCATAAGTGTGTGGCCTGTATGTGTTCCCTGTGTGGTGCCTAATTGTATCACTGAGGCTCTGCTAACCAGAACCTCAGTGTCTATGCTCTGTCTGCTTTTAAAATTGTCACTGCAGGCTAGTGACTAATTTTACCAATTCACATTGGCACACTGGGACACACTTATAATTCCCTTGTATATGGTACCTAGGTACCTAGGGTATTGGGGTTCCAGGAGATCCCTATGGGCTGCAGCATTTCTTTTGCTACCCATAGGGAGCTCAGACAATTCTTACACAGGACTGCCACTGCAGCCTGAGTGAAATAACCCACACGTTATTTCACAGCCATTTTTCACTGCACATAAGTAACTTATAAGTCACCTATATGTCTAACCCTCACTTGGTGAAGGTTAGGTGCCAAGTTACTTAGTGAGTGGGCACCCTGGCACTAGCCAAGGTGCCCCCACATTGTTCAGGGGAAATTCCCCGGACTTTGTGAGTGAGGGGACACCATTACACGCGTGCACTACATATAGGTTACTACCTATATGTAGCGTCACAATGGTAACTCCGAACATGGCCATGTAACATGCCTAGGATCATGGAATTGTCACCCCAATACCATTCTGGTTTTGGGGGGACAATTCCATGCATCCCCGGGTCTCTGGCACAAAACCCGGGTACTGCCAAACTGCCTTTCCGGGGTCTCCACTGCAGCTACTGATAACCCCTCAGACAAGTTTCTGCCCCCCTGGGCCCTGGGCAGCCCAGTCCCAGGAAGGCAGAACAAAGGATTTCCTCTGAGAGAGGGTGTTACACCCTCTCCCTTTGGAAATAGGTGTAAAGGGCTGGGGAGGAGTAGCCTCCCCCAGCCTCTGGAAATGCTTTGATGGGCACAGATGGTGCCCATCTCTGCATTAGCCAGTCTACACCAGTTCAGGGATCCCCCAGCCCTGCTCTGGCGCGAAACTAAACAAAGGAAAGGGGAGTGACCACTCCCCTGACCGGCAACTCCCAGGGGAGGTGCCCAGAGCTCCTCCAGTGTGTCCCAGACCTCTGCCATCTTGGATTCAGAGGTGTTGGGGCACAATGGACAGCTCTGAGTGGCCAGTGCTAGCAGGTGACGTCAGAGACCCCTCCTGATAGGTGCTTACCTCTTTCAGTAGCCAAGCCTCCTTTCTTAGTAGCCAAACCTCTTTTTCTGGTATTTTAGGGTCTCTTCTCTGGGCTATTCCTCAGATAACAAATGCAAGAGCTCACCAGAGTTCCTCTGCACTTCCCTCTTCGACTTCTGCCAAGGATCAACCGCTGACTGCTCCAGGACGCCTGCAAAACCGCAACAAGGTAGCAAGAAGACTACCAGCAACATTGTAGTGCCTCATCCTGCCGGCTTTCTCGACTGTTTCCTGGTGGTGCATGCTCCGAGGGCTGTCTGCCTTCACCCTGCACTGGAAGCCAAATAGAAATCTCCAGTGGTTCGACAGAATCTTCCCCCTGCCAACGCAGGCACCAAACTTCTGCATCACCGGTCCTCTGGGTCCCCTCTCATCCTGACGAGCAGGGTCCCTGGAACACAGGAGCTGGGTCCAAGTGTCTCCCACAGTCCAGTGGCTCTTCTGTCCAAATTTGGTGGAGGTAAGTCCTTGCCTCCCCACGCCAGACAGCAAACCTGTGTACTGCGTGATTTGCAGCTGCTCCGGCTTCTGTGCACTTCTCTAAGGATTGCTTTGTGCACAGCCAAGCCTGGGTCCCCAGCACTCCGTCCTGCAGTGCTCAACCTGCTGAGTTGGACTCCGACGTCGTGGGACTCCCCTTTTGTGACACTGAGTTCACAGATCTTCTAAGTGCCTGTTCCGGTACTTGTGCGGGTGCTGCCTGCTTCTACGGGGGCTCTCTGAGTTGCTGAGCGCCCCCCCCCATCTCCTCCTCCAAGGGAGACATCCTGGTCCTTCCTGGTCCCCAGCAGCACCCAAAATCCTCAACCGCGACTCTTGCAGCTAGCAGGGCTTGTTGCGGTATTTCTGCCTGGAAACACTTCTGAAACATCCAGCACGCCGTGGGACATCTTCCATCCAAAGGAGAAGTTCCTAGCCCTTTTTGTTGTTGCAGAATCTTCGGCTTCTTCCACCCAGAGGCAGCCTTTTTGCACCTTCATCCGGGGTTTCCTGGGCTCCTGCCCTCCTGGACACTATCGCGACTCTTGGACCTGGTCCCCTTCCTTTACAGGTCCTCAGGTCCAGGAATCCGTCTTTAGGTGTTTTGCTGGTGCTGTGGTTCTTGCAGAATCCCCTATCACGACTATTGTGTCTTTCTGGGGTAGTAGGGTAACTTTACTCCTACTTTTCAGGGTCTTGGGGTGGGGTATTTTGGACACCCTTACTGTTTTCTTAAAGTCCCAGCGACCCTCTACAACTTCCCATAGGCCTGGGGTCCATTCGTGATTCGCATTCCACTTTTGGAGTATATGGTTTGTGTTGCCCCTAGGCCTATGTCTACCTATTGCATCCTATTGTGATTCTACATTGTTTGCACTATTTCCTTACTGTTATTTACCCGTTTTGGGTTTGTGTGCATATAATTTGTGTATATTACTTACCTCCTAAGTGAGGGTATCCTCTCAGATACTTTTGGCATATTGTCACTAAAATAAAGTACCTTTATTTTTAGTAACTCTGAGTATTGTGTTTTCTTATGATATTGTGCTATATGATATAAGTGGTATAGTAGGAGCTTTGCATGTCTCCTAGTTCATCCTAAGATGCTTTGCCAAAGCTACCTTCTATCAGCCTAAGCTGCTAGAAACACCTCTATTCTACTAATAAGGAATAACTGGACCTGGCACAGGGTGTAAGTACCACAAGGTACCCACTATAAGCCAGGCCAGCCTCCTACAGTAACCTCATGTCTATGGAGCGCCGGTGTCTGCTCTCTTCAGTTCTTCAGAAAGTGGCACATCTGACACCCCTCAGGGTTTCGCTGCTTCTCTAATCTACCCCCAATAACTCCAAGATCTTTGCAAGTGCCACAATGAAATGCCACTCACTCACTATTGCTTCACCAGCGAGTCTCCTTCCACTCAGTGCTCACCATCTGCGGATGATCAGTGACTGATCAACGGATGTAATTGCTTTGCTAGTGAATCTGCTTTCTCCGAGGCTAAGCCTACTCAATAATGTTCCCCGATTTGAGCATCTGTTCCCGTTGAAAGTGTCTGCTAGTGCCATGCTGTGACTGATCAGCAGGTGAGCAGTGGTTGCACCAGTTTGTGCTGGTCCCCCTACAATTTCGACTAGTGCCACCATTTGAATGGCCACTAGGTGAGTAATAAAATACACACACTTATGGAGCTCCTCTACTAAACAAACTCCTGAGACTATTCATCATGGTCACTGGAAGATTGTGAGAAAGAGGAAAAACAGAACACTGAACCACATCAAAAAGATGCATAGTGAGGATTTAAAATACAAGAACATAGATGGGTCCAGTTTCAGGTGAGTGGGGTATCTAATAGTTTATTCCACGGTCTTGGAACACAGTAGTGAAATCATGTTTTCTTATGTGATGAGTGTGACCAAGGAACTTGTTTTTTTAGGGTCGAGCCTGCGTTGCATGCGCTCGCGCATGCGTATCGCAGCGAGACACTTTAGTATTTAGAAAAGGGCTCGGAGCCCTGTCAACTTCACGTCAGTGTTTTTTATTGGTTCGTGGGCTTGCCTAATAAAATCTGCTTGCTTTCATTAGTCGAAGGCAAACATACATCATGCCTTTTCCGGTGGCTTGCCCTCCCCGAGCGCAGCGACCAAGTACAGAAAACATGCGAGGCTCGCCGTTTTCCATCGGGCTCGTGGACTTCTTTTTCTCTCATTTACAAGCCGGATCTTGCTTGGCAGAAGTCGAGCGCTTTACATAGTTCATTTAACTTTTTCGGGTTTCGTACATAAATGCACTTTTGCCCGATAGGTGAAAAGTCGGGTTAGGAGTTTACAACGCGATCAGCTCTAACATGAGCAAACGCGACACCCGTTGCATTGTAAATGCTTGTTATTTTTATTTTTAGGTCGAGCGCGCAAGCACTCTGATGTGTTGTAATTTCTCTGTGGACTTTTAACCAAGCCTATCACTATCACTCGTTCATGGCTTGCCTTTCAAAAGTCCTTTGCTATCATTGGTAAATGCTTTACATTTGTCCCTCCTTGGGGCAGTTTTGTTACCACCTTGGCCATCGACCCTGTTACATGGGTATTTGCAAGTTTGCTGATACTTTTGACTGCGAACGAACTTCTTTTTCCTTTTGTCTCTCTCCTTTCCGCAAAACAACAACTTTGGAATTGTAAGGAAGGATTCCTCCAGATTGGGTGGCTTACATGTAGATCAATAAAAAACTTCTTCAATTAAAACCTCCTTTTAAAACCCAGATTTCTGGGTTAAAATGATAGTTGCACTGCTCTTTGAGCATGCATATTTTCATTTTAAATGACAATTCTGTCCTGCCGCTGGTGCAGAAGGATGGAATAAATTGTATTTACGTCTTTATCCTACGAGCTACTAGTTTGGTTTGGTACGGTACATAACAAAACTCAAATGGGCTTTATCCCTCCTCCCTACTTGTGGCCACAAACCACAGACTATGATAAGCACTACGTGTTATGTGGGAGTGATTCCAACAAGTGGACCAGCAAATGAGAACCATCTGAAAGGAAAATGGAATCCTCGCTGGATGCACTGGTGTCTCTAACAGGCCAGACTATAGCAGGACATGCGTAAATGTCCCTCCAGGCCTAACTGCCTATCAGCCTATCAACTGACTGATCCTGCTCTAGTTCTCTCAGGATTCAGGAAATGTCTGTGCCTGCCTCTGTCTGTCAGTGCACTACTGGCCAGCAGCCCCGTTCCCGGTGGCCTTGTTTGCTCATCAAGCAAAGCCTGCCTTCCCTTATGGACAGTTTTACTTTTCCCAAGCTGCTTTTGAAGAGCAGGTCCTGGGAACATCTGTATTCATCTTCTCTCAGAGGATCAGACTGAGTGGTGGCAGGGAGAGGAGGGGCACCAGCTGTTACTCTTGATTAATTTGTGTGCCACAGAACAATGTAGTTTTCTTTTCCTTCGGGAGTTCGTGTCCTGTACTCAAAAATCCACAAATTCAGAAGTGGAACCTAAAAACAAAGAACACATTCATTTTCTGTCTAAAACTGTTAACTTTTCTACAAGGAGATCACCACATTTTTATGTGCTGCAGAATTATTTCCTTCTTTATACCTTACCGTCTGTTCTCTCACCAACGAGTTTTCTTTTTCTGTACCTTTTACAAACCATCAAATGTTGATTTTTCCATGTTGAAGAAGTCTTGCGTGTCCACAAAGACTTCCTTGGAAACAGCGCCAGCTTTCTCCAGGTGGATGAGCATCAGCCACCCACGGGTTACTACATTTATCCTCTATATGTGTTTGCTATACTGTGCACCGCATCCCTTTGCGGACAGTAATGTCACAGGAAGCTACGTTATGTGTGTGGCACTGTCAAAGCCATATTTTATAATCTTTCATATAGCTGCAGCTCAGCGCGTGCCAAAAAAAAGAGGGAGCTGCTGATTCTGAGGTCTGCACGTTTTCTCTCCAATAAAGTTCGCATGATCCTGCGCAGTGTTCTTGGTCACCAACAGCTGCAACAACTCTACTTTGTGTATGAACCTAAAATCACTAGCAGAGGGATTTTTTCTTTAAAACTACGCAAGCACTGTTATGTATCCCAAACCTCTGTGCGAGTGACACAACTGGTAGGAAGAACCATCCAGAGGCTCGTCCAGTCGGCCCCAGTTGTGTCTGCTCTGACACACAGGCCACTCAGTCTTCAGGCTTACCCTCCCCACTTTAGTCCATGAGCTACAAAAGGAATGTGTTACTTTTCATGTAAGCATCTGTTCGAGGGGATTAATGCTGCAAATTCATATGCTTTACATACCCCCTGCCATCTATTGTTGGATCTGAACATTACAAGTTACTTTTCTTTGTAGAAGCTTCCAGTCATGGGGTGTGGAGTGACTCCTCCTTTAGTCTACAATGTGCATGGACACAGACTCCACCCTTAAATTATTTTCTGCACAGCGGGTGAAAGGAAATGGAACGTATTACTTAGTATATACGTCCTTCGCATTGCAGCTAGTGCATAATCAAACACATGCAATCAGGAACGTGCAAGTAAATCTACAGCACTACACGCTATGAACAGATACTTACAGGGAAAGTAACATATTACACTTATAGCTGTGTGGCTGTAGATACACATGCTTTACATCACTGGTAGAGCAGTGCCAAGAACTTGAGTTCATTTGAATTTATTTGATCTCCCATTCTTTTCTACGCCATAACATGGTTTTGCCACGGAGAAACTAGGATCATTATGTCCCTTAGTTTCCTAAATAGTTTTTAGTCTTGCATAGATTCTTTACCCTTATTAAAACAGACCACAAACTATCTATAGTTCATTTTAACTCAGATTAACTACCAATGTTCTCACCCATATACTGGGATTCACTAGCATTCCCAGTTTTCCTCACGGGAATCAAAAGATCTTGAGCAAAGTGCCCCCTCGAGGGGCCATTTGGGCACTGCAGCACCGGCCCAAGGAGCAGGCTCAGTGATGATGTATATGCCACCTTGAGGTGGGTGTGGGCACTTGCTTCTAAGAGCAGACGCTTCTAGTGATGCACTGCATTCTAAATATATCACCTGGACATTTATAGTGGAAAAAGTCTGCCCAAATCTCCTCGTCCTCCTACATTTAGGAGAAACAGAATCGAAAGGAGACCGATCCATCTGTGGACATTCTCTTAAGCCAAGTATTTGGTAGCTGGGTTAAGACCGATTGAGTGCATGAAGTCGATCTCATGGATTTGAGCAAAAACTACTGCAATATTCCCCTGAAACTGACAAACCAAGGCAGAGATCAAAGTCGACATCAGCAAACACATTATCAGAGGAGTAGCTTAACACATCTGAACCAGATGGCAGAAAAAAGCAAGCTAAGGGTTGAATCTGTGTTTAGGCACACTGTAGACTAAGGGAGGAGTCACTCTGCACCCTGTGACTCAAAGCTTCTTTGACGAAAAACAAGGAGTATGGAAGGCATGTGTATCTACAGCCACACATGCTACAATCATCACGATACAACCCATGATACCCAGTTGAAGCCACTTTAAACGTGTTATATTTTAGTGTATCACCATACGGCCATTTTATAGTACTGAGTTTGTCATTTGTTATTCCGAAGGGAGGACAGAGTTTTCAGGGTTGAGGTCTAGTCCCTTATGATGAGGTGGGGGCAACACTGCTCAAGGAGAAGATCCAGATCCTCCCATGGGGAGGATTCCTCTTGGTTTGGAGAAGACCAGTGGATAAGACTTCCATGTTTTAAGGTTTTTCATGAGGGCAAGCAGGCTTGCTGAAGCTTTCATTTGGTGTGCAATAAGTCTGAACACATACTATGCTACACCTTTGTGAACTTGGCTGGTGTTTCTTTTATTTGCACTTTGCATGCTGAATAGTTATACAGCTTTTGGATCTCTTTTGTTTAAGGACTGTAATGGGTAAAGAAAGAAGTCTCTGTAGGCAACCCAGTAGGCTCATCTGTAGGTTCTGAGCATTTTATTATGGTAATTTACACAGAGCTTGCAGGTCAGATTCTGGCCACTTAGTAGAGCTGAATCCTCCTTTGTCTGCTATTAAGCAATTACAGTTATTAGGTGCTGGAGGGTGAACCTTTTGGTGGGAGGTTTGTGAAGCCTTCTCTTGGGGTCATGGGGCTGTCTCTTTTTGGGTCGAGCTAGGCAGTGCGCTAGCACCATCTTCGACATGTTATAATCTACATCTGTTGGTTTTCATTACACCCATCACTTTCATTCGTTCCTTGGGCCACCTTTCAAAATTGCCTTGATTTTGTTGGAAAATGCATCACGTTTGTCCCACCTTGAGGCAGCTTTGTTACCGCACTGGAGACTGACCCTGTTACATGGATGACTGCACGATCGGCAATAATCTTTAGTGTGGCGCACTCTGTTTCTTTTGCCTCACCGCTTCGGCTGTATGGCCGTATGGTATTTCTTCCTCTTTCTTGTTCCTAGTTTTAAGGATAGAAGACACATTCATGAATGTAAAAAGCCACACTGATGCTGTGACAAGTTGGTTGATATCAAAAGATCTCCATTTACATGTTGGCTCCCCTTTGACACACCATGTGACCTTGTCTAATAAACCCAATTTTACTAGTTGCCTTTTTACACTTCTGAAGTGGGAGTACGGCAAAGTTCCTTGAAAAAGGCGGGTGCTTTGCACACAGTTTCTGAAGAGCGTTGCAGAGACAGAATAGGTTTTACACATCACCGCAGACAGCTTCACACAGCTGTTGACAGTGCCCTACTGCTACTCAGCAAATAAGAGGTAATGCTGCTGCTGACATTTATACAGCGCTCAGCATCTTCGCTACGTCATCGTAGCACAATCTCTATCTGGGCGTCCTTTCTACCAGACCTTGGAGTGCCATCAAACGACTGCGTCTGTTTCCTGGTGTTTCTTTGTTCAATCCACAGATTCTAACAGAATACATTAAACCACGACGAGGAAGACATGTATGATTCAGAGAACAGCGTTCTAAAACCCCTGGTTACGAATATTGTTTTTTAAATGCGTAAAGTTATACATAGCACTGAGCCTATTCTATGCCCTTGAAATGTACTCCGATATCTGAAGTGAGGCACAAAAGGGATCTGCCCAGAATCATGCAACTTGTTGAAGCGAGGATACCAAGATCAGAAGGCAGGGCTTCTAATTTATCAGTGAGCAACTTAACCACGTGACCACATCTCTGCCATTAATGAGCGGGTAGCATTCGGGATCCGTGGCTTGGTTAGCTAATCCTTGGCCAAGTAATATTACCCGTTTTATACTGTATTGTCACATTTGTATAGTGTCTCATACACCTGTAAATGCTCTAAGGCACTTTATCAGTCGTCGGCTAAGAGGTCCCCTGTAAGGTGTGCACATAATTTAGCTAGTATTGGGGGCCATGAGCTTCTCAGAGGTGCTCCTATGAGGGCCCAGCAAACTCGTATCTATACTTATGCAGGAAGTTATGCAGAAAAGGGTATGACAGGTACGCTGACTGATACATACCATCTTCTTGTTTCCTATAGCTCACAAAGAGAGCTGAATCGTTTCAAGGCACATCTAGCACAATTACAGTGAGTGTATCTGTGTGTGTCAGAACTGAAACAAGTCACATGTTCATATGTTACGGTCGATTTATAAGATATTAAAAACGTCCTATTTACGTGGGAGGAGTTGTTCTGAAGGTTCTACTGGTGCCATGTTTTATCTCATTTCCACTTGCTGTAGTGACTGCTGGTGATGTTTTTATTCTGGCTGTATCAGTGCTATGTTAGTCAGCACTAAGTAGCGCTTCACGTCACAGCAACTCTTAGTGGCACTAAACCCCCGGAACCCTGTCATGATGGGCCACGCTGGCGCAGCCCAGAGTCCACTGCTTGTTTTGTATGCGTCTGCAGTGTGTAAAGTGAAGTCATGTAACCCAGAGCATCCTTTTCATCAGCACAGCTCAGAGACTGGAAGAAGCAAACCCTACTCACTGTTTTAACCCCTTACTCAAAGAAGTATGGAGTTAAATTTAAAATAAATGTACACTATATGTGCTTTAGTTTTATGCAGGGCCACTAGAACTATGTAGCAGGAAAAGACCAAATTATAAGGCAAGGTTGACCAATTTATGTGGCAAGAAAAGTCTAGTTATGAATGTACAATGGCAATAGCTCTAAATCAAGCAAATATGAGACCTACTGCATTGCAACTGCTTGTTTTTGTTTACTTTGCAGTAGCTTGTGAGGCTACTCTGTACCAGTGAAGTCCCAGGGCTACCAATTCTATCAGACTCCAACTGCATAATACAAGTCAAACCTTTAGGTTGCAAAGTCCCTATTGATAAGTAAGCAGTCAAGACTTATCTTAGGAGGAGGCAAGAGTTAGAAACTCAAACAAAGCATCGCACAAAAATAACACTCAATTACTTCATTGTCTTTTTGTTAGATTAAAGGTGGCGCCTTTTACATCTAGGTACAATACACATGATTTTAGCATGCAAATTCTGATGGCCTTCATGTGCTATATAAATACAAAACACTTGGAGCTTGATTTATTCCCTGACACGGACCATGCAGTAAATGCATGTTTAATTGGTAACAGTGAATATTTCCTTCATTACCATACTCGTTTACATAAAATGTGGTTCGCATCATCAGCCTCCATCATTAGGAAACACGATAACTTTTATTTTATTTCTGGTCCTTTGTTATGAACTCAATACGATTACTACACTGTTTTCTGAATAAATGATTGCACTGAGTTTCACAGTATATATTTTTAGACGTCCCAACAGTAGAATTCTTGTATGACCTATTTAGAATTGTTCCCATTGCCTGGAAATGTAATAGCAAACAAAACTTTACCTTTGAGAAAATGCCTAAGATGATGATAACAAATTTATGAATAACATTCTATCAAGTGACATTTTGGTGGGGTTTGATTATAAAATGCGACTTTGTTATAAAAATGATCACTATATCTACATTAACGCAGACTTAAGAATGTATGTAGGTAATATTTTACAAACATTATTTTCGGCTTTAATGACATGGATTGTTAACCTTTCTACCCAGATTAAGTGACAAGGCAACAAAAACGTGTTGCCTGAATCTATATAAATATTGCATACCGGGTATTAAATATTTGTTAACAATATTACTAAAAGTGCCTCAATTTGAATTTACCTGTGAGTTTTTTGTTTGTATTTTAGAACGTGGACTGCTGTGGAGTTGCAGAATCTGCGGTCTGGGAATAAACTGGGGCTGAGACATATTTAATGGGGACAAGTGTTTGACGGTAACCAATATCTGTGCTGGATCTCTTTGTTCTGGGAAGATGTAATGGTGTAAGGGAGGAGGGGGCGTTCTGGCAGTAGTTCATATCTGCACCACGGTAGGCTTTCAACACGAGGAATAGTGTCTTGAAATTGACTGTATGATTTACGGGCGACAATCCTGGCACTATACATGAACTAATTGCTAATATCTGACGTAGCTCAATTTGCAGGAAGCTGTGACCCTGTCCACGATGGCGGCGTGGTGCGCAGCTATGGACTGGTGTGTGTGAAGCTGGAGGAACCACTCTATGCTGTACGTGGGTGCCCCCAAACATCAAAAGATCTTAGGGAAATTGTGGGATACAAGGCATGATAAATTAGCTGTACACGGGAGTGCCAGCATATGCTTGCTATAGATTCTGTGCACTGCTTGACTTTTGTTTTCCTTTGTTTTCTTTTTATAAAAATAAATACCATTTGATTATTAAAAAGAATGTAAATCATTGCGCAATTTTTTCATATGACGAAGGTTCTCTTCTCCCTATTTTCTTTATACCATGTTTGTTTTGTTTTTCTTTTATTTCTCTATACACATTATTAGCTACATCGATAAAAGAATGAACCAGCCCTTCCCCTATTCCCCCCATCGCTTCCCCGCGACATGTGGTCTATCGTAGTTCAGCGTGATGCAGCTTCCTGTATACACAAAGGTCTTTAACTGCCGTGCAGTGCACTGGGTGGGGCTGCCGCATCAAAGACAGTGCTATATAATGTAGTTTGCACGTCTCTCAAAGGCCTTTTATAAGTCTGTGCGGCTTTGTTCATTTTCCATAGCTCCCCATGCCTGTTCTGTCAGATAATTGTTCGACTTTAAGGCAGCCATGATCAAAAGGTCAGCGATGAAAGCATATGTTACCACATCCCACTACCTGCACAATTCAAATACAAGTGACAGACAATGCAGTATTCAGTGATATGGCATAAACAATTAGAAGAATTTTGCCTTCCAAAGAAAAAGTGGAAGAAAAAAAAATGTACGAAATTAATAGATGTTTGTTTTACTTTAATGCCTTTAAGTCATGCATAAAGCGAGGCACTATTTTGAAAGAAAAGTTGCATTATGACATCGGGTTCTATCAATAATTCTAATTAATGCATGCAGCATGGCTGTTTGTAAAATGACTGCTCCTTGTTAGGCCACAGTAGACTCCTCTAAGCATATGCCAATCCTGACCATATAATACTCCTTGCTATGGGTTGCTCCTCTGCCATTCCTATATTGAGTCTTCTAGATCATATCCTTTAGTTGATGCAAGTTTGTATGTCCCAAAGCAGACATCCTTTCTCTCTGAGCTAGGCCACTAGTCTGTGGGGTTTGAGCTATGTACATACACCACTGTTCTGCCTCATTTAGAGGCAGGGAGAGGAGGTATTCAGTGTACAAGGGAAATACCCCAACGGACATAAGGGTATTTATCAAGTAGAGTCATTATTGCCTAAAATCTCATCAATAAGTAATCAAGGCCTTGGTCACCAAATCTCTTTGTTCTTGTGTCATGATGAGGACTTTAGAAGAATCGTTGGGAGGAACAAAAACTGCTTGGGTGTGGCTGTCCGAAAATGTCACAGGTGCCTACTGTTTGAAGACTATGAAGCAGGATGGAAGACAGTGCTAAGAGTGGCACTTAAAACCAACAAAAAAATAGCTGCTTTGTCACCATGATCCAAAATAATTCTGAGATCATCGCTAATTGCATGGAGAGCTACTTCAGTGCAAAGTAGTGGTTGAAAACCTGCTTGAGAACCTCCTGAATGCGCAACCTTAAGATTACTTCTGCTGGCTAAAGCAAGCACCTCTAACATTGGTTACTTCCGGTGCAGTGCAAGATACATACAGAACTTTTTTTAACCCGGTTTCCCCCTATGGATAGGGTAACCACCACCATTCAGGTCATTAGGGGCACGGGTTCCAGCACTGGACTGGTGTGTTATAGCCTTGTGCATTCTTGGTTTTGTAAGCTTGTTTTGTTTCCATTGACGTAATTGGGTTAACGCACCTGAAATCAATGGCTTGTCGATGAAAGGTCAGGGCTGGACAGTGCCTGTAATTACCTGGATTCAGTGGTTGCCCTATCCCAGGAAGATGTCTATACAGAGGCAGTACAGCATCACTCCAGCACTGCCCTTGCCTAGGCACTGCACAGCTGCATCCTCCCTAGTCAATATAGTGTTGATCGCCAGCAGAATATGCGTGAAACATTATTCTGCTGTCAAACTAAGTCTGGGCATGTCAGAAGCATGATAGGTTACTAATTAAAAAGCGCTGCACAAGAAGATACAGTGCTTTGAGCCCTTACGTGTTGCAATTAGAATCTTGCAACTGAGTTAATTGACTAGAGGCTTATTTACACCACATTCACGGATGTCCTTCTCGCTACACAGGCCACCGTGCATATGACAATTTTTGTGGTAATCTGTATAGACATATAGAAGATGCATGACTAATTTTTATGCTTTAGTGACGAAATTTGCCTTTGTTAGACTTAATAACGTTGTCATTTGTTTTGCAATTTTGTTGTAAATTTTACACTTCGCACGCTGAGGGTTTAAGAACACAATTAAAATCATGGTTGGTGCTTTTACAATTTATGCACCTTTCCTGTTTCTGTTGGAGTGACCTTGTTACTGGATATTGCACAGTGGGACCACAGATGAACATTCTGTGTTCTACAGCTTGAATTACTACATGTGTCTTTAGCGTGTCCAAGCACCATTCTTTGAAAAGTGATTTAAGGGGGTAACTACTTTTTTTCACCAGCTCCTCAATACCTGTCTTGTGCCTTCCTGCAATGAAGTGGTTCATTTATATCACGTATATGAAAACTGCTCAATGTGGCGACCTTACAAAAACTATTTTATTTTTAGGTCTGGCTTAACAGAACAGCTGTTACCAGACTATATACTATGAACTACAAAGCAGCTTTCAGAAGTACTACTCAGAGAGTGACTTCTTGATTTCCTTGCGAACAGCATTTGATTTGGCAGAGGGCTCTGTCATTTCAATGAAGATGAGTTTTTTTATTGCACTTCTCCTTTGTGGGAAAGCTTCCGCTCAATAAAGAAATATTAAATTGGTTATTGTGACAATCCAACGATAATGGCTTTAGTCCTGATTGCTTCATTGTCAAATGTTATGCCAGATGCCATAGCTACGGCATGTTTATTATGAAAAGGTACAACAAAGGCAATGGGCCTGATGTATTAATATTGTGAAAAGCATTTATTAAAACCAATAAGTATTTAAGGGTGAATTGCTCCTACACTGTGTTAAATCTTATAGAGGTGTATTTTGTAACAGTCACATGGATTACCTTAGTAGGCAATGGTTCTGGTGTTCAATATTCCATTTGACAATCTAGGGATTTATTATTTGCACACTGATATTCATTGCTCGCCTCTCCTATGATTGTCAGCCAGACTCGTGTAGTAAAAAAAAAAAATATATATATATATATATATATATATACATATATATATATATATATATATATCTCTCCATCCAAATACGGAGGGGCCTTTGGCGAGTCCTCTTTTGTCCTTGATCTGTAGGAGTATCATTAACACTATGTGTCTGGCCATGAAAGCAAACAGCGCGAGTCAACAGGTCAGTTCACTTCAGCCACTGGCTTTATTGCCCTGTGATTGACGTGGCCAGAGCACATGCACGTGCACATTCACCTGAAAGTGAAGGTGCTTCAGTGCCAGGGCCGGGAGACGATTAATTTAATTTTCTTTTCCTTCATTATAGGTGCCCTTTCATTTCTTTAACTTTTCTTCTTTATTTTGTTTGTATGTTTAGAGCGTACTGCAGCTCCCCAAACAGTGCTGCCAGGCTGCATTCTTGTTGCTCATGTGATGTGCAGTGTGCCACATTCTGCACAGTTTCTGCATAGAATGGCAATTTCTGAATAGTATTGTCCATAATGCTTTTTTTATTTTATTTTGTTAACATCCCAAGGTGAGGGTGGGCAAAGCATTGCTTCTAAACATAACAGCTATAATGGAACTTCAACTACTCTACACTATGAACAATAGCATTGCTGGGCAACCTACACCTGCTACGTATAATTTAAAATGTTATTGCAAGTATATACCCACCATGTTTAGATGGCATTTCTTAATTTGTCTACTTTTATTCTTTAAATTTATATTGCATATGCTTGGTAAGTTAGCTGGGTAAGTGGTGAATGCAAGAGTAAATCAGGGGATAGGTAGGTGAATTGAAGCATCGGTGCAAGGATGAGTGACTAAGTGCATGAACTATGGCTTACTGTGTGCCTAAACTAACTAATAACTGAAGATACCCTTTCAGTTATATGCCAGAAACATTTTCATTTGCAATGATTGCTGTTAACCATTGAACAGATTTGTGGGAGAGTACATAATGCAGAGTAATATTGCCAAGTGACTGACACCCATTTAATCAATCTCAGGTCTGTCATCATGATGTGCAGCTTACATATCCCAAAATAAGGTGTGTTAAAGCTGATATTTAGTGACCAGTCCAAGAGTACAGACTCAGACAAGCGTAAGCTACAACAAACAGGCAGGCAGGCCGAAAACGAACCTTGGGTAAAGAATGAGGCAGTGGCACCTTTCTGAGCTTGAAATGCTAATTACTTCATGGGCACATTGTCCTGCCTCAAAAGGCATTGTTGGCCAACTGGCAAACGAGTTTATCACCTGGAAATCAATGTGCAAAAGCTGGCTTTAATGCAGTTTGTACTGGATCGACAGAAACGGCTTTTTAGATGTCAAAGCACTCACTCCCCTGCTCAAAGAACACCATATACAGTCTCTACATTGTGTCAAATTTACAAGAACATGTTTTTCCCTTGTAGTTTCAGGCTTGTCCAATATGTTAATGAACAATTTGTCAATCCACTCTCTCATGTAAGTTCTGAGTACAGCCCCGATTGCATGAAGTGTGAGCCTTGCCCAGTTGCATCAAATGTTAGCCCTGCCATCAGGTCTAGTTGCACCCTTAGTAGCACACAGTGCCACCACCTGCTTACAAAAAATATGTGCAAGAGCGGATTCGCAGTTAGATCTGTGCTGATACCAGTCGTGCCAATGCGACCTTCCCCGGCGCCGGGACAGACGTTGACGCTCCTGGCGTCAGGTGGGCCCGCAAACAATGTCAATACTATACTTATACCCGACGAGCCGGAAAGGCGCTGCTCAATGCCCATTTCATTTTCCATGGGCTCTCCGGGGACCAGGGCAGATCCAGACCCTTCTTTCTATGGGTATGGAAATGGGGATAGTGTAGAGGGATTGCCCGACCCTTTAGAAGACCCTGACATGGACTGGGTCCAGGATTTGGGCGATGCTAGCGGACTAAATACTTCTCCTGACACTGGCATGCTTTCTCCCCCTACAGTGGCTACAGAGGAGGAAGCTTCATACTCCATGGGGGTAAGAAGGGATGCTGAGGTTTTGAACCTCGAGCTTCCTTCTGTGGAGGTCAAAACTAACCTCCTGACAGAGACGCTTCAGCCTTGGGTTTCCAGTTAGGAACCCCTCCTTCCCTTGAATGAAGGCCTTATGGACGTCCTACTAGGTACCAGGTCCAAACCGAGCACAGGGGCTCCTGTGAATAGGATGGTTGCCCACTGCTATCAGCCTGCCTCGACAGAACCCAAATTCCTGACCCAACATCCTACGCCTGAGTCTCTTGTGATCCAGGCTTCATCATCTGGTGCATCACCTTCTGCTACCCCGGATAAGGTACCAAAAAGACTGGATAACTTTGGGAAGAAAATGTTTTCTTCTGCCAGTCTACTGCATGCCTTCTGAGCCGATACTCCCATTTGGGATATGGTCGCGCAAGTGCTGCCTTGAGTCCCGGAGGAGGCCCGGGTGGTTCTCTCCCAAGCTGTTACTGATTGAACAGATGCAGCAAAGTTTATGATTCATTGTGGATTGGATAAGACAGACTTACTAGGTAGATTGGTTGCATCAACAGTGGCCTTGAGGCACCACGCCTGGTTGAGGACGTCTGGCTTTTCAGGGGATGTCCAGCAATCTCTAATGGACATACCATTTGATGGCACCCGTCTCTTCGAAGCCAAAGCAGACTCAGCACTGAAGCACTTTAAGGACTATGGCTCAGTCCTTTGGCCTGTTAGCTGCTCCTCACCCCCCTCAGTCTGCTATTCTCCCCTGCTACGGAAGGGACACCCAGCCGCATTAATTTCCAACCGGCGACTGTCCCACGCATATTTCAAAGCCTCTGCGCGGACGCAGGATCTTAAGTGCTCGTGAATCAGGAAGCCAGCGGTCTACCCAGTCCAACCCACCCCCTCCCCTTCCACTGCCTCCAAGCCTTCCCAGTCTGTAGGAACATCCTGGACCAGTTGGCGACAGGATTCAGCATCACCTGCCCCACCGTTAGTCCATCCCCATGGACAGGTGGGTGTTGCAAATTGTCTGAAGGGGCTACTCCCTACCCTTCCAGACTTCCCATCCAACCATGCCACCATCATATGATCATCTGTCAAAGGATCATTTGGCATTGCTCCGCGAGGAAGATATGGATTTCTTGGCCAAAGGCATCATAGAGAGGGTTACTGTGCCAGAAGTAGGTTGTGGTTGTTATTCCCGCTACTTTCTGGTGCCAACAAAGGACAAGGCCCTTCGCCCTATCCTAGATCTCCGGTCCCTCAATCTCTCCTCAAGAAGGAGAAGTTCAAAATGCTAACTCTAGCTCAGGTCCTGTCTGCCCCAGGCCCTGGAGACTGGATGGTAGCGTTGGTCTTGTAGGACGCCTATTTCCACATTCCAGTGATGTCAGCCCAAAGACGTTACTTGCGATTTGCGGTAGGTCACAAGCACTTTCAGTTCACTGTGCTCCCCTCCGGCCTTACCGGTACCCCTCAGGTGTTCATGAAAGTGATGTGTAGTGGTTGCAGCTCATCTGCGCAGGTTAGGGGTTTCAGTCCTTCCCTACTTCGATGACTGGCTGTTGAAGTCGAACTCACCCCAGGCTGTCGTCTCCCACCACCAGAATACGGCAAACATCCTGCCTTCGCTGGGGTTCACTGTAAATGTGGCAAAGTCACACCTGATTCCCTCTAAGACGCTCCCTTTCATCCGAGCTGTTCTGGACACAGTGCAGTTTCAGACATATCCTCCCGAAAAGTGAGCCCAGGATATTTTTGCTATGATCCTGATGTTTCAGCCTCTACCTTGGATTTCGGTGAAAATGACTCTGAGGCTGCTGGGCCTAATAGCCTCCAGCATCCTGATGATCCAACATGCCAGATGCCATATGGGGGCTCTGCAGTGGGACCTGAAGCTCCAGTGGCCGCAGCATCAGGGGAATCTCTCTGACAAGGTCTAGATCTCAGAGGGGATCTGCAGTGGTGGCTATTAAATCCAGATTGGGTCAACGGCAGATATCCTTCCCTTTCCCAACCAGATCTCACAGTAGTCACAGATGTGTCACTCCTGGGATGGGGCAGCCACATGGGAGAGGCAGATTATCAGAGGCTTCTGGTCTCCGGCAGAGTCCAGGCTCCACATGAACCTTTTGGAGCTCTGGGCACTCCGACTTGCATTGAAAGCCTTCCTTCCCTCTCTCAAAGGGAAAGTGGTGCAGGTGTTCACCGACAACACCACCACCATGTGGTATTGCAACAAGCAGGGTAGAGTGGGGTTGGGGACTTTCTGTCAAGAGGCTCTTCGCCTCTGGACATGGCTGGAACTTCAGGGCATTTCACTGGTGGTTCAACATCTGGCGGGCTCTCCAAATGCCAGAGAAGACAAATTCAGCCATCGATAAACAGTTGATCATGAATGGAATCTCCATCCAGAGGTGGCACAGGGTCTCTTTCAGCAGTGGGAAGAGCCTTGGTTAGATCTGTTCGCCTCCACAGAGAACGTGCAATGTCAGCTTTTTTGTGCGCTGGAGTTTCCAAGGCGGCACTCGCTCGGCGATGCTTTTCATCACGAGTAGAGCTCAGGCCTCCTTTAAGCCTTCCCGCCAATACCACTTCTGTTCAGAGTTCTGAAGACGATCAGGCATGACCAGGCCCAAATAATCATGGTGGCTCCGGATTGGTCACGAAGAGCCTGGTATCCCAAGCTATTGAGCATGGCCATCGATCCTCCGATCAGACTGCCCCTTCAGGAGGATCTTTTGTCGCAGGAGCAGGGGACGGTCCTTCACCGAACCTGTCCAGTCTCTGCCTCCTTACGTGGAGATTGCGCTGGAGCAGTTGACAGCTTTCGACCTTCCCCCCCAAAGTCTGTGATGTTATCTTGGCATCCAAGCGCCCCTCCACCAAAACAGTATATGCCTGTTCCTTGAACAAATTTGTGGCATGGTGTACCAACAAGTCTGTTGATCCCCTTTCTGCACCTCTCTGGGAGGTTCTCCCCTTTTTAAGGCTGCCAGATCAAACTTCTCTGTTCAAATCTCCCATTGTTCCCTCCTATCCCGTTAATAATGCCCAAGTGGGATTTGAACTTGGTCCTCACATATCTCATGTCTGCTCTTTTCGAGCCGCTCCACAACTGTCCCCTGCGGCTCTTGACTCTTAAAACTGCCTTCTTGATTGCCATCTCTTCTGCTTGCAGAGTGAATGAGCTCCAGACACACTCTCTTCGAAGCCACCATTTCTGGCTGTCCATCCTGACAAGGTGGTGCTTCGTACCAGTGCTTCCTTCCTTCCAAAGTGGTGAAACCTTTTCATGTAGGCCAATCAATACCTTGCCTACTTTTTATGCACCTCCACATCTTCTCATGTCTGGATCCAAAAAGAGCGTTGGTGCTCTACCTCAATCGTACCAAAGATTTCTGGGTGGACAATCAACTCTTTGTGGGTGCAAAGAAAGAAAAGGTGGTGCAGAAGAGGACCATCTTGCAATGGCTAGTCCTCTGCATCAAGATGTGCTACGGTTTGGCAAAAAAGCAACCCCCTGAGGGTTTGCATGCTCATTCTACCAGAGCAACTGCTGCTACCACAGCATTAGCACGCAGAGTTCCAGTCCTGGGTATCTGCCAGGTGGGGACGTGGGCATCCCTGCGCACATTCACTAAACATTACTGCCTGGATAGTCAGGTCCGCAGAGAAAGGTACTTTGATGTGATCTTAGTTCGCAGCCCACCACCGGGGATGGTATTGCTCGGGTATCTATTCTAAGGTAAGGAATCTGCGTCTAGAACTCTCCATCAGATGAACAAGTTACTTACCTTCGGTAGCAATATATCTGGTAGGGACATATTCTAGTTGCAGGTTCCTGAGTGACCTCCTCACTCTGCAAACTAATATCTAGGGACAGGAATTTCTTTTTAAGGGCCCTAGTTTCGGCGCACCATTCTCAGTGTTCTTCGTGGCTCCGCACTACTGGTGTGGAAAGTTATGAAAAGAAACTGATGTCAGCGCCCCAGGGTGGCGCCTATATACGACTACGACATCATCACCGTGACCACAACACCAACGGAGCCTGCAGTGTCAACCAACGGAGCCTGCAGTGTCAACCAACGCCACCTGACGGTGCACAGGGGTACTCTGCTCGAAGAAAAATCTCCGGATCCAGTCTGACGCCTGGGGGAAATTGCAAAGTAAGGAATCTTCAACTAGAATATGTCTCTACCAGATATATCGTTACCGAATATTAAAAAACAAGTTATTTGAGAAATGATGTAATGTTTTGTTTCATTTTCTTGAATCATAGTTGGCGAAGGGTTTGTTTTACTCTTGTTTCAATTTCCAACGAATCACTGCTACATCATTTTCTAGATTTTAGTAACCGAAGACAGAAGAACTTGGCTGACTATGTATCTTCTTACAGTTATCAAGTACTGGACAGTGTTTGTATCTTACAATTTTAAAATATAATACAAAAGGATGTGCAAATTCCAATTGGCAAAAAAGTCAATGGTGAAAATCTGATAAACCTCATTTCAACTAATTAAATAACAATACACCCGTGTTATTAACCTGTGTACTGTACAAATACCAACTATAGAATTATCAAACAAGGTCTATTACTAAGTAACTAAACTATGTGACTAAATAACTATCCTATGAACTAGAAGCATGTGAACCAAGTAACGAAAATTTAACTACATGAGTATGTAACTATGCATTTGCATAAGTAACGTAACTATGTACCCAAACAACTATATAATGTACTGCAACGATTTGAAACATGTTACTATAAAGCCCTTTTAGAATACTGCAAATTTTAATCTATTCACATCTAGAAAACAATTTGCTTTCCACAAAGCATTTGTGTAATACAATTCATGCCTCTCTGCACTTCACGGGCCCCATTCGGTCTTTTGCCATTAGCGTAGGCAACATAAGACCTTTTGTCACATTGTATACAGCTGAGCCACGCCAGTATTAAAGGATTTTAGGTATTTTATTTATTCTGCATTCCACATTTCATGAAAGCATACAAAAGTATTCCTTCATACTCCTGACATATGCCATCGTTTTTCTGTCCCTAGACTTGGGTTTTGCTACCTATTTCTCTTTTACAGTCAAGGTTTCCACATTCACTCTGCAACAGTCTTTCCCACTCATCCAGTTTATGGTGGGTCACGGGTGGAACGTGTTCCTGTAATGACGGTCCATTCTGAAGAGAAAAAATGATGATAATCATCCTTTTATAGATCCAGCATCCCTTTTCAGGCAACTCCTATTCTAGTGTTAAGTGGGATGTTCTCTGATGCTGTCAGGCTCCCACTCCAAACTCACTACTCTCTTTACATCTCCCTTTCAATGGTTGGCCTATCCAATCAGCCTCTGAGGCTTAGGGAGACATGATCTAGGTGCTCCACTGCCTGTAAAAGGGCTTTCAGGAAAGTCCTTTTGAAAGGACGTGTATAAACTACCAGACCCTCTCTTCATCCTTTCTACCTGTGCATGTGAAGCTGGCTCCGCTAGACAATATACTCTATCCTGTCCATAGGAAGTGGCCCTGGACCCGAATTGTGTGTATGGTGACTGGTGTATACATGTGCAGAATCGGTGCCCTTACAAACATCAGAAGCTAAAGGTGAGCTGGTTTTGCATAACTGGTTTCCTTTTATACCAAATCTTGCGGCCACCCTGTCTGGAGTCTGCCACAACTACATTAAACCTCATGTGAGCACATGATTGCAACGCTGCATTATTTTATTTTTGCCTTGATGTCCACCTAATAATTGGTTCTCATTTTAAATAAATAAATCCAGGAAATGTAAAGCGCAAGCAAATCACCCGTGAGGGTCTCAAGGCGCTGAATTGTAGGCTCTGGGAGATTAAGTGATTTGCCCAGAAACACCGGATGTTGAGCAGATGCCAAGACTCAAACCTGGTTACCCCAGCTCCGAAGTCAGCAGTTCAGGCTATTACACCACACGCTCTCATTCACACTAGAGTAAAAATAACCACACCTTTTAGTAAGAATTTGAGTAGATTATGCACATCGCAGGTTTCTCAGCGGATCAGTTAAGCATTGTGTCAAATTGCAACGTGCTCCAGTGCAGGATTACTTAGCAGACGATATATAAAAGCAATTCAATTAACAGATTGTATTGTGTGTGAAAGGTACATTTACTTCCTCATGGTTTGTGCTTTCTATGTTGCAGACCACCGTCAATGTACACTTCTAGATTTGGGGAATAACTGTTGCTTCATTTTCCAAATCTGATCACCCTACAGCAATGTAGCAGTATAACGAATATAACTTCATGGTTAAGTACCTGTAAATGAACTATGTATATATGCAATAAGTACAGAAACTGTAAAATTACACCAGCTATGTGAACTATATTAAATCCACACCTATAATACTTATACAATCACAGTAGCTCTATAACCATATTAACCAGGGAAAGTAGGAGTCTGTGAGAGGCTTTAGACATCTGTAACGCAGTAATTATTAATGCCGTCTCCGAGCGAGTGATGTGAAGTTAAAAAAACACACCTTCTAAAGCTTAACTTTGTCTAGACAGGCCCATATACGGAATTTCATAGCGTCCCACCCGCAGGGTGAGATATTCATCAGATGCCTTTAGGACGACAGCTCAAATAACTGCTAGAGCTCGACAATTCGAAAGTTGTATTTTCTGATTTAAAAAAAAAAAGGCAACACGCGATCATCCTCGTACATATTCCCACAATCATTTTAGGTAGCAATCACTTTTGGTTACACAGGCACAACTGGGTGAAAGCAACTGGCGTGGCTGTTACACCTGAAGTGAAATCACAAATTATAATTGGTTATAAGCACTTCTTCTGTTCTCTAGTCAATGTGATTTCAGACTACCCAGACGATTAAATTGGTTGCAATTACATGTTTGGTTGCACAAAAACATTCATTTACATAGCAGGCTCCCTGTGACGGTCTTTCACTGGGGATAGGGCTCGTTATACTAGTAGCCACGTGTGGAGAATAAATAAAGAGAAGGAATCTGCCAATTTAGGACACACTCCATTGTGACAACTACAGTGATCACCGTGTTTCTGTCCTGCACAGCTAGATTACCTCACCAGGCCCTAACCAATCGAAATGGGGCATTCACCGCAGTAGCTACGAGGAAAAAGAGCAGTAGCTTTTGAACAACACAGAGAAAGCATTGAAAAAGTCAACAGGCCTGGGTTTGATACGTTAACATATGCAGTGTAAGCACACTAAAGTGAGAACAGACACGAAAAGCGGCTGTATTAAATGCTTTATTGCCTTCAATATAATTCTATATTTTTCAATTTCAAACAGAAGGTGGATGCAACATGAGCATTCATTTCGACGCCTCGTCAGGGGTAGTAAGCGCTATACATACTATTACAATTACGTCGTTCTTTTGTTTCTATAACATAAAAAGAAAGGAAGGACTATAATAAAGGTGTCTTTGGCACCCAGTTAGTGCTTAATTTGCTAAATAAGACTGCGGCCGGCTGTCAAATGTTGGAGTTGCTGAGCATCTAGGCTGTGCAATCTATATTCCACGTATACCTCTCATCTACTACCATCCTCTCTCTCCCTGCCCCTTTAACTCAGTCTTGAAGGTTGATTCATCCCGGTTTTCTCCCTTTGCCACGGTTTCACATAATTCTCTTCCTCTTCTCTCTCCATTGTCTGCCTTTCTCTCTTGTTCTGGGTCAAGTCTAATGACGGAAAAATAAGTTCCGGTCCCCAAAAACGAGTGCCGGTGGGCACCCACATGCAACCACCAGCTCAATTTAAGCACTGCATCCAACCTTCTTTTGATACAGAAATAAAAAGAGGACGGTACTGATGGCAAGGAAGGCAGGGCATCAGGGAGGAGGAGGAGGAGGAACACTTCTGGAAGGGAGGAGTAGTGGGAAGGCGGTACAAGAGACGTCCAACGAGAAACAGTAGCACCAGCGCCACACAGCACTTCGGATACTATACATCAGCAATGGCTCATCTGGCTAACTTTTTCTGAAAATATTCATAATAGTTTTATAGTAACATACATGTTACTAAACACTTGGATATTGGTGAAACTGGGCGGTCCAGAGAGCCAGTAGGGTGCAATTATTTTTTCTTCTAAGCACATTCAAACATAAAATCTTCTCATCTAAAATCTAGTGCAGTACTCTACAGTGGAAAAATGTGCTAGCTTACTATAGTACAATGTTATAGACAAGAGAGGAGATGCGTTTTCTGTCTTACATAAAAGAGGGGCAAAGTTATTACTGCTTAAGTATGGCCAGTGTGGTCCAAACTTACTCAGCTTGGAACCGATAGGTCCCAGGTTACCTAGGTAAGTGCTAGAGAATCTTACTGTAAAAACAAAGCAGGGAGATAACTAATCACATGTTGAAAATAAATATATATTTAAAAAAAAAAAAAAAAAGCATTCGCAAATGCAATAGTTCTGGGGTTGGCTGCCAGCTGTTAGGCGTTGTCAGTGCTTGTTTTGTCTTGTCATGGTTTTTGTAAAAGTGTACTGTTGTTGGAGCTTCTTGTCCCTCGTCAAATATATATATATATATATATATATATATATATATATATATACACACACACACACATATATACACATATACACACACACATTCTTATTTTTATTTTTTTAGGTCGAGCGTAAGTGCTCATCCTCGTGTATACTTTCCTTTCAATATACTTCTTATGGCTTAAAGCAACTTCATTTGTTGGTTGCAGTGTCCTTTAAAAAATATTTTTCTCCCTCCTTTTCCTGTTTCAGAGCAGTGACCAATTACTGTATTATTCCACTTTGGTTTCTTATTCTGTTGCTGTGACGGACTATTTTTCTTTTTTCTTTGGTGCTCCCCTTTCACTGTGGTTGTTTTAGGCTGGTAGCTGCCTGTGTCTTATTGCAGCATTCCATTCCTCCCATGTTGCTAACATTTGTTTTGGCTTTATTCCAGTGCTATCCTCGTTTACCTCTGGCTCCTAAAATAAGCTTATTTTTACAAAGGAAACAACCAGTTGTTTAGCTCACTGCTCACAAAAGCCACAATATGCCCTTTCTGGTAGACTGTAGCTAAACCTAGAAGCAATGACGTGAAACATTCTTAGCCTTGCATAGCACCTCTAGTCTCTCTCACCAGGGCCCATCCCTGCCAGCACTCACTACATCACACACAGAGCATTGCTTATCTCCTTTATTGGGGCCATAAATCTTCTCAGGCTGCTCTGCTCATTGAAATGCAAGGCAATAATGCATGAAAGACTTTTCATTCTGTTAAAAAGAAAATACTTTTCCAGCCTTATTTTCCAATTTCTGTTCAGATGTTTACACAACGTGATGCAGTGCAGTCATATCGTCTCTCCTCAAGGGCTTGTGATTTCTAATGTCAGCAGCCACCATTGACCACCAAAACATGGCAGGAAAAGACAAAATTATGAGACAGTGTTGATCAATTTATGTGGCAAGAAAATCCCAGTTCTGAATTTACAATGCCAATAGCTCTAACTCAAGAAAATGCAAGACCTATTGCATGGCAAATGCTTGTTTTTTTTCAATCAAAAAAACAAAGGTTATAGGGACGTTATAGTTAGGAAATAGAAGAAAAAAAACATAGAAATTCACTTAAAAAACACAAATGTTACAGGGATGTTATAGCTGGGCTCTGAATGTACTCCCACAAAACCAGAGAAATTAAGCAGTTAAAGTTAGAGTTATTTCAAGTAACTAGAACCCGTGCCCTAAGGTTACTATAATTCGCACCCCCACCATGCACAGTTTTTTCTTCAATAATTTGTCTTCCTAGGTTTCATTTATATTTTTAATGAGGTCATACAAGTTGTAATGAGTGCTGTAATATCTGGAATTAGCATCCCTGAAACCTTTGTTTTTTTCAGTGAAATTCTATGGTTTTTTTTAAAGTAATGTAATTTTCATTATTATACGTTAATCCAACTACCAACGCAAACGACCTTCAGCTGTGCCCAGTGGTGGTGGCCCGAAGGGCCAGCCAACCCCCTATAACCACCCAACCCTCCACCGTGCAAGGTCTATGGTTGTGCACGGTGGAGTTTGGCTGGAGGGCCTAGCCTGGGCCAGACCCTCTGGCCAACCACCCAATCCCTTACTGTGCAGCAGGAGTTGACTGCAGGGCCTGTCTTTCTGGGTGTGGGAGAGTGTCTCTGGGTGTGAGAGTGGGCATGAGAGGGTCTACGTGGATGTGAGAGTGTCTGGGTTGACAGTAGATGTAAGAGGATATATATATATATATATATATATATATATATATATATATATATATATATATATATATATATATATATGTGTGTGTGCGCGTGTGTGAGTGGGCGTGTGAGTGTATGTGTGAGATTCTGAGTGGGTCTGTGAGTGGGTGCATGAATGTCTGAGTGTGTCTGTGAGTGGGTGGGTGCATGAGTCTTTGAGAGGAGCTGATAGGTGGGTGCATGAGTGTCTTAGTGGGGCCGTAAGTGGGTGCGTGAGTCTCCTGGTGGGTCTGTGAGAGGGTGCGTGAGTCTCAGTGGGTGTGTGAGTGTATAAGTGGGTCCGTAAGTGGGTGCCTGAGTGTCTATGTTGGTCTGCAAGTAGGCGCCTGAGTCTCTGTGTGGGTGTGTCAGTAGCAGTGTGAGTGACTCTGCCACAAAGGATCCTCACATGCCCTTTTATCCAACAAGAGTCCACAGCTTTTCATGAAATATCTACCCAAGAGGAGTTCTTTCTGCCTTCTTGGGTAAATGTCCAATATATATTCTATACTACAGCTATGTTATGGAGCACAAGAAAATGTCACAAGTGACCTTGAGTGCGTTTTGGCAACATGATTGTTCCTGTTGCCCGTTTCGCTAGAGTTCTGTGATAATATGAATCCTCCTATAGAGGAGCTAACAAGACTCTACAGACGTAAATCTCTACTAAACCAGGGTCCTTCCTCTTATCAACATGAAGTAAGTGCTTCTTAGTTTTCTGGAGATGTCCTCACATTCCTTGGCATCAAGAACGCACCATCAAAAATGGAAGGAAATACACTGAGGGGCCGTTTGGGAACTGTATATCATCCTGGCAAAAGGGGGAAGGCCTCTGCATAATACTAAGGTGGACAGTGCAGGGCCCAGTAGGTGCAGATTCCAGGTGATTTGCACATTGGCATACTCGTAGCAATTAAAAGGGAGAGCCATGTACTGTAGGGGAGGGGGCTAGTGTGGCCCATCCCCCAGGGCCCACCACTATTCAATGGATGAGGGGGGGCTGTGCGTCTGCCCTCCGTCAGCCAATTTTGGCCCCGGGCACCCCATCCCCCAGGGCCTACCACTATTCAATGAGGGATGGGGGGACGCACGGCCCTGCTCCCTGGGACAATTTCGGCCCTGGAGACCCAATTCCCTGGGGCCCGGCCATGTGACCTGGGCAGGGAAAGGAAAGAGATGAAACCTCTGCTTCAGGCAGGCGAAGACACTTTGACAGCTCTCGTCCACTGGAAGTAGAGTGCTTCCTCTGACTTGAGGGAAGCTGTCAAAGCTCCCGCCAAGTCAGAGCAAACAGCTATGTCCAGGGGGTGGGCATCCCAGGACATAGCGGGGGCTATCCCCGGGAAGTCGTGTTCCCAGGGCCATTATTGTCTCTATGAGGGGGTAGCACAGCCCCCCTCCAATGTTTCATTTTGCCTTGGCAGGGGGTGGTGGCTGGGAGGCCACAACTGACTCCCTTCATTATTTTTTTTCAGACTTGGGGAAGTGGCGGTCCCCAGAGCTTCAGGGGGAGGCGCCCCCCACTTAATTACAACAAACTTCCCCAGGGAATGGGTAGTCCCTGGGGCTGTGGGGGTACACCTCCCCGCATACATTTCTGTTTAGCCCCGATGAGGTGGCAGTCCCCGGGGCTATGGGGGAGGCTTTACGGGCCTCCCCCATCATAAATTATTGTTTTGCCCTAGGGAGATGGTGGTCCCCGGGATGCGCCCCCCGTCCCCCTGCATGCCTGAATTTTATTGCATCAGAGAGGTGGTGGTCCTCGGGTCTAACAAAAGCCATGGGGGTGAGGGGCACGCACCACCATCCTATTTGAAGCCACCAATGCCCCCGGGACCTGGCCCACCTGGGGGCAAAATCAAAGAAAAGTGTGGGAGACTGCCCTTTGAAAGAAAAATGCTTTTCCGCCCTGGCAAGGTCAGTGAGGGACCCTAGGCCAAAGATAGGGGTTCAGGGTGTCCCTACCATGCCCCCCCTTTTTTTTTTTTTTTAACCTTTTTTTGGGAGTCGGCTGAAGCAGAGTCCCACAATGCCTGCCAACACTTCCTTGTTGAAGCCAATCAGATATCAGCACATGAGCAGTTGGATCTGCGGAGGATCCACGTCCCTGGATATCTATAGTTTTTAAACTCTAATATCTCAAAATATACTCAATGGATTTACACCAAATCACAAAAGCACATTTCCTGGACCAAGAGTTAGCTTTCTGCCAAATTTGATGTAATTCCATCCAGTGGTTCGGGCTGTAGTTGTGTTCAATATTCCTATGGGGAAATGCATGGAGTAAACACATTTTGGGACCCCCTTTTTTTCTCTGCCCCTGTTTGATGGATCGCCCCAAAACTTTCAAGACAGCAGCTGAACCAACTGCAGTACAAGTTTTGAACATTTCGTGAAGATTTGTCCAGCACGCCAAAGTTACTTGGTCCTAACTATAACTACCTACTGGCAACAGCACACACAGCCTTAGTCATAGCCATAGTAGCCGCTAGTACTGAAGGGAACTACTTTCTACATGGATGTGCTGCTTAAGAAAGATCAGACTGTATCACTCACAGTGAAATGAGCCAATGGCTGAGGTGAGCGGACCCACTGCCCCGTGCATTATGCAGCAGTGGGTGGAAGAAACATGCAAGTAACATGGCAACAGTCCAATGCATGAGGAGGGCTGGTTGAAATTTCCAATAAGTATATTATACATATATTTTTAGTAATATCAAAATATCTTGGCTAATGCCAAATCTAAACAAATTATAAGGGAGGTCTCTGTGAGTAAAAGTGCAGTAAGTGCATGAAAGAAACAAGGTGGCACTTGGTGAAAAAAAGTAAACAAGCATTTGCAAAGTCAATAAGTCTAGCCTATGTAAGAGCTATTGGCTTTGCCAATGTGTTTTAGCCTGCACTTCACCAGCGTGGCTGCTGTTCAGCATGGCTAAAAGTTAGTGGCATAGAGTAGAGTGGCATGGAGTGTTGTAGAATGGCAAAGAGTGGAGTAGAGTGGAGTGGCAAAGAGTGGAGTAGAGTGGAGTGGCAGAGAGTGTTGTGTAGTGGAGTGGCATACTGTTGAGTCGCACAGATTGGCATACAATGGAGTGGCGCAGAGTGGACTGGTGTAGAGTGCATTGGCGTAGTGTGTTGCAGAGTAGAGTGGAGTAGAGTGCAGTGGCACTGAATTCAGCAGGGTACAATGCAGTGCCGTAGAATGCAGTGGCATAGTTTAGAGTGGTGCACTGTAGTATGGAGCAGCACAGAATGTAATGCAGTGGCAAGGATTGCAGTGGCTTAAAGTAGAGTGTGCGCAGAGTGGAATGGCATACAATTGAGTGATGCGGGGGCACTGGCGTGGCACAGATTGCAGAGTAGAGTGGAGTGGCATAGAGTGGTGCAGAGTAGAGTAGCATAGAGTGGTGTAAAGTATAGTGCCATAGAGTGCAGTGGCAGAGTGCAGTAGTGCAGAGTAGAGTAGCACCGGGTTCAATAGTGGAGAGTGCAGTGTTGCAGAGTAGAGTGCAGTGGCATGGAGTGCAGTTGTGTAGAGAGCACTGGCACAGAGTGCAGTGGTTAAAAGTAAGGTGGCGTAGAGTGCAGTGGTATAGAGCAGAGTGGTGCAGAGTGGAGCAGAATGGTGTAGCGTGCAGTGACGGAGAGTAGATTGTTTCAGAGTAGGGTGAAGTGGCATGGAGTGGTGCAGGGGACAGTGCAGTTGCATACAGTGGCAAAGTATAATGGTGTGAAGTGGTGTAGAGTGCAGTGGTGCAGAGAAAATTGGCATAGAGTGGATTGGTGCAGAGTGCGGGAGCATAGAGTTGAGTGTTACAGAGTAAAGTGCACTGGCAGAGTTTATTGGCATACAGTGCAGTGGCGCAGAGTGCACATTGGCGAACAGCAGAGTGGAGTTGTGCAGTGTAAGTTGGTGTGTCCTTCACTGGAGTGGTGTAGAGTGCAGTGGAGAAGAGCGCAATGATGTAGAGTGGTACAGAGTAGAGTGGAGGCGTTGTGTGAAGTGGTGTAGAGTGCAGTGGCGTGGAGTGGTGCAGAGGGCAGTGGCACTGAGTAGTGTAAAGTGGAGTGTTGCAAATTAGAGTGCAGTGGTGTGGAGTAGAGTGCAGTGGTGTGGAGTAGAGTGAAGTAGTGTAGAGTAGAATATTCATGGTGTGGTAGCACACTGCCATTAAAGACAATACACTTTCAATTGAAATGACCATTACATTTGTACTGGCATACAGTTTTACTAATAAAACTATACAGTGCACAGATGAAAATGTGTGAAAATTGCATCACCTAGTTTAATGATTTGTTTTGATCATATTAAAGAATGTTTTACAGCACTTCAGAATTAAAAAACATGTGAATCATTTGTGCATTCATAATTCTGATATATTCTGGAATACTTACACAGATCATTTAAATGCTGTTGTGTGCTACAAAAAAAATGTCCTAAACCCAGTATCCAGCAAGATTGTCACATAAATCTTCTCACTTCGAAGTCAGAGAAAGAAAAGTAAACAAGTGCCCTTGGAATATAGCGCCTGTCATTTGACCTCGGTCTTTGAATGCACAGCAAATGTGACAAGATAAGAACAAGATCTGAAGGCCTGTTAAAGAGAGTTCATGGAAGAATACAGAAAACAGGGTTTAGGCAACGGAAGGGATGAACTGAACCCGGAGAGCCTAAAAGCAAGCAATGGAAAGCCAGAACATTTGAGGTACAAACCACGAAGCCAATGGTAATCAACATGCGGAATGCATTCTTAGGTCAACTTTCTGAAAATCCCCAAGACACCATTAGCAAAAGAGGCAGCTTTGCTGTCTGGTAGGCTGACACCTAAAAAGGGACGAAAATTCTAATCCTTTAGATATCTGAAAATTAAATTGCTTTTGGTAGCAAAAGACAAGTTCCTAAGGCTGTGTGCAAAAAAATAGGGCACAAAGAAAAGAAACTGCTGTGTGATCATCTGATTACATCAAGAATAAACAGAGTTTGAAAATCTGCATGGCGCCAAAGCTGTGCGCATACAAGTAAATGAAGGTCGCTGTCTTTAGATTGAGAAATGACAAGAAGGGTCATGGCATTGATACTAAAAGATCGGCCACATGGCGTGGAAGAGGTAACATACCTGTAGCTGTCTTCAGATTATGAAGTTCTTAGGCGAAGGAAAAAGAACTAACTGACTAACTGAACGAGGAACCTCCTTTTGAAAAAGCGGTGCTCAGTGCAATGTGCCAGAGAGAGGGGAGCTAATCAGGGAAACAATTTTCGATTTGGGGTAAAGAAGGAGTCCAGCGAAAGGATTAAAAAAACAATAAGAGATAAATATTCGACATGGAAATAAAATATTCATAAGACACAAAAAATGAGGAATCTTTTACCGAAAAGAGGGGGGAAAAACTGTGTCATTCATAAAAATAGATTTTTTTTTGGTCATTTTATAGAAATACACGGTGCCAAAAACCTATCCGTCAAGGTTTAAACCCGCATTGGGAAGCCAATCGGTCTGGCCTCGGCAAAGTAGTGTGTTGGTTACTTTTTTATTACTTTTGATTGTAAGAACATACAAAATATAAAAAAGCATCCTGCTGCCTAATCGTAGCATCCTTATGCTCTAAATAATTATTTTTATTTAAAAATAAATGAACCCTTGCATTTTTTTTTATAAAACATTACTTATGCTTCTAAGCAAGCTGAGACTTGTGTAGAACCTTATTTTAGCCTTAATGCACACAACAGGAAAATATTTTTATTGTTGTTGCAAAGAAAAAAAATGACTATTGTCTTCCCATTACTGTAAGCTGAAGACATAGTTTAAAAACACAAGGATGACAAACATTTAAAAAAAGGATAAATAACAGGAAGAAACATCACGGACATAAGTAAAGTACGAGCCTATCAGCACTGGCACTGAAGTGTACTTCTTTTAGGATGGATGTGCGTATGTGATCAGGCAACATACAGTCACTCAAAGTGCAAGAAAGCAAAATTGCCCTATGCTGTGGTGGGTGGAAAAATGTGAATGGCAGCTGAGTAGTCGAAAGGATGAGACATCCAACCCAACGATCCTCTAGGTAGGTAGGTGTGTGTGTGTGTGTGTGTGTGTGTGTGTGTGTCTGTGTGTGTGTGTGTGTGTGTGTCTGTGTGTGTGTCTGTGTGTGTGTGTGTGTGTCTGTGTGTGTGTGTATATATACATACACATATACATTTGTTTCTTTGTCAGTAAAACGTTAAATGCTTTTATAAATGAATATATACATACTAGTATTTTTATAATTAAATTAGGATGGTAAGAATGGCAGAGTTGTTATTAGCCAAGTCATAAAAAGGTGGGGTTATTTCCATAGAGGAACCTTAAAGTAATAAGAGGAAGATAAAAAAGAAAAAATATGGCATACTAAAGGAAAAAAAAACACGGACAGCACAAAATCAAACGTGATAAGAAGAGATAAATTACCCAAGACGGAGAAAACACTTACATAAAAGAAAAAGACAAAAAAATACCAAGCAATGGCAAAGAAAATAAACTTAGGAACATTTTGAGTACTGATTAAAACATGTAAAACGTCTGCTGTAATGATAAGCATGACAAAAGCAAGTACCTCAGGTATACAATGCATCTGTGAGATAAAGAAATGAATATGGAATGACTGCATGCACTTTTGAGATGTGAAATAACCACAGGTTTTGAAAAGCAAGCCCTCCAAAGGAGGCAGAATGATACATCAAAAAGCCAACATGAATTGAGAGGAAGTACTTCTCTGGTAGGACCAAAGCCCACTCTAGGTATTTGTTACAGTATTGATAACAACAGGGCAAGCAGACTCCTTCTCTGTCCAGTCAGTCCTAAAAGTACCATCAGGGCATAGCCTGTTAGATCAAGGTCTGACAATTCAACAGCCACCACAGCTGAGACAGAATCAGCTGCACAAATAGACAATAAAAGGCCACAAACCACATTCAAAACCTTTACCTTACTACACGTGTATGAGTCAGTGGATCCTACCATCATGCTAGGCCCTGTGGCCAAGGTGAAATAATGATCTAGGTGTCACTAAGATAACCATGCTCATGAAGTAGAGAACACTTTGCTGCACTATGTAGGGCCAAAGGTATGAAGTCAACTTTCAGACTTACCAGGGTTGACCGCGAAACAGACTTTGTTGGTATTGTATAAACACTCACTGGATACTCCCAGTCATAACAAGATTTCCAGTAATTTAAATTTACAAATGCCAGGAAATGCTCTCCTAAGAGAATGGCTCATGTCCATGTAGAACATCAACATCTGGCCTCACCCTGCATTTTTGATAATTTACCGCTTGAGAGCAGAGTAAAAATCATATATGGATGTCATTTGCCTCATCTCCCCAGTTATGGCCCAAGCAGGCCAATCCTAATTTCAAAGGACATCATTTATACAGGTAGGACTCAAGAGCAGCAGAAATCCAGGCAACCAGTACAAACGAAAAGAAAAGCCATCAATTTGGGGCAGCAACAGTAAACCTTACCCTTGCAAGTTTCTGTGTCTTGAAGTACAGTACCTGAAGGAGTCAAACCCCTGCTCAAGAAACAAAAGTAGGCGAGGAATCACAATATGACCAATACAAACCAAAACATGCAGTAATTGTGAGGGACATCACCATTACATGAATTATATTCAACACAATATGCCACACCTGTGGCAAAAGAACGGTTTTGATTCAGTATCCTCCTAAAAGGCCATTCGATGTGCATCTAGCTGTTTAAGTCCCCACAGTGATGTAAGACAAGAAGATGATAGGACCAGAGGTGACATGCTCACATGAACTTAGGAAGATGTGTTACATCAGTGCCACCAACAACCATTTCAGCATCATAAGATATCTAGGTTTTGGGGTTATGTACCTCAGGTAATGCCATGCCATCAACATGGGCCTTGCAATGCAGCCACAGAAGGCTGAAACTTTAAAGCTGTAATGGACACAAAGGCATTGGTTAATGCCATGCAATGGGAGATGTATTAATCTTTACACTAAATACCACTATGATTTACAGCAAGGCTAAACTTGTACAGCTATGTGAGCACCACATCAATGCAGTTAAGAAAATCTTTCACAGTCATGGCCTCAAATACAAAAATCATTTGACTTTGTTGCCGGGGGAACGGATCTCCCCTTCCGGCACTTCTCCACTTCCAGGCGGCCATTTAAGGACGCGCCCCCGCGGGACGCGCTCATTGTTTGACTTTGTTGCCGGGGGAACGGATCTCCCCTTCCGGTACTTCTCCACTTCCAGACGGCCATTTAAGGACGCACCCCCCGCAGGACGCGTGTGGGCGCGCGCCCGGGCGAAGAAAGGGCCAAGACCGGGCCCGTCTTCGCCCGTCATCGCCCGTGTGAGGCCGGGCTGGGCCTAGTCTCTTTCCAGGAGACTCGACAATCAAGTAAGATCAGTACCTTACTATATATTGTGTCGCCACTTTTCAATATCAAACCATGGGGAAAAGGAAGGCTGTTGATCTGCCGGCATCCTTGAATGACACCAAAAAACAGAAAAAGCGTCCCAGGAAATCAGCCAACAAGGTCTCAGGATGTGGCCCCAAATCACTCGAGGAGATAGACCTGCTATTTGAGGAGGTGGAGGCTATTTTGAATAGCGAAATGGATATCAATGGAGCTCTGCCCTCCAAGAAGGCCCTGCCTCAACCCAAAAGCATCCAAGAGTTCTTTAACAAGAAGAAGAAGTCCCAAACCACTGACTCTATTATTCAGATCGAAGAAGTAGGGAACATGCCCAATACTAGTGTCACTAACTCCCCACTTAGTCAGGGGACATCTCCAGTAGAGGAAGTAGAAAGTATACCCCTTCCACTTAGCCCTGAGATAAGGCTGGTTCCCAATATACCATGCAGAAATAGATTTGGGCCTTTGGCTGAGGAGGGCGATTGGACTAGGGACCATGAAAACTCTAAGGCTGAGCTGGCTATTGAGGATGTTAACTCCCCGCCAATTCCCATCCCTACTATATTTTCTGAGCCACCCGCTACTGAGGTTAATCTGTCTTCTATCCTGCAAAGAATCGATGAAGTTAGGAACCTGGTACTGCAGCTAGCCAAATTTCTGCAGGGGAAAATGGTAAATCCATCGAGCTGTAAATGCCAAATGGTAGAGGTGGCTGGAAAAGGAGGAACTTTGGCGGTCGGACCTACTCCACCGACCCTAACTGCACATGGGGGACCAGCCATTCATTCTCAGAGCAATGGGATATACATAAGTGATACAGAGGCTATTCAAACTTCCCTTGTGAATAACTCCACCTACAAGCGCTCAGGTATTAATAACATCCCTGTGGACGGGGCCCCCATGGTGACTTGTGCCGATAATCTCTGCAGTCCCCTTGTTTCTCTGAGTAGCCAGACACCTGGGAGGTGTATTACTATTGCTAACACACTAGACAAGGGTGATTGTACCTCCCTCAATGTTAGTAGGCCGTTTGTACCTTCCCCCTACCTGTGACCCAGATCGCGCTACTACCTTATATAGAGTCTACAATGACCCAGCCATCTCAACTAAAAGTCTAGGTTCCAAGAGTAGGAACAATACCCTCTTCCTGATTAATGTCCCGAAATTGTTGTCAGGGTCCAAGAAGAATCATGATTCCCGGATCAACAAGGTTACCCATTGGTTACGCTTGAGACGGAACTGCCTTTCGGTCATACGCTCGGACATCGCTAAAGTCAAGAGATGGAGCCCTTTGGGGTCAAACTATGATGTAATTTCAATTGAGTTCCTTGACAAGAACTTGGTGGACCAACTCATTGCCTTTGATGAACGAACATTTCAGCACAGGGGGCAAAAAGGGGGAGGTATTTCTTTAGTGTCAGAACTAGACGATGCAAGTCTGGCCCCTGTGCATGGTCAGTTGGGTTACATCAATAGGAGGGATCCCCTGATACCAGCTGAATCTATGCAGTCCAAATCTGTATGACTATCCCCAAGACAGCCATCACTCCCTAGGGACGGACCAGAGGAACCACAAATGAATAGACCTGATGGACCCACCATGAACGAGTTGACACCAGAGGATGTTTGCCCTCAACTCCTTGGTATTGAGTCTGACAACACTGGCCTCTCAGTAATGACTTGGAACTTAGCCGGCCTCGCCAGAAAATTGGATGATATAGATTGGCTTACATACATAAAGACCCAAGATGTGTGTCTTTTCCAAGAAACTTGGGTCAAGGATAGAACAAATATAGACGGGTTTCTTTCGTTCAATCTCCCTGCCCAGCCTTCAGAAAAAGTGGCAGGTCGTGCAAAAGGGGGGCTTTTAATCCTTTTAAACACAAAATTGCAATGTGACTACAAGATCCTAAAATTTGATAGTGTTGATATGATGGGCTTGCAAATTTCCTTTAAACAGAGTTTTAATGTAATTCTTATCAATGTTTATGCGCGATCCGTTCCACGAGGATCGGAGTCTCAGACCCTAACCCTGCTCTTTGATTTTTTTAGATACTTTACAAACCAAATTTTATTTAATTGTGGCTGGGGATGTAAATTGCACCTTTGAACCTTCTGCGCTGCTTAGTGGCCTAACAGTGGAGGAGGATGAATTATGGGGGATCGCACAACTGGACAGCGATCCCCTGTGCCCACGTTCACGAGTGGCTGTTCAGTTGGCCTCCCTATGTCTAAAGTATGGCCTTAGGGCCTGCAACGGCCGCACACCCTCTGACATAAACCTCACACTCACATTCAAACGAGGCACAACTACAAGTGTGATTGATTATTTCCTAGTGGATGTGCGACTATGGCCCTTGTTGAGAGACATGAGGGTGGACTTGAGATGTGAGAGTGATCATTTCCCTCTGTTACTCTCCCTCTCGGGGAATGCATTTGGTAGAACCTTGAATACACAATCTACATTGGTTCCCCTTCCCATCTTAAAGAACTCATATACGAAGGTTGGGTGGCCAAATATGATGTCGAACCCCTATCTATTACGTGAGATTTACCAAACGTTTATAGATAAATTGGAAATCTTTGAGGATCTTGATTCTATGGATATCCCACTTCTCGGTATACATGAAACCATGACTATTAAATTGCAAAGTATTTTTTATAAAAAGGCTGGGGTGAGATCACAAGGTGGGGTACCATCGAACAATAGATGGTTCGACGAATCATGCTCCAGGGCAAAATCTGGGCTAAAAAAAGCTATTATAAATGGGCCCTTGAGGGTAATTCAACAAGCTAGACGTACCTACAAGGAGACCACCCTACGAGCAAAGAAATCTTGGGAAGACTCCATTTGGCAGGAGTTGTTGGATGCCTCGAAATCCAACAACAATTCATTGTTTTGGGAACTGTTGACTAAACGAGAGAGAGGGGGCAGACCCTGCCTAAGGAATCACATCCAACCCGAACGTTGGGTGGATCATTTCTCTTGCCTTTATGACAAAATCGATACTCCTGTGGCCTTTGACACACACTCCTTGTTAGTTTTGAACTCTGCCAATCCCCCCATAGACGGGAGCCTACATAATACCGAGGACCATATCAGTTTTTCCCTAAAAGAAACTGCTGATGCAATCTATTCCTTAAAACCTGGCAAAGCACCAGGACCAGATAAGATCCCAGGTGACCTCTTTAGATCAGAGCCAGCCATATGGACTTGGTACATTAACCTACTTTCAAATAAAATCACTGAAGGAGGACAGATTCCCACTTCATGGAAGGGTGCTGAAATTATTCCCATCTACAAAAAGGGCAACGTGAACCTTCCATCAAACTATAGACCGATTAGTCTCATAGATAATCTGCAAAAACATTTTGCTAAACAACTTCTAGGCAGATTATCGAGTTGGGTCTTGGAACATCAGATTCTCTCTCCCCTTCAGGCGGGGTTTCAACCTAGAATTAGTAAGGTGGATCAGGTTTTCAGGCTGGCCGTGCTATACTGGAAATATGTAGTTTTGTAAAAGCAACCCTTATATGTTGTCTTCGTTGACTTGCGATCTGCTTTTGATTTGGTCTCAAGAGAGAAGCTGTGGGAAGTGTTACATAGAATAAGGACCCCAGCTAGTATAATTAATTTATTGGAACGAATGCATGCAGATACATATGCGCAAGTGAGATGGGGCAATAAAGGCGAGTTGACTGATAAATTCCCCATAAATAGGGGCGTCCGCCAGGGATGTGTGTTAGCTCCGCTTCTGTTTTCTCTTTTTATCAATGATGTGGTACAGGTATTAATGGCATGTCAGAATGATGCTCCCTCCTTAGATGCCCAGAAAATCCCCATCCTCCTCTTTGCAGATGACTCGTTACTCATCTCAAAAACTCCCATGGGGTTACAAATCCTTGTTGATAGATTTAATCTATTTTGTCGGAACTACGGTCTGGAGTTGAGTCTTAAGAAAACGAAACTAATGGTATTTCACTTTGGGCCACAGAAGAAATGTACCATTAGTTTAGATGGCGATCTTCTGGATAAGGTTAGTTCTATCGATTTTCTGGGTGTGAGGTTCACAGATGCACTACATTGGGAAGAACAGGTTAGCAAAAGTGCTGGAGTCCTGCAACACAACGCAGCACCTATACTGCGCTTTTATAGGAGCACGACGACCAAAGCTGTATCTCCAGCAATTAAGATCTATGTGGCCAAGGCACAGGGAGCTGCTGTCTATGGCGCGGAGATATGGGGCTTTTCTAACAGCAATAGGATAACGACAGGTGAGAACAACTTTGCGAGGTCCTTATGTGCGTGCCCTTCCAGCACCCCATTGATCCCATTGTTTTTAGATCTGGGATTAAAGCGGATAGCTGACTTAATTATCTTAAGACCTTTGTTATATTGGCTAAGGCTATGGATCGTTTCTGAATTGGTTGTATACAAGAATTCACTTCTAGAACTTCTAAAATGCCCAAATTCCACCTCTATTCCATGGGTTAAGCATGTATCTAGCTGGCTCCGTACCTTGGGCTTAGAAGACTTCTGGGAGAATCCACACAAACTCGAGAAATCCCATGTAAAAGTCTTGAAGTGTGCCTATTGGTCCTATGTACAATACAATTACATTAGTTGTAAATCACATGGCCGCTTAACCAATCTCTTCATTGACTTTAAATAGTATCCACATTTTGAGCCATATTTAGATATAATACCTGATTTACTAGGCAAAGGATTATATGCTAGATTTCGTTTTGGAACATTGCCATTGATGACCCTGACAAGCAGATGGGGACCAAATGCCACATCTGATATTTGCCCAGTGTGTAGTAGCACCCCAGAAACAGTCGAACACTATGTTTTTTTGGCCTGCATATTCGCACCCCAGGTCTAAATGGATCCGCAAAATCTATTGGGAAATGAAGATAAGGAAACAAGTCTTAGCCCTCAGGATCCTAAAAAGCCACTGCTTTAATGTTTCAATTTTCGCTGTTAGCAAATTTTTAGTGGCAGCATGGCGCATACGCAACTTTTATCTAAAAAATGATTTTTAATGGGTTTTACAGATTGGGTGATTGGAATATTATTATAGTTAGACATTGGTTTTAGGATACTACATTATTTATTTATGATGATGATTTTTATTGTTGTATTGCTTTGATGGTCTATTGATCGAATAAAGCTTGTGTTGATGATGATGACAAAAATCATTCAACTGAAGACACATTCTATGGCAGAACTGATGAGATACAAAAAAGTAAAATATCTCCAAAGTGTCAATACTTTGAACACCGTGGAAAAGGAAGCACAAGTCGTGGTACAGTACTTGAAGTTTACTGGAAGATGGTAGAAAGTCTAAATATATGATCGCTCCACGCATGGCTGACACCATTCTTCCATGTTGCGATCTTAATGTGGGTGTGTTGCCTTTATACTACACAAAAAAGTAGAAGCAGGGTAGAAAACACTGGAACAATTAGACAATAGAAAGGTTAACTAAGCTAACACTATGGGTATCACCGACTGGCCTCACAACCAAACCCAAAAATCCTAAAAAAAAATGGTGTTGACACGAGCATGCCCAAGAAGGTCACTTAGGGTGAATGACATCTCAAAGATAAACAACATGGTGGTATAGCTAAATTAAGAAACTTTTTTTTCAGAGCTAGATCACATAGCTGGCTACAATTAACTAGACCTAAAGCCAGCTTCACTAAGAATGACATTTACAACTAGGATCGAACTTTGCTGATACGATTGTTAAAAAATAGACAGGTCATCATTCTTCAAAACAATTTGTGAAGCATTAGGTGCTCTCGATGTTGTACCGTATACGAGATGACACGGCGGTATATTATACCTACATTCACAATGAGCAACAACAAATGACAGCAGCACTAAAGTGTTTACGGGACGCTGGTCTTGCTCCTAACAAAAGTTAATGCCAATTACACATGAAGAGACTAGAATTCTACAGCTAAGCATTCCCACCTGAGGGACTATCACCGAATCAACACAAAATATAATTCACAATGAACCAGCCCCAAGACAGTCACAGAACTGAAAGGCATCTAAGGGATGCTGTACTACTGTCGTAGAATTATTTTGCAACCATAATACAACTCAAGTGAAATAAGTGGGCTGATGAGCATCGGAGAACATTTGGCACAGTGCACAGAAGATACCACAGTGGCCTCGTTTATACCACACAAAACAAAAGAACTACTTATGAAAGCAAGAACTGCACAACTAGGACCCATCCTCCACACAAACAGCAGAAACGGGGGAAACCATTACAACTGCACATACAAGCAAAGCACTACCACAGGTGGAACAAAATGGCTACAGCCATAACGAGAAACACTTGCAACAGTTCGGACATGGATATTTCAAACTCTACCCCAATGGCCAAACAAAAACTAAGACCACAACCCACTTCTTTTCATTTTCAAAGCAAAAATATCAACACCAGCAGCTTGAATAAAGGATGCTTCAAGGACAGAATCATGCTTACCAGGTACTATACAAACTGGAAGAAACAAGCCCTGTAAGTTTTCTATCAAGGTATCCAAAACCATCAAATTCTCTAGAAAAGGATGATGTGAGTTTCCAACTGACTCAACCCGAGGAATGGCCCCTCCCCCTTCAATGGCCTTTTTGGTAGAAAGGAACAACGTGTGCAGACATTTTATGTGTTATTCCACCGTACCTCCTTGCATACGCAACTTATATTGCAATTTAAAATGACTGGCAGCAACGTGCCAATAACTGTACTCCTTGGTGTTTTTGATCAGGCTGCCCCTTCTTGGTGGCAGCCCAGCAGATAACATCTCCAGAGGGACACCTTAAACCCCTTTGTTTCTCGCTTCTCAAGGACCAAATCAAACCGCAATCATACAGTCTCAAATAGCAATCTTACAGCACTTTACTATAGGGTTCAGGTCGAACTGCCCTGGAACAACAGGCAGAAAAATTAATAAATAGGTACAACGGCCATATTCTTTCCACTCCATTTTCCGAGCACACTGGGATTGGTTATTTGTATCGAATTATTTCAATATTCAAAGGCTCAGAAACCTGGGTTTTCAATGCCTGGCTGTGTAAGGGAGGAGGGGTTATTGGGCCGGGTTCTTATGCGGCCTAAGACAGCGTTTAGATTCTGGAACGTACTAATGAATTTGACTTGGAAAGGTCCTCAAGGCTTTTAAAGTAGAGAGATTAAAAAGGCGGCCATCCACCAGACGTTCCCGCCCCATGTGCTGCAGATCACGGAGTGAAGATGGAGACCCCTAAGGCCCGGTCTGTGCCAGGTTTTCAAAAAAAGCAACACAGGGGCGCTTGTTGTTTCCTAAGGAATATGCAAATATAATTATGTGGAAGGCTGCAGACTCCAATGTCACAGGGTACTTCGAAGGGATGTTCAGGAGCAGATGGTGAACTCTGCACTACATGGGACTATATTAACATAATATCCAGCTGTCACCATGCTGCATAGTGAAGCCCACTCAAGGACGTTCAGTGAAAGAGGTCCACAGTCGTTTGGCACCATTTCTGTTACTGTGACTGGAGAGTGAGGTAACACGTGGAGAAAGTGTGCGGGGGCAAGCAAGCAACATCCTGGGTAAGTAGTACACTACCAGAAAGTAAATGGTGTTATAAATGACAGAGGCATAAAACAGATAACTATTCAAATGGAAGGGAAATAGAAGGTGCTGATGGGAAAAGAGGAAGGGCAAGTCTTGTCGTCTTATATCTTATGAGTGAGGATCACATAGTGGGTCTTCAATACTACTACATCTTCTCTTATGCCTCCCACTGCTGAGTGATGCGTGCTGGTCTCATTTCCCATCTTACCCGCATGGCCGGTATGTGAAGACGATGTAGCTGTCCTCATCAGTGCGCTCCAGGAAGGTGGTGCATGTGTGCTTCTCCCAGTGTCGCATGGCCTGTCTGAATATCGCCCGCTGGCTGCCTAGAAAGATTGAACATAGAGTTACCCCGCCGTTAGGCCAGCCAATCACATAGCACTATGTCCTGCTCTCACTGCCAGGGAGAGGTCAGATCTGGAGGATGGCTGGTCGAAAAGTTTGATTTTTTTTGTTTTCAATTTGACAGAGAATTGAATAGAACAAAAAAAAAAAAACTCAAGCATAAAGTATAAAGCACAATGTTTATAACTATTTATCTAAAAGCCTAGAGCCTCCGATTGTTTGCATGCATCTCACCCTCTTGAGACTGGAGGCACCTGGGTGGAGCACCAGGGTACTACGATTATGGCACTGCAGTTTATGGCACTGAAGGATACATTCTATGTGTATTACTTTAAGAGCAACAAGACACCTCACAGAATCTACAGTGCTGTCTAGGGGGGTAACGCCTGCATGCAGGGATATCAGAGGAGATCCTGCACTTCTCCACTTCCATATGTTGGCTACATCTTGTCACCATCGGTGATGGCTCCCATTTTGACTCTTTTGGCCACGTTAGTAAAATTGTCCCTTCAATTTATCTTCAGTGCCTTTGGACCTGACCTGGACACATCTCCAAATGATTGTGTCGCAGACAGATAACAGGTGGGCCGGTTCTATTTATTGGCATTGGTTTCAGATGTTATAGCAGCCCTATTCACATCTGATGCAGAACTTTCCTCGCTAGTTGCATGCCTTCAATCGTCATCTGCTCTACACCAAAGTCACCCATCACCTACAAATCACCTATTTCCCCACCAAGCCCTATGGAAAACATCTGTCATTGACATCTTACCCAATCAAGTGCCACCCACCCCCAAAGACACAATTTTCCACTTACCGCTGAAGTTCCCACTGATTACATAAGGGACGACTCCATCAGGCCAGACTCGCTCTTGGCGGGATGTAGCTGCTCGACGGATTCGTTGCCGACTCCTGCCTAGTTTTGTTCGTCGGTTCTTCCGCCTCCCTCCCCTTGGGCTGGTGCTGTTAGATCCAATGTCTGGGGAAGACAGAAAGTAAAAAAGTGAGGAACTAGTGCAACACTTCAGCTGGGGAGTGGTATAAAAGAAGGAATATATGGGGCCTTATCACTTGATGTGATTAACGACAGAGCAGAGTGGTATATAGTAAAATTTACTAAGTTAACACACCATGATTCCAAGGGTCAGGAGATGAAGGAAATCAACATCACAGATGCTTCTCGTAACTGTGAGGTACCCAGTCCTCAGAGGCATCCCTGAGCCCGATTGCAGTAGCACTGAACAACTTGCTGAAGGTGACAAGTGCATCAAACACTCTTTTTATCAACATGTTTATCCGATTTACATTTAACAGTGCACACAATATTATTAGTCATAAAAGCGCGGAGATAAAGTGTACTGATGAGAAAAAAAGCACATTTCAGGGTAGATTGTTTTTGTGGCGTATGGTGGCCATTTTGATTTTGCAAACAAGAGGGGGTATACAGTTCTGTTGTGGTGTTTGTTCCATTTCCTTCACACAAGTGTATTTGCCTGATTTGCTTTCCTGTTGGACTGTATACTCCCTGTGCCAGACCTTGTCGTGACTGGCACCAGCACAGTATTACCTCGAACCTAGGGCATCCTACCTTGGCAATGAGATAAACAGCCACCGGTAAAGAGCGTCGTCCAGTAGCAACTTCAATGACTGGGCTTGTTAGGCCTGGCTTGCACCAACACACAAACCCCTGGGTTCATCCCTTCGCTAATGGGTGGACTTCATGTAGTACTTCTTTAGGAGGCTGAACAGTGGCCCCAGAGGGGTTGGTCTACTAGTGCTCCCAGGTAGACTCGAAATAGCACTACCTTAGTGGCTAAACACGGTCACTAATGGGTCAGTCCTCTGTCATTCCGCTATATCGCACTCCCTGGTGGTGTACCAGAGCCTCTAATAGATATTTTACACCACTGAATGTTCTCCATATTCTGTCGTGAGCACAAGTGATGCACACGAACACCATGTTTTGCATGTGATATCATCCTTCCTGAATTTGGTAACTACCTGCGTGAAGCATCGATTCTAAAACCCTCCGCTCTAATGCGCTTTTATGTATAGTGATATTAGACGCACAGTGCTTTCACTATGTTGTCTCAAACACCTCACCCAACAGGTACTATAAAGTCAAACTACAAACAACACCCTTTCAAACATGCACTCCAAATGATGTCCAGGGACCAGATACAATCGGAGTGCTTCAGCGCAGCAGCAGGGGTATGAAATACTCTAAATAATGCAACTGGACCAACCAGAAAGTGCTTTAGAGCTGGAAAGGGATATAATAGGTTCTAGATCAGTGTTTCCCAAATGAGTGGGTCACGAGCTGATTTTTGGTGGGTTGCAAAAGTTCAAGCAATAAAAAAGATGTCTTTAAATTATGTATGTATCTTGTCAAATTTGCTGCTCTTCAAAGACAGTGGTCAAACGTCAATCTATGTCTTCTGACAAATTGCTGTGTTTTGTTTTTTTAACATGGGAAATGGTGTTTACAAACTCTTCAAACTGCACTCATAGAAAGAAAGTTAAGTGAATTATGTGACTATCTTGCTTGGGAACAGGTGTTTGAAATAAAAACTGTAGGAGGTAATTTTTGTAACACACAAGAAAATGTAAATATCTGCAAATGAACTGTACAAATTCAGCTGTCAGGAAAGGAAAAATGAAGCCCATTGTGTTTTTTTGCTAATTCTGAAGTGTGGTGGAAGCAAAGATTTTAATAGGATCAAAAGAAATCAAGACACTTTACTCAGTGGCAGCCAAATAATAAATATGCACTGAAACACAATTTCCACACACTATCATTTGTGTCAAATATAGTTTTATCAATACAACGGTATGTCTATTCAAATTTAGTGGCCATTTCATACAACACTTTAGTTACATTAAAAAACTTGCCTGCCTCATGTCTATTAACTGTGAAATATAAATGGTACACTGTTCCAAAAAATAATGAAAAGATGCAGGGTCAGAATGAGTCAGTGATATCAGGAGAGCCCTCAAACACCCAAAAGGATGCCAAGCTTCATCACTGGGCAGTCTCCTCGTCAGACCGGTGCTGCAATGTCTGGCGGGCCACCCCTTATTATAGGGAAGGTACAGTACCGAAGGTTGTATGCCAAAGTTAAATTGGGTCTGAAACGAATAATGACTATTGAAAAAACTGCATATAGGAGAGACTGAAAGAATTAAAATTAGCTCTGAGCCTTAAACATCACTTTAATGAGTATGGGAAAGGTCCAGGCCAAGATGTTTTTTAAAACAAAGGGAGTGAATACGGGGATAATGTCCCACTACACTCAACACGGAGGAAAAAGGTAGTGTACCTAATCCTAGAGTAATATGGTCAACATGTTTCGCGTTAGGCTCAGAGCTAATCTTAATTCTTTCAGTCTCTCCTATATACAGTTTTTTCAATAGTCAGTATTTGTTTCAGACCCAATTTAACTTGGGCATACAACCTTCGGTACTGTTCCATCCCTATAATAAGGGGTGGCCCACCAGACATTGCAGCACCGGTCTGACGAGGAGACTGCCCAGTGATGAAGCTTGGCATCCTTTTGGGTGTTTGTTGGCTCTCCTGATATCACTGACTCATTCTGACCCTGCATCTTTTCATTATTTTTTGGAACAGTGTACCATTTCTATTTCACAGTGAGCCTTGGGAGACTGTACACTGGCCCATCATCCTCCCAGTCCTTATCTTTTTTGGATCATGTCTATTAACGCCAGAACTTTGTGAAAGCTTATTGTTCTAAAAAGTGGATTGTAGTTCTAAAACGTTTGGGAACCACTACTCTATATAAATAACATTATCATAGGTGCCCTACCAGCAAATATTTCCTTTGTACTTCACTCAGTACATAGGCAGTGACTATTAGAACTTCACACGGGATGCAGATATATCGGAGGGCCAGATGTCAGACAGTAGAGTAATTCCACAAGAGCAAAGACCTATATAGGTCCAACATGAAATGCATCTGTAAAACTGTTTCTTCCTAAGGCCTAAGTGAGAAACACATGGACGTGGGCTTGGGGAAAAAGTAAGGGAAGTGGCTGAGGTTTCCTGTGTCTGACTAACATTATAGAGAAAACTTCTGAAATGCATCAGTCTTCAGAGAGGTTCAATTAGTGGTGAATCTGTTGCACAGGAAAGAAGACATATTGTCTATGTTTCTGGGAAAGCCAGAATAAGGTGGTAAAAAGATCAAGGTCTGCACTTTGACTATAAACAAGTACAAGCATTGGCAAAGCCAATAGTTCTCATTTCTATAACGAGAGTGTTGAGCTGTCAGCTTCCACAATGTTTGTCTGTAAGGTATGGTTTAAAAAAGTACTAGAAAGTAAAAAAAAAAAAAAGTCCTGAAGGTAAAACAAGCACATATCTTATGGTATCTCAACAACTCAAAACTAAACATTGAATTCGAAACTTTCCATTTTTATAAATCACATTTTTATAAATGGCATGGTATATTTTCCAAATACTTTTCACTGGGGAAACTGAACAGAATTTAAAAAGACTATGTTAGAAAGTAAAGGGATACGCTTGCCAGGACCTACTTTACTTCCGACTGGATTCAGCCCTCTTGTAGGAGGAGGACTACTACAGGAGGACCACTGGATTTTGTTCTCCTGTAGTAGCCCAGGGAAGAGATTTATGGGACCCGGGACAAGCGTAATGTGAAGTACACCTTCTAACTGATATGAAAGCTAACTGAGTGCAGCAGATGGCCTTTCCCAAGCGCTATAAAAGCCTTTGTTTGTCAAAGCTTGTGCTTTCATGGAATATACAAAATATGTGAGATAAAACAAAAACAGAGCTTAACAGATCAGTACATTAACAGAAATACAATGGAGTATTAGTTTTCAAACGTAATTCAAATCCAAACTGATTGAGAGGCAAGCATTATCAGTGGCAGGTCCATAAACAGACAATTAGGTAAGCGGGACTGCCGCAGTAGTAGGGTTTGCTCTTGCTGTACTTCTATGGAGAAACTGGGGGAGGGGGGAAATCGCACCAGTGGTGGTTGAGGGGCAGCACACAAGGGAGAGAACCAGACAACACGTGCAACCTCTAAGAGTGCAAAATGAAAAAGAGAAAAATAGTTCACTAAAGGTGAGGAGTCGAAGGATACAAGCCAGCCAATCAAAGGGATCATAGGAGGCTATGTTCCAGAGGAGGGACGAGCACAATGAGAGGAAAGCAATCCATCAAATATGAAGCAAGCAAATGAGAGGGGCAATAAAGCCAAGCAATACTAAGGAATGGGTGGACTGTAAGGCCACTGTAAGTTCACAGCAGGTGCTTCATAACCAGACAGCCTGCAGTGTCTGGTAAACCTGACCTTAAAAGGCAGGGAATAAAGGTAGTGCAGATTCGAGAGTTTCCTGCGAGGATCTAGGTTGCAATGTCCCCTAGTCTGGACGGAATGACAGCAGGACAAACTAGCCTTGAACCCCGCACTACCTTATAAGACACTGAGGCTGCAACACACTGCATCCAAAAGGTTAATATGGAGATCGTGCATGTGTTTGTGCCGATTATGTTTGCATTACTGCTGCTTGTGCTACACACGTTTCGTGTATAAAAGAACATTTGCGTAATTGCTAGCTGTCTCCTTTCTTCTCAGTGAGCCAGGCATACTTGCACTGGTGCATCTGTGCTTTTCTCATTCTGTAAACGTGAGGGAATCTCACACCACTGCTGCCTTACGTGCAGCCAATCAACGTGTCAGGACAGATTGTGCTGTAGAAGCCAGCCCTGCTAATACTGTGTTTGAGGAAGTCTGCGCTCCTGCAGCCCAGACTGACTAGTGGGTAGGAGCAGTGCACGGCTTCCTCTCGTGCTGGATCCGCACTGAAGGGATGTTTTGCTGCTGTTGCTTCTGTTCTACCCATTTTGTATACTAGGGGAGCTTGCACTCCTGCTGCCCCTGCTTTCCTGTTCTGGTTGCTCTACTCATGAGGCATGAATTCCGAGCTCCAGCGGCCCCTCGCCGCAAGTACTCTGGCCTTAGAGCTCCTGGCTGGGCCGAGGTTGGGGGTTCCATGTACTTTTATTGTCGGGGGGAGGGGCACAAGTTTCATTACGCCACTGCCCGAGCCTTTGGCTAGTTTCAGTCACTGACGTAGACAGTTTCAGGTGTTGGCAAGTTACAACGGTGCGGTCTCATGTACAGAACCTAAAGTTCAGATTTTCCAGGAATCGGTTTAGTGTGTGCCCCGTGGAAGGTGACGGGTCATCGAACGAGGTTTGCTCCTTCTGACAAATGTGTTTTCGCTCCAGTAGCCCTCGAGTTCGCAAATATTGTGTCTGGGTTCCAGCCAGAGTACACAAACCCCCTCCAACACCCTGCAGGTCCAGTCTTAGCTCAGACAGGCTAACTGTCAAATATAGAACTGGGAGGCTTCCTGACAGGCTAGTGCCTGTTAAAAGTTCCCGGGGCTTGGGAAGTTTATTAGATGTTTGGCGTCAGACATGTCATGGATCCTAGGCCGATGACAGCATCAGTGCCTGAGCATTTTCAGGCAAGAATACGAAGAACAACTCAATTTAAATTGCTTTAATACTCCAGCCAACAATTACATTGAGAAGCGGCCAGGCCATTCAAAGGACGGCTGTGTAAGAGTCTCAGTGTGTAACAGTAAGTAGCCTTGCATGCTCCATCTGTTTCATTGGAGCAGAACACTGTGGAATGGGTGTCGTGTTCTAGGGGGGTGGGGGACACTGCTTCATATAACTTACATCATAAGTCAGCACTGGGCGACTTTGTGACAGAGGGGGCTGCATTACCACACAGGGAGCCTGCGGTTTTTTTTGTCTTCTATAGTTCATCATACCGTGAAGAAATTGGATTTGCAGGGTAAGGAGGGGTAGTTAATCAAACACAGCTCTGGTCTTTTTTTTATACTGGGGAAGCTGAATAATCTACTGTAGACCATAGCACACCTCGGCGGGGTCCGTATGACTGTGGACTGACTAGTATGGAGTGGGTAGAGATGACAGACCGAGGGTGCGAAGGGGTAATTGAAGATTTGTAAGGAAATTGAGGTAGATGGACACACAGTCATTTGGCCTACTTTCCTGGTCGTTCCGTTGGGCTCAAGTCCTCTCTCTAGGAGTATACTCTTCTGGTGTTGGAAGTGGGTCGTGGATGTTAGAGGTTAAAGCAGGTAAGGACTGTGACCAGAGCACTGTGCCGTATATATGCAAGAAGGCTGGGAGCCAAGCAAACGGCAGAAACCATCACAAGAAGGGAAATGTTCCCGTCATTCTTCGGGACTACAGAAATACAGATGTCTGCATCAACTTTTCAAACTCACCATCAATTACATGCGCAAGCATCTATTTTTAGTATCGCCGAAGAAAGGTTCTCATTTAAAAAATACCTCAAAAGCCTGACTCCTAAACCTTGGAATTATGAAGTTCATAACAGATTGTCGCGTCTATATCCTGCATCGACAGCTCTGAAAGTCTTTTTCTGCGAGGCTTACGTTTGGCTTTGTGTCTCAAACGTGTCCGACTTTTGAGGCCTTCATTGAAAGCCGTTACGTTAGCAACACCAGGCGAAAAATGCCAGTAAACTCCGCCCCCACCCCCGACTAAACAAAACGCTATCCAATTTGAGTTTGTTTGCAGTGGGTCTGGTGGAATGTAGCTGTGTAGTTTTTGTGTGGGAAGCCTTTGAAAATTGTACCAGTTGCTAGGCAGCAACAGACTGCATTTTAGAATCTAGTGCAGTGAATGGCAGGGAACTGCCAGAAATCAATCCCGACGAGGGATCCATCACTTGACCCCAAATCCATCACAATGGGGGCGTTCTCGGCGTCTCGGCCCTGCCGCCCTCATATTCCTCACCCCAAACTACACTAAATGTTCTCCTAGCCAATAACAGGGGTACTCAGAGGAAAGAGAAGGGCAGTACCACGAAGGAGCTCACGAGAAAACTCCCGAGAAACCAAACTAAAGTCAATAAAAGAGCTAACATTTCCTAACGGTAACAGGAAAAAAAAAAAAAACACCCTCTGAAAGAAAGAAAAAAAAAACCCCACAAATTACGTTTCCTCGGATTGATTAAGCAAACCAAACCCCATTTTTTTTTTTGGGGGGGGGGGGGGGGGTAGGGTGTTCATTTGGACGGGCTTTCATTTTTAAAATTTTCCTATGAGAGTGTCACAGAACCTTCAATTCGTTAAGCAGCCTGTGCACGTGTTACATTGACAGGTCCCGGATTCATACAATCACTGCTCGAACACCTGGTTTGTAGGGATTACATTTACTAGTCGTTCTAAGTTTATCAAAACCTCTGTACATACTAGGTGCGATAATGCCTCCCGTCCATAAACACATTTTAGCCGATCCAACCTGCCTCAATTTACTGAAGGGGGCGGGGGGTTGATCGGTAATAGTGAGACACGCTGATCTTGATTATACCCAATTTTGAGCTTGAGAGAGCGTAGCAAATATAATCTATATTAACATGAAATGTTTATGAATCAGAGTGTGATGATGCCGCATAGAAACTATAATAATAGTAATTTGCTTAGACATACGCTTGAATAGTGACCAGCATGAGTGGCCACCAATGTATACATAGACTAATAATAATTACCAAAGTGTTATATTATGTTTAAATAAGTTTATACTAATATTTGCATTATTAAATCTGTACTGAAACCTCATAGGCCTTAAGTTAGCATGAGCCGAAGCTTAGCTGCCCTGGCTCTCATATTAAATGCAGATGCCGCATAGAAACTATAATAATAGTAATTTGCTTAGACATACGCTTGGATAGTGACCAGCATGAGTGGCCACCAATGTATACATAGACTAATAATAATTACCAAAGTGTTATATTATGTTTAAATAAGTTTATACTAATATTTGCATTATTAAATCTGTACTGAAAACCTCATAGGCCTTAAGTTAGCATGAGCCGAAGCTTAGCTGCCCTGGCTCTCATATTAAATGCAGTTTTCTATTTTTCAAGATCCGTTCTCACCATCTCCCCTCATCCACAGACTAAATGTTAAAAGTGAAATGAAACAATGTAGATTAATGTAATGTACTAGGTCATTCAAACCGGTGAAGACAATGGAACTGCTGACCAAAAGATGTGCAAGGAATTACAGAAGGATGAAATCACACAGGACGGACCACCTCTGAAGACGTCAATTACAAAGACCAATCAAAAACTTGTAAAATAATATGGGGTGAAGAGTTAGATTACCTAATGTACTTTATGATAGGTTAAAGATAGTGGGGTATAGCAAATGTTCAATAGAATTTTGGGGGAATGTACAACAAAAAAGGGATAAAAACCCATGGTCACGGGAAGTCATAGAGAATTAGGTAGGGAATGCTATTGATTTTATCCAGAAACTCTGTCACTCTGTTTGGTGACTTGGTGGGTTACTTAAAACCATCCTCGCCCTTAGATTGCTCATTCTACACTTTACCTCCTTATGAGGAAAGTGCCTTTTTGCCCTGAGCCGAATTCTGACTGATGGTGATTTGACTGATGTCCTGAAGACGAAGACTGAACCTATGCACTGACCTAATCCTTGGAGGGTAATTATGACAATACAATTGTAATTTGTCTGTTTGCTTTTCCTTTCTAGGTACCAACTGCTTGCTTTTGACAGAGACCTTAGCTATATGTTTTCCAAATTGGTGTTCTAAATTGTTTTGCATGAAGCCCAACATGCGAATGCTAATCAGTGGTTAGGACAAGGGTTCATCAAACTGACGCAAATAGACAAACAACCGAGATTATGTTTTGTTGAACTGACGCGTTATTGACAGTCTGCTAAATTGATCTATGTTCACGCCGTGTTATGTTCTGATGTTTGTGATTCTCGCTTTAATGAAAGCTTACCAAAGTTGCCATATCGTGACTATGCTATTATGTTTCTTGGTGTTGAGATTAACGCATTTGCTATTAGATTGTAATTAATAGGGAATAAAACTCATAAAATTCTACTAAACAAGGTGTGGTTATTCATGGCTGAAAGGTCATGGTAGCGTCTTTGAACTGATTAATGACTTTGACTAAAGTGAAATGCATTGTCGTGATAAATATTGTTGCCATTATTGATGTATTGATTGATATATTGATTAGCTATCTCGTCCTAAGGTGTCTCTCAACTGGGTCAAAAGATTCATTGGCCTAAAACGAGTCCTGATGTGTAATAAAATATCATAAAGGGACGCGTTATCAAGCTAAACAAGGAGTACTTGCTTTATATCGCACCGATAAACTTTGAACGATCTTATGGCAGCTTAAATTATAAATATAACATCCTACTTCGGGGCACTTATTACGTAGGCCTTAATGACGAACCTAATAGGCATTCCTTGTGTTTTCAATTTAACTTTTCTTTCATTACATTTTATACCTTGCGCTCCTTGTTAAGAGATTTAAAGCAAATGATCACAATGTAAAGTAAAAAATAAATTAAAAAAAAGACGCAAGCATTGCTTCCGCTCTCAGAATGGTGACATGTGTACGAGTGCTCAGAGAAAGGAGCAGGAGGTAGGAACAGGCCGAGACTTCGCGGGTAAGGACAGGAAACTCGTCATCACTGCTGTAAAAGCCCTGCAGCTTATGCCACATCCCCAAGAATGTAGGCCACATACTACCTTAATATGGCCCACCTACTCCATCAGCCTGATTTATATAACACTCTATATGCTTAGACCTAAAATACCGACAAATAAAACATACACAGTCGCATTAAAGACAGATTTCAAGTGCTTTCCTGAATGCCTTGCTGGTCCATAACACTCACATGATCTGGTAGTATGTTTCAGAGAATTCGGACATTGCCTGGCAAGTTACTTCTTGATTTATTTCATCGGGTGAAACAGCGTACAAAACCACCACACAATTTTAAGGGGTAAAAGGCCACTTTAATAGCACAGGTCTGGTATAGAAAAAACATTAACCTTGGCATTAAGCCTTACAAAACTATAATTTCTCACTAACACATATATCTTCCTAGACCCCGCCCCCACCCTCTAAAACTTACCCCTCAACAATACCCCTTTCCCATCCCCACCTTGACCCGACCAATCCATTACCCATCTGTCCTGCTGTAAACCTTCTGTAGTTACCCTTGTCTTTCCACCCTTGTGTTCCTAGTGAAAACTCCCTGCCCTCTCATCTTTTTGCATCCATCCCCTTCCCCCCAAAAGCCTTTCCGGGAAGAAAACCCGCCTAACCAGACCTGCCTGCCAGCGGCGTGTAACGAGACAAACCTCAAAGACACAAACTTAACCCTAAACAAAAGACCTTACCCATTAAAGTAGATTAAAAATCCATGTACTACCAAAGGAAGGACTATAATTGCCAAAATTCTGAGAGGGCGTGTGGGCCCAAATTAGCGATCCACCTACTGGGTGTGACAAACGGCCAAAGAGGCCGCCCACACCCTGCCCCTCGTAAATATACCCACCCCCTAACACCCGCCCTATCCGGTAAATGAACCAATCACCAACCTCCCCACGGTGGATTCTCCCACCGATGCCCGATAAGCCCGTGGGGAGACCGGGCAAGCCCTTGCTCCCCCCAAACCCCCATCAGGCGAAATGACATAGAAAAACACCACCCAATTTTAACGGGTAAAAGGCCACTTTAATACCACAGGTCTGGTATAGAAAAAACATTAACCTTGGCATTAAGCCTTACAAAACTATAATTCCTCATTAATATATATATCTTCCTAGACCCGCCCACTAAAACTTACCCCTGAACAATACCCCTTTCCCATCCCCACATTGACCCGACCAAGCCATTACCCATCTGTCCTGCTGTCCACCTTCTGCAGTTACCCTTGCCTTTCCTCCCTTGTGTTCCTTGTGAAAACTCCCTGCCCTCTCATCTTTTTGTATCCATCCCCTTCCCCACCAAAGCCTTTCTGTGAAAAAACCCTGCCACACAGGAAAACCCGCCAGGCATTTTCCTGCCCCACCTGAAAACAATTCTGTAGCCTCTAGCGATCCCATAATTTTTCACCCAACAGGTCCGAAATCTCAGTCTGAAGATCCAATAAATAATATTCATTCCCCAAAAAGGACGAATGCACCCATCCTGCCTAAACAACTCAGGATCCGTAAAAACAGTCTCCTCGTGCAACAAAACTAAAAAACCCTGTGAATGACAAAAACTCCTCATCTCTCTATTCACCTTTTCACGCTGTTTCTCAATACCCTTAAATGAATTTGCACCTCTCCAACACGCCTTCATACCAAACTGGTCCAAACAATGTGCGTCCCTGCCCATTTCTGCTTTATCCTCACCAAACCCATTTTCATACTTTTCAAAAGACCAATAACTGATAGAGCGACCAAATCATTCTCACTAAAATGAATTACTAGTAAATCAGGACAAACACCTTGCTCTAGTCTTTCTGAAAGAGCATACAACAATTCCCCCCACCTCATGCCACTTTTCCCTACCCAACTAATATTAATCCTGGCCCCATCCAACCCCAATTGCCACCCAAAATGTCATGAAGAAGCCTGCATCTCGGCCCAACGCACAAATGAATGCCCCACTATCCAAGCTGCACAAGCTCTGTCGGGGCCCGCCACACAACCTAAAAGAAACGTAGGGAAGAAAAGGGGGAATGGTATGGGAAGCAGAAAAAACAAAAAGAATTAACAACAACATCCAGTAATCAAAGAAACAAGTCAACTTGTTCCCTTCTGATTTAATCTAACATAACGTTGAAAACACTGAGACCGCCGTCGCCCCAAATCCATAACCACCCTGTCTGACTGTCCCAGCAATTTTGCTTCTGTAGCTGCTCCGATCCTGAAAGAATGTGTGCCATAAAATTGTGGTGCCATCCCCAATCTTCTAATCGCCATCCTTAAAACTGAAAGCAACTGATAAGATTTCAAAGCGGAATCATCTCGATGCACAAATACCAACCTGGAAGTTGTCTGTAAAATCCTGGCTAAGGAAACCCAATGCTGAACCGGACATGCCTGAGACCCCTTACCCTTCAATACCACCTCTTGACCCCCTTCCCAACTGATCCATCTTAGATGAGCGCAGCCAGATATAAATATCCCAGTCTCTTACCTGCACATCAGAACGCAATATGCCATCCTTACCTTTGACTCCCAGCAACTCGGAAACTCTGAATGCCCCATGAAACAGCCACGACATACAGAGCGACATCAACCGAACCTCCCATGCAGAAAAATAAACATCGTTTAAAACAAAGAGCAACTTCTGTAAAAGCTGTGAAGTTACAGGACGCCTACAGTCACCTCTTGCACCCTCCATCCTTGCCCACCCCGCAAGTATCCTCCTACATATCTCTCCCTCTACTGGATCGTAACACCAAAAATACTTACCATAAAATGAAATACCCGACAACTTACCTGATATCGTAACTGCAGACACACCCATTTCTATCAGTTGCATTATAAAATGCACCGCATCCGCTCACCTTTCACCACACACAGCCACACCACCCTCCCTCTGAACAGCACCTGAATTTAGAAACCCCAACCAAGCCTGGACATAGCTCCTCTTTGTAGACAGAGCTATAGACTGTTGCACCAGCTCCAACATTCTCACTCTCCTATCTCCCACAATTCCCCAGGGACCGCTGTCTTCTGTGCATCCGCACCCGGCGCCACCCATGGAATCTCTGCCACTGAAAGCGATAAAGTGCATCAGCAATGTCGCTGTTAACACCTGGGACATACTTAGCTTTGAACATTATATTAAATTTCAAACAATTCAACAAAACCAGTCTTAAAAGCTTCAAAACGTTTTCATCCTTTGCTCTCTGACAATTCACTACGTTAACCGCTGACTGGTTATCCACATTGAAAACAACGTTCCTGTCCGCAAACTTGTGACCCCAGAGGGACAATGTAACAACTAACGGAAAAAATTCCACCAAGGCAATACTATGTCTAGCTGACCTCCAACTCACCGGCCAACTCTCCGCAGCCCAGTGCCCATCCCAGAAAAGACCCAAACCGTGAGCTCCCGATGCATCAGAAAAAAATCTGAATGTGCCAAACCCAATCATCCTCCTCCACCAGCATCGTGAATCCATTGAAATTTTTTAGAAAAACAATCCACATCCTCAAATCTGCTTTAACACTGGCACGTAGCCATACATGATGAGGCAAAACTGCTCCTCGCATCGCAAAACCAAATCTCCTACAAAAAGCCCTGCCAACTCTCACTACCTTGCATGCAAAAATTCAAATGCCCCAGCAAACTTTGTACCTGCCGCAACTCCAATTTGGGTCTCTGTAAGCCTCCTCCAACATAGAAACTAGCTTCTGCACCTTATCCTTAGGTAACCGCAATTCCATTTTCATGGAATCCAACTCAATACCCAATAAATTCAAACAGGTCGAGGGGCCTTCTGTTTTTTCAGGGGCCAAAGGAACCTCCAACTGGCACATAACCTTTTCAAACTCTGACACAGCCTTGCCACATTCACCTGAATCAGGTTTGCCAACCAAGAAAAAATCATCCAGGTAATGCGTTATACATTTGTAACCACACCTAGCCTGGAAAAAACAATGTAAAAAGGTGCTAAACATTTCAAACAATGAACAAGAGACAGAGCAACCCATCGGCAACATCCTGTCCTCATAAATTGCATCATCAAACTGCATACCTAATAATGAGAAATCCTCTGGGTGTACAGGGAGGAGTCTAAAAGATGACTGAATGTTGGACTTCACCATTTCTGCAACCTTACCACATCTTTTTACCAAGGAGACTGCTTCATCTACCGAAGCATAATGCACCACTGAGTCCTCCTGTGCAATAAAATCATTAATGGAACCACCCATTGGCCATGACAAGTGATGAATGAGGTAAAATTCACCTTGCTGTTTCTTAGGCACTACGCCCAAAGGAGAGATGGTCAAATTTGGCAGTGGCCAACAATTGAAAGGGCCCACAATTTGGCCCAAATCCAATTCCTTCCGCAGCTTAGCCCTCACCACTTCAGGATAAACCCTTGCGGACTTCAAATTATTAGCCCATCTTCATATCCTCGGACCTTGATAACGCAATTTAAATCCATTTGTGAAACCCCACCACAAAATCTTAGCTTCATCCAACCAAGGATAAAATTGCAACCAAAAACTCGAAGCTTTTAATTTAATAGGTGTAGGACCCTTTACCTGCCAACTGCGGCAATTGTCCCCTACCCCTCTCACCTCCTCTACCCTGAACCCCTGCCATCCCCAATGCATCCCTCCAAAGCATTGGAACGCCGGGTGTCAACTGGAGTATTCATGCTGAAATTTACATTGCTGCCTGGAACACACTCCAATACTGAATGACCTGCATGTCCCATTCTGAGGTAACTGTCCTTGTGCCGCAAATCCCACACCGTAATGGGTGGGACGCCCCTGAAAGGGCTTGTATTGTATAGGTAAACCACTCTCTGTATGCGTCGTCGGAGCGTTTCTTGCAGTTCTCAACCACGGCATCCACAACTCATTATTGATCTCTCCCCAAACCATTTCTGGATACAAGGCTTTTCGGGCTCTAAACTCTTCATCGTATCTGAACCAACCAAAACCACCATAAACCATTTGAGCCCTTCTACTATATCCATATACTTAAATAATGCCACACTACTCTCCGGATAACGCTCACAGTACACACCAGCGTATATCAGAAACGCTGATGTCAAATTCTCGACCATAGTAGGTACTCTGGGCCTACGTGCCAATTCCCATTCTTCCTCCTTGGAACCCTCTTTTGACTGAACCTCTCTATGAAGAAGCTTAAAAACATCAATAAATTCACCTTTCCATATTTTGTCCTTCAAAGTCTGAGTGAGATGTGCCCCCAAAGGCATCGACACTCCCATGTATGGCAATTTCTTGTTTTCTATAGAACCCCCAGACCCTTCGCCTGCAGAAACAATATCAGAAGGACCGTTAGCTACCTGACTCAATTCGGACTTACTTGGAGCTTCCCACTACCCACCTGAATTGAAACATTTATACCACCATCACTCTTATCACACACCCCTGTTTGAATTCCCATGTTTGCACACCGTCCGACCCGACATGTGAACATCCCACATTACCTGAATGTATTTTATGATTCTCACCTTTAGGTAAATTGCCTGCAAAAGACACCTGTCGATCTCTTCGAACCTGACGATCGCTCTGGACCACCTTCATATTCGCTTCACGTGAACAACCAGCATTGTTCCTTTCTGCACTGCCCTCCGATGACCCGTGTGAATCTCCTCCGCTTCCTCCTCTTACTCATAATCTAAAAACTCATCCTCAATGGCTTCCTACTCTGCCACAACAGCGCCCCAGCTGGTAGACGGCACTTCTTCAAGCAGTGGATATAATTCTTGGACGCCCAAACCAGGATCGGTTGCCTCCCCCGAGGTCAGGCGAACCGCTCCGGGTTGCACTCTCTCTTCTAGCCTATGTCCTGAGGGTGCCCCGACCTTCACCGGCAACCTTTGAACACATGCCGGCCGTCCAAGCCGCCCTGTCGACTGCTCCTCACGCCCGCCCAAAGCATGAGTGCCATCACACCCAGACGGCATTGCTCCTAAATCTGGCTGCCAACAATCCAACCTTAGCTGTGCCACACCTGCCTTGCCATTACCACTGGCCTCACCACAAATAGTGACCATCATAGCCAACCCACTGCTGTCAACGAATTCAATCTGCTCACAAGCTTTAAAAATATTTTGATTCTCAACCTCCCATTCCTGCACCTTATGTAACATGGGACTCACTATCTTCGGAATAAACTGCCTCAACCTACCATCACCTGAAGCTAAAGGCAAAACTGGCCTGCAGCTACAAAAACTCTCTCCCCTCACTCACCGTTACTTCCTAAGGGGAGTAGAGCTTGTTTCCTTATTCTCTTCAACGTGTGCGTGTCCGAACGCGCATGCGCTCCTTCCTGCCGCACCTCCAAGCGGCCGACTCCTGACACCGCACTCTTCCCAGTGGCTCCCCTACCTCTGGACGGCACCCTCTGCTGATACGAGGTGCCCGCACGCCTCGCGAACCTCATGCTGCCCCATAAAGCTTGCATCTTACCTGACGGTAAGCCCATTGTCTCTTCCTGCACCTCAACTGCCGCGCGCCCCGCCGAAATCTTCGCTTTCCGCCCAGCCGTGCTTTTTTGTTTAAACTTTTTAGGGTAATGTACTGGTGACGAGCATGCCATTACCGCTGCTGCCACGCCCTCGGAGGACACCCTTTTTGGCCGATGCAGGCCCACCCACGCTTGCTCCAAAACACCCTCCCGCAATAGATCCTCCCCCCCCCAGTTCCTGAAGAACTTGCAAAGCCTGCCCCTCATTATTGAGCTTCTCCATCCCTCTACAACTAATGTAGAACAAAAAACACACCAACAAGACTAAAATCTTACTAATCTAAGGCCCACACTGTCAAAACGCCCAAATTAGCAATCCACCTACTGGGTGTGACAAACAGCCAAAGAGGCCGCCCACACCCTGCCCCTAGTAAATATACCCACCCCCTAACACCTGCCCTATCCAGTAAATTAACCAATCCCCAACCTCCCCACAGTGGATTCTCCCACAGACGCCCGATAAGCCCGGGGGGAGACCGGGCAAGCCCTTGCTCCCTTAAAGCCCCCATTTGAAATCCGAAGGCTTGATCACTATGCCTTCTAACACAGGCCCTAGGTTTAGGAAGGAAGAGGAAGCATCAAAACGTGAATTTGTGAACTAAGGCGAGTGTCTAAAAATGTATTGTTTTTAGGTCTGGTGTTTGACAGTGCAGCTGTCAAACAGATCTTTTGCTAACATTATAGAACGATAAGGCTGCCAAGTTTTCCTCTTGCTTATATGTGACATTCCTTTGTTTGCATGGTGTTTATTATAAGTGTCACTTCCACATCATATCTGTGACACTTTATTGTGAACTGCGCGGTCTGCGTAGTTTAAAGATAGAACCGACACCCCCTTTCACAATGTTTAACACTCCTACCTTGTTAGTATTTAAAGTCACTGTGTTCTCATCCATTTTCTCTCTTATCTATTTCCTGAATTACCCATTGCTTCCTTTGGGTACTATTGTTTTTGCTAATGCTTGTTTCCGAAGACAACCAGTGCATTGACACAAGGGTAGGGTAGATATGATTTTGTTTAGGGATAGGTGACATCAATAGAAGCTGAATTTCGCAAAATCTCAATCTTATGATTTTTTTGACGATTCTACCATAAAAGCACTGCAAAAACTGTTGTTGCACCTATGATGGTACTGGTGGCGTTTGTTCAATCTACCTCCGCAGGAATGATCATGCTCAATGAGACAGTGGTGTATTATAATTGGACAAGACCATTACAAGAGATGCCAACCAGTGCACAACTCTGAACAACAGCAACCCTGGCAAAAATGTTCAAAGCAACACTGCTCCCTTCCTACCCTACCTCTCCCCATTTCTATCCATATATTTTATCTCCTTTTCTCTTGCCCAAGTCACCGATCCCTCTCTATCCTCTTTTTCATTCACCTTTAAGCTCTCTTTCCCTGGGCCTGCTGCAATAATACCATGAGGAGCTATAGAGGATGACAGGCGCCAGCAGGCTGTCGCCCCTTTTCCCTGTGGAAATGCCCAATGAGGTAAATGACCAGGCTAACACTGATGCCAATACTTCCGATTTAGTGGGGAGGCTTCTGGTTTTTTTTAAAGCCAACATTTTCTTTATTATAGCTTTGTCTTAGAAAATCGCCCACTTCAATGCATGTAAATAGGAAGGCAATGTAATCCAGATTTTCCCTACATTTCTCTTCTGTGTTCCTAGATGTTCACATGGATGCAGTATGCCAATGGTCTGGGCATGTATTGACATCACAGCATCAAACAAGACTCCCAAAATTTTGACTTTTTCTATCACCTCAATTATATTTGGTCCCACATCGATTATGGTATACCCACCCATGTTAACGTGGCAACAGTTCTGACCTATATAAGCATTATTTTTGTCTCATTTAGACAGATAGTTGTTATGCATCAATCCATCCATCTACTCCTGGCCCAGATATTTGCTTAGAGAAAACATCATACTTATGAAATGTAACATTTGTCACTTGCAGCAGATCATGGAAAGGTTTTATGTTGACTTTAAGCAGAAAAAGGAAATAAATCAATCCTGTAGTGCTCCATAGCATACCATAGTTGGTATCGATGACGGCTTCCCCTATGCAATTGTGAACATCTGTCTTCAAGGACGTATTTATTTGTCTTTATGATTTTAAATTTAAAAAACCACAACAAAAGTAAAAGGGCTGCATTACCACACAGATTACAATCATGATTGAAAATAATCCATTGGGCAAGACGAAAAAAAAAAAAACACAGGAGGCACTGGCAAAACATTTCATGTGATACCAGAGAAATAGTAGTTTGACTATTGCCAGTAATTCATTCAGAGACTACAATAGTGGAGCAAAGAAGCAGAGGACATTTAGTTCAGTGGTGTGGTGGCATAGAAAAGGCTATAGATCCGTTTAGGTTTCAGTGGGCAGTGTCAAGAGTTTGCGTCAGCATGTAGCTGTGGAACGGCACCCAGATGTCCCTGGGTTGGCTGAGGACGGCAACACAGAGTAGTAAATAGTTAACTGTTCTTAACAGTACACCATGTCTAATAACCAGTCATGAATAGTAGGCACCCTATAACAGCCCTACATAAAGGCCACACTTCGCTTAGCTAGGAACAGGGCCAAGGCAGTAGGACATTTATGTTCAGCAGGCATTTCCGCTGGGAGACATAACAGCTCTAGCCCAGGTGAAGGATGGAGCATATATTCAAGATATACGACAAGGTAGCAAAGACAGCCTGCCAAAACACCAAAATTGGGGGACAAACCATGCTAGATGAATGACGTCCCTTCCCCCCGCATGACAGCAGGTGCATTCGTTGCGTGCTCTCAATTTGTAGCGACATAATTTAACTGGTGTATAGTACGTCTGGTGCAGAAAGCAAAAATGTGAAAGGCAGAGTTTGCCACTGGGGGATAGCGACCTCGTGAGGCCGCACCCACCCACCCAGTTCGTATCTGATATAGTTTGGTCAAATGTGGACGAATCCTTCATGAGCGTACCTAGTCAAACCTGGTTATCACTCAGCACGTTCCTTAATCTATCAGTTAATGAGGCCTTACCCCTCCTGCATAATTTTAACAATCTGCTATTACAAACAACAAAGGAAAGAACCACGCATCTCCAAACTAATCCAAAAATGATGGAGGGCTGGTTTGATGGTGAGTGTTTAAAATTAAAAAGGGCGCTATCACAAGCATTAAAGAACCGGCATCTGAATGACCTTAATGAGCAACATTTTTACGAGTGCAGGCAACAGTACAAGAAATGACTGAGATATAAGAGGAAGACTTTCCCACACAAGCTTTGGAAAGTTCTCCTGCATGCAATTTCGGCAGGAAACTGTAAAGTTTTGGGAGGTAATTAGGTGGGGATGCGAAGGCCCTCCGAAAAATCTAGAGCTGAACATCAACCCGCAACTCTGGGTAAAGCACTTCACCGCCCTGTATCAGGAAGAGGTCAAGATGGCACCCAGGAGTACCAATAACTCAAATAGTCTCAGTCAAGGTTTGGAAGGCAGTAACCAAAGATCAAGTAAGGCATTTCCGCTCCAAGAGACTTACGTGGCATCATTAAAATGGCCTGTTGTGTCGAAATATGAAATACAGGACGAATTAGCCCCTAATAAACTCCCTAGCACAAATTCTATGCAATCAATCCATGTCGTTCCAAGTGCAACGGAGTTAACACTGGAATTTAGTGAGAGAGAGATTAAACATGCTATTCTCCTCCAAAAGCCGCACAAGGCTGCAGGCCCAGATGGCATTCCTTCAGACGTTTACCGTAACCAACTAACGTTATGGCTACCTGCTTTAGCTCGTCTATTCAATAGTGTTTGGCACCTCGAGGTAATCCCCACTTCTTGGAAGAAATCAATAATTGTTCCAATACACAAAAAAGGGCCACGAGATATGGTGTGTAATTACAGGCCAATCTCATTGCTTGATAGTGTTGGAAAGATTTTCGCCAAATTGATTCAGTCGCGCTTAGATCAATGGCTAGAGGATGGAGATTTATTATCGACACATCAAGCTGGTTTTAGGAAAGGCCAAAGCACAACAGATCAACTTTCTAAGATGAACATGATTTGCGCTAAATACGTCACCCTAAAAGATTGTCCATTATACCTGGTCTTTGTGGATCTTCAAACAGCTTTTGACAGCGTGAATCGCCAAAATATATGGCAGTTACTGTCGGAAATGGGAATACAGGGAAAAATCCTAAGGCTCTTAATCCTACTGCATACAGGAAATACCGCCAGGGTCAGATACAGTACGAGAAATGATTATACGGCAGAGATTCCAATCCAGCGAGGCGTAAAACAAGGCTGTGTTTTGGCTCCAATCTTATTTAATTGCTACATAAATGAAGTAAGTCAAGAACTGAGGAAATTAAATCTGGATGTGCCAAAACTAGCCAATGAAAGTATACCCATCCTGCTTTTTGCAGATGGCGCTGTATTACTGGCAAGAACGGAGATAGCAATGCATCGACTACTTGGGGGTTTTGAATCATTTTGTACCTTGAGGAGTATGGTAATTAATGAGGGGAAAACCAAGTTTATGATTCTTAACCAAAAACAGAAGATGCGATCAACCTTTAGGGTAAATAAAAAGCCTTTGGCCCAAGTGGCTACCTATGACTACCTGGGCTGTAAGCTGGACGAAAAACTGACATGGAAACCGCAAATTTATAAAAGCAACATCTCCTTGGCCCAACAAGCTGGAGCTGTACTCAGATTTGCAAAAGCTACAGGCAATCACTCGGTGAGTTCTGCACTGCTTGCATATAAAACAAAATCAAGGGCTGCAGCACTATATGTCGCAGAGATCTGGGGATTTAGAAAGACTCCATCAATACAAGTAACCGAGAATACATTTTTATGCCGATTACTTTGCTTAGGCAATGCCAAACCGATGAACGCAATAAGAATAGATCTACAAATAAGGAAGATTGAGGATTACATTGCATTGGCTCCAATAAGATACTGGATCCATATTTGGGCAAAAGAGGAACTTAAACCATATAGAGATGCATTGATGGACATTATGAAGCTACAAAGTCATCGGAAATTGCCCTGGTTCAAACACATCTCAACCATCCTGGCTGCTATAGGCCAGGAAGATCTCTGGCTCCATCCAGAAAAAAATCAGAAGGCCTAGTCTATTTGTTATGAAAAAGGCATACTGGGACCAAAAGACACAGAGCATGTGTGAGACACTAAGTCCTTTATTTAAGCGTTACATTTTGTTTAATCAAGAGCTCAAACCAGCTGTTTTTATAGATAGTATTTATCCGGGAGAAAAAAGGGCTCTCTATTTTAAATTTCGGATGGGCACATTACCGGTGATAGCGGTGACCAATAGATGGCAACCCGTCCCCCCGGGTAGATTAGATAGCTGTCCATGTCTTCATGGTGGCCAAGAAACATTATCCCACTTCCTTTTATTACGTCACTTTACGCTCAAACTCCGCAAATTGTACTTACGTCCACTCTTTAGATCATATGGAGTCAGGAAGTGCAAAGAAGCGGAAGTGTTATGTATGCGATCAGATGAAAAACATATTGTGACGAAGGTCTCAACTTACATACTGGAGGCCTGGAAGTTACGTTTATCAATGCACCTGCAGCTGGCACGGGTAGAATTGCTCGCATCGTCCCATAGCTGCTACCAGCTTGGGAAGCTGGTGCAGGTTGCTGTAAAATGGGGAGAAGTCCTGGGTCGCCATCAAACTGGTGGTTGGCACCGTAAGGCCCCAAATGATTAGTGCCACAATAAGTTATCTAATTTTTAGATTTATAATGTCTTTTTAGAATATGTTAAGTGTGCTATGTAAATCATTGTTATAAATCATGTTCATGATAATGCAGGGTAAATTGGGTGCACTTTGGCACATGTCAAATCAAAGATGCCAAGTGTAGTTTCTTTATTGAGATGTTTTATCTAATGCGATTTTTACAGTGTTACGATGGATTGGTATTTATTGTGTGTAATTGTTATGGCCGGATAGGCTGACAACAAATAAAAATGGCAATGGATATAGTTTTACACAAAGTCATCTCCCAGCAAAGCCTTGTGTGCTTAGCATTCAGGGGCAACTCAGCCTGCGCAGAGTAGTACAAGTGAGCTACAAGATGGCGGGAGAGGAGGCTGATAGCAGAAGGGCAAAGGTCTTAAGTTCCACTGGTTCGTTTGGTAAATCTGGGTGACAGTCTTAAAGTTTCGCTTGTATGGGAAAAAAGGAAAGAGGTCTAACGAATCAAAATGGGTACCCTCGTTGTTGGTCAATCTGCCACAACATCGCCCCTCAGGGAAAAAGCTGTCCCATCTCCATTATACCCCAGGACGATACACGTGCCACTGCCTGCAAGATAGAGTGTAACAGGGAGGGAGCAATTGATTGTTTGGGAGAGTACACCACCCAATGACCTAGGCAAGTCAGCAACCAGACCAACGCCTGCTGGGTGCAGGAAATTGTGCGTATTTCAACCCTGGTATGTCGCAGAGCTTGCCCAAGTAAGGATGGGGAAGAATTAGATGTGCCTGGTCATGCTCAGGGACAAGGTGCATCAGGTAGGGAGGCGGCTGCAGCCAGTACTGTGCAACAGAGGCTTGCATGCAGAGATAATAAAGCTCGAAGTTAGGAGAGGCAAGGCCACCCCATTTATATGGCAGTGTTAGGGTATCCCAGGTAAATTGAGGTTGACCACCTGCCCATGCAAGACGTATCATAAGAGAGCAAAGAGAGTGGATGAAGTGTCATGGTGGAGGGATGGGGATGTTTAGAAACACATACAGCAGCTTTGAGAGAACAACCATCTTCATGATGGCAATACGTCCCATCAGAGACAGAGGCAGCTTTATCCAACCCCCAAAACTTATCCTCTATCTCAGAAAGAGCAGTGCCTTAGTTTTCAAGCATGGCAGTTGATTTGTTATCGCTGACACGAATTCTCAGGTATTTTAGGGAGCTTGTCACCCATGGCAGACGCAATGATAAAGGACGGATGGCGGTGATGGGGCTGAGTGGGTTTACTGCCACACCGACACCACCCTGAACAAGGAGAATTTGTGAATAACAGGGTCAAGAGTCTCACTCGAGTAAAGAGTGATGTCATCTGCATGAAATGATGATGCTGCTGCAAAGGGAAAATGCCAAGCCTCTGTCCATGGAGGTGGCAAACTGCCGATGACAGAGGCTCTGTCGCCACCGCATGTAATCATGGAGCTAGGGGGGCAACCCAGCCAAGTGCCCCTACCTATGGGGACAGTGTGAGATATTACGCCTTTTACATGGATCCAGGATGCATGGGCTGCATAAAGCAGCTTAATTAGCCGCAGATAAGGATCTGGAATTCCAAGTCTTCGCAGGCCACTCCAAAGAATCGAAGGCTTTTGTGGTGTCTTTGAAGACTGCTACTGCCTCCTCATCTGCTCACAACCGATGCAATAGCGCAAACAGTGTCCGAAGATTATGAGAGGTAGAGCGATTAGGGATTAAGCCAGCCTGGTCCAGCAGTACCAGTGAAGGAAGTAAAAGAAGCAGTTAATTAGCTAGCACTTTCTCCAATATTTTGGCATCTGTGAGAAAGTGGTTGATAAGACTCCAGAAACTCAGGGGGCTTGTCAAGTTTCAAAAGCAATTTTCGGATGCTGTTGCACAAGGAAGGAGGCAGGGCACAGACACTCAAAGCCTCTCATATACCTCCAAGTGGGAGGAGGGAGTGAAAGGGTCAAAAAAGCCTTATAAAACTCAGAAGAAAGGCTGTTGCTTCCCAGGGCTTTGCATGTGGGTAGCTCACCAGTGGCTGCAGTAACTTTATCAAGAGTGATGGGCTCAGCCAGAAATGCCAGACAGGGTCCCTCCAGCCAAACCAGGGTAAGGTGGCTAAGGAAAGAAGTATAGTCCCCTAGGACATGTGACTGGCATGAGGAGTATAGCTGCATGTAGTACTCTGCTAATTCCTGCATGCTGTCTCTCCATCAAATCTCATCATGCCATCTTTACAGGCTATCTGACTCACAACAGGAGGACCGCGACATTACACGAACAAGCACGTCCTATCCCCCTCACCATATGCCTGTGTAGTATCAGATTTATGCAAGTGTTTGCACTCAGTTTCCGCCAGGGAAATATATTCTCCTTGGGTCTCCTGTATCTCTGCCACAATACCCAGCTGACAAGCACTCTCGAGGGTACGTTGAAGTTGGGGAAGGGAGAGCTCAAGTGTTTCTAGTTGGCAGCGAAGGTCTTTCCGGATCGAAAACTGCTTGGAGATGCAAATCCCTCTGATGTACACCTTAAAGGCCTCCCAAAGGGTGCCCACTGAATCAACCGAACCCTCACTGTTTGCAAAAATGTCAGGTATGTCTCGCTGGATATCCAAACGAAACACAGGGTCCTGCAGGCAGTGGGGGAAGAGGATATCCACAAAAGCGGTGTATTTGGAGGTAGGAATTGCTAGGGCGAGAATCACCGGGGATACAGGGTTCTCTGCAAGTGCTCAACACACGCAACCAAGCCATGGATGTCAAAGATGCCTAGCTAATAATTTAGTCGAGCCCAGGATTTGTGCACCGTAGAGATACATGTGCCCTCCCAGAGTGCGGGATGACGGACTCTCCACAAATACAGTAAATCATTAGTGTGCATAAGATTATGCAGCTCGATGTGTGCGGTGGCAGGATTGGAGCAGTCTACACCACGATTAAGGATGAGATTAAAGTCTCTGCCCCAGAGGATACTGCCGGGGTTGAGGTTACGCAGTGCTTCCAGGTGGTCCAAACAAAGCCTGGATCGTCTTCATTGGGCCCGTAGGTGTTAATAATAGTGAAGTGCTTCCCATTTAGTACCAGTTGTAGGATAATACATCTCACATGTGGGTCAGAGACCTCCTGTAGCACACAAACCAGAAGGCCCCTCCTCACCAAGAGGACCCACTCCTCTAGCATGCATGAAATCGCTTGCATAGTCCCCATGCACAGCCCAGTTAGTAGTGACTGTCAGTCGTGTCTGTGGCCACAGGTGCATCTCCTGCAGCAAAGTAATAAGTGTGATGTAACATGTTAAGCATGCTAGGACATTCCGTTTTTTTCGTGGCTCATATAAGCCACACACGTTCCATGCAATGAAGTTGACCTCCACTGTCTTATGGTCAGAGCGTATCATGTGACATGCGGAATTGGTGTAGAGAAATGCCCTGGCTCCCCTCTAGGTCCATGCCCACACATGTTCAAGAAAGTAGTAGGTTAGCAGGCAATACAGAAGAACGTAACTGGTCAAAATAACAAATAAAATCCCACCCAGCCCTCCCACCATCCGTGACATAATTTAAATCCTGAATAGAAAAACCAGTACACATTAAACTAAAACACAAGCACAAACAGTAGATAAAGAACAATAACATTATAATTGTGCAATGCACGGGGTGAGAATTTCATTCAACCACCCCACCCATTAGAGCAGACAGTATGAGAACGAAGTGCTCGATGATCTCATCACGAGTCAGTGTCATTTCAAGGACTGAACCGACAGAGACAAAGATGCAAAAAGTCAATCCAGCAGACAGCTACTGGGTAGAAACTTTGGTAGGCTTAGTCTGTACCGATACACTTAAGAACGACATGAACATCAAACAGGAAGGAGCCACAGGGGAAGTTTATAGCCCAGAGGTTCAGCCATGTTAGTCATGCATTGTCAGGGCAAAAGGGCAAAGATGGGTCTTGAGTAGTTCAAGAATCTGGGACTGTAATGTCTGACAGCCAGTTATCACTGTCAGGTGTGGAAGATTAGGTGTTGTCTTGGTGCCTGGGTTATGGCTCCAGAGCAGACTTGATGCTGTGAAGAGCTTCCGCTTGTGGGGTGAAGATGATCGTCTTCCCATTCAACCTACAGTGAAGTCTGGTGGGAATAACGTGGCGTAGCGCTTATTGTGGTCCCATAGGACATCCTTGACATCCCAGTAGGCTCTCCAGGCTTCTTGCACACGAAGCATGTAGGTTTTGAGCCCTGTTAAGTGAGCTCACCCCTCCCTCAAGCCAGCTGGAGATCAGTGTCCTGATCGTGGTAGTAAAGGAGCCTGGCAATGACTGCGCGTGGAGGCGTGCCAGGGCCCGGACCGGGTCCTAAAGAGCAAAGCACACCCCACAAAAAATCATCAAGAAAAGGAGTTTGCGCAAATAAATAACAGGGTAATTTCTCAAAGGATAATTCCATTCAACCTGTGTTAGTGGACTCCAGGATGCTCACGAGGCACAGGTTGTTGCGTCAAAACTGAGCCTCCAAGTCTTTATTCTTGGAGGCTACATTTAAGAGTTCAATCCGCAGCTTCTGGACTTCATTGGCCAAAGAAGTTTGATCCAGCTCTATTAAAGTGAGGCACTGCTTGGCATCAGTAACTCTTGTTTCTTGGTTGCCGAGTCGCGCCTCCAACCAGCCCAGTCAGCCTGTCAGGAGATTCATTTTGGAGTCTATACATTGGAACATGATATTCATCTGGAGCAGCAGTGTTTGTACATCAACTTCAGCAGATAGGATACCTGAAGCTGCCGCCACTGCAGTAGTGCCATCTACTTTGTGAGTAGTGTCTTTGCGGGCCTCAAAAGTCCAGCCTCACCTTCTCTGGCTCAGATTTGCACTTGGCGATGGGGGCCCAGGAGAGGTGCAGTTTCCCTGACAGAAGGCAACTAGCTCACTCTGCGACAAGACAAGAGGGGGGCAAACAGGCAGGAGAGTATGTTCCCGGCTTCCCTGGGTCAGGGTTGCAGCCCACTGAATATAAAGGAGTAGTGATAGCAGGCACTAAATATAGACCGCTTCGAAGAGCAACTGGTGTGGCTTCTCCAAGTGTTGCAAGTGCAGACTAGTGCAAGAGCTCTAGTTGCAGCATCACAAGGCACAGCTGCAGCAGGTCAAAAGGAGCAGGGTCCCAGAAGAGAAATATAGCAATTTGTCCAGACAGAGATACCACGCCCGCCTTCACTCACCAAGCCTCCCCTTCCTCCGACCCACTCCGCCAAGACTTCCCGAAGTCTCAACAATCCACTGCCTCTAGAGTCCACGGGACTAAATAGTATGCACAGTTACAAGGAGGTAATGTCACCCACAGGGTCCCTATAGCGGGCAATTGCAGACGTGGTCCCACCATACAGCACCTATTAAGGGGACCCTGGTGGCAATGCTCCCAGCACCTCAACTAGCTGGATCCATGTGAGCCTCAGGCACCGCTGGCACAATGAACATGAGTGGCCTCTCTTCAAGGAAAGCATGACAGGGGCCCAAATCCCTCAGCCAACACAAAGGCCCCCTTCTTGGTCTCGGAGGCCTCTGAGCTTTTGCTTCCGCAGATCCACAACAGTACCAATCGGGACAAAGACTCCGACACCCTTGTTTAGTTTAAAAGGCCACTTATTAGGACTGGCTTGCTCATTAATAACACATCAGAATAACCATAACTTGAACGTCAACTTTAACTTTAACCTTGTAACTCCCCTTCTTATATCCTCACTTCAATCCACCACTTATCCTTTGCTCACCCAATTTCCACTTCCATTCCCACACATCCCTGTTCCTTAGTATCCCCTGGCTGACTCGGGCCTCCCCCAGTCTGTTATCCTTCACCTGCTTCTTTTTCCCCCTGGAAGGGTGGACAAGCCTGCATCTGACTCTCCACCCTCCCTATCTACTGCCCACACCAAGCAACCTGCCCTAAAACTGGCAAGAGCCCCCCCCCCATAACCCCTCCCACCCTGACCCACTGTTCGCACCAGATCCATCCTTTCAACATCACATCTGCAGGGCGGGCGGGTGTCTGACTCCTGCGCACATGACCCGCTAGCGCCGAAGAGGCCGATCCCCCGCCCCACCCCATTTTATATCCCACCCTAAGACCCTCCCACGCCCACCCCGCAGCCTATCCTTACCTCAGCCGTCTGCATCTGGCCCGAGAGCTCCAGCGGAAAGACTGGACTGCGTCCAGCTTTCCGCGGGGCCCATATTGGCACACTCCATACTCCGCAAGCACCCCAAGGGACCGCCCCAGCCACCCGATGCAGCCAAAGCCCGAATAGGCGCTAAGGCACACAAGTGCTTGGCCCCCGGTAGCATGCTACGGCACGCCACGCAGCTCTCGCCTCAGCTGGTAAACGCACCTTAGGTGCCCACCACTAATGCTGCCTGGCCATGGAAGGGCACAACCAGGTCGTCTCACTGAGCTCTGTACGACGGATCACCACAGAGGGAGTATATCCCCAGGGACACAGTGCTGCTACGTCTCAACAGGCGAGTTGGACCCGCACCACAGTCCCCACCCACATCCACAACAGAGCAGCCTTACCTAAGCAGGCCTCGGTTCAGTGGTGAGGGCCCCACAGTATAGCTGGTGCACCGCCCACCACAGACACGCTACGCTCCAGGTCCGTGAGATTCAATATGGTTTGGAAACTAGATGGTACAAGCAGCACATTTCATATTGGCCTCTAACTTGAGGGTTCAGTCGCATTCATAGATCTGTTTTAGTCATTGCTCTGGACCATGACTCCTTTGGTGGTGTTTACTTTGGTTCACAACAGAAAAGGGCTACTCCAAAGCGCCATCGAAAAAAACTCCTCCACTTTTCCTGATGAGACTACGTGGGCAACTATTGGTTGGACTAAAGATGGCAGTCTTACTTTAAATGTTTGTAACTGCGCTGCTTCTGTAATATCACAAGGTCCATCCATTTGTACACTTGTAGTGCTCATATCAGTTTGACATCAGCTAAACTGTCTATTTTGGACTTTATATTGTCTTTCATAATTGTGATCTTATCCTCAAAATAGTTGTGAAGTTTAGTACCCGTGAGAAATAAAAAGAAAAACAGGTATTAGCAAAGCCAATAGGTCTCACTTATACAAGAACTATTGTCTTGACAATGTGTTTTTGCCATGTTGTACACCCGTGTGTCTGCTGTTCAGCATGGCTAAATGTTAGTGGTGTGGAGTGTAAGAGTTGAGTGGGGGAGTAGTGCTGTAGAGTGGATTTGTTGGAATGGCATGTCAGAGTGGAGTAGGGAGAAGTAGAGTTGTAGAGGGGAGCAGAGTTTAGTGGTTCAGTGGCAGAGCGTGTCAGAGTGCAGTGTCTTAGAGTGGAGGGGTGTAGAGGGGGGTGTGGGGTGGAATAGGGTGGAGTGGGTTGAATGGTTTGAGGTACTCTGGTAGACTGAATTAGATTAGAGTGGGGTGGAGTGGATTCAGGTGGATTGGGCGGAGTAGGGTGTACTGGAGTGGGTGGTCTGAATGTGGGGGGGTGGATTGGAATAGGGTGAGGTGGATTAGATAGGGGTGGAATGGAGTGGGGTAGATTAGACTGGCTTGGGGTGGGTGGACTGAATTGGAGGGACAGGACTGGGGTGTGGTGAACTGGATTGAGGTGGGGTGGATTGGGTGTGATGGACTGGAGTGGTTTGGAGTGGGGTGAATTGGAGTGGGATGAGATGGATTAGATTGGACTAGAGTGGGGTGAATTTGATTGAACTGAATTAAGATTAGATTGGATTGGAGTGTGGTGGGGTGGGGTGGACCGGAGTGGTTTGGATTGGACTGGGTTGGATTAATTGGATTAGAGTGGGGTGAGGTGGATTGGAGTGGGTGGGTGGACTGAACTGGAGTGGGGGTGGGGTGGGTTCACTTGGGTGGACTGGATTGGAGTGTGGTGGATTGGCATGGGATGTGGTGGACTGGAGTGTGGTGGACTGGATTGAGTGGTGTGCATTAGATGGGGTGGGGTGGGGTGAAATGGAGTCTTGTAGATTGCAGTGTATTGGGGTGGATTGGATTGGAATGGGGAGGATTGGGGTGGATTTAATCAGAGTGGAGTGGATTGAAATGGCATGGATTGGAGTGACATGGATTTTATGAGTAGGGTGGAGTCATCTGGATTTGAGTGGAGTGAAGGGGGAATTGGAGTGGGGTGGAGTGGGGTGGGGCGAACTGGATTGGTGTGGGGTGGATTGGATTAGTGTGGGGTAGATTGGAGTGGGGTGGATAGTTTAGAGTGGTGGATATTTGGAGGAGTAGATTGGAGTAGGGTACACTGGACTAGAGTGGGGTGGATTAGACTGGAATAGGGTGGATTACGGTGGTTTGGAGTGGATTAAGGTGGACTGGATCGAACTGGAAAGGATTAAGGTGAATTGGGTTGGACTGGGATGAATTGGAGTGGGGTGGATTGGATTGGGGTGGGTTCATTTGGGGTGGACTGGACTGAAGTTTGGTAGATTGGAGTGGGAATGGGGTGGACTGGAGTGTGCTGAATTGGATTGAGTGTGGTGCATTAGATGGGTGGGGTGGAATGAGTCGAGTAGATTGCAGTGGACTGGATTGTAATGGGGAGAATTGGGGTGGGGTGGAATGAATCAGGTTGGAGTGGATTGAGGTGGCATGGATTGGAGTGACGTGGGTTTTATGAGTAGGGTGGATTGGGGTGGAGTGGACTAGATTTGAGTGGGGTGAACTGGATTAGTTTGGGGTGGATTGGATTAGTGTGGGGTGGATTGGATTAGTGTGGGGTGGATTGGAGAGGGGTTGACATTTTGAGGGGGTAGATTGGAGTGGGGTAAATTGGACGAGAGTGCAGTGGATTAAGTTGAATTGGGTTGGACTGGGATGGATTGGAGTGGGGCGGATTGGGTTGGGGTGGGTTCATTTGGAGTGGACTGGATTGGAGTATGATGGATTGGAGTGGGATGGGGTGGAATGAGTGGGGATGGGGTGGACTGGAATGTGGTGAATTGGATTGAGTGGGGTGCATTAGATTGGTAGGGTGGAATGGTGTCTGGTAGATTGCAGTGTAATGGAGTGGAGTGAATCAGGGTGGAGTGGATTGAAGTGGCATGGATTGGAGTGACATGGATTTTATGAGCAGGGTGGGTTGGGGTGGTGTGGACTGGATTTGAGTGGACTGGATTTGAGTGGGGTGGGGTGGACTGGATTGGGGTGGAGTGGATATTTTAGAGTGACTGGATTTTTGGAGGGGATAAATTGGACTGGGGTAAATTGGACTGGAGTGGGGTGGATTGGACTGGAATAGGGTGGATTAAGGTGGTTTGGTGTGGGGTTGATTTAGGTGAAGTGGATTTAGGTGAATTGGTTTGGAGTGGGGTAGATTGGGTTGCAGAGGGGTAGGGTGGATGAATGGAATGGGGTGGGATGGATTTGAGTGGGTAGATTGTGTTGGGCTGGGGTTAGAGTGGTTTGCTTTGGAGTGGGCTGGATTAGACTGAAGTGGTGTGGATTGGACTGGAGTGAGGTGGATTGGGCTGGTGTTGGGTGAATTTGGCTGGTGTTGAGTGGATTGGATTGGAGTGGGGGGTTGTGGTGGGTGGGTGAATTGGATTGGTGTGAGGTGGACTGGAGTGGGGTAAATTAGATAGGGCTGTATTGGATTGGAATGAGGTGGATTGTGGTGTACTGGAGTGGGGTGAAATGGGATGGAGTGGGGTGGATTGGATTGGGGTTAAATGGATTTGATTTCAGTGAGACGGGTTGGAGTGCCGCATATTGGAGTGGGGCAGATTGTTTTGGACTGGAGTTCCAGATTGGAGAGGGGCATATTATTTTCGATTGCAGTGGGCCAGATTGGAGTGGGGTAGATTGTTTTGGATTGGGGCAGACTGGAGTGGTGAGGATTGTTTTGGATTGTAGTGGGGCACGTTCTTTTGGATTGGAGAGGGGCAGACTGGAGTGGTGAGGATTGTTTTGGATTAAAGTGGGGCTGACTGGAGTGAGGCGGATTGTTCTGGATTGGAGTGGGGCAGACTAGAGCGGGGTAGATTGTTTTGGATCGGATTGGGGCAAATTGCAGTGGTGAAGATTGTTTTGAATTGGAGTAGGGCTGATTGGAGTTAGGTGGATTGTTTTGGATTGGAGTAGGACAGATTGTTTTGGACTGGAGTGAGGAAGATTGTTTTTTAGAATTGGGTGGGAAAGATTGTTTTGGAATGAAATGGCGGAAATTGTTTTGGATTGGAGTGGGGCAGATTGGATTGGAGTGGGGCGGATTAGGGTGTAGTGGGGTGGACTGGATTGGGGTGAGGTGAATTGAAATGGATTGGGGTAAATTGGAGTGGGGCGGATTGTGGTGGGACAGGTTGTTTTGGATTGGAGTGGGGCAGACTGTTTTGGTGAAGATTGTTTTGGACTAGAGTGGGGCAGACTGTTTATGACTGTAGTAGGGCAGACTGTTTGGGACTGGAGTGGGGGCAAATTTGAGTGGGGAAGACTGTTTTGGATTGGAGTGGGGCAGATCATTTGGATTGGGGTGGGGACGTTTTTTTTGGGGGACTGGAGTGGAGCAGATTGTTTGAATAGGAGTGGGACAGACTGGAGTGGGCATATTATTTTGGATTGGAGTGGGGCAGATTTCTTTAGTTTGGAGTTTTGAACTGAGTGGGGCAGATTGTTCTGGATTGAGTGGGGCAGATTGAAGTGGGACAGATTGTTTTGGATTGGAGGGGGGCAGCTATTTTTAGATTGGAATGGGGCAAATCGGACATGGGAATATGGTTTTGGATTGGAGTGGTGCAGATAGGAGTTGGGCAGACTGTTTTGGTTTGGAGTGGACGGGAGTGGGACACATTGTTTTGGACGGGAGAGGGGCAGATTGTTTTGGACGGGAGTGGGGTAGATTGTTTTGGACGGGAGTGGGGCAGATTGTTTTGGACGGGAGTGGGGCAGATTGTTTTGGACGGGAGTGGGGCAGATTGGAGTACGGCAGATTGTTTTAGATTGGAGTGGCACAGATTGTTTTGGACTGGCGTGGGGCAGATTGTTTGGGAAAGGAGTGGGACTGATTGGAATGGGACACATTGTTTTGGATTGGAGTTAGACAGACTGAAGTGGGGCAAACTGTTTTGGATTGGAGTGGGGCAGGTTGCTTTGGATTGGAATGGGGCAGACAGGAGTGAGGCAAATTGTTTTGTATTAGAGTGGGGCAGATTAATAGTGTCAGATTGTTTTGGATTGGGGCAGATTGGAGTGGGCATATTGTTTTGGATTGGAATGGGGCATGTTTGGGTTGGAGTGGGGCAAATTGTTTTGGACTGGCATTGGGCAGACTGGAGTGGGGCAGTTTGCAGTGGTACAGATTGTCTTGGATTATAGCGGTGCAGAGTGGAGTGGTGCAGATTGTTTTGGATTGGAGTGGGGCAGATTGTTCTGGATTGAGCAGGGCAAATTGGAGTGGGGAAGATTGTTCTGGATTGGATTGGGGCAGATTGGGGTGGAGCACATTGTTTTGGATTGAGTGGGGCACATTGGAGTAGGGCACATTGTTCTGGATTGAGTGGGGCAGATTGTTCTGGATTCGAGTGGGGCAGATTGTAGAGGAGTAGATTGTTTTGGATTGGAGTGGGGAATATTGTTTGAGATTGAGTGGGCAGATTGGAGTGGGGCAGAGTGTTCTGGATTGAGTGGGGCAGAGTATCCTGGATTGAGTGCGACAATTTGTTTTGGATTGGAGCAGATTGTTTTGGATTGGAGTGGGGTCGATATTTTTTTTTAGACTAGAGTGCAGCAGACTAGAGTGGGGCAACTTGTTTTGGTTTGTTGTGAGGCAGACTGGACAGGGGAATATATTTTGGATTGGAGTGGGGCAGATTGGAGTGGAGTAGACTGTAGTGGAGCAGATTTGATTTGGAGTTGGGCAGACTGTTTTGGTTTGGAGTGGGGCAGATTGTTTTGGATTGGAGCACATTGTTTTTGACTGGAGCAAGGCAGATTGGAGTGGGGCAGATTGTTTTGGATGGGAGTGAGACAGACTGTTCTGGTTTGCAGTGGAGCAAATTGTTTTGGATTCGAGTGGGGCAGATTGGAGTGGGGCACAATATTTTGGATTGGAGTAAAACAGATTGGAGGGAGGCAGATTGGAGTAGGGCAGAGTTTTTGGATTGGAGTGGGGCAGATTGATTTGGATTGAAGTGGGGCAGATTGTTTTGGATTAGAGTGGGGCAGATTGATTTGGAATGGAGCAGATTTTTTTGGGATTGGAGTGGGGCTGTGTGGAGCAGGGCAGATTTTTTTAGATTGGAGTGGGGCAGATGGTTTTGGACTGGAGTGGGGCACATTATTTTGAATTGGAGTCAGACAGATTGGAGTGGGGCAAATGGGAGTGGGACAGATTGTTTTGGATTGGAGTGGGGCAGACTGTTTTGGACTGGAGTGGGGCACATTGTTTTGGACTGGAGTGTGTCACATTGTTTTCGATTGGGGTGGGGCACATTGTTTGGGAATGGAGTGGGGTAGATGGATTGGGATTGGCGTGAGACAAACTAGAGTGGGGCAGATTGCTTGGGATTGAAGCGGGCAGATTGTTTTGGGTTGGAGCAGATTGTTTTCGCTTAGAGTGGGGCAGATATCTTGGTTTGAGGCGGGACGGATTGGAGTGGGGCAGGTTGTTTTGGATTGGAGCATATTGTTTTGGATTTGAGTGGTACAGATTGGAGTGGGATACATTGTTTTGCATTGGATGAGGACAGATTGGAGTGGGGCAGACGGTTTTGGATTGGAGTCAGGCAGATTGTTTGGGATTGAAGTGGGGCAGATTGGAGTGTGGTGGGTACGAAGGATGGGAGTGGGGTGGATTGGAGTAGGGTGAGTGGTTTGGTTTGGAGTGGGTGGATTGGATTGGTCTAGGGCCAAGTGGACTGAGTAGGATGCATTGGATTTAGTGGGATGGATTGGTGTGGGGCGATGTGGGGTGGATTGGCGTGGGCAGATTGGAATGGAGTGGGGTGGATTGGAGTGCCCTGCATGATTATGTATTAAAACATAATTTCAGAAATTACACAGGAGAAAGAAAAATGTAGCTTTGCAATATTTAGAATAAGATAAATGTCATCTTTTGAGAACAGCACCCACAAGCAAAAACAAAACAAAACATGAGATAATAAATTTTAAAAAAAGTGTTATCTACACAAAATAAAACTTTGCAATTTTGTTTGTCCTGCTGGGCACTCTTTTTCCAGTCACACGCCTTCTGTTTGCAGGGTACTAGAAGTTAAAAAGAAGTACCTCAGTCAAGCAAGGAGCAGTGAATGGGCGCTGATTAAGTTGAATCAATCAGTGCTTGGTCCCTGCTTCACATGCAAGAACGGAAATGATGCTTGGCCTGCAGTGACAGATTACCCCCAGGTCCCTGCATTCCTCGTCCCATTCATTACTTGTGGAGATAACCATCTCCATGACAGAAAAATAAAAAAGAACTTAATGAATGATATTCCCTCCCCACACCCTCTTTCCCTGGGAGTACATAACCTGTACTTAGCCAGCATTCCTCTCAGTACTGTCTTGTTCTTCCTCCTGCCGGGCGTCGAGGAAGTGTTCCTGCCTGCACCTCCACTGTATGCTGTACTCACGGAAAGGTGCAGGGGATTTACAGTACTGGGGCCGCAGGTTGGGCCTTTCTTCCCAGTCCGGTGAAGCGTCCTGGGGCTTCCGGATGTTTTTGGTCCACCCCCTGGCCTAACTTGGAGGTCCAGGGTGGCGCGGCTGTTGCCTGGAGTGCCTGACTTCCAAGTGGGGACGGAATCGGCTTGGGGGCATGCGCAGTGAGTGCAGCTGAGCTGCCGGCCCTTTTTCCTACTTTATTCCCACTTTGAGGGCATTATCAACTTGGGGTCCTGGTGGGTACGTACAGTGTAGCAGACTTGCACTTTGTGTAGTTTCTTGGTTTTGTTATTTGGGGATTTACTTTGTTTGGTATGCTTTTCATGATGGGCAAGCACACTCATAAGCGCAAGCATGTGGAGCCTGAATCTTCAGGCCATTTCTCCCTCCTCTGCTTCCTCCTCTCCCCCTCACCCCAAACGCCAGAGACAGTCTGAGGATGCCCGCATTAAGCGTCTTATCAGAGAGATGCTTTTGGAATAGGGGGATTTTGGCAAGCCAAAAGGAGCAGTTCTTGTGTAGGAGTCCAAGTCTTCCTATTCAGGGGAGGAGGAGGTGTCCTCTGATGACATGAAGGGCAAGTACATTTCGAAGGACATGTTGTCTCCCCTTATTCGATATGTAAAGGACAATATGGGGTTCTCTGAGGATGAGGTGCCTGAGACTCCTTCTGGTTCCCTACTGGACCAGTTTCAATGTTCTGCTCCAGTGGATTTGCCTCTCCACCCTTGTATTCGGGAGGTGCTTAAGCGGGAATGGAAGGATCCCGATACGATCTTTATGCCCTGATTTATGGCCAAATTATATCCCCTGTAAAAAAAGCTCCAGGATGTGCAGGACTCCATTCCTGTGGACTCCTTTGTGTCTAGTTTGGTGGGGCACACTTCTCTTGCTGAGGATATGGCCATTAGAGATGCTGTGGATAAAAAGGTTGATGCCGCCTTAAAGGAGGTGTTCTCAGGGGCCCATCTGGCTCTGCGAGCTGGGATTTATGGTACTTATGTGGCGTCACTGATTTCAGATCTGAAGTGTTTTTATCGTGCTCTAGATGAATTTGCAGACTGCTCTGGTGTGTAGGAGCACATTGAACATCAGGTGGAATTCCTGTCTAATGTGCCTTTTGATGTTGTGAAGGACTCAGCACTCTCATGAGGGGCCTGTATGGTGCCCCGGCAGAATCTGGTTCTGCATGATTGGAAGACTGATGCTGCACAGAGGTCCTCCGTTCTCAGGATGCCCTTTCAGGGGTCTGTTTTGTTTGCTGCTGAGTTGGAAGCAAAGCTTCATAAACTTTTTAAAGAAAAGAAGCATTCCTCTTCTCTTAAGCCTTTGCCTGGTGATCGCCGGCTTTCCAAACCCAAGTCCCCACTGCATCAGCCTGCTAGGTGACAGTTTACGCGTCCCCATGCATCATATTCTGTGGTTTGGGGTTGTGACAGGAAGCCTAAGCCCCCCCTAACCCCCCCCTCTCAGAAGCCTCACTGCTGACTATATGATGGAGCCAATTATCGGTGTGGGAGGTTGTCTGCAGCATTTTTTGGGAGGCCCGGAGGGAGTCTACTTCAGACACCTGGGTTGTGGACATTATTAGGTTCAGTTACAGGTCGAGTTTGGGGGTGTTCCCTTCTTCTAGGGTGCGGCCGATCCTGTGACCTGCCAATCCTGTGAAACACACTGCTTTGTACCAGGGGTTCAATCTCTTCTGGAGAAAGGGGCTGTTCTAGAGTTGCCTCTCCTGGATCAGGGGAATGGGTTTTACTCCATCATTTTCCTAGTAGCAAAATTTACCTGGGGCTTCCGGTTGGTTCTGGATCTGAAGGCTTTCAACAAGTTTGTAACTCATGTTCCCTTCAAGTTGGAGACATTGCAACGGATCAACCCCTTACTGGTCAAGGGGCATCTGATGTGCACTCTGGGCGTGCAGGACACCTATCATGTCCTGATTCACCCTATCTTCCAACCGTTTGAGATTTTGTCTTAATGGTTCCCACTTTCAGTTCCAGTTGCTTCTGTTCGTCCTCTGGCCAGCTCAGAGGGTGTTTATGAAGGTGGTGGCACCTTTTGTGGCCTGCCTGCATCTTCAGGGGATCCATTTTCACCCCTATCTGGACAACAGGCTGATTCACGCTCGCTTCGGGGACCTTGTTCTCAGGGATGTACAGTCAGTTTGTTCAGCTCTCCAGGCCCATGGGTTCCTGGTCAACAGGGGAAGTGTCAGCTGATTCCTTCTCAAGGTCTGACTTTTATCGGTCTGGTTCTGCACGGATCTTAACAGGGTGTTTCTGCCTCCTCCCAGGTTGGGGGCACTGCAGTCTATCTCAGGTGGTCCTGGGTCAGTCTGCGGTGCCGGTCCGCACTTGGCTTCGCCTTTTGAGGTACACGGCAGCAGCAGTTTTCAAAGTGCAGTGCGACCGTTTTCAGCTCCGGCCTTCTCTGGCTTTATTCTTCTGTTCCTGTGGGATCCTTGCTCCAGGATCTTAGACATGCTGGTTCCAGTATCTCCAGCTGTGGTTCCAGCCCTCAAGTCCGTGGTCTCTGGAGGAGAATCACTCTTAGTGGGTTCCTCTGCGGCCAGACCCTCCTTTGGTATTGACAACGGATCCCAGCTCTTTTGGATTGGGAGGCACTTTGAGGGCTTGGTCAGGCTCAGTTGTCTGTTCAGGAAAGCACCGTTCTTCCAATTGGCAGGAGCTGATGGCAGTGTTCAGGGGTGTTATGGGGGTTCCAGCAGTCTTTGGTGAGTCATCACTTAGTGGTGCAGTCTGACAATCAGGTTACAGTTGCTTATCTGAACAACCAGGGGGGGTATCAGATCTCGATCTCTGAATGTGGTGGCTGGTTCCTTGTTTCAGTGGGTGAAGTGTCATCTGCAGTCCCTACGGGCTACTTATGTTTAAGGGATAGACAACAGAGTAGCAGATGTTCACAGTTGCTTCTTCCATCTGTCTTAGGAGCTCTCTCTCTCTCTCTCGGGGGATGTTTCTCCAAGGGTGTAAGAGGTTTGGTGTACTTTACCTGGATTTCTTTGCTTCCCGACTCCATGCTCAGTTTCCTCGGTTTTGTACCCGTTTTTGGCAGGAGGAGACCTTGGGGGTGGGTGCTTTGACAGTGCAGTGGCCAAATCATCTGTAGTATGCCTTCCCGCAGGTGGCGCTGATTCCAAGGTTTTTGGCGAGGTTGTTGAGGGAATCCTGAGTAGTGATTCTGATGTTTCCCTTCTGGCCTCGGAGGTTTTGGTTTCCCTTGCTCTTCAGAGGCTGGCTGTTCAGGGGCACTGGTTGATCCCTTGCCTCCCATCCCTCTTCGGTCAGTGCCCTCTCTGGCTCTCCGGCACCCACGACTGTCGGTTTGGAAGTTGAGAGGAGGGGGTTGCAGAGCAAAGGTCACCCCCTATTTAGCTTTGGCCATTCAACATTCTATAAAGCCAGCTACTTTGAAATCTTAGGAGTGGCACTGCAGGAATTCTCTGAAATGGTGCTCTCCTCTGAGGATTTGTCTCCTTTGGATTGTTGCCTGGCAGATGTCCTGTAGTTTTTGAGGGTGGGTCATGAGAAACCTCTTTCGGTCTCAACTCTCAGGGCCCAGTGGGCTGCCATTAAGGTTTTCCATTCCTCTTGGGGAAATGTGGTGGATGTGGATGATCTTGCCTCTCGTCTGCTGTGTAGCTTTTCCCTCTCTCGACCTGTGGTCAGAACTCTTTTTCCTTTCTGAGATTTGCCATTGGTCTTTAAGACTTTGGTGTCTTCCCCTTTTGGGCCAATGGGGTTAGTGGATATTACGTTTGTCACTTTCATGTTGTTTTTTATGGTCCTTATTACTTCTGCCAGGAGGATTGGAGAGTTGTGTGCCCTTATGGCCCATGAGCCTTTTAGTCCTTTTCTGCTGGTGGGGTGGTGTTGCAGCTGGATTTCTCTTTTGTCCCAAAGGTGGCTTCCCAGTTTCATCGTTCCCAAGAGCTGGTTTTGCCAGTATTCACTCATATGGGGGCAGGGGTAGGGTTTGGGGGAATGGGTAATGGTGATCTGTATTGGTCTTTACTGGCTGCTTCCTGTGCCTTGCGGATTAATTTAGAGATTACTAAGCAGTTGAGGAAGTCAGAGTCCCTGTTTGTGTCTTTTGGGGCATCTTCTAAGGGTGAGAAGGCTTCTTCATTATCAGCCAGTGGTTGAAACAGTTGGGGGGGTGCTTCCTGGGCTAAGTTGCAGGGGTGTCCATTGCTCAAATTTGCTATGCTGCTACATGGTCTTCTTCCAATACTTTTGTCCAACATTATCGTCTCCAGAATGTTTGGGGGGGGGGGGGGAGGGGGGGTGATACTAACTTTGGTTTGGAGGTTCTTCATGCAGTTTGCTCTTGACCCATTTGTGTGTTGTTGTTTCTTCCTCTGTGCTTTTGAATAAAGCTCACTCTGGGGATACTGGCTTTCGCTGGATTGGTGTCCTTTTCTTGTTATTCCTGTGCATATTGGAGAAGGTCAGTGTTGCTGGCTTTGGTATTCTCCACAAGTAATGAATGGGACAAGGACTGGAGGGACCTGGGGTAGTGTCCTATTTCTTACCAGTAATTTTCATTAATCCTGGTCCTATAGTCCTCATCCCATTTGTTACGCTCCTCTCTCCCTCCCACAGGTCCGGCCTTCCTTTTTTGAGCTTGGCTAATTCAGAAGGAAAGCTAGGTAAGTACAGGTTATGAGGAATTTCCACTGGGACCAGAGAAGCAGCTGCAGCATTGTCTACAGGGTTACGAATAAGGAATTACCACTAGGACCAGAGAAGCAGCTAGCAACACCGTCTTGAGAACTTAGAATAAGGAATTACCAGCGGGACCAGAGAAGCAGCTAGCATCACTTCCTACAGGACTAAGATTGGGGAATTACCGCTGGGATCAGAGAATCGGTCGCAAAGCAATAATGCAAGCACTGTCTCTGGGACACCTAAATAAAATACAAAGAACAGGCTTTAACATGAAACCGGGTTTAAATGGAGAGTGTGCAAGTAATTATTTCTTCAATTAAAAATATTTCCAAAATGCACTAAAACACTGATTATTACCCCCACATATGGACGCCTACCAACATAAATTTGGAAATCACAACTTTGTAAAGGGCATACGATTTATTTTTTTTAATATCAGCAGCCGAAAACACTGCCCCACAATAAAAGCGACTGGCTGCATATTGCAAGTAAAGCTTTCCAAATAGCTTAGTACGTTGATAAAATATCTTACTGCTGCTTCACATTACGACTCGAGCATTGAAGCTTACAAACAACAGTCAGTAGCAAAGCAAACAACACTCTTTGGCAGTATGACAAACATAAAATAATAACAGTAAAGTCAATCATGTGGAAGTTAAATTTATTACAGGGATTGCTGTTAACTTGAAGTAAAAAATAATACGATTTAAAGGCATACTTAATAAAAAAAAAACGTGCAAATGTAAATAATAGTAAACAACCCAATACTATGGAAAACAAGGGAACATGAGGTGCTGACCACGGCAGACAAAAAACCACCGCATGTGCACACAACATTATAGCACTCTCACCCAAAAATCACTTTCACACCAAAAAATTAAAACGGACACAGTAAACCTGTCCATCCTTACATTTTAAAAAAATGCCTCAAAATACACAAATCATAAACAGTGGAATAAAATCTCTGCATTCCTGCCTTGTTAACGTTTATCGGCAGGAAAGTAACATGAGAAGCCATAGTCTATAGCACAAAAAGTCAGTGGAAGTTACTTACAAATGGCCGTGTGTGAGAAAATAACTACACTGCAAACCAAACACAAAGTTACATAAACAAGGAAAGGAAACCATGCTGTCAGAAAATATAAGACCCAAGAACAACCATGAATGTAACCAGGAGGCAAAAAAAGAATTGCCAGTATCAAGGGAGTCGGCGAGATCAAGGGGAAAACAACAAGCAGCACCAGAACATATCCGTAGAAGAGCGTGTATCCACCCTCCACCATCCACGAGTCACTTTGTCCTTTTTAGCAAAATATGCGTTTCTGTAGCATTCAGAAATATTTCTTTATTTGCGGTCTTAGAGCGAAACAAATACGTCTTTCAATTCAGAAAAATATTAACCCTTCGGCATAAATATAAACAGACAGGCTCTCAAAGTCCTCTGTAAATAGATCAAAGAGGCCAAAGGGGAAGCAAGCTTTTCAACTGTGCAAGGGTAAAGGAGCAAGCAGCACCAGCAAACAGCAGAAGCGTGACAACCGCTTTACATGAAGACATGATTACAAATTTAAAAAATAGTTCCAAAGCTAACTAAAATAAGATGTAGTGGAAGGCAACAAACCCTAGGGCGAGACTCCAAGGGAGTAAGCAACTTACAAAAAGGAGGGTACTGTAAGACAAATTAGCCACTGGCAAGCAAAGATTTCGACAAGACAGCAGATAGACTAATCAAAAGCTATGGGGATGAGTCAAAGCCCACGAACTAAATACAACAGATCCCAGAGCCCCAATGGAGAAACCTCCCTTGCCTCATATACTTGAGAAGGTTTGGAAAACACAGTAGATATTGAGCGTTATGACAGGCATATCCTCTGCATTTCAGATAGAACTGTACCATGCCTCGAGTGTGTGACTGCACATGATACTGGTATCCTGACATTTTGTTTGGCCTAGCAGCACACTAATCCAGTGAATGCACAGTGGGCTATGGCTGTCCCTGATAATGCAAGGTTTAAAACCTGTTCTGTGGCCCGGAGGTGCGCACGTAGCATGCCTGTGTACTCATAGTTGGTGTAGGATTACTGTTGAAGCCCTGGGTAAGTCCCAGAAAGCAGTGATGACAGCATATTGAGTTTTTAGGACTCATTACGGTGACCGGACCTTTGTTTCTGTGTCAAGGAGAGCGTGGTTTACAGACCCATCTCGTGTAAAGTTCAGCCGTTATGTGAATCTTGTGATGATGTTTAGTATGCATGTATGTGCAGTGAGTGTGAGGCACATGTATAGTAGTAGCACTGTATGTCTGGATAGAGTGAGCACTAGGAACAGTGCAATCAGTTTAAGTTGGCCCCTGGTTTAGCACGGCACAAAATAAATGGAGGATACAACTTCCCCAATACTGACTGCATTCCCTGTGGCTCGAGTGTGAAGATCCAGGATGACTGCATTTCTGTGACTGGAGGTTCAAGATCAATACACTGAAGTGAAGGAGGACAGAGACAAGGCTAAGCTTTGAAATTCAGTGAGGTTCCTGTTAGCAAAGAGGTGCCGATTAGTCATTTCACAGCACTGCTGTTTGGTCGATGGTAAGAGTGATGGGTGGGACTGCAACTGGTCCAGAGGAGGCATCAGTCATTCAAGTACCCCATCTGGTCCAACAAGAGTGCAACTGCCAAAAACAAGTGCAGCGGTGTGAGCTGCCGAGCCTATCTCTCCCAGCTATCAAGTTCAGAGAGAAGCCACGACCCCTGTAGTCCAAGAGCCGCCACCGTCGGAGGCTCGGTACAGCTGCATCGATCATCCCACACCACCAGAGCTGCGGTTATATAAAGCAAGTAATTGCGAACCTAAACTATGCACTGAAAGCAAAACGGGTGAAACAGACCAAGATCTGCTATACAAACTTGAGACCATTACCAGGTGACCTTAGAGTGGTGAAAGTGAACTGAACTGTTGTGCACATCTATGCTTTTGGAGTATTGCAAATGGACCTTACCCGAGCCTAACCAGTGCCTTGTCTCGAGTGTACTTGGCCCAGTCTGCTGGGCCATTGGAGGACGGACCTGAGTGGCATATGACTTCACCCACTACGTTTGGGACCCAGTCGCCCACGTCTGCCCTACTGCCCAGAACAGTGTCTTCCAGTAGAGTAGCCCCAAGTGCCTGGGATAACTGTCGACTCATCCACTAGTTCCAAGCAACAACAGGTATTTCAGCTGACAATACTCTGCATACTACCATTTACACCTTTCTCTTCTCAGTTTAACTCTAGAGGTCATTCCACTCTCCCCACTGCAGTGCCAACAAACCAAGGATCCTCTTATTCCTTTTTTGTACGCTACACCTGCCCCAAACACTTATCAGTGTCATGCCGAACAGTTACAATTTAAACACAACTTTAGGCTTTTTCACCATGGTGTTCATATTGTTAAAATTAACATTCAGCTCTTTGAAGTAGGTCATAGAGGACACAGGTTATAAACAACAAAAACTTATCAGGTAGCATCATTCAACCGTAGTAAGATATACAGATCCATGGTTCCGTTTTTCTGTTACAGTAGCTGCCTGAACTCTGGGCACAGGTTACACAGTCCTTCTCTTCCTTATGTTTTGCAGCTGTTCAGGGGCACAAGATGACAGTATTGCAAGCAGTTTGTACCAGGTTAATTAAAAAGTTCCTTTTTAAATGGCATCAAGATCTGAAAACGTCCTGCATTTCATAACTGCTTGCAATAAAATTTGCTTTCTAACGAAGCAGCAGAGTGTCTTTTCTTGCTGCCCACCCGATCGTGTTTGGTGCCAATGAGAAAGCAATTTACAATTTTCCCAGCACTGAGGTGGTAGAAGGCAAAGAAGAGACTTTACCTGAGGAATTGCTGGTAATCTGGGTGGTTTCTTGCTTCAAGTCTATGATGTGATTGACCTTCAACATCTTGAGATCTTCCTCGTCTAATGCTATGTCTCCCCAAAAGGCAGCTGCAAAAATAAGTAAATCGTCAATGTCAAGTTGGCTCCAAAGTGTTTTCAGCCCAACACAAAAACAGAGCAATCAATTCAACACAGTGAAGCATGAATTCCTCTGAAGATGGCTTCTCTTCTATCAAGCTGTCTAGAACCCAGTCACCATACTTAAAATACAAAGTCCGGTTGGACAATAGAGTGGATATGAGGCACTCTGTAATGGACCAACTTCTAGTTACTCATGTTCTGGGTGGGAATTGGAGTCAAAGTGTGTGTATCTGTATTCGTAGGGGTGGGGGGGGGGGGGTACAAGTACAGTTACCTCTCATAGTCCCTACCTCCATTTCTCATCACACTGCAAAGACTATTTTTAGGGGGAGCAGACTTCCAATAGTATGTAGGCAATGATGTATTAATTAGATTGTGTTTTAAAAATGAATAACTCAATATTAACTGCACTTTTTGAACTGTTTAATCTAGTTGCCATATTTTATGGAATTATGAGAAAATATCTCATGGAGGGTGTGGGCAATGAAATGTTTTCAGGTTGAAGGATGTGGTTGGGGGTTGAGGGGGGCTTCCAAAGTTTTAAGACCACATAGCTAAGGTCTGATTTCAGAGGTTCAGATTGTCACGGTCTTATTTAAGGGGTTTAGAGGGTCACATTTTGCATGTGCAACTGCCAGCTAAGTACTCCAGAGGACATCATGAAGATATTGGTGCTGGATAAATGATAGCAAAAGAAAACTACTGTTGCTACTGGCCGCCATACATCCGTCTGTGCCTTTTATTCATGTACTTAGTCACTCTACTAATTTATTTCCTATGCCTACGAACTACAGCAACCAATTACATCAATCCTTGTCCTCAGGCAGAGATCTTCTATACCTACTTGAACTGCTGTTGTTCAGAAGAGCAGCAAGAGCCATTCTCATTAGGGCTGCTAGAAAAAGAAATGGTTGGACACACTCAAAGAAACCTAAAAGTGTTGCACAAAGTATTAGATTCTTAAAGAAGGCTGCATGTGAATAAGGGTGCCATACTGAAAGAGTCCAAGGACTTTAACTGTGTAGTGAGATTTGGGTTCCCATACAGGAACTGTGTCAGGAGAGGTGCACTAAAGACTTCTTGTAAATGTATCCAGTTACAATCAAAAACAGAAAATACTAGAATGGGACATGAAGACCACCAGGCTAGCAAATATCTCAGGGTTGATATCTATATTAGTACTTTCTGTGTTTCCATTCTAGCTGTGGAGTATTCTCCATGAAGTTATGCATCAGACAGTTTTTCTTCCCCAACTTCATCCCAGTAGAAATTGTGACTTCAGAGAGCGGCTTAAGTTTGGTGCCTTCACGTTATCTAATCAGATATGAGATTGAACAAGATCTTAGGGATTTATTTACAAAGATTTAGATTAAAACAATTTTTGGAAGACAAAGACCCCTTGAAACAAAGAATAGATATTATTTCCATATTCTTTTCATACCTAAACCTTTTTTGCTGGGGACAGCAAATGTGTACGCAGAAGAGTTGTTGACATGGGTTTTGCTACTATCCTCTTTATTTAAGAGACAGACCTATTTAACCTTTTAATGATGAGGAATGGCGAAGGGCTACTAAACCCATAAGCTGGTAGTTTTTTTTTTTTTTTTATCTTCTGGACATTTTTACATGTGTATTGTCAGACGTCCTTTTGATAATTAATAAGTTGTATATTTTTTTTTATATATATATATATATATGTTTGTTAGTTGTTTGTGCAGCTGGCACAGTAGTTTGATTTTAATATTTATTTAGTCTTATGTGATCTATGGGGAGATTTGTTTATTGCTTTTTTTAGACTACCCTATCCCCTTGACTCTCAGGGGTATCTCTCAATTTTATTAGTTTCGTTTTACAAATTGAGTACCATCAACTAGAAGGTAATTATTCAGGAGAATGCACATTGTGGAAAAGAATAGTAAATGAAGCCTTCATTGATTGTTTAGTTTCCAGACGTCTTTGGGGTCATGTGACTAGCAGAGGCATAGGAGTGTAGGAGATCAACTGGAACTAAATTTGCAGGATTAAATATTATTTAGGTTTCTGTCCCACAGTAAGCTGATGTATGCAGGTGTAATGATTCCTAACTCCTGTGGTAACTGGCGAGTTTCTTGTTTACAAGTATCAAAAATAAAGGCTTACTATCTCCATTTGGTGTTTTTTTCAACCATCACGATTGTTAAGCCTGATCTTCTGCAGTTCACTGTCATTAGTCCGTTTCTAGGTAGGGAATACCAGACTGCACAGCCATTGGGTAGAAAAATACCTGTTGTCAGCTTACCAAGAACATACTGTAGGAAGGTAGCCTCTTTCTAGCCTTGTTACCCCCACTTTTGGCCTGTTTGTGAGTATATGTCAGGGTGTTTTTACTGTCTCACTGGGATCCTGCTAGCCAGGGCCCAGTGCTCGTAGTGAAAACCCTTTGTTGTCAGTGTGTTTGTTATGTGTCACTGGGATCCTGCTAGCCAAGACGCCAGTGCTCATAAGTTTGTGGCCTATATGTGTTCCCTGTGTGGTGCCTAACTGTATCACTGAGGCTCTGCTAACCAGAACCTCAGTGTCTATGCTCTGTCTGCTTTTAAAATTGTCACTGCAGGCTAGTGACTAATTTTACCAATTCTCATTGGCACACTGGAACACCCTTATAATTCCCTTGTATATGGTACCTAGGTACCCAGGGTATTGGGGTTCCAAGAGATTCCTATGGGCTGCAGCATTTCTTTTGCCACCCATAGGGAGCTCAGACAATTCTTACACAGGACTGCCACTGCAGCCTGAGTGAAATAACGTCCACGTTATTTCACAGCCATTTACCACTGCACTTAAGTAACGTATAAGTCACCTATATGTCTAACCCTCACTTGGTGAACGTTAGGTGCCAAGTTACTTAGTGTGTGGGCACCCTGGCACTAGCCAAGGTGCCCCCACATCGTTCAGGGCAAATTCCCGGACTTTGTGAGTACGAGGACACCATTACATGCATGCACTACATATAGGTCACTACCTATATGTAGCGTCACAATGGTAACTCCAAACATGGCCAGGTAACATGTCTAGGATCATGGAATTGTCACCCCAATGCCATTCCGGTATTGGGGGGACAATTCCATGCATCCCCGGGTCTCTAGCACAGAACCCGGGTACTGCCAAACTGCCTTTCCAGGGTCTCCACTGCAGCTGCTGCCAACCCCTCAGACAGGTTTCTGCCCCCCTGGGGCCTGGGCAGCCCGCTCCCAGGAAGGCAGAACAAAGGATTTCCTCTGAGAGAGGGTGTTACACCCTCTCCCTTTGGAAATAGGTGTGAAGGGCTGGGGAGGAGTAGCAACCCCCAGCCTCTGGAAATGCTTTTATGGGCACAGATGGTGCCCATCTCTGCATAAGCCAGTCTACACCGGTTCAGGGATTCCCCCAGCCCTGCTCTGGCGCGAAACTGGACAAAGGAAAGGGGAGTGACCACACCCCTGACCAGCACCTCCCAGGGGAGGTGCCCAAAGCTCCTCCAGTGTGTCCCAGACCTCTGCCATCTTTGTTGGGGCACAATGGACATCTCTGAGTGGCCAGTGCCGGCAGGTGACGTCAGAGACCCCTCCTGATAGGTGCTTAACTTTCAGTAACCAAGCCTCCTTTCTCAGTAGCCAAACCTCCTTTTTTTGGCTATTTAGGGTCTCTCCTCTGGGCTATTCCTCAGATAACGAATGCAAGAGCTCACCAGAGTTCCTCTGCACTTCCCTCTTCAACTTCTGCCAAGGATCGACCGCTGACTGCTCCAGGACGCCTGCAAAACCGCAACAAAGTAGCAAGACGACTACCAGCAACATTGTAGCGCCTCATCCTGCGGGCTTTCTCGACTGTTTCCTGGTGGTGCATGCTCTGAGGGCTGTCTGCCTTCACCCTGCACTGGAAGCCAAGAAGAAATCTCCTGTGGGTCGACGGAATCTTCCCCCTGCCAACGCAGGCACCAAACGTCTGCATCACCGGTCCTCTGGGTCCCCTCTCATCCTGACAAGCGTGGTCCCTGGAACACAGGAGCTGGGTCCAAGTGTCTCCCACAGTCCAGTGACCCTTCTGTCCAAAGTTGGTGGAGGTAAGTCCTTGCCTCGCCACGCCAGACAGAAAACCTGTGTACTGCGTGATTTGCAGCTGCTCCAGCTTCTGTGCACTTCTCCAAGGATTACTTTGTGCACAGCCTAGCCTGGGTCCCCAGCACTCCGTCCTGCATTGCCCAACTCGCTGAGTTGGACTCCCACGTCGTGGGACCCTCCTTTGTGACTCTGAGTCGACCGCTGTCCTCAGATCTTCTAAGTGCCTGTTCTGGTACTTCTGCGGGTGCTGCATGCTTCTGTGGGGGCTCTCTGAGTTGCTGAGCGCCCCCTCTGTCTCCTCCTCCAAGGGGCGACATCCTGGTCCTTCCTGGTCCCCAGCAGCACCTACAATCCTCAACAGCGACTCTTGCAGCGAGCAAGGCTTGTTTGCAATATTTCTGCATGGAAACACTTCTGCAACGTCTAGCATGCCGTGGGACATCACACCAAAGGGGAAGTTCCTGGCTACTTTAGTTGTTGCAGAATCTTAAGCTTCTTCCACCCGGAGGCAGCCCATTTGCACCTTCATCCGGGGTTTAGTGGGCTCCTGCCCCCCCTGGACACTTTCGTGACTCTTGGACTTGGTCCCCTTCCTTTACAGGTCCTCAGGTCCAGGAATCCGTCTTCAGTGTTTTGCTGGTGCTTGTGGTTCTTGCAAAATCCCCTATTACGACTATTCTGTCTTTCTGGGGTGGTAGGGTAACTTTACTCCTACTTTTCAGGATCTTGGGTGGGGTATTTTGGACACCCTTACTGTTTTTTTACAGTCCCAGCGACCCTCTACAACTTCCCATAGGCCTCGGGTCCATTCGCGATTCGCATTCCACTTTTGGAGTATATGGTCTGTGTTGCCCCTAGGCCTATGTCTACCTATTGCATCCTATTGTGATTCTTCATTGTTTGCACTACTTTTCTTACTGTTACTTACCTGTTTTGGGTTTGTGTACATATAATTTGTATATATTACTTACCTCCTAAGTGAGGGTATCCTCTGAGATACTTTTGGCATATTGTCACTAAAATAAAGTACCTTTATTTTTAGTAACTCTGAGTATTGTGTTTTCTTATGATATTGTGCTATATGATATAAGTGGTATAGTAGGAGCTTTGCATGTCTCCTAGTTCAGCCTAAGCTGCTTTGCCATAGCTACCTCTATCAGCCTAAGCTGCTAGAAACACCTCTATTCTACTAATAAGGGATAACTGGACATGGTACAGGGTGTAAGTACCACAAGGTACCCACTATAAGCCAGGCCAGCCTCCTACACATACTGCTTACAATGAGTTGACTTACTAGTCATTATCATTTGCTAGAGCCTTATTCAATAGTTTGCCTTGTCCATTATGTGTTAGCCCCTCCTCTACAGCATATCCTCTTTATTTGTGTCTTCTCACTACTCACGTTCAGGAAGCTAATTTTTACTTACTTACACCATGACAGTGCATGTGTTTTCTAGTTGTCTTCTTCATCCGTTTCCTTCCTCTAGCACTCCGTCTTTTTCTCCTGCATACATGTGCCTCCATCCCTCCATGCTGCGTGTTGCTCTTTTGCCTGTGTGCTCCTGTCCTCATGATCCATGCTGCTTTTGCCAACATCAGTGCTTCTCTCCATCCCTTGTTGCGCTCGCTCATCTGATGCTTCCCTTACACCCACAGGCTCCCCGTTGTTTTCTGACCTCAGCTACTCTTCTATTGCCCCCACCAAGAAGTTGCATTTTTTAAATATATACATATATTTTAATTCATTATACTTATTTTTTTTTTTTAAGTGCTTCTGCGGTACTTGCATCATTTTTCAAGCATGCATGCTTTGCCAAATGGATGCTTAAGAGCAAACAATCATACACACATTTGTTTCTCATATGAATTACTTTACCGACCTCAAACTTTGTCTCCTGCAGGATCGACACATCTCTTACTATGTGCCAGTATCCTAGGACTTTCGGTGTTTTACTGGATGATTTATACCTTTTGTGTTTAAGGATATCGTTTTTAAATTAGCCATATGAGCATTATTATGGAGATTTTAGTAAGTATGGTGTGGGAGTGTTAAAGTGTGCTGCAAGCCAAAGACTTGATCCAACGATCGAGTATCTCTTTTCTGGTATCCAGCTGTGCAAGTAGTGCACTGGCTGACATGAGTTAACATAGTCCATGAGCGACCGACCAGAGAGGGATAAGGAATAAGGGACAAAAAGAAGAACAACAACAATCAAACTGAAGACAAAAACAATACTGGGAAAACCAAGGCCCATACCCGAAACCCAGTCCCAGCCCACCCCTAAAAAGAGTTAAGCTAGACAGTGGAGACCACAATTGGCACTTAAGCAGCAGATGATAGTTCAGCTAGTATGAAAGTTATCCATGCGATGTAACAGGTGCAACATATTATTGTCTAGAAGCTATAAGGCACCCACATCCATGAACAGCAACATTAGTAAGCAACAGATTAGGAGCCAGAAATTCTTAGAATAAATTATACATGATGGTAAATGGCAGCAGTAACAAAGAGAATTATTAGGCAGAAGGCTACAGCAGGGACTTAGCAGTGGATGAGTTTCACTTCAAGTGAGCATTTCTGAATCAGTCAAAAGGTAGGAGCCCATTGCAGCAGGGTTCTCAAACAAGCATTTGCAATGCAATGGGTCTCGTGTTTGCTCGACTTAGAGGTATTAGTGTTGTAAATTCCTAACTGGGCTTTTCTTGCCACATAAATTGAAAATGAAAAGTAAAACAGTTGACATAAGCAAGTCAATTCAAAGCGCCACAGCTGCAATAAGCATGAAAGCAAGCGTTATTAGCTCCCTGCGTGAATGTCTAAAAAGGAACGCGGCTGGGATGAAAGGCAAACCGGAGGAGGGGCCATCACACGCTGTAACAGGAGGGAAGAAGCATGACGTAGTGTGATGGCCAACAAAAATGTTTACTTAGCGAAATCGCCTGGGAGGAAACTCAGCACACAAAGAGGGACATTTCACAAAATGGACCAATAAAAATGAAGCATTTAAAACAAGCACACCAAAGGATGAATAGCAAGACTGGGCATGGTTAAAAGCCCACAGAGAGATAACTAAAGGCCAGAGCACTTGCACGCTCGACCCTAAAAATATTTTTGTTTTTGTGAGCGATGGACCACCAAAAAAATAAATAAATGAGAATTGGCATCTCTCTGGTGAGACGGGCCAGCAAAAAAAGCAGAGAATTTAAATTTCTCTGGTGATGCTACTCCTGCACCAGAAAGCTTTTACAATTTGAAAGTGTCATTGCAGTAGTCTTATGAGATTCTAATTTTGGTGCAGTTCAAGACTACATGTTGGTGTGTCCTCGTATGTTGAAGAATCAACACCACATAATTATACTTCAAGGGTTTGAATATGATGTCTATAAGGATTATTATTTATCTAGTATTCATTGTTGGTACTCAATGAGCTCTCTCAATCTCAGTGAAATATGATGTCCTGCTTTTGGAGATCAGAGGTCACCCGTGATTTTGCCATATCCTCTGGAACGTAGGGAGGCCAAAGATTCTAATATTACCTCTTCCATAGTGCTCTTTAAACACTGAGATTTGTCTTACCAAGATTTGATCTCGTCTGAATGCCCACTCACTAGCTTTTTCTTTGCATTTTAAGGTTATCCTCCAAAGCTTTGGTTCTGGCTTCATTCTCCTGCTTTGAAGTATTTTCTCATGCCACTAACTGAATTTTGCATTATGTCAGTATTTGTTTTTGTGGACTGCACCAAAATATGTAGTACTGCCAGTCTCAGGTGGATCTGATCCATGGAAGCCACTGTGTCACGCTTCCCTTTTATTAGAAGCCTTGGAACAGGCGTTCCGGTTTGGAATGTTTCTGGTTCGCCTTCATTTCTGATTTTTTGGGTCTTTCTTCTTTGGGTCTGACATCTGGAGATTATTTCCTTACATGTAGGTTTCTCAAGGTAGTCAGTGACGTTGTGTTGTCATTATTCCGTAAATGTTTATGCTCTTGGAGAAGTGGGAAGTAGAGGAGGTTATATTGGGCACTATTTAGTAAAGCCCCACAAGCACCATAGGGATGCTGCTTTTGTCTTCTGGTAAATTTACTATGTTTGGATTCAAAATAGTATATTGTGGCTGGGGCTTCCCACGTACATTTAAACATCTTTCACCTCCATTGGTCAGAGCTGTTGGGTTGGTGAAACAAAATATTATCTGCCATCGGTCACTGGGTGTCATATTGTCCAATGCAATAGACACCCATGGGAGGAACAGTTCTCCTGATTCGGTTTCATCTACCATGCTCCCTCGTCACTGCAGGGTCCACATATTTAGCAACATATACTATTGATGCTGAAATGTGGATGTGGGTTGCAGATGTTTGAAAGCATTGTGTTAGGCCATATGTGATGCAGAGTTCTGCTACAGAACCATCAGAGATGATATGGGAAACGTTCACAGAACACCTCCAACAAATCAATGTTTTTGATATCTAAAAATATTATAAACGTCTATACTCAGTTAAAAAACCCATTAGCTATGAATCTTGGTAGATTTCCTTAAAACACTACTGATTCCCACCACATATATCCACAGAAGGCAGGGAGCTGCTCAACAGCCCCTTAGAGACGCCCAAAATCAGTTTAGCCAAACATTCCCTTAAATTAGGGAGGCTTCCAGGCCCAAATGGCCATCTCCTGAATTTTTTTAATTAAACTTGGAAAGATGAACCCATGACAAGATCATTGGATTGCCACCTGAGCCCAACAAAGTGGTGATACCCAAGGAAGGGAAAAATATCCTAAATCTAAAACCAAATCTGCAGACTTGAACAGTTTCTGAACTCCCTAATTCACCCTACCCATACCTCAACAAAATTTGCATGGTAAAGAAAATGTGCAACAAACCTGATGGCTTCCTGCAGCTTGTCAAAGCACTACGCCCAGCTTCTAAACAAGAACACTTTTCCCTTGCCCCCTTTGGAACATCTCTCTTCCCCATAAGGGGTATCTGAAACTTAGCTGGATTCCATAAGACATACTACCATCCAGAGAGCAATCCTGGGGATTTTTGACTTGCGTCCCTCCAATACCACCTTTGTGCTTTTCTACTCTTCACTAATATCCTTTGCTGCTGTTCTTGCTTCATCTCTTCTACTTGTTCCTTCATGACTGTACTCAATACATATACTGTAATGCTTATCCAACTGTTATCTAACTAAAACAAATCCCCTGCAATACCATCTGTATTGATTCCTCGCGTTCATCATTCTATTTCCGTATTATTTCCATAATCAATCACAACTGTACATAGTTATGGACATTTTTAATCCTGAAATATCACCTTCACAACAATTTGCCCTGTGACACAATAGTAAGTTGTTTTAAATACTCTTCAAAAGCCAATACTTTATTTAAATGAAATAAGAAATGCAGACTTTTGCAGTTTCAGACAGTAGTAACCCAAGGTAACTGGGACTTGCCACTGTTTTATGATGGCTGGCTCCCGTGGAGCTACAGCCAAGTTAGGAATGCTTTTTAGCCAGTTATAGGCAAGGGTTTTGTAATCCTATCCCAAAAAAGTAAAAACCTTTGCCTTCATGCTCAACAGCTGACAGTGGAAGAATAGGCTAGTCAGGTTACAGGATACTGACAGAATAAAAAATCTTACTCCAAATGTGGTGGTGGGAACGGGCCGGTGTGATCATCTTTCCACCGCCAGACATTAGGCGGTCATCTCAGACAGGAAGAGCCTTCGGGTGCTTCAACTCGCATAAGAGGTCTCCAAGGATGTGGCTTAATTATACAGAGTACGCATCAGAAGCAGCTGAGATTTGCTTCCTGTGCACAAGGATCCTGGGGGTGTACTAGATACCCACTCTTCCTCCAAAGACACTATTCTCACCATGCAATGCCAAAGCCAGCTCTAGACTAAGTTGACAGTTGGCAGCCACCTAGGCTGCCGCCACACAATAACTGTAACCCATTAGGTGGGAGGTCTTCAAACTGGGAGGCGGGTCCTCCAAGTGGGCTTGAATTGATGTTGTGGACAGAGAGGATGGCAGACTCGGGCCAAGATGAGCTTTTAGTATGCATCTGAGAAGCATACGCAAACATGCTAAAAAAACAATGGTATGATGACTCTATTGAAAGAAAAGAGTTGAGTTGAGACACTGTAAAGAGCAGTCAGTAACTTTTATCAGTCATGTACAGGCTAGGAGTAGGTGTCAAAGGGTCACCTCCAAATATTCCTACTGCCCCATTTCTGACTACTTGTATGATGGCAGGTCTGCAGTGGTGCTGGAGTAATGTTCACACTGGAGATGCTGCCATCAACTTTATATCACTGAAATCATAGGGAATCTGAAGTATCTTAACATCATTCACAGAACAAGTGTTGTAAATGAGCCGTGGCCATTCAGCAGTAGAATGGTAAGGGTGTAGTATGTGGCTGGTGCTGCATTTAGTGATATATTTGTGACAGTGTGTTTCTAAAGCATGGTGTTGTAGCACACTCATTTACAGACAGCACATTTTCCATTGAAATGACCACTAAATTTGCAAAGAAATAATATTTACTCATAAAACTATAAATCACACAAACCATAACGTGGATAGTGGGTTTCAGTAAATATTTGTCATCTGAGCATCACCAACTAAAGCATTTTAATTTGTTTTTTTTAATCTTGCAAAAATCTTTGGGACTGATTAAGAGTTTGGCAGATAGGGTTACTCCATCACAGATGTGACGAATATCCAGTCCACCTTATTATGATTCCAATATATCCTATGGTATTTGCCAGCTGGGTGTGATAATGTAACAAAATAAAAAGGCAACAATGAACCTCAACGTTTGTCAAAATTTCTTTGAGGCTCTTTAAATTCCTTTACACGTCCTGGATCCTTTGATCACAATATTCTTTTCAATGTCATACATAGGATGTATTGTGAGTAAGAAGCAAGATAGAACATAGAGGCTGGAAAAGTCCCACTTGAAACGCTTGGCCTGCTGGGTTTTACCATTCATATGTCTTAACAAGCAAAGTTGAAACGCACTACTGCACATCAGCTTTGTCCATATTTGTTTCAAAGTGTGCACTCAACTGGGGCCCCAGTAATATTATCTTATGCAAGAGGGGTGCTAGTAAAAATGTTTGAAGACAACTAGATTTTGGGGGTGAGGGGCAGGGTGGGGGGAAAGGGGGGGGCAGTCATTTGTCCTTGAATAGTAAACATAACTTGGCCACACCTGTGATAAATAAAAAACATGTGGTTAAGTGTCTTAGCGCCCTAGAACCAAGAGCGTAGCTTGTTCAATACAAAGGGGGGGTTGTAAGTTTCCGATTTCCCAACAATCATGCTCCGGTATCTTGTTAACATATGGGGCACAAGTCAGGGGTACACAGCGGCCACCCACTATTTTCACAAGGTGGACGCCGTTCAGACTGCTAAGTAGTTGTGCCACACTATAAAATGCTGAACTCTTCCCGTTTTAATGTGTAAGCACCGCAACGCATTCAGCAGCGCATGCATGTTGTCTGCTTTCCTTCTGAGCAGCAACGTGCAGGTGGCAGTGAACTGGAGCTTTTTAGGTCAAGCACGCAAGTACTATGACCTGTTGTAAGTATTGTGGGCTTTTAACCATGCCCATCTTGCTCTCATCACTTTCATTCGTTCCTGGGCTTGCCTTTCAAAAAATCACTTGACGCCATTGGTAAACGCATTACTTTTGTCCTGCCTTGCGGGTGTTTTGACTCGCCTTGCACTCTGCCCCTCTTACATGGATTATTGCATGATTGCAGATATACTTCAGCATGAGCAAACTCTTATATTTTCTTTTGTTTCTCCCCTTCATGCAGCATGGTGGCCATGGCGCACACAGCGCAGAACAGCAATGCGAACTCCGACAGGGGTATTGAAGCGCTGGTCACATTGTTCACGGTTATCTAATCAGAGTCATTTCTTGTGGCTCTCCCCTTAAAACACTTGAAATTGGTAAATGCTTTACGCAAAACAGAAATCCTCAAGGCCGAAAGTGGCTCTCCTGGCACAGCGGGTGAGCCGATACTCAATATTCACTGCACTTGGGAAACTCGCCCCATAATTCTTTGCAGGGCACTACTTTTACAAAAATTTTTGCTCATGACTCAGTCTGTGGTGCTCCTAAGACAATGGACCACCTACAAAATGTTCAGCACAACGTGCTCTTTTTGTCTACATCATCTCTGGGTCCCCCAAACTAGGATAGTGGGAGCCCCAAAATAATAACCTCACCCACCATTCAGTGTCTTTTTAAGCGCTCTCATGGATGGAACATTTGTTTTCCAGCTGGGAATAGCTTGTGTTATAAGGGCCTTGCTTGTAATATCATTGCTATATTCCTGCTATCTGTGAAAACGTGTAATGCACTATGCCCTCTAGGGGCTAAATGTATGGTTACACTGCATTATTTTATGCCAATTTCTTTTTGTGGGGTTATGCCCTCTAGGGGCTAACTACATAGTTACATTACCATGTTTCTTACACATTCTATTTTCATTGTGGTATCCTCTAGGGGCTGTTCTAAGCATTAGTTAAATCAACAACATAAAATATTTGTGGCACAGAAACTTGCCCCATAATGCTTTGCAGGGCATTACTTTTACTAAACATTTTTGCTCATAACTCAGCCTGTTTTAGTCCTAGGACAAGGGCTCCGCCTTCAAAATGTTGTCCACAAAGAGTTATTTCTGTCTACATCATCTCAGGATCCCCACACTATGTTAGTGTATACTCCAAAATAATAATCCATCCCACCATTCATTATCTTTACAATCTCTCTCATGGCTGGAACTTTTGTTTTACAGCTGTGAGAAGTTATGTTTTATGGGCCTTGTTTGTAATATTACTGCAATAGACCTGCTAGCTTTGAAAACCTGCAATGCACTACACCTTCTAGGAGCTGAATATATGGTTACACCGCATTATTTTCTCCCATTCTTTTTCATGTTGTTATGCTCTCTAAGGGCTGACTCTATGGTTACATGACCATGTTTCTTCCAAATGTTATTTTTATTGTGGCATCCTCTATGGGCTGTTCTGAGTATTGCAGTCAACATACTATAATATTTGCTGCGTGAAAACTCACACATAATGCTTTGCAGGGCATTACTTTTAGAAAACATTTTTGCTCGTACCTCAGCCTGTGGTGGTCCTAGGACAATAGGACCACCAGCAAAACGTTCTGTCTTCATCTTCTCTTGGTCCCCACAGTAGGTTAGTGGGGACCCCAAAATAATAACCCCTCTCACAATTCAGTGTCTTTAAAGCTTTCTCATTGCTAGAACTTTTGTTTTACAGCTGAGAGAAATTTTGTTTTAAAGGCCTTGTTTGTAATATAATTGCAAAGGCCTAATAGCCCAAAAACAAACCTCTAGGGGCTAAGTATATGGTTACACTGTATTAATTTCTCCTGGTTTTATTCACGGGTTATGCCCTCTAGGGGTTAACAATATGGTTACGTGACCATGTTTTTTACAAATTATATTTTAGTTATGGTGCCCTCTAGGGGCTGTTTTGAGCATTACAGTTTAACGCCAAAAGTTTATTTCTGATGACGTTTTTTTTAATGATAATTGTATATGTTTTGATAATCTCTCCTTATTATAACCATGATTTAGGCCAACTTAACATCCTTATTACACTATGACTGTTTGAACACACTTGATGTGTTGGGTGACGCTTCTAGTTTATTTCTTCTCTGTAGCTGTCTTGTGTCTTTTTTGAGGGAATTATGTTAGCCAGCCAGCAACTCTGATGGTGGGGTGGTGAAAGTGGTATTCTATTGGAATTAGCATGGCAGATTTAAATTAGGATGCTAAATGGCAACATTTTCATTTGTTGCTGCAGATAGAGGAGGAAGGTAAATGGAAGTGTTTTAGTTATGTGGAGGCCACTGGAATTATATGGCAGGAAAAGATGAAATTATGAGGCAGGGCTGACCAATTTATATGGCAAGGAAAGTCCAGTTATGAATTTACAGTGCCATTAGCTCTACCTCAAGCAAACGCAGACCTATTGCATTGCAAATGCTTGTTTATTTTAAATTCGAGCTGGGGCCAAAACAAAGGCTGTAGTTAAGTGGTCATCAAGCATCAGTTTGTTCTTGTTGGAGCTTTATCAAGCCTCAGACCTACCTGCAAATGCTGTGGCTGGAAAAGGCACACAGTTTGTTGTCACTTCACAGGTACTTAAGAGAGACAGGATTTTGACTTTGGTCAGTCCCTGGATATAACGGATATGCATCCACAGTAAGAATGTCATATATGCTGGTCTGTTCCTCTATTTACACAAATAGCAATTTAAATATCACTTTTTTTTTTATTATTTATTTTATAGTGCTAGTTATTCCAATGCCGGGTGTCAGAGCACTTTACATTGCATGTATACGTTATACATTGACAATAAAACATATGTGTAAGTCTATGTACAGGATGTGTTACATAGGATAGAGAGGGTTACAATGTGTGGGAGTCACATGTCCTTCATAGCTCACTCTGCTATATCAGAAGGATTACAATTTATGAACCGCAAATAACAATAGGATCTCCGTGGTAAAAGCAGTAGCCCACTTACCTTTCGAAATAAAATAAAAACCTGTTGTGGTGTGCTTTGCAGAGTCATGTTAACCCTCTGTGCTATTTTGAATCAAAACTGGGATGAGACATGACACACATTTCTCCACCATAGGTGTTAACTACCAAAGTTATTTTACCATTACTATTATTCACTGAGATTTACATGGCATACGAAGATCTCTGCAGCAGGGGCCATAACCCTATAAGACTTTTTAAAATTCAGTCTTTGGAAACAATTAAGCAGAACACATTTATTGCCAGGTTTCTCCTTGTGACAGTTTTAGTGGCATAGATTTTAAAAAATGAATGTTGAAATCGAGGCCCAGATGTTGCTTTGGGGTTGTGTCACTTTTTTGTCACAACCACAACACAAAAACTAATTTGTTAAACCTGGTACTTCGCGCAAATGTGCTCCTTATAGACCTGCTAAACATATGTGTGAGTTCTTAAGTTCAGATGTCACTTGCTGTGAGGTTATGGGTTGTAAAGCCACTTCCTGTGATGTCACTTCCTGTGATGCCTCTTACGATGTTGCACGCCATGATGTTACATGCTGAGATAGCAGGAGTCATGATGCCACTTGTATACTGTCTAATTTAGTTAGTCCTGTCACTTCTTTTTTAGGACTTGTGTCCTGTTAAGATACATTATCTGAGAAACAGGATATGATAGGGACTTAATGGGCAGTGGGAAAGGAGAGCAGTGCTTATTGCTAGCGGTACCTAAAACAAAATATTTTGTAAAATAACCAACATTTTTAACTACTTCAAAAGAGAGAGGCGAGAACATCCTATTTCAAAATATCTTCCCCTCCCCCTAATCACGACCCAACGCTTCCAAAATGGTGTTGGGGGTCTATTTAAACTCAAATGCTCACTGAAGGAAGATGGCCTGGTGTGCGGTAAGCATCTATGGTTTTATCACCTTATACAAGGTCCTAATATTGAAGTGTAGGCAAAGTTTAGGAAACCAGGACTCTCTAGAGGTAGCTGTGGATGAGTAGCCAAGACTTATCTAGGAAATATGCAAAGCTTATGCATTACCACTTTAGTCACACAGCACTATCACACATGAAAAAAACAGTGTCACAAAAATAAAGGGACTTTATTATGGTAATGAAAATACTAGAATACTAATAGGCATTCCCCCGAACTGTAAGTAAACACACTAAATATATACACAATAGCAATCAGTAAGGAGCATAAAAGCTACAAGCATTGGCAAAGGTATTAGAAAATAGTGTAGGCCCTAGGGGAGGGACAAATCATATACTAAATAAGGGGAATGCAAGATACTGTCCCCCACCCAACGATGTGGAATTGTTAGAGGGGAACTGGAGGTCTAGGAACCCCAGGGGGGGGGGGTGGTACCAGAGTGACCCCCAATGACCAGAAGAGCAGAGGTTAGTATCTGGTTTTCCCCAAAACCAACAGGAGGACTTAGGAAAAGGATTGTGCAGGACCCAGACTGGAAAAAAACATAGGTGGGTTCTGGCAGAAGAGGACCTGCAAAGGAAGGGGACCAAGTCTAGTTTGTGATAGAGTGGCAGGAGCCACTACCCACTCTTCTGTGGATGCAGGACCTGGTGAACGGGGCAAGCAGAAGATGAAGATGAGTTCCTTAAGCGATGCACATGGTGTCCAACGTCAGGTGTCTGGCTTCAGTGGGTCAGTGGTGCCATAGAACTACCAACAAGCCTTGGCAAATGCAAAAGAAGGCGGCGAGTTGCAAGGCTGAAGAGGACCAGCAAGGCCCGGGGGACTTGACCCAAGGAGGGGAGAATGGAGTGACCCTCAGCAGTCGGGAGAGTCACCAGAAGAGGATGCAGCCCCTACAGGCAAACCACTGGCAGCAGGCACAGCAAGTCGCAGTGAGGCCCACTAAGCACACCTGAAGAGGAGCCCCACGTCGCTAGAGCAGCAGAGACGAGACAGTGCTTGGCAGTAAGAAGTGCTGGGGGCCAGGGCTACACCACGCCTGAAGATCCCTTGGAGCAGGAGCAAACAAGCCTTGGTAGCTGCAAGAGTCATGGTGCACAAGGATACTGTCCTGCAAGGAGAGGCAAGGGCTTACCGTTTCGTAAGTTGGCCAGCTGGCAGAGAGGACCATGGGTAAAACTCCAAACCACCACCTGTGATGCAGGATCCACGCAGTTCCAGAGGAATGGAGATCCACGCAACCAGTCGTCGTTGCAGTTAGTGCCTGTAGATGCAGGGGAGTGACTCCTGCACCTCAAGGGAGAGTCCTTCGTATTTCTTGGTGCAGGCTGAAGTCTCATCGACCTCAGAGGATGCACAGCCGGAACAATGTTACAGTTGCTGGAAGGAGCCGGAGAAACAATGTTGCAAAGCAGAGTCGTTGCTGGAGTTGCAGATTGTCCGTTCCTGAACAGTCCAATTCAAGTCGCCAGAAGATGAAGTAAACAATGCAGAAGAGTCCTGGTAGAATCTTGGACGTCAAATCTGAGGACCCACCCAAGAGGGAGACTCTAAATAGCCCAGGAAGGGGGATTGGTCACCTGTCGGGAGGGGGCTGACACATAACCTGGCACTCAGATGCTTCCAGGGGCCTCTGCCCATCTTGGATTGAAGATGGCAGAATCAAATGGCCACCTGGAGAAGCTCTGGGCACCACCCCTGGGGTGGTGATGGACAGGGGAGAGATCACTCCCCTTTCCTTTGTCCAGTTTCGCGCCAGAGCAGGGACCAGAGGTCCCTGGACTTGTGCAAACCAGTTTATGCAAGGAGGGCACCAAGTGTGCCCTTCAAAGCATACTGGTGGTTTGGGGAGGCTACAATCCCAAGCCATGTAACACCTATTTCTAAGGGTAGAGGGTGTTGCCTCCCTCTCCCACAGGAAATCCTTTGTTCTGACTTCCTCTGCCAGAGCTGGTTAAACAGCCAGAGGGCAGAAACCTTTCTGTGGGGTGGCAGCAGTGCGAGCTGCCTGGAAAACCCCAGAAGACTGGTAGGAGCAATACTGGGTGTCCTCTAAGGAACCCCAAAAGTCCATGGGATCATACAACCAATACTAGCAGCAGTGTTGGGATATGATTCCAACATGTTAGATACAAAACATGCCCAGTTTCAGAGTTGCCATTATGTAGCTGGACATAGGTAGTATGACCTGTGTCCAGTACACAGGTAAAATGGCTTCCCCGCACTTACGAAGTTCAGTGCAATGGAACTGGAGTTCGTGGGGGCACCTTTGCTCACGCAGGGGTGCCCTCACACAGGTACCTGCACCCAGCCCTCTGGGCTAGGAGGGCCTACCATAGGAGTGACTTAGTGACCTAGTGCAGTGATCTATGGAGGAAGGGTGCATGCACCTTTTCACACAGACTGCAATAGCAGGCCTGCAGACACATTTTGCATTGACTCCTATGGGTGGCATAATACATTCTGCAGGCCACGGGGGTACCCCTGGTGCCCCAATGCCATGGGTACCCAAGCACCATATACTAGGGACTAGTTGGCATCAGTATGCCAATAGTGGGGTGTGCAGTCTTAAGCAACCAAATTTAGAGGGAGACAGCACAATCACTAGGGTCCTGATTAGCAGGATTCCAGTGAAAACAGTCCAAGCATGCTGATAGCAGGCAAAAAGTGGGGTTACCATGCCAAAAAGAGGGTACTTCCCTACACTCAAGTCAAGGAAAAACACATAAGTTTCTAAGATAACCCGATTACCCAACTTCCGATTAATAATTAATGTTTTCAAGGCTGGTGTTTTTTATCATAAAATCAATCATGCTCTTGCGAATATTATTCCCAGATATCTGGCTGAACAGGAAAAAACATGCAATGTGTTTTGAAGTGAATTATAATCTCCCTATTATTTCCGAGTTTTCATGTTGTTTCGTTTTTTTTTTTTTAACCAAATCCGCGTTTCCCACTTTCGAAGCTATCCTTCCCGGCGCCATACGACGCTTCCCTCGAGTACGCGATGGGAGCAACCGAGGTCTCCCCTGGCTCTACAGGATAGGGTAGGTCGGAGGACAAGGCCTGACGCGCACTGATGCAGCACGCAGGAATGTCCGGCTGAGACAGGAGTGGAGACAGCGTGCTGCGTCCTGTCTCAAGGGCCCCCGGGTGCAGCTGGGACGAGCAGCTGGGACCACTCCACGCCAAGACACGAGGGACGGCTGTGGCAGCATCCTTACTCACCCACTCCTTCACTACTGAGGCTCGGTGTGGACAAAAGGCCACGCTGGGCACAGGCTTGAGGAAGTCTCTGCCAGCACCATGAGGAGGCGTTGCATCTTGCCTTTTGAACGGATGTCATGTCAGCACCCTACCCCATGTAGAAGAGACCTTGCCAGCACACTCACCTATACAGAAAGGCCATGTATGTTCCCTGCCCAAAGCAAAGAGACGACGGCAACGCCATCAAATGGTGCAGTTAGGTCCGACAGTTACCATGTGACTCCGCGCTTTACCAACATCCAATATAACACATAAATGCAGCTATCCCCGTGCGAAGCCCCTGCTAGCACCATGCTCCGAGTGGAAAGGCCTTGCTTGCAGGCATCGCACCTATGCAGACTGTTTCCACCAGCAAACAGTGAGTCAGTAGCACAAATATCCCCGGCACCATTCTATTAGAGGGGTCCTGGCAGACATACATCGGCCCTTTTACCTCCGAAATTCTTAAATGGCATTGATGGGTCACTTGCTGAACTCGCTGGTGGGCTTTTTGTTAGCCGCAAGAGGATCCTCTCTTTGGTATCCCTGGATGTAAAGTAAAGAATGTTTATTTAAAACAGCGGTTTCAAGGGTCTCTCAAGCCCCATTTTCTCGCTCGACTGGTCTTCAGCTTTACTTTTACAGAACTATTCTGGGTATATGAACTACGCACCCCAACACCTAATAGGGCCCAGAATAAATCACACACATAACCAGCACAGATATGGTACATCAGTTTCAATGTGATTACAATAACACATCTGCTCCTACACACCATTTGCGCAATATCCAACAACAACCTTCACCTCCAACTGCCTTCTTTTGGTCAATGGGCATGCAAGCTTACCATCCCAGAAGATAAGCTAGCTATTCAAACAGCCCTCTGGTCTCCCCTGCTAATCACCCAACCGCGCTGACAGCTACACTTTCACCTAAAGTAGGAACATACCCACTCACACTTCTGAAAGCACATACTTCACAAGACTCTGGGAAGCAATGGAAACCTCGGGATCCTTTGGAAAGTCAGCCCAGTCTATGAAAAGCTTGATTCATACAGTTTGGTGTGACTGCATCACCTGACTCCCACTCTTCGTGAAAGAGAGACTTCTATTAGGAAGGGTTTCAGCACTGCGTGGTGCTGTCTGTGACATGTTCAAGGCTACTCAGAAGGGTGACATGTGGCACTGACACCGCTCTTACAGATGGTTTTGGTGCTTCTGTTAGTAGCTAGAGTGATTTTTGTTATTCCAGATACGCAGTTATAGCTCCTATAGACAGGCATTTGAGGCCTGTAAGTTACTCAATAACTGTAGTTGTCCAACAGTTCTTTCAGTTTGTGGTTGGGAGAACTCTCGCTCAGGACAGAGATAAATGTGATAGCGGGCATCTCTGCCACTAGTGGGCCCTAGTCCGCTAGGATGGTTTACAGCAAGAGACTGCAGGCTGCACAGTGAAATTGGTCGCACTAAGCCACACAATACCCGACAACAAAAGCAAAACCTTTCATCTCCTGGTGCGTTAAGTCTCTTACCACCTGACAACAGGAGCTAAGCGTCCCCATCACCAGACAGCAATGACCTTAACACCCATCATAGACAACAAAAATAAAGCCTCCCATCAACAAATGCAAAGCCACCCTCTTAACCAGACAAGAATGTCCTCAACCCCATCACCATATCACCAGACAAGAGAAAAACAATCCATCACCAGACAGCAATGTCCTGAACCCTCCTAATCAGACAATAATGTCCTCAACCTACATTGACGACAAGAGCAAAACATCCCATCATGAGACAGCAATGTCCTCAACCCACACTACTAACAGTGACTTCAGACTGCTTTGCCACACAAGAACAAAGTGCCCTATCACAAAAAAGCAATGCCCTTGGATCATCCTCGTCAGAATTTCTATCCTCAAACCACATCACAACATAACAAAAACAAAGCCAACTATCACCAGACAGCAATGTTCTCGACACCCAACACCAGACACTAATATCCTTAACCCTACCACCAAAAAGTGACTTTAAACCCCATAACCAGGCAGCAATATGCTCACACCCATCGCCAAACAAGAGCAAAGCCTCCAATCACAAGGCAACAGGAGCATAGCCTCCCATCTCTCCACAGCAATGATCTCAGTTCCCATCAGACGAGGAGAGAAAAACATCCCTTCAACAGACAACAGTTACCTCAGTTCCCATCAGATAGGGGGAGCAATGCCTCCCATCATCAGACAACAATGACGTGAGTTCCCATCAGAGCCAAGCATCCCATTACGCTGTCACGGGATCGCAAAGGAAACATAACAGAAGCATCCAGATGTTTCTGCACACTAGTGACTGCCAAATTAGACGTCGACTCTGAGAAAATTAGAGCTTTCTAAGAACAGCTACTGCTTCAGCTGTAGGCAGGAAGGGCTGGGCCATTCTTTTCCATTTTTACTTCTATTATATATTGTATCTGTGTGCTGCAAGCTTTCAGAAGCTTGCAGCATAGAAGAAAGTTTCCATAAATAGTCACAAAATATACACAGCGGTTCGTGACATACTCGAACATAAAACATGTGTTGCACAGGCCGTGCACGCACCCGTCACAAAACCTAATAGAAACACAAAAGGACAGCAGTAGCACTGCAACCTTTCCTTACACCCAATAGCGGGACATGGGATATACACCACTGGTACGACTGAGCGAGCAGCAGTGAATGAGTGCCACGCATACAGCAGAAAGCAGATTGAAAGAGGCATTGAGTGAGGTGCACGTAGCAACATTTGCTCCTAAGACGCAGACACATAGCCAAAGAAAATAAACCCTCCCCTGTTTCAACAGGGAAATGTCTTTTGTATACACCCTTTGGTGCAACTTTAAACACTCAAGTGCATCTCTCTTTTCAAACCAGTACTTTATGGGGCAGCTAAGGTAATGCTGAAGACAGGATGGCACTGGCCGCATGTTTTTATACCAACACCACCGGGTCTTTTCAGGAGACCACAGAGCACAGCTCCACCCAGCTTACTGCCTGGGTTGTCTGACGGAAAACCCTTTCTCATGGTCCTACGACACAAGTCGAGCGGTCAAGGCTTACCCTAGCAGGCAGTAAACGTTACAGCAGCGGACACATCAATATGACGAGGGCCCCTGGAATTATGCAACAATTAAGGGCCAAATTAAATGGCACTAAGGAAAGGTCACTTATGGGGCATCATCATGCGCCACATTTTAGGTAAACATTAACTATTTTAACACGATATAAAAGGGATCCCAATGTCATAGGAATACAACGGTTTCCTATTTTCCGCAAATCCTACTAAAAATGTTGTTAATGAGCAAACAGTCCATTTGTCTCGCATGGGAGCACAACAATGACATTTTATGACAACTTTGCTTTATACGAGTAAAATAGTCAATGTAAAACATAATGTTGCACACAGTAGATCACAACCCTACATTACATATGAACATTAGAAATTCAAAAGTTATAGTTATAACTTAAAATTACTCACAACCGTCAAATTATTACTGTCATAGTTATAACAAATTGATAATAATTTGCACAGTACCTTCAAATTACTGAGTCACATACATGTGTACATAGTCTTGTCACCTCACTCGCCACACTACATTAAATAACCTCTCACCTTCTCCTTGCAGTGGTTATCCCTTACACATTACATACCCTATAGCTTTTGAAATCATAGTCCTCATAGCAACAGAGATGACATCTTGAATTACAGGATTTGTGAGAACACAGTGCATTGTAGAGTGACTACTCATGATTAATGTAGTGTGGCGAGTGAGGTGACAAGACTGTACAAAGGTGCTTGACTTATAATAATTTGAAGGTCGTGCATAAACTATACATTTAAGTTATAACTATAACTTTAGAATTTCTAATGTTTGTGTAGTTTAAGTTAGGTTTCTAAAGAAAGAAGAAATAAACTTTTTCTAACTATAACTTATCCTTTGGGATATCTCACATCTCCCAACCATGTGTTTATTTCTACTAAAGGCCATCCTTCATTCACCAAGCAAGACTCATTTCATGTACAAATAAATCTGAAAATAAAGCACCCAATATTAACAGTTCTCAAAAGTCTGAAAGTTAGTAATATCCTTAAGACAGTAATAGTCGCTCGAAGAGTCTCAAATATTTGGCAAATAAAATGATCACATGCAGAGTATTGAAAACATCTCACATATCCTTACACACACACACACATACATACATAGACATCACAAACCCACAGAAATTGGAGCAGCGCAGGAAGCAAACGTGCAAGCTCCCCTGATACAGCACAGGTAGCAGCAGCCTAAAAGTTCTTAACACAAAACAAGCAGAGATAGCAGATAGCAGAGATAGCAAAGACCTGTGTAGCTACCTCCAATCAATCAGTCAATCAATCAGTGCTTGTAAAGCGCAACTACTCACCCGTTGAGTCTCATGGCGTGGGGGGAAGTGTAGTGTTCATCGGTGAGGTGGTTCTTAAAAAAGCCATGTCTTCAGTTCCTTTGTGAAGCTGAGAAGGGAGGTGGTTTGTCTGAAGTGGAGAGGAAGGGCATTCCAGGCGGTGACTGCGAGGTAGAAAAACAAGCGTCCTCCTGTTCTGGTTTTCCTGATGCGGGGTACTACTGCGAGAGTTTCGTTTAGTTTAGTTTTATGCATTTATAGAGCGCGCAGCTACCCTAGGGCATCCCAGCGCTGAAGGTACAGGAAAGTTCTTGTGAAGAGCAGGAAGGATAGGCTAGCGACTGAAGAGAATGGTTTTCAACCTCTTCCTAAAAAGAGATTCAGAAGGTTCATGGCGGAGCTCAAGAGGTAGGGCATTCCAGAGACGGGCAGCCTTAATGATGAAAGAGTTTCCTCCCCATGATCTATTTACACGGGGTATATGAATCTGCCGAGTAGAAGAGGATCTCAGGTGTCTCGAAGGAGCGTAAATGGAGATTCGCTTTCTGAGGAAATGAGGGCATCTGTTGTGTAGAGCTCTATGGGTGATACACATGGATTTAAAACGTATGCGCTGTTTGATCGGCAGCCAATGGAGTGCTGCAAGAGCCGGCTTGGCAGATAGATGTCTGGGACAGTTCGTAAGGAGTCTAGCTGCCGCATTCTGCACAATCTGCAGTTTCCTTACTACATATTCCGGGGAACTAAGATAAAGAGAATTCCCATAATCCAGGCGGGAGAGAACCAATGCCTAGACCAGGATTCTTCTGGATGAAACGGGAATAAGATTGAGAATCTTCCTAAGAGATCTAATGAAACCAAAGCAGACAGAGGAGATTTTCTTTGCTTGTAGTTCCATCGTAAGACGGGAGTCCAGTACAAAACCTAGGCTTTTTACCGGTCCTTTAGGCGGAGGCAGACTGATAAAGGCCTCCGAGTACCATGTTAGAGGGGATGCTGGAGAGCCATTGCCTACGATGGTACTTCAGATTTGCCATCGTTAAATTTGAGTTTGGATTGAATCATCCAGTCGCCGATGTCCCTGATACAGCTGGCTAGGTTGACGGAGGAAGAGTTCCCAGTACTAGAAAGGGAGACCACTAGTTGAGTATCATCTGCATAGTTGACCAATGAAAGATTGTAAGGAGTGACTACTTTAGCTAAGGAGAATAAATAGATATTAAAGAGAGTTGGACTTAAAGAGGAACCTTGAGGGACTCCACAAGTTAAGGGAATGATATCCGAGAGAAAAGAACGGTCCAGAACTTGGAAAGTTCTTCCTGTGAGAAAGGAAGATAGCCAGGAGAGTGCTAGGCCTCCCACACCTGCCTTGGAGAGTCTGTCGCAGAGGAGAAGGTGGTCAACCGTATCAAAGGCTGCGCTAAGATCAAGAAGAATGATGGCCGCATGTCCTCCCTGGTCTAATAGTTAACAGGCAGACTCAGTCACCGTTAGGAGCGCAGACTCAGAGCTGAGAGAGCTCAGTGTTGTGCTGAGAGGGAGCTGGGCTGAGTGTAGGGCCCTGTGGGGTATTTGGAGGTTGAGTTGCTGGTTCAGGTAGGTTGGTCCGGTGTTGTGGAGGGCTTTGTGTGCGTGGGTGAGGATCTTGAAGGTGATTCTTTTCTCTATGAGAAGCCAGTGCAGTGTACGCAGGTGTTGCGAGACGTGGCAGTGTCGAGGTAGGTCGAGGACCAGTCTGGCGGCAGCGTTCTGGATGTTTTGTAGTTTTCGGGTCAGTTTCTTGTTGATTCCGGCGTAGAGTGCGTTGCCATAGTCCAGTATGCTCGTGAGGAGGGAGTGTGTGACAGTCTTTCTATGTTCGAGGGGTATCCATTTGAAGGACTTGCATAGGAGGCGGAGGGTGCGGAAGCAGGTGGAGATGACTGAGTTGATTTGATGGTTCATGCTGAGATTGGAGTCCAGGATGATCCAGAGCGGGCTTGGCTGGTGGGGGTGGGTGGGTTTCCAAGAGTGGGTGGCCACCCGGAGTCATTCCACGCATTGGGTTGAGGGCCCATGATGAGTACTTCTGTCTTGGTTGCGTTTACTTGAAGGCAGCTGTTTCTCATCCAGTTGGCGACTGCTTCCATGCTTTCGTTGAAGTTGTGTCTGGCTTTGTTGGGTTCGTTGGAGAGGGAAAGGATGAGTTGGGTGTCGTCAGCGTAAGAGATTATGTTGTTTCTGTTGCTTCAGACGATGGTGGCTATCGGGGCCATGTAGACGTTAAACAGCGTGGGGCTGAAGGAGGATCCCTGGGGAACTCCACAGGTGGTGGGTGTGGGGTCTGCGAGGAAGGGGGCAAGTCTCACTTGTTGAGCTCTGCTGGAGACGAAGGATTGGAACTAATCGAGGGCCTCGTCTCTAATGCCGGCTTCGTGGAGTCTTCATATCAGGGTGTGATGGGAGACTGTGTCGAAGGCCGCAGAGAGGTCTAGCAGGATGAGTGCTGCCATCTCTCCCTTGTCCAGCAGGGAGTGGATGCCGTCTGTTGCGGCCAGGGGGGTTGTTTCGGTGCTATGGTTTTTCCTGAATCCGGATTGGGAGATGTCGTGGATGTTGTGGTCTTCTATAAATGTGGCGGGTTGGATGTTGACCGCTTTCAATGACTTTCACAGGAAATGAAGTAGGGAGCTGGGCCTGAAGTTTTTGAGGTTGGTGGGGTCTGCCGAGGGTTTCTTGAGGAGGGGGTTGATCTCGGCGTGTTTCCAGTCGTCGGAGAAAGTGGCGGCAGCTAGTGAGCGGTTGATGGGGAGGCGGAGCTTGGGGGCAATGGTGACTGCGGCTCTGTTGAAAATGTGTAGGAGGCATGGGTCCATGGGGGTCACAAAGTGTATGGACCTTATTGTTCTCAGAGTATCTTCAGTGGTGAGGGGGGTTCAGGTGGTGATTGTTGGTTTGCTGATGTCGGGTTTTGGTACAGGGGTTCTGCGCGTAGGTTGTCCTTGCTGAAACTATTGTAGATGGTCTTGATTTTGTGGTGGAAGTAGGTGTTGAGTCTGTCACAGAGGTCCTGTGAGGGTGGGATGTCTGTTGTTTCACTGTTCGATTGGGCGAACTCCTTGATAATGCTGAAGAGTTCCTTGCTGTTGTGTGTGTGTGTGAGGAGATTCTATCTTTTATAGCTTTCTTTCTGGTGTTTCTGATGAGTTGTTGGTGTGCGGTGGTGGCGGCTCTGAAGTTGCTATGGACTTATGTGGATTTGGTTTTTCTCCAGATTTTCTCGAGGCGGTGGCAAATGCATCTAGATTCTCTGAGTTCTGGGGTGAACCAGCTGGCTTTCTTTGCGTGGGTGCTGTTGTTCTTTTTGAGAGGGGCTATGGTGTTGGTGCAATAGGCGATCCATTTTTGAAAGGTGCGTGCTGCAGTGTTTGAGTCGTTGTTGTGTGTGATGGTGGGGTGGAGATGGTGAGGGCGGCGGTGAGCTGATCGTCGGTGATTCTTGTCCAGTTTCTATGTGATGGTTGGTGTTGGGGTCTGATGATGGTGGGTGTGTTGAAGGTGAATGAAGGTGAAACCTTGCTTCTGATTGCAGAGATGCACCAATTCCTATATCCTAATAATGTGTTGTGGTTTTCCTGAATGCAATATGGTTTAAATCGACAGCAAGCACTCCTACCAATTTGAGCTAAGGGCACCTCACTTGCAGAGTTGAGTGAACACCTTTGAACCTTGCAGTGAGATCTTGTGTGTACGTGAAGTGCATGGGCAGTGTTCATGAAGCATATATGTGGTAGTAGGGCTTTATGTGTAAGTGAGCCAGAGTACTGAAGCTAGCGGGATCCATTCTGGACGGCCGTAGTTTGGCATGACCCAAGATGGAGGACAAGAACAGCTTCCCCACATAGGGAAAGTGTATTGCCTCCACTCTGTAGCTGAAGGGTCGACATCCAGATCGGGACATAGCTACCAGTGGTGCAGAAGGTGCAATGCACCGGGGCAAATATGTGGGAGGGGGCCCAGCTACAACAGCCCCTTTTGCCCTGAAAGGGCACTAAAATAACCATGCTGGAGTTCCAAAGCTGAATGAGCATTAAAGATTACTTTAAGATTTGTTTTTATCTTGCAACATTTGCTGTGCATTGGAAGAGGGGGGTCAAATGTCAGTCCAGTTCTCTGACAAAATCCTGCTTATTCTTTTATGGTGTTTTATTTTTCTTTTGTTTACTGTAAAGTGTGAAGATTTTGTAAAGTAAACGATCTGAAAATCTTGCTGGTGTGAAAAGCAACTCTATGAGATGTTTTCTTCTTACAACAAAATGTAAATACCTTTAAATGAATTGAACAAATATTTTAAAATAAATAAACAGGAAAGTACAAACGAAATGTTTTTTTCTCTCCAGTCTAAAATGTGATGAAATAAGGGTTTTAATAGGGTAAAAAACAAATTAAGACACTTTAATTTGTGATGCACAAACAACAAATATTTGCAGACTTTATTGTTTGTGCACTATAGAGTTTTATCTCTAAAATTGTATGTTTGTACAAAGTTAGCAGTTTTTCCAATGGAAAATATGAAGTCTGTAAATGACAGTGTCTACCACACCATGATTTAGTAATATATTTGTGACAATCTGCACCTAAATGCAACACCAGCTACATATTACACCCTTACCACTCTCCTGCTGGATGGGTGCAGTTAATTTGTGACACATGTTCTTTGTGTAATGCTTGGATTTTTCAGAATCCCTATGAGTTCAGTGATGTAATGCTGATGGCAGCACTATTAGGCTAAAAACAGTTCCAGTACGACTGCTCACTAGGGCCACAGAAGCTCTTAAAGAAATTGAATCTTGAAGCAAAGGATCTGTCCGATAGCCTCATCTGCAGAGGCTAGACTCTGAGTAGCAGAATCTACTGAAACACCTGCAGGAGCACAGCATGCTCACTTTTGTAAATGCAGAGCATGTTAATCAGCCCTGGCTACGTGACACCAGCAGAGGTGAAGAAGTTATGCCCCTGCTATTGGATGGCTTCTAAAGACAAGACAGTGAATAAATCACTGCATTCAACCTGGTGGGTGGAGGGCAGACTACAGCAGTTAGTATAAGAACATACAATTACCCTGGAAAGAGTGCTTGAAGTGGGGAAATGAATGATTTGAGAACTGTTTGTTTCATTTTAAGCTCAGGCAACGTAAAACAACTTCTTGGAGGAGCTAATGCACAATTGTTCCTTAATAAAACTAGAAGTAGAAATAGTTAACCATCTAAGACCCCTTGAAACTCATCAGAATCCAAAAAAGCAAGATGTTGCTCCCTATAGCTAGTTACTTGAGAGAGGTGGAACACAAGTAACTGTTATACACTGTACTGTAGTAGAGACATCTAGACATCAATTTACAGGGAGTGTGGAGTTAAGGGTCTGTGTTGGCCCTAATAGCCCGCCTTGGCTCTTAGAGCCCAGGCACGAGCTGAGCCATCAGAACATTTGACATGGAAATCATGCAAACATATGTGTCTCCAAAATTCAATAAAATATATTTCTTTGACAAGCGTTTCACCTTAGTCAATCAGATTATAATCACTGTATTCAGAGGCATTCATTAAAAAGTGCTCATTTTTAAACATTCATGTCTCCACCCTTCACTCCAACGACAATACCGTTAGAGAACTCAGAGGCAAGTCAGTTGTCATATGCACTCTATATGTGAGCTACATTCTTATTTAACATGGAATATTTAACATGAAGTCAAACACAAGAGAGATTTTTGTACACTACACATCCTCATGTGTTTTATGTTTTCAAGGTCTTTGAAGACACGTGCACTAATCCTGCAGTATCGCCCTTGTTCCATGCCTTCCAGGGAAGACTGATACTACTGACCAGTACCTTATGTCTTTTGCGGGTGAACCAAATACTGTGCTCCTGCTCCTTGTGCTCTATCCTTTTCTAAGTGCTTCAGGTCTGACCAAAAGACTGGTTTAGCGGTCTTCTCCAGCCTCATGTTTTCTAAAAAATATTACATAATGATGCTTAGAGAAAATGGCTTTAAGTAAGTCCACTTCAGTTATTCATCAGATAGAGTGTCATTCATATATTATTTCAGCCCTTCAGAACAGAATACATACAGCTGGGCATTGGATCAGCCCTCTTTAGCCCTCTTTAGCCATCGGCTTTGTTGTCAATTATTGGCTCAGCCTAGTAAACAACCATTGGTCTTTAGGATGTCAGGTAGTCTGAGTAATAGTATTGTGCCAGCTTGTTCTGTGTTACTCTGGACCTCAGAAGATATTTACTTTGATTCATCTCCCAGCAGCTCACCTGCAAAGGCAGACTAGTGCTAATTGAGTAATGAGTAGTGTGGCCGACGTCCGCAATGTAGGGGTTAAGTACTTAAAAAAATTAATACATTTTAAAAATTGTTCCTCTACTGATCTTCTATCGCCTTTAATAAGGAGCTGTCGCTTAAAAAATAAATCAGGACAATCCAGGGACCTCGCCACCGTCTTAGTGTAGTCAGCAATGGTTTTTTATAACCATACGTACATTTTAAACAGTCCTCTATCACATCTCTATTAAACCCCATATGTACACCAGACCATACCAAGATCCACAATAATACCGGAGCCACCCTTTCATAATCCCCTACACAGTCTACTCCAAACTCCTCAAGAATAAATAACGATGAAGTGTTAGTGGGAAGACCCATTTGCCATATGCAAAAACAATCCTACTCCTGTTGGACTGACTTATATTTCCGAAAACCCCATATGGCAGAACCATATAGGAGCACTGGAAGACATTTCATCCTGTAAACCTGCAATGCAGGGGCAATGGGCTTATTGTCTTAGAAAATCTAAACAAAAACCACAGAAAACAGGAGCATCGCATAGATATACAGGTCAACCATTTATTCCAATAATCAAACCTAACCCTGAATAAGGAAACTCTAGTCCCCTCAATACTCTATTTCCTTTAACAGTAATTACTCTATTTTTGGAGGATTCCCTCACGCATATCATATAATGCGTTTTATTGCTGTTCATCTCCAGGTTCAAATCATCCATAAAATTAACGAATAGGTCAACGAAAGTAGTTTAAAGCCCATTTGCCATACGCGCCAGCAATACGGCATCGTCCGGATAGAGTAAATCATAGGTAGATCTTTCCCATAAGCAACCAATTGACTATTCAGCCCATTAATATACATTAAAATAAGGAGCTGGCCAATACACACCTGTGTCTGACTTCCCAAGGGGGGGGGAGACAAACAAATCTTTGCATTCACCTCCTGGGCCATATCTTACTGACACATTCACATCCAAGTGCAGGGTCCTTAGAAAGTTTACCAATGGATCGGGTAAACTAAGCCCCCTCAAACGGGTCCATAATTTTAAGCTGTTCACCCAATCAAAGGCACTACTCAAGTCCATGAATGCCAAAAACAAGGACCCCTGCTTAGCGCACACATTTCCCATTCAAAAGGTTTAGATTTAGGCACCTCTCCATTGTGCCTATACCTTACTAAACCCATATGGGACGGGACACAGATTATTATGCGATTGGGCCCAGGTTTCCACATACTCCAGGATAATGCGTCCTGCTACCTTCACAACTGAGTTAAGCAGGAAGATAGTTATGTAGCATACAGGTTCTTGCCTATTCCCTTTTTTAAAAACACAAGGACTATTACTACTGCTTTCCATGACAAGTGGAGTCCTACCTGCACCGCAGTGTTAAGTACATTCATTAAAACAGGTGCCCAGAAGTCAGTTTCTGCCTTATATGGGTCCACCGGATTCCCATCCAGGCCCTGAGCTTTATTGGGCGGACTAGACCGAATTGTCCAATTTACCTCTTCCAGACTAAACCTAATTTCTAGAGGATACAACTGACCTATCTCCTTATCTACTGACATTGCATCAGTCCCTAACTCATAGACCCTTTTGAAATGGGACACCCATTGCTCAGGCCTAATAGAAGAACTTCTATCATCTAAATCAGCCAGAGTAGGCGGTCTACCATTTATATTAACCCAAAAAACACTAGAATTCTGGGAAGCACAGGTGGGCAACAATCATTCCCAGGAAGCCTTCTTGAGGTCGGCTTTACGCTTCTTAACTGCTCATTTATAAGACTTTTGTGCCTCAATAACAAGTGCTTGACTGCGTGGCGTAATATTAAGCACCTCCGTTCAATGCCTATTAGCCAACCTACAGGCTTTGTCAAACCAACCATGCTGGACAGCAGATCTGCAACTTGACAAATCTCGCATGATACCATTGATTGATCCAGCCCATAAGGTATGGGCCTCCAGGATTGCAGTGGGAGGTGAATTTTCCACTAGGAGAGTATCCTCAAAAAGATGGAAATTCATTTTAACAATAGTATCAAATAGGGCGCCAGTTGGAAGTTTCGCCATTGCACACTCATCCCCTTATCTTTAGCCCTGAGGCCAAATAGACCCACTACAACATTCTGACTTGGTGTAGATGGTATAATAACGCTTATTTCTAAAGGGTTGTGATCACTAAAGACAACACCATGTACAACCCCCATGCTCACACGATTCAGAAAAGTTATAGAGATAAACACATAATCAATTGTCACCACCCCCCCCCCCCCTTGCCTCTCCCAACAAAAGTGTGCAAGATCCTAGATGGGGAGGCCCCACCCTGCATCACATTATATAAATCCGCACCTCCAAGGGCTTTGGCCAGGTCACACCCCCTTTGATTAGATGCTGACAGGCTAGTAGGAGAATCGCCCCTGTTAAAGGGATTGCATCCAATGTCAGGCATTCCCAACTTGGCATTATAAATTTGCCAGCCAACAATACACTGAAAAGCTTAAAAATGGCAAGTAACCTAGTTTCTAAGATTGAAATAGCTTGAAACAAAGCTGCAATTTGGCCAATTCCAAAACTACATTATAAAAATTCACCAAGAAGAAATGGGTGTCACAGGTCACTACGACCCATTGCAATTGAATTCCTGTGTGGTCAACAGGGATGTGTCAGCTGTTTTGTACTACATATCAAAACAGTTAGCCCTCCCTGGGCTCTATAACTAAATTAACTGGTAGCAGCAAACACTACGGCTTTCGTAAGCATCCCAAATTACAGGTTCCTGCGCCCACATCGCCTACAACATAAGAATGGCAAACTGGTTTGTAAACGTAAGCCATTCAGGTTCCCAAATCTTATCCCCAATACCAGCCACATTCCAACTGAGCACCCTGAGAATTTTCACAGTGACAATATTAGATGGAAGCTCCTGTTGTATGTCATGGTTTAGATTAAGAGCACAGGGGCCAGCAATACTACTGCACCCATCAGGAGAAGAAAACTGAAGTCAAACGTTCTGGTCAACCCCTCAAGTGGAGAAAACCTATTAGTAGTGGTTACTACAACTGGGTTGGAACACTGAATTTCACTTTTTCAGAAGCTCTAGGGTAAGGCTGCAAATGGCAATAAAAGTAACCAAGCGGGAGGATACTAATTTCCCCAATGCCTAACGGTTTTGTATTAGAGTCATATAACAGCCGCTTCACCAAATCCAGTTGACCTGCAGTTTATCATTACATAATCACCAGGGTGGTTCTTGTTCATGGGGTGTGCCAAGCCCACCCTTCTGACAAATAAGATGTCATTATAATCTGAAAGATTACATTTAGTATTGATACATAGCCAATAGCAAGCTTTATTTTATAATTGTAAGGTCAAATCTTTCTCACAAACAGTCAGGAGCAGAAACATGGGGCAGGAGATCACTATAATTACCATCCCGAGGGTTCCTATATCTGTGATCCTCACCTATTCTCAGAATACAGTGAGCATTATTGGGCTCCATAACCTTCTTCAAATATATATAACTAATTCCAATGAGGAAATCCTCTCCAATATTGGAGTTACACACTACATAATAGAATCTTTAAGCCTATTAAACACATAGTCCCAATCTGTGTTTCCCCCACCCTTGACTCAATAGTATCTGGTGGAACTCTGGTTATTACTCCCAGCGTCTAAGGCAGAACCATTTACTTCAAGGTCCAGCAGATGAGTCTTTTTTTGTCAGGTATCTTCCGTTTGCCCATCTGCCAGGATCTAAACAACTACCACAATATAAACAGAAGGATGGGGGGCAGCCAAAACTAAAAACCTTACTAGGTGGGCAGCAACAAATAAACACAGTTACCCAAACTCAGTGAAAATATTTAACATCCACCATATTTATTATCATGCATAAATACACATGACACCCTCATGGGCCCCCTTTATGCGAGTCCAAACTAGATCAGTCTATGGCTGACTTCAACCACAGAAGAAGTAGTACCTTTACTTGAGGCATATGTTAGGGAGGTGACGCAGACGGTCTTCACCTGGGCATGTCCTGAGTGTGCCACGCATCGGGAGCCCCTTGCGGGCTAAATAGCAGGGCACCTCCTGGAGCGATGAGTACCCGGGCCTCCCTGCTTGTTTTCACCAACTCTGCCTTTTCTTTACCGCGCAGCGAGAGATCCTCACTGGCTAAATAGCAGGGTACTTCTTGGCATGATAAGCATCCGGGGTTATGGGACTTGGAGTCCTGGAAGTCCTCTGCATGGCACCTCCAAAAAGAAACACAATAGCTCGAACTGGGGCTATCACAACATCTTGACTGAGCTGTTTCCAACAGTCTGGCAGGACTCGCAGGGCAGTCATGGAGTTGCATGGACTCTGGGTACAGTACCCTGGAAGGCGATGAGGAAACAAAGATATAGCATGGAGTCAGAGAGATGAGGAGTCGATGGAGGTCATACGGCGTTGGTACCTTACTGCCACTGGGGAGGTGAGGTGTCTGTTTCTTACAACTAGGCAGGGGAGGTAAGGCGTCAGTTCCTTATGATTGCAGGGGAGGTGATGTGGCGTTGGTGGCGAGGCCTTTGTTCCTTATAAGTCAGGGTCAATAAATCCAGCAGGTCAAGATGCAAGGCGTCAACTTTGCAGCATCGCGATCACACCACGGGGCCACAGATGCTGCGGCGGAAGCAGAGTCGGGTCCCATGGATGTCAGTGACACGGCACTCTGGACTCAATCTATGGCGGGGCTTTGGAGGCACTGCGGCAGTGGCAGTCCTGCGGTGTCGGTCGTTGCACTCAGCGGGCACCACGACTCCGGTGCAGGCAGCGGCGCAGGGTCAGGCAGCGGTGCCAGTTCTAAACTCGTTCTGGAGGTCGATGCACTGTTTTTTTCTTTGTTACACCAGAACTCACTCTCATGGGCCCAGGAACTGAATTTTGCATCACTTGGCATGTCAGGACTCTCAGCAAGAGCCTGAGTTCTGGTAGGTGAAGTCTTTGATGTCCCTGAGACTTTTTAAACAGAAGACAAGCTCAGTCCAAGCCCTTGGAGAACCTTTGGAAGCAGAATGTAGAAAGCAAAGTCCAGTCCTTTCACTCCCAGGAGAGAAGCAGCAGGCCAGCACAGCAAAGAAACAGGTAGAGTTGGTAGTCCCTCCTATAGCATCCAGCTGTTCTTCCTGGCAGAATGTCCTCAGTCCAGATGGATTCCAACTATGTGGTGTCAGAGGTCCAATACTTACACCCATTTCTTTCTTTGAAATAGGCAAAATTCAAAGCAAAGTCTTTGTAGTGCATAAGACCCTGCCTTTCCCTGCCATGGCCCCAGACACACTCCAGAGGGTTGGAGATTGCTTTGTGTGAGAACTGGCACAGCTATTCAGGTGCAAGTGTCCGCTCCTCCCACCAGTTCGCTCAGGAAGACCCGTCAGGATATGCAGGGCACACTTCAGCTTCCTTTGTGTGACTGTCTAGAGTGAATACACAAACAACCCAGCTGACATCTTGACCCAGACGTGTATTCAGCAGACAGGCAGAGGCACAGAATGGTTAAGCGAGAAAATGTCCACTTTCTAAAAGTGGCATTTTCAAACTTATAATTCAAAAACCAACTTCACCAAAAGATGCATTTTTAAAAATTGTGAGTTCAGAGGCACCAAATTCCATATCTGTATCTGGTCCCAACAGGAAATTACATTTTAAAGGTATTTCAAGGCAATCCCCATGCTACCCTTTGGGAGGGATAGGCATTGCAATAGTGAAAGACATAATTAGCAGTATTTCACTATCAATACATGTAAAACACACCAGTACATGCCCTACCTTTTAAATACACTGCCAATGGGACTTAGGTCTACCTTAGGGTTGACTTACATGTAATAAAAGGGACGCTTTGGGCCGGGCAAATGGGCACACTTCCTAGGTCGAACTGGCAGTTTAAAACTGCACACACAGACAATGCAGGGGTAAGTCTGATACATGTTTACAGGGCTACTTACGTGGGTGGCACAATCAGTTCTGCAGGCCCGCTAGTACCATTTGATTTGCAGGCCCTGGGCACACCTGGTGTACTATACTAGGGACATACTAGTAAATCAAATATGCCAATCATGGATAAACCAACCACCAATACAATTTAGGCAGGGAGCACTTGCACTTTAGCACTTGTCAGCAGTGGTAAAATGCCCAGCGACCTAAAACCAGCAAAAACGAAATGCAGCACACAGTCAAAAACAGGTCAGAGGCAAATGGTTTGGGGATATCCCTGCAAAAAGGGTCATTTCCAACAAACACAATATTGCCGAGGATGAAGATGGGCCCAATGACACAAATTGTGGGCAAGGGCCCTCTCAAAGGGATCTTAGCATAAATGACAAGCGTGAACCAAACAAGATTATTTGACCTAGCTTTTACTGTGTGTGTTAAAAAAACATAAAAAAGCCTATATGAATCGAATGACTTGTCAAGGATGTAAATGCCCTGGTGATCGTGTCATCCTCATCGAGCTGCAACTACTGGGGTGATTGCCTGCAACCTGTTGGTGCTGCAAATGGCCTAGTGATCAGATTTGTCTGGTCAGGGCACATACCCATTTTGGAGTCAGACAACAGCCCAAATGAGACTAAACCTAGCTCACCGGCTGAACAGGGTCACAGCAGCCTGGCCCCCACCTGCATGGCAGCATCAGGGTTATTGAGCTGTGCAGGAGGGAGCCAGGGCAGCTGCTCGAGAAAAGACCAGGCCATGGCCAGCCTCTTCCCTGGCTTCTGAAGACTGCCTCCAATTACAGTGAGCCTCCACCTGCAGGCTCAAAAATAATCCACCAGTCTAGAGCGAGAAACTCTTCCTACCCACTACACCACCATGGGTACCGACACCCAATACATATGAACTAATTGTGCATCTGACTTGTGGGCAAAAGAATCAGCACCAGAGAAGGATTCAAGCTTTTTCCATAATTACTGGGGGGAGAAGTTTATCAAGGGTCACCATGGACAGCACAGAAATAGCAGACAAGAAATCAGAAGGGCTAGCGCCACAAGGGAGAATCGTGGCAGGATCACTGCCTTGTATACTAGACTTAATTGTGTAATATTTACTACCCTAAAAGTCAAGTGTGAAAATGGTTATATGTGGCCCAGTTTACAGAGCCACTGTAAGATGGACATCAGGGGCAAATGACCTCAACCATCACTGTGGGGGCCCAGTAGCTCCTATCTGCCCTTTAGTCCCCCAAACAGGGTCTGAACCTGTATTGCCACAGCTACACGTATTTTATGCCTGGGCCCTCTGCTCACTTGTCCCACTTTCACTACCTATGGACTCCTTTCAACTCGTAGCTTCTCTTTGACTCTAGAGCTTGAGCAGACTGGTGCTCTGAGCACTGGGGCTCATTGTGGCCCTGCAACTCCTGGGTACCTGCTTAGCTTTCCTGCCTTTGCTATTCTATGCATTCCTCCAGGCTACGCTCTCCCTGCAAGTCCTGCCCCCTTTGCACTTCTGTCCTGCAGCTGGAGCTCTTGGCCTCCCTTCAGCTCCACGTCTCCGTGCAGCTCCTGGTTCTCTCTGCTCCTCCAGCAATTCCCTGCATTTCCAAAACTATCTGCAATTTGAACCTCTGGATCATTTGGCATCTTATGGCCAAGAACTTACATTAGGTCTTGTCACTACTGCTCTGACCTGAGGGTTTCCTTTATCTCCTGAAGGCACATTAACATTAGAATCCATCACTCGCATATAGTGCGCCCATAGGTTCCTGGCCTCAAGCTTGGTCCAAGACTACAACCCCTGGCACCCACTGCAACTCCTGCAATGACAAGATAAATTAGCTCCTAGCCTCCTTTTAGCTTGTGGTACAATAACTCCCTTTAGCTCCGGGTGCCCCTGCAACATCTGGCTCCACTAGTTCATCTTCCCGACTGCTGGCTTCTCTACGGCTCATGGTATTCTGTGGCATTTGGCATCCTTGTAGCTCATCTTCATCAATGATCTTGTCCACCTGGAGCCCCCGGATCCACTCTCATACTATCTGTCCCTACAGCTCCTGACCTCCCTGTCATCTTCTCAACTCCTCCCACTCATAGCCTTCCTGCAGCTTCTGGCTACCACTGCAGTTTAGTGCCACCTAGTAGCTCCTAGCCTCTCTACCGCTCCAGAAATCCCTATGGCGTCTTGGACTGTCTGTAGTTTGTGGCTCACACTGCAGCCTCTGGCGCCGCTGCTGCTCCAAATTTTACCTGTTCTCCCCCAAGTTGCTCCTGGTCCTCCCTGAAAATCCTTTATGTCGTCGTCACCTGCTCTGCCAATGCCGATCCTGATCATGTAGCCAACAGTTCTCATTGCAGCAGTTGTTCTGCTGACTCTTCTGGGCTGATGGGGGGCCGGTCTACTCGTCCGGGGAGTCCCTGCAGCTCCTTCTTACATCAAAACCTACCAGACATCGCAGCTGTCTGGTTGAAAAAGACTTACTGGGGACATGTTGTTAGTTGATCTCGAAAGCATCTCCAACCTTTGCTTTCCAATTTGTTTTGTCGTTAGTAATTTCTTTATTGCAAAATGACTTACTGGGGACATGTTGATTGTTGATCTCGAATGAGAGTCCAACCTTTGCTTTCCAATTTGTTTTGTCGCTCGTAATTTCTTCATTTCTATTTGATGGTTTTAATTGTTTAGCCCATCTACTTTTTGTCCCTGGAGCATAGCCTGTTTCCCATGTCTCTGATTGGCTTTTTTCATCCTTCCACAAGTGCTTGCATCTCTGTAACTTTTTTTGTTTTTCTATAGGCATGTGCTTGTGTTTCCCAAATCACTGCGTTTTCCCACATCTCTAGGACATTTCTTTTCCTAACATTAAAAAAGCTCTACTTTCAACACCTATCCCTTCGAGCCACTGTCAGTGCTTTTACAGATACATACTAAGTCACCCTTCCATTTGCTCAACTGTGCCTTATCACTTTTAAACCATTTCATCTAGGACATTCCCTATAATTCTACCTGTACATTTCATTTATTACTGTTAACACGATCATAATTTTTAAAAAACTTAAACCACACTTTTTTTTTTTTCATTATTTTTATTAAAACACCGCGTGACACAGAATACACTTCGGAGACATGAAATTACATCTGGTGAACGGGTGGGCTCTGAACACAAAACCTTCTCAGCATCTTCATAAGCCTTTTCCTTTCCCAACCATCTCACCCAAGCTAAATGCTACGGTCTCAATCCCCCTTTTTCGGGGCTCACTCACTTCCTCTCCTCGCTCCACCTCTCTTCACAGGCCCTGGGTGGTGTTCCACTGGCCCCAGACCTTTTCCCATTTCTTGGGGCAACCCCTGCTTTGGTAAACTACCCTCTCCATTCTACGGCACCAGTCCATATCTGCAAAACCACACTTTTCTTAAACATTCCATGGAAGTACATGAGTTTTTACCATTCAACGAGTTTGCCCATTTCCATAACATATTTTTATAACATTATAAAAATGTAATTTCTCACAACTCCGACTTTCGAGCTTCTCTTGCATTTACTTTTAAACAGCTTTGCCATTCTTGCCGCTTCCCCATGCGATTTAAGTCACACATTGTGTTATCTCTTGTCATTCCTTTGCACCTTAGCTCCACGCTGCTGTCTCCATTTGAGCCCCCCATGGCGGCCTCCGTGTCACTCTGTGCTGCTTCCCCCACTATCCCGTTGCTTCCCCAACATCTGTGCTCCTCCCCCCACCCAGTACATTTTTTTTTTGTTTACTGATCCAACCAGGATCGATAAACAAAAAGAAAAAAAAATTTGCGTCATTTTGGAGGCATGCACATGCTTGGTACGCTTGCTTACAAAATGATGCCGCCAGTGGCATAGACTTTTTTCTGTTTTTTAACCATGCTGCACAGCATCTGGGCTGCTGGAGACCCACCTGGGATGCTGTGCAGCATGGCTAAAACCATTGGCAAAACTAAAAGATCCCATAGGCAAGACCTATTGCCTTTACCAAAGCGTGTTTCCAGTGATAAGGGTTCAGGACAAGATCTCCGAAAGGCCAGTACATGCCTCTGCAACTTTCACCTGGAAACCTGCAGGATACAGATCCTAAATACTATGCTGCTATGTTCATTCAATTTCTACTGTATGCACTTCAGCCCAAATATATCTTCCCGAGCGACTACGAAATCGGACCTGCAGATTTTACCTTTCCTGGTTTTCTTGATGGGATTAGTCTGATACCGATTAATTTAGGGCTTTGCAGTGTGGGCACTAGTGAGGAAGACTTCTGCTTGCTGAGCTTACTCTCCACACGCTACACACATGGAACAAGGCAGGGATGAAAGAGCACCGGTCTTAGTCAGCGCTTTGATGTCTTCCTAGAGACTGAGATGAGTCGACCAATCACATGTCCTGGGGCTGCAACCACTCCCAAATAGACTAGCATCAGGGAAACGTATGTGACCCGCCCGGTGCTGAATATGTTAACTAGTTGCAAAAATGTGTGTTATGTGCTGCTAATGCTTCTTCTGCCAGTCATTTAGTTGGTCACAGCACTATGTACTGCTGCCTCTTTGTGCTTGGGTACTCTGATGGAGGAACTGATGTTACTTGCCGTGGGTCCGTTATCTCCCCCTTTTCCCCTCGCACCCCCAACCAACCAACTGCCTGGGCAGGCATGGCCATCACAGCTGCATGTCTGGGGCACAGATGAAGTTAGGGACATTGAAATTATGTGATTTTTATACTGCAACGTTTTTTGCATAGTTCTGGCTTTCCTACACAAAACTCATGATTTGCACCATAATGTTCAACTTTAACAAAAAAAAATGTTTCTTGCTCAAACTGATCAAACGTTAGTAAAAACAGAGCTACAAGCATTGCTGCACAGTGGCAGGCGTTTGGCAAAGCTTAAATGTTCATCTTTCAGTTGCTGATAATTGTATTTAAGTATTGCTCTGATACTTATAAAATAATACCTTTGCCCAGACAGTGTTCACATGTAAAAATAACAAAATAATTAATAAAACCACAAAATGTGCCGCTCTTTGTTGTACACCAGTGTGGCTGCTGATTAGTATGATTAAATGTTAGTGGCGTTAAGGAGAGTGGCATGAAGTGTCAAAGTGGAGTGTTAATGAGTGGCGTGAAGTGGCATAAAGTGGAGTAGAGTTGGGTGGAGTGAAGTGGAGTACTGTGGAGTGCCATGGAGGGAGTAGAGTGTCAGAGTAGAAGGGCGTAGAGTGAAGTAGTGTCATAGAGTGGATTAGCATGGAGTGTTGAGGAGTAGTGTAGAGCAGAGTGGCATAGCCAGCGTTACGGAGTGGAGTAGAGTGTTGTAGAGAAGAGTGACATAGAGCAGAGTAGATTATCGTAGAGTGGAGTGGTGTAGGAGAGTGGAATGGCGAAGAGTGGAGTAAAAAGTTGTGGAGTTGAGTGGCATACAGTGGAGTGCCATAGAGTGTCAGACTGGAGTGGCGTGGAGTGGACTTGAGCGGACTGGTGTGTCACAGAACAGAGTGGAGTAAAGTGGCGTGTAGCGGCAAAGAGGGCGTTGCATAGTGGAGTAGTGTTGTAGAATGTCAGAGTGGAGTAGTTTTGGAGATTGGAGTGGCACAAAGTGAAGTAGTGTCAGGGTGGAGTAGAGTTTAATGGAGTTGAGTGGAGTAGAGTGGCTTAGAGTGTAGTGATATAGAGTGAAGTGGCGTAAAGAACCATGGTTCAGAGTAGATTGGCATAGAATGCAGTAGTGTAGTGTGCACTGATTTTTGGTAAAAGTGGCGTAGAGTGCATTGGCGTAGTATGCAGTGATGTAGAGTGGCGTAGAGTGCAGTGATGTAGAGTGGCGTAGAGTGCAGTGACAGAGTTGCGTAGAGTGCAGTGACGTAGAGTAGCACAACGTAGAATGCAGTAGAATAGAGTAATTGTTTCAAAGTAAAATGAAGTGGCATAAGGTGGAGTGGTTCAGAGGAGAGTTGAATGGTGCAGGGTAGAGTGCAGAGGTGTAGAGTAGAGTGGAATAGAATGCAGTGGTGTAGAGTGAAGTAAAGTGCAGTGGCATAGAGCAGAGCAGTGTAGAGTGCAGTGGCGTGGAGTGGAGTAGACAGAGTGCTAGGAAGTGATGCAGTGTGTAGTGGCATAGAGTGCAATAGAGGTGAGTGGTCCAGAGTAGAGTGCAGTGATGTAGTGTGCACGCTTGCAGAATGCAGTGGCGCAGAGTACTATGGCGCAGAATAGAACTGAGTGGCTTAGCGTGCAGTGTGGTAGAGTGCAGTGGCCTACAGTATAGTGTAGAGTGCAGAGTAGTTGGCGTACAGTGCAGTGCCATAGAGTGTATTGGTTTGGAGTAAAATGGCACAGAGTGCAGTGGCGTGAAGTGCTGCAGAGTAGAGTATAGTGGCATAGAGTGCATTGGTTTTGAGTAATGTAGAGTGCAGTGGTGCAGAGTGGAGTGGTGCTGAGTTCAGTGGCGTAGAGAAGACTGTTTCAGAGTGGTAGTGTAGAGTGCAGAGTAGATTAGAGGGGCATAGATTGGATTAGCTGAGTGCAATGGCATGGAGTGGGAGTGGTACACAGTAGAGTGCATTGATGTAGTGTAGTGGCATAGAGTGCAGTGCTAAAGAGAAGAGCACCAGTGGTGCAGAGCGTAGTGGTGTAGAGCGCAGTGGTGCATAGTAGAGTAGTGTGGGGTAGAATGCATTGGCAAACAGTAGAGTGGTGTAAAGTAGAGAGGTGTAGTGTAGAGTAGAGTGGTAAAGAGTGGAATATGAATGGAGTGGTAAAAAAAAAAAAGAAACACTGCCATTACAGACAACACATCTTCAATTGAAATAACCATTATATTTGCACGTATATATGGTTTTACTGATAAAATATACAGCGCACAAGTGATGTGTGGAAATGTAATCTAGTGTATTGATTTATTTTGATCGTATTAAAATATTTTATTCTGCCACACTTCAGAATTACCAAGACGTGCTTCATTTGTGCTGTTCTTATGCGGATATATCTGTACAGTTAATTTACAGGCATTTAAATGTGTTGTGTGCTACAAAAGTAAATATCGTACAGCCTTCCTCAAGCATTCGCCAAGTAGGCAGCATGACTGTCACATAAATACTCTCACTTTAAAGTCAAAGAAGGAAAAGTAAACACCAAGCTCCCTGGAAGACAGAGCCTGACATTTCACCTTCCTCTTTGAATGCACAGCAAGTGTGACAAGATGTAAAGGCCTGTACAGAAATACAGGCTGGTGAAGAACACAGTAAATTCGATTAGGGCAAGGGAAGGGACAAACTCAAGCTGGACAACCTAAAACAAATAGAGTTGGCACATAGAAAGCAAGCAAATATGAGTATCAAACTACAAAGCCAATGATAAGCAAAGCGCAGAATGAATCCCCAAGAAAGCTTTCCGAGTGTCCAAGTTGTTGTTAGCAAGCTTAAGCTTACCTAAAAAGAGCGACTTGCTCACACAAATCAAGGCAGATGTTAACACTACAGAAATACAAAATACCACGTATTTTGGGGTCAGAACACATGAAAGAAAGATCTTTCTACGTTACCAAATAATCTGCCCCCCCGCCCGGTGTCAGGCCACGAATGATGTAAGGGCCGTCTGACCTACTACATACTAAACAGTGCCTGCTTCCCCGGACGCATTCACATGGGTATAGCTATCCAGCTGGTTCCCCATTCCCGTCTTCGGGCGCTTCCAGTGCTAACCACAGTACGTCAGCTAACCAGGGCAAGGGTAAAGTGTGAAGGAAAGACGGGACCCATAAAATAAAGTGAGCGTTAAGCACAGTAAGCTGCCTAACAGAGGTAGCATTTTAGAAATGTAGAGAGGCCTGGGGCAGAATTCAAAATAACGAAACGTAGCATATATAGGATGATCTTGCCTGGGGCCACAAGACAAAAGCCGCGTATGTCCTTAAGTCCTCCTGATGGCTCGCGCAGACGTGCGTTGACGTCACAATTGCACGAGCTGAGCTCTAAAGAACCACGCGCTCATAGCGGTCGTGTAACTAGGTGCTGTTGAGCCTCCAGTGCGGCAGTCTTCACAGGGAAAGGCACAGCTCCGTCTGAGACGCAGTTCAGGACGAGTTCGAGGCGGATGCTAGAAGAAAGCGACCAAGAAGGTCGCAATGATGGTATGATGGTAAGCCTTGCCTAGAGAGGACGTAAAAAAAAAAAAAACACGCATGACTGAAGGGTGCTCAACTGAACGTGAATGAATCATGTTCGCAGCGCTCGGAAGCAGACGTGCCTGGGAGCCTGTTGTTGGGATCAAACGAGATTCGTAACCTGTCTACACAGGAGCTAGGGTGAACACCTGGCATTGAGGCAAATTCTGGACAGGACTGTTAAAAATTCAGGACAAAGGGTCAAAATTCAGGACAAAAATTCAGGACAAAGGGTCAAAATTCAGGACAAAAATTCAAGAACAAACGTCAGTTTTACAGACATGCGCAAGAGAGGCCATGCCACACTATGTTGTCAGTGCATTTATTTACTCTTTTTTTAACATAGCACTATTTATTCACTGTGGACCTTTTGTGATTGCCTCCAGGTATGCTACATTCAGGTGTCCCATTACGTCCTTGTTCAGTAGTAAATTAATGCCCTTCAGTACTGCGGCAAGGCCATCACCCCTACCCAAATCTACCCGATCTTTCCTGAAAAGAAAGTAACAGCAAAAATTTGATTATGTTTCTGAACGTTTTAAAACCCCTGGCAAACAGTTTGGGACACATTAAGGTAATTCACCTTATGCTAGTTTAAACAAATTGAACAAAAACATCTGGCTTACCCCAACCGCCCATGGACTTTCAACCTAATTTTTTTTTAAAGAGGCAGGGCAGATGGTGTGGGCGACAGTCTCACACCTAATGTCAGGATGTGCTGTACCTATAACTTGTCTGTAGTCTCACTGCACTAGAGTGTATGAATGGAACTCTACACTCTATGCTAATACAGTTTACTCTGTAACACTCAACTCTATGTCCCTGCACTCTACATCAATACACTGTACATCACTCTACTCTACACCCCTGCACTCTATGCCATGGCACTCTACACTACTTTACACCATCACACTCTATGCAACTCCACTATAGCCTGCACCTCTCCACTCTAAGCCACCTCACTCTACTGTGAAATAATCTACTTTATGCCACTGCACTCTGTGCCACTGCATTCTATTCCACTGCACTCTCCACTCTATGCAACTGCACTCTACTCTGAAACAATCTATTCTACGCCACTGTACTCTATACCACTCTGACCACTGCACTCTAGTTCAATGCACTCTACACCACTGCAAGCTGACACTCTGCAACACTGCACTGGCCGCCACTATATTCTACACCACTCTGCTCTGTACTACTTCATTCTGCACCAATATACTCTATTCCACTGCAGTCTATGCCACTCTACTCTGCCCAATGCCACTATATGCAACTGCACTCTACACCAGTGCACTCTAAACAACTGCACTGTATGCCACTGCCCTTTACTCTGCACCACTGTACTCTATGCCACTGTTATCTGTACCACTCTACACCACTGCACTGACACTCTTCTTTGCAACTCTGCACTCTACACTACTCTACGCCACTGCACTCTAGGCACTATACTCTACTCTACAATACTCCACTCCGCACCACTCTACACCACTGCACTCTGTGCCACGAGTCTACTCTGCACTCTATGACACTGCACCACTCTGCATTACTGCACTCTGCTACTCTATTGTATGGCACTCTACTCCACTCTATGTAACTCTACCCCATGCCGCTCTATGCCACTGCACTCTGCGCCAATGCACTCTAAACAACTGCACTGTACTCCACTGCCCTCTACTCTGTACCACTGTACTCTACGCCACTGCTCTCTGTGCCACTCTACTCCACTCTACATCACTGCACTGACACTCTACTCTGCAGCATTGCACTCTCCACCACTGTACTATACACCGATGTACTATGTACTACTGCATTCTATGCCACTGCACTCTATGCCACTCTACTCTGCATTACTCCACTCTACAGCACTTTGCACTACTCTGCACCACTCTACACTACTGCACTCCCTGCAACGTGAGTCTACTCTGCAATCTATGCCACTGCACCACTCTACGCTAGTGCTCTCTCTGCCACTCTAATGTATGCAACTCCAATCCACTGCACTCTATGCCACTCTACTCTGTCCCACGCCACTGCACTCTAAACCACTGCACTCTACGCTAACACACTCTAAACAACTACACTGTACCCCGCTGCACTGTACTTTGCACCACTGGGCTTTACGCCACTGCTCCTATGCTACTCTACTCCACTCCACACCACTATGCCACTAACTTTAAGCCATGCTGAACAGCAGCTACTCTGGTGTATAACATGGCTAATGGCTAAAACACATTAACAAAGCTGCTAACTCTTTTGTAGATGAGACCTATTGCTTTGCCAATGTTTGTTAGTACTATGAGGTACCGAAGTACCTGAAAGAACTGTAAAAAATACAATTACATCATAATAAAGGCTGCTACAAAAAGCGCAAATGCATTTTGGTTAAATAAAAAAAAGTGCTTCTGAAATACAGATTTGAATAATATACAGTTTATATACCTAATACTAAAAAAAATTATAACACTCCATTAAAAACACACACTCCACAGCTCACCTTGGAACACCATTACAATACCTCTCTAAAAGTAATGTCTGCCATCAGAAAACTTAAAGTGACTCCTTTTAGTAAAGTCAATGCGGTTTTCAAGCCCTTTTGTATTTGCAGATTTACCAGTTGTGCACATTTGCATGTCTTTAGGGAAGGAGACCCCCTGGCAAGAAGGTCTGATTCTTATCTCTCTGCCCCTCCCTCCCTCAGAGCACAGGAGACTCTCTGCCTTTGAAACCTGCTGGGGAAACTCTTCTGCCCATAATTTCGCCCTGCCTTCCCTTGTCCTTTAGGTGAAGGGCTGAAATTACGGACAAATGTCGTCCGTTAAAGGTTTCATCACGGACAACGGACGGCAGGGCGAAATTACGGACAGTCCGTGAAATTTACGGACGGGTGGTCACCCTAAGCGGCAGAAAAGGTGGGCAGTGGCGATCCGGGTATTTTGTGCAGACGGTAAAAAAAAAAAAACCGCTGAGAAACCCGTCGTCGCCTTGTGACAGCTAGCACCGAGGAAATACCTGGAGCTGCGATCACAACTTAAAGTCCCTCGTGGGAATTCCTCTTTTGTCTACTCTGAAGAGTTTTTTTTTTGGTAGGCAGGACACTTCTTCACCCTGACTGATTGCTAAATTGAATGTTTTATGGGGAGATCTTCAGAACGAATGATAGCCGTAAGTCTCAAAAAGTTTGACGCAGGCCCCTGCTTTTCCAATGCTGAAACGGGGAATTTACAAAAATGGAAATTATGAGGATGTGGCGGAGTATCTATCTTTTACCTAGGGAATACAATACTGTTGGAAAGTTGCAAGCGATACACGTTCTAGCAGCAGTATGGGGGTATGTTCAAAGGCCAAATTGCTTTGAAATAATTTTAAGGTTTGGAGTTAACAATAGTTCAGGGAAGGGTGTTCACAAGTATCTTTGCCGAATTACTGTATTTTGCGCACACTATGTATCTACAAACATGGAACCAACACAGTTCACCATTCAGGGGGTACAGCGTTGAGTGGCACAGTGTCCTGACACTCAATTCAGTAATACGGTTTGACATTTAACCAAACAAACTGTGATTGGTCGTTCTGTGGATTCTTGTAAAGTCATCCACAGTATGTGTGAGCACAGGGTTGGAAAAGAAAAATGCAGCCGCAAGAGCATAAATGAGTGTGTCTAGGTTGGGTGTGGAAGCAGCTCTACAGCCAAAAAGAGGAAGTAGAGACATGCAAATATCTCACTAGCTGGAGCGAGGCATGGAGAGGGGGGTGGCTTCTTACAGTTTTTTGCACATTGGAAGCAACAATTTGTATAATAATTGCAGAAGCCATAACATGATGATGAGCAGTCTTGACTCTTTTTTGTTTTTGTTTTTGCTATCCGTAACCTGTTTATGACCCCCATCATATTGGAAGCACTTCTTCAATTATTTTGAGCCCCTTTTGCCTTTGCCCTGATGTAATGATATCCAGTCGTGGCTACTTCTCAACGGGGGTGGCTGGAGGGGGTACAAAAATAAATAAAATACATTATTTTTTAAAAAGAAAGTATCTTTTATGTTGGGAGAGAGGGTTCCATCTCTCCCTACTCCTCATCTCTTTGCCGACTCCTGGAAGCACATGGTCTTCCAGTCTCCCATCCAATCATGACACTGCTGTCACCAGCATGACAGAAGCGCCCTGATTGGTCGGAGCGGTCTGCTTTGGTGCTCAGAGAGAGTAGGGCCCTGTGCACTTTCTCATCCCGGCTGTTCAAAACAGCCGGGTGGAGAAACGCAAAGTACGCATGACTGTTTGGCCAGCCCAACACAGCCGGCCAAAGAGTGATGCAGACTTATGTGCATGAACCACTCCTCCAGCCCTCATCCTCCAGCACAGCCCCGCCCAGCTCTAACCCAGCTCCACAGGAAAAATAAAATGATAATGATGTTGTGTTATCTTATTTTTCTCTTTCCTTTACTGCATAAAGCAGTGGGGTGACGTTCCTCTGCCTTAGCGGAGGAGCCAGTGCTGAATTAATACCTAATTTTAGCACAATTATGTCACTTTTTAACACACTATTCGAGTACCCGCATATGGCACCTTGCTATAACGGTGGCCATTCCTGGCAGTTTAGTAGATTTATTTGCCTACTTGTGGCCACACCTAGTACATAAGTGGCCACATTTGGCTTAATGGTGCCCAGCCTTGACTTAACCTTTGCTACCCTTTGACTGCCCTTTCATAATGATAGCCAGCCCTGACATATTGGTGTCATTCTGGCAAAGGATGGTGACACTTGAGAATCTGAAGCAAAATTTGTGTAGCTTACACGTGTGAGCACCTGAAGCAAATGGTAAGGTAATGTTACTCATGGATTGTTAATCAGAGGTAGCTCTCAATATATAAAAGGGTGGAAACCACAGGTGCTGGGACTGCCAAAACATGGGGAACCTGCTTGAGTAGGGCATACAAGTGGAGTCACTGGATTGCATCTCCTATTTTGTTTTTAATTTGAATTTTCTAAAGGCAACATACACTGCACAACATTGGCTCTAGCACCCATCTGTTAACCATTATAGACATTACCCCAGCATGTCGGCTGCCAGATGGTATACAATTCCAATATCTAAATCAAATGATCATACAGCTATAGTTAAACATATCAACATTTATGATAACATATCTTGTCATTATCTGTAACGTTCAAGAACACCAACACAAACATGTTAAAGACAGCTAAGCACTATTGTTATTAACTGAGGAAGCTAGCCAGCAATCCTGCAAGAGAGAAATAAGTCTGTCATTCAGTGGAGGGCTAACCCTTTTCTCAAAAGCACTGCCGCCAGGTGTCGTACAAGGAATTGCACTTCCTTAACTGGTATGCAAAACTTCCCATATTCTGCTGCTGAACATCTATATTTCCCAACCAAGTAATCAGGGCGTAGGGATGCTGTGGACTAAACTCCAGGTCAACCATAGGTGACTAGCAAGATTGTGGCTGGAGTGATCTGGTGCACTTCAATAGGGGTGAAGGATTATTTCCCCAGTAAGTTATTTAGGGATTTCCAGGTGTGGCAAGTGAAACCGTTGCTTTATTTTAGGACCCCTTCTAAGGATCAAGAAAGAAGTGGCAAAAATAGAAAAAAGATGTATCCTGCAGCCCTGTGATATTGTTTGCACTCCGTGCCATTCCTTAGGGCCCCTCTGAAGCAAATATAAAGCACTAAGGGTGGCAGACTGGAAGAGACCTAGAGATAGAAGATGATGGAGATCCTTGGACAGAAGCAGAGGATGGACCAGAGGCAGGAAAGAAGAGACCCACGGCAAGAGGAGAGAAGTCCTGAGTGAGGAGATGGCAGAGTGTCCAGGGGCAGTAAATGGATTTTTTTATGCTGGGTACGAGTTGCAAGATACTGAGCTGAATGCGGAGACTAGTGCTGATCTGAGGATTTCTGAAGCGAGGCCAGGAAGTTTTTTGTGGTAGAAGATCTGATTTTCATTTACTGGTTTTGAACTGGATTCACCTCAGGAACAACTAGCATCCTCACCCATACATATAATTACGGCTTATTTACACAAGCCCCCAAACCAGCTACAAAGGCACTGCATAAACAAACTACGGTCATGTTCAAGGGCCTAAACTAATATTCATAGACCTCACCAAGCCCTCTCGCCCCCAAATCCTGAGACACCAAATGAAACCAAGGCACAGCCATATGAAATCCAACCTGAGACATCAATTATATCACTTTCTTCTCTGAAAATGATTTTTTGCTAAGCAATGAACCCAATGCAAGATATTCTGTGAAGTAACTAGTGTATGTTTATTAATAAACTGTATTTTTGTTACTTGACATGGAAGGTTTTCTTGTTATTCAGATCCGTTTCACAGCCTCCACGGTTGAGTCGAATGATTCTGCAGAATAGCTAAGTGCACTGCAGGGATAGGGTGAGGTGCCCTGGCAGGACCGTCTTCACACCAATATTAGTTCACAACGTGTTTAACCATGTTGTACACCAGGGTGGCTAGTGGTCAGCATGGCTAAAAGTTAGTGGCATAGAGAAAAGTGGCACAGAGTGGAGCAGAGTAGGTTAAAGTGGTGTGGAGTGTCACAGAGTAGAGTAAGGTGGCAGAGAATGTCAGAGTGGGGTGCTGTAGAGGACATTGTCATACAGCAGAGTGTCGTAGAGAAGAGTAGGACAGTGTGAAGTGGACTGGCGTAGAGTGGAGTGACGTAAAACAAAGTGGTGTAGAGTGGACTGGTGTAGATTGTCAGAGTGGAGTGTCAAGGGGTGTCAGAGTGGAGTAAAGTGTTGCATATTGGAATAGAGCATCAGTGTGGAATACAGTGGAAGGAGTGGAGTAAGGTGTCATACAGTGGAGGGGCTTAGAGGAGTGGGGTAGAGTGGAGAGGAGTGGGATAGAGCAGTGGTTCTTAACCTGTAGTCTGGGGACCCCTGGGGGCCCCCAAAGCCTACTCAGTGGGGTGCGCGACTGCTTAGAAAATTACATAACATTAAACGATTTATGAAGTGTAGATTAATAAAGAAGCAACATGTACAATTGAAAATTTTAAAACGTTCTGTAAATGTGAGGGAATTTGACACTGAGTGATGTTTTGAGTAAAGGTGCTTCAAATACTGTCTATATATATTCCCCTTGAAAATATTTTATGCCTTTTAGGGTCGAGCCTGCGTAGCATGCGCTTGCGCATGTGTATCACTTGCGAGATGCTGTAGTAGTTAGAAAAGGGCTCGGAGCCCCGTTCATATCACGTCAGTGTCTTTCATTGGTTCGAAGGCTTGCCTTTTAAAATCCGCTTGCTTTCATTAGTAGAAGGCATGCATACGTCACGCCTTTTCCGGTGGTTAGCCCTTCTCGAGCGCAGCGACCAAGTGCTGAAAACATAGGAGGCTCGCTGTTTTCCATCCAGTTTGTGGACTACTTTTTATCTTTTTTCGCAGCGTGATCTCGCTTGTTTAGCGGCGCAATTGCGCTCATTTGTTTTCCATTTAATGAGGCAAGAAAAGTCTGGTTGGGAGTTTACAACTGCTAATAGTTCTAACTCGCAGAGGAGCGAACATTACCATAGAGTGGCGTAGCGTGCAGTGGAGTAAAGTGTCAGAGTGAAGTGGTGCAGAGCGAAGTAAGTGGCGTATGGTGTCATGCAGTGGTGTGGAGTTTCATGAAGTGTCACAGTGGAGTGTCGTAAAGTGGCATAGAGTATCACAGAGTGGAACAGAGTGTTAGAGTGGAATGGAGTGTTGTAGTGTGGAGGGGCAGAGAGTGGACTGGAGTAAACTGTTGTAGAGTGGAGGAGAGTAGAGTGGAACATAGTGTCACAGAGTGGGGTTTCAGAGTGTAGTAGAGTGAAGGGATGGAGTAAAGTGTTGTAGATTGGAGGGGCATATAGCATTGCGTCCTACAATGCAGGGCCATACAGCGTCGTAGAGTGGGATGGAGTGGAGTAGCATGGAGTAAAGTGTTGTGAGTAGAGTGGTGTGGCATAGAGTGATGTGGAGCGTCAGAGTGGTGCAGCGGAACGCAGAACGGAGTATAGTGTAATCGAGTGGAGTGTCGGAAAGTGGAGTAGAGTGGCCTAGAGTGAAGTGGTAGAGAGTGTTGCAGAGTGGCATAGAGTAGAACAGAATGGTGTGGAGTAGAGTGGCATGGCACAGGGTGGAGTAGAATGGCATGGTGTAGGAAACTGGCTGTGTATATACTACATCAAAATGAAATAGTGTGCAAAGAGTCCAGGGACTCTCCAAGAGGCTTGACAGAGGCAATAATAGATCAAACTAATGCTTTATTTGTGGTTGTGTGGTCGAGTAGTTAGGCTCATCAGAGGGTAGTGTTAAGCATTTGTTGTACACACACACGCTCAGGCCAATAGGCTTTTATATAGAAAAATATTCTTTAGTTAATTTATTTTTAGAACCACAAGATTAATTTAGCAGGTAAGTACATCAAATGAAAGGTACTTTGCATAGTAATACTTAGGACTTTGAATAGAATCAATATTGTACACAGTTTTCTTTAAAATGGCAAAAAGCTATTTTAAAAGTGGACACTATGCAATCTTCAACAGTTCCTGGGGGAGGTAAGTAAAGTACAGTTTCTGAAGTAAGTCCCACACTTACGGGTTTAGTCTCCAGGGCATAAGTAGCCCACCGTTGGGGGTTCAAGGTAACCCCAAGCACCCAGCAACAGCAACACAGGGCCAGTAAGGTGCAGAGGACAAGCAGGAGCCAAAATAACATGGGTGCCTATGGAGACAGGGGGTACTCCGGTTCCAGCCTGCTTGCAGGCAGGTACCCGTGTTGTCGGAGGGCAGACCTGGGGGATTTGGAGGAATACTGGAGGGGCCCCAAGTAGGCACAATCAACACCCTCAACGGCATGGGGCGGCCGAGTGCAGTGTGCCAACAGGGCGTCGGGTTCTCAATAGAACTCTACGGAGGGACCCAGGGGTCACTTAGGCACTGCAGGCAGGCACAGGGGGGCCTCTCAGGCAAGCTACCAACTGGGCAAGGGTGAGGGCAGAGAGGTCAGCCCAGGGTGGATACGTCATTGGAGTCGCCTGGGGATCCTCTCTGGATAGCTGGTTTCTCTGGACACAGGCCGGGGGCATCGGGTGAGGAGTAGTTGGACTCACGCTTCTGGAGGGAGGTGAGAGTCCCTTTAAAGTTGGTTTCCTGATCTTCTTTTGGGACAGGTCCGCTGTCCACAGGAGTTTCTTGGTCCTCAGTGATGCAGGCAGTCCCCTGGAGGCTTTTCAGGGGTTGATGGTCCTGCAGAATGCGTTGCTTCTTTGCTTGCAGCTTTTCGAAGTAGGAGACGGGCTGGTAGGGCTGGGGCAGAGTCAGTTGGTGTTTCCTCTTCCCTGCAGGGTTTTCAGCTCAGCAGTCCTTTCTTGAGTTCATCACGAATCTGAAAAGCTGGGTTCAGGGTCACCCCTAAATACTAAATTTAGGGGAGTGTTAAGGTCAGAGAGCAGTAGCCAATGGCTACTGTCCCTGTGGGTGACTACACCCTCCTTGTGCCCTCTCCCTCTGGGGAGGGGGTCACATCCCTATCCCTATTGGCCCTAATCCTCCAAAGCATGGTGGAGGATTTCTTAAGGAGGGGGCTACTTTAGGGGTGGTCCTGGCTGAGGGGGTGAGTCCTCCTTTTTTTTTCTTCTCATTATCCCTCCTGACTTGCTGCCAAAAGTGGGGGCTCGTCCGGGGGCGGCCATCTCCACTAGCTGGAGTGCCCTGGGGGCACTGTAACACCTGGCTTGAGCCTTTGAGGCTTACTGCCAGGTGTTACAGTTCCTGCAGGAGGAGTTGTGAAGCACCTCCACTCAGGACAGGCTTTCTTTCCGACCACAGAGTGCACAAAGGCACTCCTCCCCCCCCCCCCCCCGAACCCCTCCATGTGGTCAGAAACTCGTCTGGAAGTGGCGAAGTGACATGCTGGCACAGACCGGTCCTCCTTACTCTAGCAGTTGGACTTACATTGAGGGGGCATCTCTAAGATGCCCTGTGTGCATTTTTCAAGAAATCCCACACTGGCATCATGGTGAGTTTATTGTGCTGAGAAGTTTGATATCAAACTTCCCCGTATTCAGTGTAGCCATTATGGTGCTGTGGAGTTTGTAATGACAAACTCCCAGACCATATACTCAGTATGGCTTCCCTGCACTTACAATGTCTAAGAATTGACTTAGACACTGTAGGGGCATGGTGCTCATGCAACCATGCCCTCACCTGTAGTATAATGCACCCTGCCTTAGGGCTGTAAGGCCTGCTAGAGGGGTGACTTACCTATGCCACAGGCAGTGGTTTGAGGGGAGTGCCATGTTGACCTTGTCTCCACCCCCCCATCACTAGCACACACAAGCTACAAAGCAGTGTGCTGCAGCCCTTAGGGACCTTCCCTGGCCACAGGGCCCTTGGTACCAGGGGTACCTTTTACAAGGGACTTAACTGTGTGCCAAGGCTGTGCCAATTGTGAAAACAAAGGTACAGTTTTAGGGAAAGAATACTGGTGCTGGGGCTTGGTTAGGAGGGTTCCAATACACTTCCAATGAAAGCTGGCATCAACACTAGGCAAAACGTGGGGGGTGACCATGCCAACAGTGGAATTTTCCTACACATGGCATACAGTGGAGGAGCACAAAGTGTCATAGATTGGAGTACAGCATCGTAAATTGGAGTATGCATGGTGTGATAGTGCACTGCCATTGCAGACAACACATTTTCAATTGAAATGACTATTACATTTGCGCAGACATACAGTTTTACTGACAAAACTATACTGCGCAAACGAGGTTGTGTGGGAATGGTATCACCTAGTGTATTGTTTTGTTCCTATTCAAATATTAATTTCCAGCATACTTCAGAATTACAAGCATTTGCAATGCCATGGAACTCGAATTTACTTGAATTAGAGCTATTAGCGTTGTAAATTTGTAACTGGACTTTTCTTGCCACATAAATTGGTCAACACTGCCTCATAATTTTGTCTTTTCCTGCCACGTGATTCCAGTGGCCCTACATACAACTAAAGCACTTCCATTTACCTTCTTCTTCCATCTGCAACCAAAAATGAAAATGTTGCCATTTAGCATCATAATTTAAATCATCCATGCTAATTCCAATAGAATACCACTTTCACCATCAGAGTTGCTGGCTGGCTAACACAATTCCCAAAACAAGGCAGCCACGGAGGAGTAACAAGAGAAATAAACAAGAAGGGTCACCCAAACATATCAAGAGTGTTCAAACAGTCATAGTGTAATACGGATGTTAAGTTAGCCAGGATCATGGTCATAATTGCAATAAGGAAAGATTAATAAAACATATACAATTATCATATAAACCCAATAAAACCTTTATCAGAAATAAAAGTTTGGCATTAGACTGTAATGCTCAGAACATCCCATAGAGGACACTACAATGAAAATAGCATTTGTAAGAAACATTGTCATATTACCATATAGTTAGCCCCTAGAGGGCATAACCACATGAAAAGAAAATGACTAAATGAATGGCAGTGTAACAATATGTTTAGCCCCTAGAGGGCATACATATTTTCATGGCTAGTAGGCCTACTGCAATGATATTACAAACAAGACCCTTAAAACACAAACTACTCTCAACTGAAAAACAAAAAGTTCCAGCCACAAGAGAGGTTGAAAAGACACTGAATAGAGGGAGTGTTTATTATTTTGGAGTCCCCGCTAGCCTAATGTGGGGACCCAGAGATGATCTAGACAGAAAGAGCAGGTTGTGGTGAACTTTTTGAAGGTGGTCCCATTGTCCTGGAACCAACACAGGCTGAGTTATGAGCAAAAATGTTTTGTAAAAGAATGAAGCAAATATTGTAGTATGTTGACAGTAATGCTCAGAACAGCCCCTAGAGGACACCACAATAAAAAATAATTTGTAAGAAATATGGTCATGTAACCATATAATTAGCCCACAAAAGGCATAACCACATGAATATAAAATCACACAAAGTAATGTAGTACAACCATATATTTAGCCCCTAGAGGGTGTAATACCTTACATACTTTCAGACCTAATAGGCCTACTGCAATACTGAGGTCCTTAGAACACAAACTACTCCAAGCTGTAAAACAAAATGTCCCAGCCATAAAATAACTTAAAAAAGGACTGAATGGTGGGAGTGGTTATTATTTTGGGGTCCTCACTAAGCTAGTGTGGAGATGTAGATTTGACCTAAACAGAAAGAGTGCATCAGGCCGAATGTTTTGGTGGTGGTCCCTTTGTCCCAGGACTACCACAGACTGAGTTATGGTCAAAATGTTTTGGAAAAAATGCTTGCAAAGCATTATGAGACAAGTTTTCCAAACTGCAGTAAATATTGTAGTATCAGCTCTCCTGCTGTGCCGGGAGAGCCGCATTGCAGATTTCTTTTTTTTTATTTAAGCATTTATCAATTATACATGTTTTTTGGGAAAGCTATGGGGCGTGAATGGGAGAGCCAAAAGAAAATACTCTGATTAGGTAACAGTGTGGACAATGTGACCAGTACTCCAATACTGCCGATGGAGTTTGCGCTGTTGGCGCCGCGAGCGCCATGGAACACAAAGGACAGACACCAAAGAAAGAAATTGTTCGCCCACGCTGAAGTATATCGGCAGGCGTGCAATTATCCATGTAACAGGGTCAATCTACAAGGCTGTGACAAAACTGCTCCAAGCAGGACAAACGTAAAGCATTTACCCGTTACATCAAGGGATTTTTGAAAGGCAAGCCCACGAACGAGTGAAAGTGACATGGATGTGGTTAAAAGCCCATAGATAGGTAACAACAGGCCAGAAAGCGCATGCGCACTTGACCTAATAATTGACTGAAAGAAAAATATTTTTTGTCATCAAAAAGCATATATTGCCATAGTAGTCCATTCTAAAGAATGGAACTACTTTGTTATAGAAATGCTCACGTGCAGCTTAGTCGGACATTGGCTGGAGTTGCCTGACCCAGTGCCCGAAGTTGTATGTTGTAAAATCAAAAGGTCTTGGCTAAAGGTGGACTCAAAAACCTGGACTGGATTAGCTTCTCACGCACAGAACTAGGAACTTGGAGAGCTTTTGATAACTCATTGTGATGTTGCAGAGTCCCTCTGTATGTGGGAGCATCTCCTGTTAGAAGTATCTTCCGGAGCCTGGATGTGCTGCCCTCATTCTAGGACTCTGCATGTGTGCGTCAGAGGTAAACAGCTTATGCAGAGGGGTTTGACAGCTGTTCCGGGCCTCTGTTTACAGGTCTCTGAATCGTGTCCCTTGCAGTCACCAGACTGCCTTCAGCTTCTGACCGAACTAATGACTGACCTCCACTTTTTATCGGTGCCTCTTGCAGAACACTATATGAGCACCCAAAACTCATATTTAAATGTGCACCCTTTAATTTTTAACCCCTTATTGTCTCACTGTGCCTCTGTCGTTTCCTATTATCTTTTTTCCCTCCATTTAGTATAGATACAGTGTTCCTCGAGCCTAATTGAGCACTGTCAAAATTTTAATTACGCATGTGAAGTTTTCAAATAATTACGCTTACAATTATGCGTAATTTTTCAGGAGACTGTTTCAACCAGAAAATGTCTTGCAGAGCGACGGTTTCTGCTCAAACCAGTCCCCCACTGGTATCTTACATGGCTTTTTTTATATGAGGTAGAATATTTCATACATACTATCAAACCACGTGTGGCACCAAACTCATACTTTTGGTAAAATGTGAAATGCTTTATGTAGTTTTACACACCACTAACCCTATGTATCCATGCAGGACTATCAACTGGCTATGTCAACACACCTGAGCCTGACCAGCAGCAACCCTTTCATTAGGTTGAAGCCTACCAGACAGTTGCTAAAGACTTCTTGGTGACATTCTGAAAGCTGACTGAAGAATGCATTCGGCCCTTTGCCTTTATGGTTTGGGTCAAAGCCTACCAGACAGTTGCTAAAGACTTCTTGGGGACATTCTGAAAGCTGACTTAAGAATGCATTCTGCCCATTACTTACCTTTGCCTTTGTAATTTGTAACTCACATTTGCTTGCTTTGTGTTTGCTGGCTTTATTTATTTTAGGCTGTCCAGCATGTATTTTTCCCTCCTGTGGAGTTTAGTCTATTTACTGCATTCTTCCACAACTGCTTGCTTTCTGTAACTACACCTTTAAATTTCGTTTTTATTCTTTCACATTTGCTGTGCATTCAAACACAGAGGTCACATGTCAGGCCGTGTCTTCCAAGGGAGCTTGGTGTTTACTACTTTTCTTTCTCTGACTTCAAAGTGAGAGAATTTACCTATCAATCTGGGGGTGTGAAAAGGCTGTTTTCTAGATCACAAAATGTAAATGTCTGTGAATGAACTGAGCTGATATTTCAGAAGACATCAGAATAAGAAGCACAATTAACGCACATTTTTAGGTTGAGCGCACAAGCGCTTTGACCCGCTGTAAATATTCTGGGCTTTTAACCACACCTGCCTCACGCCCATCACTATCACTCATTCATGGGCTTGCCTTTCAAAAATCCCTTGATATCATTGGTAATTGCTTTACTTTTGTCCCGCCTCTGGCGGTTTTGTTTCCACCCTGCAGACTGACCCTGTTACATGGATATTTGCACAAGAAGATTGTCTTTTTTGTCTGTGGGAGATTTATGTAGGCTTTGGGACCAATATGTATGCTGTGGTATTTTCTTTTTTATTATAGTACGAACCTGCCCTAAAAACATTGACATCGGTCAGCATGAAATGACACCTTGTCATGACCACTATAGTTATGGCTAACACCACTAATATATGTGAAGCATTTTTCAGTTAAACCAAAGAAGAGCTTGTTTTTTGTATAGTGTGCACCCTGAACAAACTTCCCTTCATTGTACTGTCAAATTAACTGGCCAAGGAAAATGAGAGTGCAGTAAAGCGATTTAGCTGAAATTGCTCTGTCTTGCTAATAGTGGTGCAGGAGATCCCAGAGAGTTGGGCTCAGATTGCAGTAGGACAAACTGAGTGTTCAATACACATTCTCCGAGTTCCAGTTTCCATCCAGCTGTCGTTAGTTCATGTGTTTTTATCTTTTAAGAACTACATTAAAGAGGAATAGAGGCACTGTCTTGGGCGGTGGGTGCAGCTCCATTTAGGGTCACTAGTTCCAGGGTAGATATTCAATTATAGCCAGCTTACAGTCTTCCCATCTCTAGTTGGGAGGAAACTCGGGCTGCTGGTTTCTTACTGCGCTGTCAAATCACTAATGGAAGAAAGATAACACGGCTTGGGTCCTACAACACTGGGGATAGGGCAGGGCCCTCACAGTGCTATGGTGACAGTATTAACCGACCACTGCTGGTTAAATAAAAAAAAAAAAAAAAAAAAACACACTGCTGGGTCCTATATCAAAGACATGATGCTAGAGGAAGCTAACATTCATGGGCTCCTATGGTGTACACCACAGGGAGAGGTCACTGCTTCAGTCTTAGCACTCACTGGGCACTGCTGGGGAAAGTTCATATTACTTGAAAGTGTTCTCTGCTCCATACTTTCTACACCACAAGCAATGCCTTCCCCTCTTTCAGAACTGGATAAGTACCAAGCTGAAACTTAGCCCCGCTAGGGGTTGTTCTTTGCCAAGAAAAGCAAGCAATAACTAGTCCAAACCTAGTCAGCAGCATGAACCAGGACCAATTCAGACCCCAACACCAAGTCACCCTACACACCAACCTTGGTCTCAAGGACCACACTGCCAAGGAAACAAGGACAGCCTAGTACCATCAGATTGGAGGCAATAATGTGCAAAAAAGAAAAAAACTAGACAGCAGACTCAGACCTATCAATGCACCCAGGATCTGAAACAACAATCCTGTATTTATCAGGGCTTCAGAAGCCCTACTTAGGAACAAGCTAAAGATGCATCTCTTTTAAGAGCACTACATTACAATGCAGTAACAGTTCTCTTCTCCGAGAACCTCGTCGCCCTCCAGTCAGGCATTGACACTGCATGGGGCGTCACAGTGAATAGGATAGGATTACACCTATGATCATAATACCTTTATCAACTTCATTCCAATTATGTTCAGTGATCAAAATGGAAGTACTCCCAAAGCCAGGCTTACACCCTCCCCCCACCCGTCAAAAAAAGTAACATAGTAGAGAGCCGTGACCAACGGCCAAGAGGACAAGGGAGCCACGAGTTGAAACAGTTTGGAAACCACTGCTCTAGGGGCTGTTCTGAGCATTAGTCTAATGCCAAACATTTATTTCTGATAAAGGTTTTTGTTTGGTTTATATGATAGTTGTATATGTTTTTTTAATCTCTCATTGCGATTAGGACCATGATTCAGGCCAACTTAACATCCTTATTACACTATGACTGTTTGAACACTCTTGATATGCTTGGGTGACCCTTTTAGTTTATTTCTCTCGTTACTCCTCCGTGACTATCTTGTTTTGGGAATTCTGTTAGCCAGCCAGCAACTCTGATGGTGGGGTGGTGAAAGTGGTATGTCAAATAAAGAGAAGGGATTGGAGGATTTTGTGGTGAAAGTGGTATTCTATTGGAATTAGTATGGCAGATTTAAATAAGGATGCTAAAGGGCAACATTTTCATTTTTGGCTGCAGACAGAAGAAGAAGGTAAATGGAAGTGCTTTAGTTATATGCAGGGCCACTGGAATTATGTGATAGGAAACGACCAAATTATGAGGCAGGGTTGACCAATTTATGTGGCAAGAAAAGTCCAGTTATGAATTTACAACACCAATAGCTCTAAATAAACCAAATACGATACCCATTGCATTGCAAATACTTTTTTTCTGTTGGTGAAAGACTCCTGCAACAAAAATGTTTCATAAAAAGCATGACAAAATAAAACAGGTGTTGATAAAGCCAAAATGTTGGAAGCCACTGCAGGGCATATTGGCTTCGCTAAACTGGCTTGCTTTGCATTCTGGGATTTTTTTTTCTGTTGATCCCACTATAAAATCCATGTTACAAGCTCGAGGATGCAATGGAAAAATGTGGCCCAGATGACCTACTCATGCATGGATTCTCAAAACTAGAAAGCTCTGGCTCACGTGCAGAATAGGTATTATCAGTCGGCCTAGCAACCCCTAATCCACATTCACACCAGGGGTTCACCTTCGGCCTGGTAACCTCTCAAACACACACATACAGCAGGCACAATACCAGGGAGTCATCTTCAGCCTCATAATCTAATACGCAGAGAGCAACCCACAATTTTTTTTGAGTTTACATTCACACCAGGGATGAGCCTTCAGCCTTGTAACGTCACAGGCATAGTATGTAACCAACCAGCCCCGTAATGCAACATTCACACAAAGGGCTCACCACATGCCTCATAACAGAGTCCGGTCAAATTCTGCCAACAGCTGTCTGGCGAAGTTTTTTTTACCAATGGTAAGCTGGCGAACGAGAATTGTTGTCCCCTAGCACAATTTTCTGTGCTACAGGGGCACCCACGGAGATTTTGTCACCACGAATGGTCACAGGCAGTCATGACCATTTGTGGTGAGATGGCTGCCACTCAAATATAAAATATACTTGAGCAGCAGCAAAATCAGCTTGAGCAGTAGAGCCCTCTGGTACGCCACGTGGTGCTGTTTCTGGTGATTTTTCACTGTGGAACGAGCTCCTAGTGCTAAAATTCAGCAAAAGCAGCATGACGAGTTGATTTCCTCCCGTTCACGGAACTCTGTGGAATCTTGCAGAGTTTTCCTGTAACTCAGCAGAATTCAGAAGAGTGAAACTCCACAAGTTACCCCCACCCCTACTCAAACTCACACACACAGTAAGTGACCCATCATCACTATGACCTCACATGCGCAGATCATGCGCACAAAGTACAGACAGTCAGCTCAGTGCATTAATGTGCATAGTGCAGTCTCTCCATCATCCTTGTTGTGACCTGTTTCACACAAAGTTCCCCTCTACTCCTGTTTCACATCGGAGTCACCAGCTCCTTGAGCTGACATGCACAAAAGATACTGAAAATCAGAGGACAGTGAACCAACATGTATAGCAGGCTCCCTATCAGCCTTGTGATCTCTCACTCACAGTAAGGTCTCACATTAAGTGGCATGACCATAGCGGAAGGTATCAAGCTGTCCTCTGGGCTCACATGCACAAGGGTTTAGAAGAAGCCCTTAACTAGTGTACAGTCTCACCATCAGTCTTGGAGTTCACACACACATTTGGGAAATTACCAAACTTATGAATTTGCATGCACTTCAAAGGTTTGTTGTTCTTTTACTCCATTGTACTCACATAAGGAAGCATATGGGCGAACCCCACTGTTCTCAAGTTAACGTGTGTTTTAGAGAGAGGGAAAGAGCGAGATAAATAATAGAAGAGCAGCAATACCATTAGAAGCACTCCCTGGGGGAGGGGGGACTGGGCCTTGTGATCTACCGAAGAACCCAGGTTGAGGTTCGAAGTAATGTGTCCCAGTGTCCCATTAGGAATGATCCGCTGACTAGTTAGTGACATTTGTTCAGCAGCTCTTACCTGAAAATGTTAGTGTTGTGTTGTAGTTGTGTGCTGTTGCAGGCTGCAGAGACTAGAGGTTATCTGTGATGTGGTAGTTTCATTATTTTGATGTAGGATGTCATGTAACTGGGTGCCTAGTTATGGTACTGGGTCAGTGTGGGATGTACTTTCCAGCCATCCCCCCTCCTAGACCCCATTAGCGTAGGGGAATCATTATATGATTTCAGTTTGCTGCAGTGGTAAGGTGCAGAGACTAGTGCAGGTGATTTGGTTTGTGACATTTATGATAAGCATGAGGTTATGGGTTGACATTTGAATGGGTGTAGCACAATCTGATGTGTTGCGGCATGTAATCATGTTGTGTTTCGGGTGAGGTGTGCTGAGGAAAGTGTTGGCTTGTTAAGTGGTTTGTCATGTCATGGATGAAGTGGTGTGGTATAAGAGACTGGCATGGGGATGTGTGGTGTGAGTTAGTGCATGTCATGAGGTGATATAGAGGAGACGGGTGATATGGTGGCTAATGGTATTACGGCATGGTGATGGGGTGGTGCAGTGAATGCAATGCATTTCTTGGGGTCCTGGGGCTCTGAATGTTATTGGGTAGTACCCATGTAGGGTACTCGTTTCCACGCTGGTGTCCCAGTTGCAAATCACTGGAATAATTACATTTATTAACAAGTATAAAGAGTTTTTAAAAGAATTATACACAAAAAAAAAAAAAGAAGGTGCCAGCAATGCCATTTGTAAAAACTGCACACATCCACAGAATTGTTATGCTAGACTCGCCTTCAACAATGAGCCCAGGCATTGCAAATGCTAGTTCATGGTGTCTGGGCTTGGGTCTTCATCTGAACACAGGACACATCGGGTTTAGTAAGGCCCTAGCAATCAAGCACTTAGTCACTGGAGCAGAGGTGCAAGACAAAAGAAACAAAACATAGCAGGTCAGATTTGACATGTCTACCCTTCTGCATCAGTGGCTCTGGAAACACCAATTATGAGACGGCACGTCCAGCCCAAAAAGTCATAAAGCCCAAAAAGTCCAGTCACTCCCACACTTAAAGCAATCATTATGCCAATATCTTCCTGCGCTCTCACTCGCAGCAAGGGCACGACCAACCCCAGTGGCGCACACACAGTGCAGGCACTGACCAGCTGCCACGTCATTACATACTTGTAGCAGGATCTCGCATCAGCCACATGGTCACATGTGTCTGTCGGGAACTCATCACCACCAAGCAATCATTATGTTCCTTTTCAATGCTGGAAAAAGGAATAATCATTTGCTCCAGGTATTTAAGGAGGGAGCCATTAACACGTTTCTCCGCTTGAATAACCTCCCTTCTACTAAAGATGAGAAAATGCCCTGCACTCCCATAGAGGTTTGGTTATAAGAGTCTGACAACGAAAGAGGTGTCTCTGTTGCTGGCAGGCCCTTGGTTGACAGGAGAACAGTCCTGGTTAAGTAAATGCAGTTTAACTGGAAATCACTCAAAAATCTCTCAATTAACAGCCTTTATCATGTTCATATAATTCTATAAAGCACAACTTTTGCTAGGGTGGGTACTTACAGGCAAGGACATATAGATCCAGTTATTAAGTATGTGACTGGCATTAATCAGATTGCAATAGTCGTCAAAGAAGAAAAAGATATTCAAGATTAACAAAAAAACAGCCTTGGGTTTTTTGATAGATAGTGAAGGAGGGTTCCAGAGTTTGGCAACAATCCTCATTGAAGATTTCCTGTACATCAGAAGTTGGAAGTGAACTACAGTGGCACCAGATTTCTTGATGGTAATAGTATGGTGAGAAACATGAGAAGAATATCACGCTTGTCATACGCATTAGTCCATCAACAGTGCACAACTATTTGAAATGAATTCTTTCCATGATGGGTTTCCACTACAATGGCCAAATAAGTGCTCAAATAGGAGATGGCCCAGTGGGTAACATGCTGTCAGTTTTTAGATGACAAAGGATTGTCACTGTGACATTCAAAACACACTGCAATTTTTGCAAAGGGGAAGCTGAAGTCAAACTATTTGCTAAAGTTTCTCTTTGAAAGTGACCCTCATTTAGCTACCTTGAATATGGATGAGACAGTCAAAGAAGTAGGGGGCCTAACGTTATGTGCCCGATTTCTGCAGGCTAGAAAATAAATTAGAGGTGCTTTTGCCACGATCATCTCTTTGAACATTGCTTTTTGAATCATTGTATAATTAATTCAATAGAGTAGAAACCCATCCGAGACAGATGAACCTGTCAATTGTTAATTGTGGAAAACCATGTCAAGTTCAGGGTCAAGAGGATCACACACCAACGGAAGTTCCGGAGCCAGATCAGGTCACGCCACCATAAAGCCAGCTCTAAAATCCCAAACATATACTATCTATCCCAATGCCATCCTCTGGGGAGAATGCATATTCAAAATACCCTCCAGAAGCTGTACATGTTGGTCTGCGACTCTTGAGCAGTTTACCAAAGTCTCTTAAAACTAAATCCATCCACAGAACGATTTCATCCAGTGGAGGACGGTATCCTATTAAATCATATTTAACTGAAAAAAATGAAAAGAAAAACAACATCAGAAAACTAAATCTTCGTAATACATTGGATATGTATTAGGAAAAAAATGAGGGATAGGGTCAGGTTTAGAATGAAGGTGAACATAAAGGACAGGTTCAAATTAAATGTAAAAGCTAGAGTTACGCTACAGATTGAATAAGAATTATAGAAAAGGTTGGGGTTATGGTCCAGTTGGAGTTATGTATAGGATAAGTGTAAACATTAGTGCAAGGGTTGTGGTCAGTGATGGGGTTATGTAAGAGATTAGGTTTCAAATAAGATTAAGGTAACGGTTAGGAATAAACCTTTGGTTAGGATAGGTTTAGCATCAAGGTATCAGTCTAAGGTTGCTTTATGTGAAGGGTATGTCTAGGTTAAAAGTGGGGCTATATTCCTGTATTTCTCCACAAGATATTTTAGAACGCTATAAAAAAAAAGTTCTCCAAAAGAAAGAGTATCACTGAAAATCAACGACATTTTCAATTAAAAAGTTTTGAAAAGTAGTTTTTATTGAAATTACTTTAAACAATAAATATTTTCCTCCAAGAGGGTCATTCTGTGAAATGTACGGAGATTAAATGACAAATCATCTAAGGCGCACACCTTAGCTACTCTCAATTCAGACCTTTTGGGCCTTGGGAGCACCCAAAAGTTGAAACACAAATTCTTCCCATTATGACTCACACCGTTCGCAAGTTATATTAAAAGCTACTGTAATACTTTTCACTTCTCAGGCTCTTGCCCAACCAAAGGTTTTTGGTGCATAATTGTTGCTGTTATTGTGGAGTTATGGATCTCCATTGTTTGTCTCTGTACACTTTATTACGTGCTTATCTTTGCAGAGTTTAGCAAAAAAAAAAAAAAAATACATTTCAAACAGATCAAAACCACTGAATTACGGACTGCATTGCAGTGCCAGTGTGTTGAAAAAGTTAACTAGTAAGCTTTCAATCATCGTTTGCAGTATTTATAAATGAAAAGATAAGAATTCTGCCCAGTTGCTGTTAACATCCACACTTGTTGACAGCAGGGAAGAACTTTCGTCAGCAGCAGGGGACAAGAAGCACTCCTAGTTGACCTCGGGGTTCTTTGTTATGTTAGGCAAATTTATTAAGCGCATGGCGACCCAAAGGTATCCTATCGCCGATTGAGCAACACAGACTATAGGTGGAGGATCCATGGGGTTAGTTCACAAACAGAAAGGGTTTTGAGCTGCTTTCTGAAAATCATTTCATTGTCAGTAGTCCGCACGGAAGGGGGCAGGGTGTTCCAAAGTTTTGTCGCATTGTACCTAAAAGATCTTCCTGTCTTTCTAACCCTCTTCACGGGTGGGACTACTGCTCATAGAGTACTGGATGATCCGAGAGCTCTTCCAGGTTTCTGGGGAACAATCTGCTGTTGGGAAATGGAGGGGCCTTGATCTCGAAGGGCTCTGTGTGAAATGTACAGTGCCTTGAAATTAATTCTCCGTGCGACCCGGAGTCAATGAAGGGCTACCAGGGCCTAGCATGGGACTATTTAGAAGGGTCTTTGCTACCGCGTTTTGCACCACCTCAAGTTTAGCAATCACTTCTTTACCTGCTCCCAAGTAAAGGCAGTTTGCGTAGTCCAGGTGGGAAAGAGTCAACGTCTGGACTACTAGCCTCCTAGAACAAGCATTTGTAATGCAAAGGGTCTTGCATTTCTCTGAGTTAGAGCTATTGGCCGTTGTAAACTCCTAACCAGACTTTTCTTGCCATATTAAATGAGTACTACAGTTCACTCGTAGTGAAACCTATCGGCAAAAGTGCAATTATCTACCTACCAGGCAAAAGTGCAATTAACTATGTAACAGGGTCGATGTCATGCAAAGCGCTCGACTTCTGCCAAGCGAGATCGCGCTGTGAAAAAATTATAAAAAGTAGTCCACAAACCGGACGGAAAACAGCGAGCCTTGTATGTTTTCAGTACTTGGTTGCTGCGCTCCAGGACGGCTAACCACCGGAAAAGTCATGACTAATGCATGCCTTCCACTAATGAAAGCAAGCAGATTTGAAAAGGCACGCCCACGAACCAATGAAAGACAATGACGTGACATGGATGGGGCTCCGAACCCTTTTCTAACTATTAAAGCGTCTCGCAAGCGCATGCTAGGGCAGGCTCAATCCTAAAAAGGGACAATTGGGTGCAGATTTTTCTGCAGCATTCTAAGAATCCTGAAGCAGCAGGCTGAAAGTTTAGTTGCTTGGGTCTCCATAGATATGGATGAGTCAAGTCATACACCTAAACTTTTGACTGCTGTTTAAGGGGCTGTGGGGGGCCTAGACAGTCGGGCCAGCCAAAGAGCTTTCAAGAGTTTACATTGTTCCCTAATATCATCAGCTCAGTTGTGTTTCCTTTGAGTTTGACACAGGACTTGTCCATCCAGCTGACTACCCTCTTGAGGCAAGGCCCGAGAAGGAGCACAGCAAGTTCGCCATATGGCATAAGGGAGAACACCAACTGAGTGTCATCCACATAGGATACTAATGAGATCCCAAAAGGCAATACAATGTTGGCCAAAGGCCACATGTAAAGCCTGAACAACGCAGGATTCAGGGATGACCCCTGTGGGACCCCTGCACCTCAAGGGGAAGATGTCTGAGGCTCATGTATTGTTGAAGACCTGAAAAGATCGATCCCCCAGAAAAGAGATAACCCATTTAAGGACCAGGCCTGGCACTCCTGTATTCCAAACGCTCTTAAAGAGAGTCCTATAATCCACTGTATTGAAGGCAGAGCTTAGGTCTAGGATGATGATGGCTGCGGTACCTTCTAGATCCAGTTTAGTTTTGGCCTCCTCCACAACTGCCAAGAGGGCGGTTTTGATGCTATGATTGGGCCGGAACCCTGTCTGGATGGAATACAGGATATTGTTAGCTTCTATGAAGTTCAAGAAGTGTGAGTTAGCATATTTTTCCAGAACCTTACTCAGTCCCAGGAGTAAAAAGATAGGTTGAAAGTTCAGGGCAGCATGGATTTTTAAAAAATATATATCTTTCACCATTGAATGTTTGCATGCTACGGGTACACTTCCCTTCTCAAAAGAGGTTCGCCATTTTCTGAAAAGACTAGGAGAAGGATGTCAGCTGCTTTTAGGAGACTGTGAGGGGGTGCTGGATCAAGTGGAGAGCCTGATTTGATTTTTCTAACAAGACGAGAAAAATTCTCATGGGAGATGCTCTGTAATTCCATAAGTCCAAGTTCACAGTCTTCCTCCTTACTGCCGGAGGGTTCCTGCTCTAGATCTCCTCCGGTTTCTTGAAATGGCAGGTAAATTGTTGCATTTAACATTAGATAGATCAGTAGGGGGGCCAATTGAGGAGGGCTCTAATAGAGACTGTGATTCCAAACATTTTGTGTGGGAGTTAGCTGCGCCAAAGATTCTCGTTTCAGAATAAGAGGCTTGAGTAGAGTGGATTTCAGAGTGGTAGTGCATCACCCCTTTGCTATATTTTCATTTTGTCCACCTCTCCACATCTTCTATTTTACAATGTTTTTTTTAAGAGTCAATAGGTGGGGGGTATACACGAGGTCAGATTTATCTTTGGATTTCTTGGTTTCGGGAGAAATAGGAATGATCCATTGAAATATCTTGGGGTGAGCATCTTAGGGATCAGAGCTCAGCTCTGGTCTGGTCTGGCTGAACTGAGGACAGAAGTCCATTCCTCTTCATTCATCTTAGACCAGCTGCGGTCCCTCCAGGTGAAAAGTTTAAGGGAAGGGGAATGGCAAGAAGTGGTCAATGAGGATGGAACCAAAAAATGGTCTGACTGAGTAACAGGTGCTGAATCCTGTACTTATAAGCAAGGATGATTAGTAAAAATGTGGTCAAGCAAATTACCCTTTTAATGGGTCGGGCAATGTACCATCTGAATTAACTGAATTGCAGAAAGGTTATGTATGATCCCTCCAGCTTGGGCCTTGGTGGAGTCTTCTAGATGCATATTCAGATCACCTAACACCTTAAAATAGGGTTTGTTTACCACTAAGCAGCCAATCAAGTCTGGGAAAGACTGGAGAAATAGACCAGAGAGACTGCTAAATAAGTGCTCCAGAAAAAGTAAGTGTGTGGGCTAATGAAATGACGAATGTAAAACTTTTGCAGTCCGTCAGCTGTAGGGGTTCGACAACATTTTAGGGAATCCGTAAGTATTATTGCAATTCCCCGCCATTTCTATCTTCCCTATCTCGGTTCTTGGATCCTAGCTCAACACCAGCCTAAGTGGAGCAGGTGTAGTGTGGGAGGGGAAGTCTCAAGAATGTCACCTTTGATAGAGGAAGCGTGCAGAGCCCTCACTTCTCAGGCTCTTGCCCAACCAAAGGTTTTTGGTGCATCATTGTTGCTGTTTGCAGAGTATGTTAACCCTGTAGCGTCACTAGTTGGGCTGCTCATCTGCACTTATCATTGTAACTGGTTAGCCCTCCACAATGGCTTGGCTGGTCAGGTTTGTCACACACTCAGTGGTCTCTTGAGGGCTGATGCTGGCCTGGACATTTGGCCTCTTTTTGCTGAGGGGTGCAGTTGCAGATAGGCCAGGGGCTAGCATGGTACCTTGATCCAGCTTGGCCCCAGCAGGAGATAGAGAGGCACCATGGAGGCTCATGTCCATAGGACACTCACGGGGTTGATGCATAGCTTTAGGGTAATTTTTCATTCATAGTCCTGGCAGGAGGGATCCAGTACCTTTTAGAGGTGGATAATAGTCCAGCTCTGAATGGAAAAAGATCACTGTTTCAATCTCAAAAAAGTGCTCTGGAATGCAGGGCAAGGAGCATTTTTACAGGCACCCACACAGCCACACTAGAAGAAACTGGATTGGTCATAAGCCAAAGAACAGTGTAACAACTTAATTTAAGGGCAAAGGAGTTATGGCAGTGGTGCAGAAGTGAAAGAGCCATAGCTACACAGGGGTTCTAATGGAGAACTACAATAATGCAGGTGTCCGTCGTTCGAGCAGGGATCTCATCCATGTATCATGGGTCTCTCACTACTTGCTCAAGTATAGGGACAAGGTTTTATTAGAGGACAATGCATGGATCTTTAAAAGGGAGAGAGATCAGCTCTTAAACAAGACTACAGGCAACAGGCTGATCTCCCTAAATATACAATAGATGGCCACCAGTCGGGTACCCCTTAAGATACGTAAGGGTAGCATTTCTGGTGGCCCCTACAAAATTACACGCTAGGGCACTGCTGGGAGCACCTCATTGTTGACCTCGTGGAGTTCTCTAGAGTTCAGAGACCTCAAGGTGAAGAATTAAACAGGACAAAGAAAAAAAAATAAGCACAAGGTGGGACAGCTCTGTCCTAGTTTTAGACGTTAGTCATTACACGCAGTTCCTCAGCGAGGCACAACAGCCACTGATGTCACCCCAGGGTGGCCCTTACCTTGCTATAATCTCCAGACTGCCAATTTTTGACATCTTACTTGGAGTCCAAACCAGGGGGTTCCTTTACTCCAGTGATCTCCTCCTCAACTTGTTACATTTTATAAAGTTGCTTTAGCATGCATGACGATGCAGGGAAGACCCTTCCTTGTTCGCTAGTTTCAAGGAGTCCCGTGCAGCTGTGCTCTTGCTGGGTTTAGATGCTTCTGCAGAGACCTCAGTTACTTGCAGGACTGAGTGGTGGGGGTGGGCAGCATGAATGAGATGCGCTATCAGCGGGCTTGCTACACTTAGTTTTCTGGCTGCCCCCTGCACGCAGGTGTGCAAACCAAATAAAATTGCGTTGAAAAACAGATGTTTTGTTACAAAAGTCGGCTTCTCCAGACAAGAATCCGTCCCACTCCCCAAAACTGAAAACGTCTGGATTTCCTTTCATGTTGCCCTAGATCTGACCCACATAAACAGAGGCATTTTATGCACTAGAAATTTAGAAACACGGCTCTTTTTCTTTTTTACCCCAGCAGATATCTTCTCCACAAACATTTCTTCACCTCATAGTCACCCCAGATAAAACTCTGCAGTGCACGGGCTCATATGCAGTCCTCTCTCGCTGCCCAGATATATATAGAGGAACATACTTAATCACTAGTGGATAGCACTATACGTTACAAGTGGCCAGTACAGAGGTAAAATATGCCTCCTGCATACAGCCTGATCAAACGCTTCTACACCTGTTCAATCTATTCTGGTCCTTCTCAGCATGCACATCCCTGCGGTGCCCCAGAGTGTTTACATTTCATGAGCACAGCGGCCTGGAAATTATTGTGAGCCTCATAGCTTGGGCTTCCCCTAAAATAATCTTGGCTATCTCAAAGGGGTCTCAATAACTGGATATCTGAATGGGGGGTTATAAAACCTGGACGGTTATAAAGCCTGGCTGTCCCAGGGAGAAAGAACAAAGCTTCAAACACCCCTGGTTATCTCAGGAGGCCTTCACGCATGGACGTTCATGGGGTGCACAAAGCCTTGACTACTCCTGTGGGATTGGGGGAAAGGGTTACAAAACCTGCGGCACTCAGGGTTAAAGAGCTATGGCAATAGCCCTGGGAACCAAATGCATGGACAAAACTTGTTGGCACAAAAACCTGAACATTTCTTTGGGACAAAAAGCTGCTTGTAAGAGCAGTTGCTCAGCCTAAAGATCTGCTGCCAAGCCTTACATCAAAACAAGAGTCCCTTAGATGAAAGGCATCCTTTTCAAGGAGCACCATAGAGGCAAAAGAGAAGAAAATATGTCCCTGCCCAAAGCTCGAGTACACTCCTATGGGAAAGGGGCATTTATGTTTTTTAGTTATGGGTCATCTCAATCAAAGAAGCCAGAGGGACAGTTTTGGGTGCCCCCAAATTCTCAACTGCCACTTGTGACTTTGCTTTTAGAGAAAAGAGCAAAAAGAACACAATGCCTGTTGGCTCCAGTGGTCTGGACTCCGCCGCCAGCCCAGGGACCAAGTGACGTAGTTAGAGGAGAATGCCTTGATTCCAATACCACTGGAATTTTGATTTCGCCTAAAATGTTTGAAAAAGTGGTCATTTGAAGCCCTGGCCACTACAACAATATTACCATTATCTCCTGCTTTGGCCTTGCTGTTCCTGTGCCGATTGGTGGGTGCCCCCAACCCTGTGCGTACCTCAACACTGGAATTTCTTGACCACAACCCTGCAGGTTTTAAGATATTGGCTGCTCAACACTTGGTACCATCTATTACCCTCTATGACTAGACCGGTGGCTACAGGACTACTTAATCGGGCTCCAGTTTACTCTGCTTCTCACCCAGGGCATCAGAGCTAGAAGCATTCACCATACCGTCATAAGAGAATGCTTTATTTGCTAGGTATTGAATGGGCGCTTCATCCTTTTACTCTGGGTCTGCAGGCTTCCCCAAGAGCTCTTCAAGGTTTTATAGCAGGTGCATCAGAACCATTAAAATTCCTCCAGCAGTAACTGAAACTAAAAAGCACTGCAAATCAAAGATAGGAACCGTAATTATGTGCGATGTCTAATCTTGTAAGTGCCTGTTCTGTAAAAAGTGCATCTTTGCACGGCTGTGATTTTGAACTATTGCTTCGGTTATGTGATTCTTTTAAAAGGATTATTAGTTTGCTCTGTTCTGTCACTGAGCCACTTAGCTGTCTTTGCACACTTCTTTCACGGGATAACATTGGATGTAGGCCCTCATGTTATTTGTTTTGTAGTGCTTACCTCTAATGTTTTTTGGTGTAGGAACTCTGACTTGGTTTGTGTTAGGGGCTTCTAGTTTTCTTTGTCTATGATAATGTTATATGCAGTCTAATTAGTAATTTTCAAAAAGTAAAGCACTGGCTCGACAGTCAATTCTTAACTGCTTTTCAAGGGTATACTGTTTTCTAAGTGTTCAACAACACATGACATTCTTCGGTAATCTGTGGACGACCTGCTCCCAATAGCTAGAGTTAGTAAAATACTTGGTCATTCAGTTTGAGGTCAACAGTGTTGTGGCCCCAGGAAACTAGTGGTTAATGACACTGGTTGTTACAATTGTACCCAGTAACTCCTGAATCCCCAATAACCGTTTTTTTCACAATCCTTGACCATTATTGTGTTGTGGTTGCTGGCAAACGCCTAATGCCAATGGCCGGTCTTAAACTGCCACCTGGTCTCTAACATATTCACTTGCTTGACACCTACTGTGCGCAACTCCACAATACCTTTCCAATGCCTGGGACATCCATTACTGTAGTGGAAGGGATCTTATTGTCGTATCTTGAGGATGTTACCATTTTCTGCCTGACTTGCCTTCTTGCTGAAACTCCTGAAGGGCAAGACTGGTGAGATTGCCATTTGGCTGGACCCTAAACAAATGGAATAAGAGACTTTTGCTGGTGTGGAAAGTTCATACTACGGAACTTTGTCTATGGCTTCAGGACTATAAAGATCAATTGCGTGTTTGGAAACAATGCAGATCCTCACGTAGTACCGCCAATAAATCTGTTGTGTGAAAGTCAACAGCCAAATGTATCAGACACCAACAACGTGGCTGGAAATAATGAGGTAACCCGCCCAACTGGTCTCCACTAGACAATGGTTTTCAAGAACTAAGCAATGGAGGCTACAGACAATCCTCTGTCCCAGAATCAAAATGTTATTGTGAGGCAAGAGTACGTAAAACCAAATGTTTATACCCGGATCTAAGCAGATCTGCCACCTTTGCATCTGGGGAGAAGAAAAGGGAAAATCTATTTTTTTTATTTTAAAGAAATATTTTTATTGGAAGAGTTCACATAACCGTCAAATAATATATTCAGAAAACCAGTTCATCTAAATTAAAGGTGATGTTCAAATTCCATAACTTACATATATAATACAGGGGTGTGGAATTTAATAAAATATTTACTTGTCCATGGGACAGGTTGCTTCTTAAATCTACTTGTCCTGTAATCATCTACTTGTCCCTTAGGTGCCATGTTGTGTGGCAACAAATTATGGCAGCAAACTAATTTTGTAAGAGCTCTGATAATAGCCCCCCTGATTATGCCAGGGCTACTACTATAGAGGGGCTTGAATACCTGCAGCCTCAATCCCCACTATAGCAATTTCTTTATTTTGCCACCTTTCCGCAGATCTACATGCTGGGGTTGGAGGAAGCAATAAGCAATAGTTCCATTGCTGGAATGCCATTGAGTCTGCAAACCTACTAACTGTCACGTTTTAAGGATTTTCACCAGCTCTTCTTTAATTTTTCCCATAAGGAGAAAGGTTGGAAATTTACTCCTGACAATGGCAGAAGTAGAAGTTCTTCCAGGATTGGGAAAAAAGTGGTTAGAGGGAAAGTGAACTTGTAAACGCTCAACAGATTGTCACATGAGCAAATCTGCACATGCACATTTGCTCGTGCTAAAATACAGTTCACAAATATTTTGTAGGAGTAGGATTTCCTGCTCTACTTCTGTAAGTTCTTGTGACTTCAAGTAAGGCACTAATTCAAAGACATATACCATGGGTGCACATTTTTGACTTTCTTTAAGAATTGGGGCCCTAATTAGGTCTGGCGTTAAAGACATTTTATTTTTATTAAACTTCTATTTCTCTATGGGCTGGGTTTAGCGTGAGTGATCGCATTCTGCTCTTCCACAAGGAGCATATTGGCACACAAAGTTTTGTTCAGTGCCAGGAACCACTGTGGCAGTCTGTGGCGTAACGAAACTGGAGGTGGTTCCCCTGCAAAGAACATGGAGGGGGACCCCCTCATTCACCTACTTCCCCCCCAGACTCTCAGCACAGGTGCTGTGCTGAGTGGGCCCTCTGGAGGGGGGCTGTGGGGCCGTTGTTAGGCCACTGGTGGTAATGTGTGCTTTTTGAGACAAACATTTGTTTTTGCCTTTCAACAATGTTTGTTACAATGGTGGGGGCCTGGTAGCTCCCACAACAATAAAGGGTTTCAAAAGCCATGTCAAAACAAGACATGCATTGACGAAACCAAAAGACTCACAAAAATGTTGGACCGGTTGGCTTTGCCAGTGCTTGTTTATTTTCATGCTTTCCATAATCTCATTGAAAATGGTTTCACTGATTTTTCATTAGGAATATTTTTTAGAATTACTAGCATGCATCAACACATTTTACTAAATGACGCTTCACAGAAATAGCACCTAAAATTTTATAGTAGCAAAGTTCTTCTTCCTGAACTCTTGCTTACAAGCTTCAGCAAACATTTGCATCTCATCAGAAAGCATTCTGGTAGCATTATACTAAGCCTCATATTGTTAAACTTTTCAAACGTGTGTACTTTTTTTTTTTTTTTAACTGGAACTACTATCAGTAGTGCAGTGTGACCATAAAACCTTTATTTACAGTGTGCACCCTAATAATGAAGTATTTTCATTAATGAACCATAAATACAAGTTTGAACAGCATCAACATAGGGACACATTACTTCAACTGCAGATAGTTCATTTCTCCATAGACTGGCAGCCAAAGGTTTGTGCTGCAGGGGGTTGGGCCTACTTGTCCTAAGGACAAAATAAACATGAAAACATGTAGCCCTTGACCTCAAACAATATGTCCCAGGCGTTGGGCGACAGGAATTCCACATACCTGATAATAAATAATCTTAAAATGCACATTTTCCAGAATCTCCCCTCGTTTCATTAATGTTGTTCAATTTTGCATCCAAAAACATGGGAGGGCCTAGCTCTATCACCCTATCTATCCATCCAACTACCCCCCATAGTCTCTCAAATTTGTTATATCGATCTTAACGCATATCAATGTTCTAACTCCTTAATTTTTAACATTTTAGACCACCATTGTTGGTATGTCGGGATCACTTCTGAACGCCAATTTTGGGGAATTATGGACCTAGATATTAATGGTATAAAAAGCAATCGTTTTTCTGCAAGGGCACAATATCAACATCAGGAGAGTAGCAAAATCCACTGTCTAGGACTCTACTGACTGTTCTATCCCTAAAATGCAAAAACAATACTCCTGGATCTCTGCCAAAAAATTATTTATTTTGGAACAGTCCCAAATAATATGGGTCCAATTACACTACCCACGCAGAACCTAAAACACCCTTCTGGTAGCTGGGGGTTAGTTTTGGGCTAAAACAGTATTGGGGTTCTATAAATTAGCCATTTTGCATAAAATTGCATTTGACGGAAATTTGCTCCTTTTATTAAAGAGAAGCTAAACACATTTATCTTATTCCAGGTCTCTACTGTAATCTGGGGACCTTCCTTAGACTGCAACTTATCCCAGGCCTTCGGATATGCCTCATTGGCCTTCTTTTGTCCAAAAATAGAGACTCAGCAACTAATAGATCTTCAGATTTTGGTTTCAATCAAACCTTCCACCAGATCCAAACTTTTTTTTTAAATGCCTTATTGATTGCTTCTACTTCGAAGTATCGGGGTTAAGAAAATCCAAAATACTGGAATACCCATGGCTCTCCTCTCTAACAAACGGCATTCTTATGTAATAGGGGTCGATCCCCTGTGTAACTATCTGCCAGGTCAGTAGCCCCATTGATGACAGGAATATCATAATGTGTAGACAGTTGTTCTTCACGTTTAGAAGCCACTGAAAAATCTTATATCTAAACTTTTTAGGTGATGCGATAAGGTGCAAAAATATCATTGATCTCATACTTGTGAGAAATTAGGTTAAGAAAAAATTATCCATCCAATTCAATCCTGGGGTCTTAAAAAACATATGAACCATGTGCAAAATTAGCAAAATAATATTCTCTAAGATCAGGCAAAGCAAGGCCCCCTTCTTTCACTAACCTGTACAATGTATTTATCACGATATAGGCGTTTTACTGGCCCAGATAAAGGCAGAAAATATTCCTACCAATTCCTTGAAGAACTTAATCTGGAGGGCACATGGAATAGCAGCAAACAAAAAGTTTCACGAGGGTAAAATTTACATTTGAATCAAAAGCAACCCATCCCACTTTATTTGCAGATGATAATATGTTGATCTCCAAGACAATAAGCGGACTGCAGAAATTTCTAATTAGCTTTGACAAGTTTTGTTTTGCTCCTGGCCTGGAGATCAGCACACCCAAAACTAAATAATGACGTTCAACCCTCACAAATCATTTCAAGGGAACATTGCCTTGGGAGGAATTCCTCTTGAGCTGGTGAATTCTTTAATTATCTAGGAGTGATGACCTTGGGAAGTATGACATGGAAACAACGCATTACCAAGCCGGCCGTTACACTAAAACGGATCTCGGGTGCTTTAGTTAAGGGACACTCCTCCTCTCACATCAAAAACAATTCAACTGGCCCTCCAAATTTACAAGGCTAAGGAGGCCTCGAGATCTGCCCTTTATGGTGCCCAATTGTGAGTGTTCTCTAATTTCAAGGAGTTATCCAGAGTCGAAAACAAATGTGTGAGGGACTTAGTTTCTCTCCCACAGAGTACCCTGCTGTATCCACTTTTCATGGACTTGGGTATCAAGGGTTGGCCCGCAAAACAAGACTGTGTCCACTCTTGTTCTGGAGTTGGCTATGGACCACTCCTGAGTTAGCTAATTACGTAGGAGCCCTCCAGGATGTGCTAAAAGCCAACTGCGTTGGTAAAGTTCCCTGGCTCAGGAGCAATAAAGACATGTTGTATTCTCTTGGGGTGACTGAGCTGTGGGATCACCCAGAGGTTTCTCTTTTTCCATCTAAGAATGATTTGAAACAGCATTATTGGACGGCTGTTGCCACTAATGAATTACGAAGTTCAGCCTGTTCCAAGTTATCTTGTGACTTATATTGATTTTACATGTGAGAGCAGATACAAGGTGTTTTGGGACCAGGTCTTGGTAACCAAGGACAGGAAACATTTTTGTCAGTTTCCAGTGGGTGTTTTACCGCTAACACTGTTTATTTCCAGATGGTGAAGCGGGGGGGGGGAAATCAACTGCATGTCCAGCTTGTAATTTTCATAATGAGAGTCGTTCCCACATTTTCTTTGTATGCCCAGCTTATGTATCTCCCCATATGACGTGGCTAGCTCCAGCATGCAGATTCTTAGGTGTCCGTATCCACACAATTGCTCTTCACATTCTTAGGATGAATACTAGACTAGACCTAGTTAATTCTGTCGCCAAGTTTCTTGGCACCATGTGGATTCTTAGGAGAAAAGTTCTCTCATTACAAAAAGCATGAAGTCCCTGGTTTAGTTTAATTGTTGTATGTTGATTATTTATGTACTGTATTTTTATAATGATTTTAAGTAATGTCATTAATTGCACTTTCCACAGATGTACCCAATTACATGGTGTGCAATTTAGTTGCAGGCTATATATTCATGCTCCTAGCAATCATTTATGTTTTATTGCCTAAACTGGATTGTCACATTTATATTTATTTTTCTGTTTGTACTTTTATGGCCCTGGAGGCCGATTTTTTTTATTTTTATTTTTTTAAACAATCGAATGAGGTAGGTTAATCAGTTTTGCAAAGAGTGCCTTGACCTTGCTAATCATATGGGAGTAATTCAGTACATAGAGATAATTTATATTCTCTGTGACATATACTCCTAGATATTTTTTAGGCCTCTGATTAACTAAGGGGTGAAGTTCTACAAGTAGAGTATTGAGTGTACAATTACATAATAAGATTTCCATTTTCAGCTTATTGATCTTATACCCGCCCAGTGCTTGATACTCTTGAAATATTTTAAAAACCCTCTTTTGATTCTCTATATCTGGTTTTAAAAATAGAGCTATATCGTCAGCATATGATTTGATGTTAGTCATGCCAATTATTGGTGGTGCTCTTCATATCTGTCCGCACCGCTATAGCTAATAGGCTGTATAAAAAGGGCAAAAGGTACGGGTGACAAGGGACATCCTGGCCTCGTTCCCCTAGTAACCTTACAGAAACCAATATTGCGAGAGTTAGTAATTATTTGTGCTATTGCCCTTTTATACAGTCTAGATATGATCTGAATAAATCTCGTAGGGAATCCAAATTCCCTAACAATAACGAAGAGGCTTTCCCATCACAATAGACCAAATGCCTTTTTTGCATCCAAAAACACAGAACTTGAGCGGGGACTCTTTTTTGTTAAGGGCTTCATTTGGTAAATTTGCATTGGAGAATAACTGTATACCGGAGACAAAGCTGCACTGATCCAGATGAATAATAGAGCCTAGAAATCTACTCATACTTTTGGCAAACAGTTTTGCAGTTATCTTATACTTGACATTTAAAAGGTCTATGCATGTTCTTTATTCTTATCCTTTTTCAAGAAGCTGACGCCTATTGCAGTCTGAAATGATGCCGGAACCTCACCTCCTTTGATAATATAGTTAACAGGTTTTAAAAGCTCTGGATTTAAAATCTGTGCAAATTTCTTATAAAACCCAGCTGATAGGCCATCTTCACCACAGGCCTTCCCATTAGCCAAGGATTCCACAGACTCCTCGATTTCCTCAAGAGAGATTTTAGCTTCTAAAGCTTGAGTTTGACTTGATCGCAGCTTTGGAATGGGAAGCAGGTTCAAAAAGCACTGGAGTTCAAAAATATCAACCTACTGTTGAACACTATAAATCGCTTCATAATGTTGAAGGAATCTTTACTGATTCTGAACAGGATCTTTCAATATGAGTTTTAGTTTCTGCATTGAAGAGAGATGTAAACCGGTTATGTGCCTGGCATTCTCAAATCTGCCAGGCTAAGAATTTGCCTGCATGTTCACTTTCCTCATAAATCTTTTGAAGATAGGTGGCATTAGTGATATACCCTAGCTCATAATAGTAATCTTGCATGTGCGCTTGCGCCTGTCAAAATTTTGAAGGTATTCCAAGCTTGCCTGATGAAACTGTGATTCTAGCCCCATCTTGCATTCTAATAAACGTTTTCTCTAGAAGTTATGCAGCCGCAAATAGTTACCGTATATGCATCCCAGATATTTTCCATCCTGGCCGTTTTAACATTCACCTTAAAGTAGTTTATAATCTCACTTTTTAGCTCCTTACACCATCCTTCATCTTCCCGGTTTACTTTATTAACAGACCATTTGCCTCTGGGCCTTTTTATCTTAACCCTGAGACTTCCATCTTGATCAAAGAATGATCTGAAAAACTATTTGGGACGTGTACGTAACTACTTAGTTTCAGCTCATGCTAAGAAAGGAAAACAATCTAATCTTGCGGCTAAATTGTGTCTCCTGGAAAAGCAGGAGTATTCCCACCTGTCTGAATATTTTTCTCACCATAGATCCACCAGACTCAAACTTTTCATACAGTCTGACATAACTAGCCATCTGTGGTTTATTCTGATGTAGAATCTAGCTCTGGGATTAAAAGGAAATAAAGATCTACCTCCCCCTATAGTCACGGCCAGAGATAGTTACCAACAGCTGGTAGAGCTCGACCACTGGGGCTGGGTCATCTGAAATTGGGGCATAAAGTGTAGCCATAGGTGATCTAGATTTTAAGTAAACCGCTAATGAGAGCCCGCCTGCCATCCTTATCCGTTTCGGAAAAAGTAACTTGAAACTGGAAATATCTGTTTATGTATTTTGCCACCCACCCATGGGCGGCACTCACACTCTAAATACACTGATGAACTGCCCATTGCTTAAACATTTTATATTTGTCCCCTTTTCTCACAAAAGTGTGTCTCCTTGCATGACCACAATATCTGATGTGTGCCCTTTAACACAGTCCTCATTTGTCAGAGCTTTTGCATTCATTATCTAGGCCATTGGCGTTAAACGAAACAATTAGGAAACCTTCTTTATGTACCTTCATCCAAGTACATTCAGGTCTTCCAAGAGGGAAGAAAACTATTTTAACAATAGTCAGCTTACGATACTGAGAACAAAAAGTGCAGTGTGCGAATGTACATTGCTTTGGTTGCTTCACCACCCCATTGCATTAATCCACACAAAGTGCTGGATTGCTTTCATAACAACTCCAAAGTGTCCTTGGATACAAACGTGCAACATGCTTAGGGATGCACATCCTAATACTAAAGATAGTGGGAAAACATACTAAGAATAATAAAATACCTATCCTACCAAGGACTAAAGTGCATTGCCAAAATAAATATAAACTTATTCCTACATGTTACAAACAATTAGCCCCATAAACAAAGTGCCTAATCGCATATTTTAGTATCTGGATGGGCCCCCACCTCACTTTAGGTGAGAAAGTGCACTGCACTTGAAGTAATATGCAGTCATCAATAGCCACAGAATTTTTTCCCCAAAGAAGGAAAAGCAATTCTAAATCTATCAGAACTTCAAATGCATAGTTAAATAAGACAACAGATCCAGTGCTTTCACAGAATTACAGCACCCTATGCGGACCCTGCACATGCCACCTCATTGATGCATCTTTATTGCATCACCCTGATTTTAAAGTGCTTAGATATTTTAGCTTCATTAGACAAAACTAAAAGCATACCTCCACTAGTCCTTCCTGCATTAATTGTGACATTTCCAATTGCCTTAACCAACATCCAACAGCAAGAAATCGGTTGGGAACTCTTGCATTTATTTTGTCACTGCAAAAAAACCTAAGCCTACCCCCCCACCTCCTTCCAATCACCACCCCACCGCTAAGAACCTACCCTGTGGACCACCTGGTGAGAAAATTGTCCATGTATCCTACCTCTCATCCCAAAACTCCCTGGGTGCCATGACACTGCACCCGATCACACTCATGGCTCGGGAGTCCTCTGGAATCCCCCGCCCCCAGAAAGCACACCCAGACATTTCAGCAAGACTTAGGTACTCACACTCTCAACATTTCTTAACTCCATACCCTTCATTCCAAACATTTATCACCTTTACCCAATGCCACTACTTCAGGAAGAACAATCATCATGAGTTATTATACACATCTACTGTCCCAAGATGGGAGAAATGCCCAATTATTATTAATATATATATATATATATATATATATATATATATATACATACACACACATATACACACACATAGTTAAATTAGGAGCTCAATTAGATAAATTCTGGAGAAGCTCCTGGCCTTCCCAATGTCAGAAAAGAGATTAAATTGACCATTCCGAAGACTGTAAGCCTAGCCTGTTGGAATATAAATACCTGAGCTCCTCTGGCTTTAAAAGAGTCAATCATACTGACAAAGTCTCTCCGTACCGTGATTGCGGACATATCTGAACATTTTTTTAAACTGAGGCACCTCTGAGGTTGAAAAAGTTCTTTTTTCTATGGCTTTAGACAGGATGCAATCTTTGGCTTGATAGTCTGCGAAGTTTACCAAAATTGTTCGAGGGCATTTGCCGTTAGTAGGGTGCTGAGCTGTCCCCCTGTGAGCCCTAGCAATAGTCAAATCATCTGCCAACTCCAGCATTGCCTTCTTCAACACAACATTCACCCATTTAGGTGGTCTGCTGACCCTCGCCCCCCTCCAGTACACCTATAATTCGAAGATTTGATTGCCTATTGTAATTCCTAGGTCTTGCAACTTTTCTTCGAAAAGACGTCTATTCTTTTCCACCTGGTATCTTCTTGCTGCATGGACACAACCTTATCCTCTAGATCTGAGATTCTGCCTTCTGCCCCCTTCAGTCTTCCCGGGACCAGGGCCATGCCCTCCTCAATCGTTGCCAGACACTCATGAAGAGCTGCAGTCTCCTGTGTCTTTGCTGTTTTCTAATCTCAGTTAGAATGATTTCAAGCATACTTTTAATAGACAACTCAGAACCACCCTCAATGTCTCCCAGCACCTGCTGCAAAATATGGCTTTTGGTTGTAGCCTCACGCTTTGATACTGTTTGAATTACTTCATCATTAGAGTTGATTGCCTGAGGTGCGGCTACCATGAGGAATGCCTGTTGAGGGAAAAGAACCAGTCATCAATTGCTTGAGGCACTACTGCAGCATCCGTCTGCGTAATACCATTCACTTGTTTGGAGAACAGAGGGTATTGCTTAGGACCAGTTGAGCTTGAAGCAGCTTCCATTATGTTTGCGATAATTCCATTTCCCAGCACATAGTTATTAACTGATCCCTCTCGGCTTGATGGGGAGTCCATGAGCTGGAGATCTGAAGAATCCCCCTCACTCTCAATTTCAGACCCTTTTTCTCTCCCTATTTGATTGATAGGAGTCCCAACCTTTTTTGCCTTGAGGAGCTTTCTTACGTTGATTTCCATCCTTTGTTGTGGCTCACCCAATCAATGGCAGCTTTGACTTGGGCTCCTTTGTGCTTCAATTTCTGAACTGGGATAGATTGGCTAAATGCTGCAGCAGTAGAATTTGCCATTTTCGTTGAACTGTTCGCATACTGCAGCAAGTTGATTCTCCTGACTAGCTCGGAGTATTGAGGTGCCAATTCTACCAGTACTTAGACTGTTAATTGTAAAGGGCTTATATATTGCAGCTATAAAGTCCTCATTTGACAGAGGGAGACAGGCGAGCGACTGCCTTTTTAGCGCTGGACCCTTAGCTGGTGATTGACAGCAAAACTGTAACCACAGGGCTGCTTCACTGACTCATGCAGCATCAGGCATCGGATTCCACCCTGCCCTCTTTTTTCATACTGCATTTACAGCAAAGTTGCAGTGCTCCACTTAGTGCAGTGTGCTGTTGAATAAGGTCCGCTTGCTTCCTCAAGCCGCAATCTACCCGGGGGATGAGTCCAGCCCACCCTCACCCCTGTGGTCCTGGAGTTTACGTCTTGTCACATCTCCTCCCTTCATCCGTAGCTTGAAGAGGGGGGCTCCCTGCACTTCTGACCTGCGCCCTCTCCCGCAGACAGAAGGAGCCAGAATCGCCCTGTTAGCTGCCACCACGCCACCTGTCTCAGTCGTCACCATTGCAGCCAACTCCAAAGCATGCCTTGCAGTGCTCCCTCACCGTTTGCGGCCCATCTGGATGTGCTTTTGGGGGAGGGGCCAGACAGGTGCGCTAGCCACAGAACGTGCAGGTTGTGTCTGCCTCCATTCCCCCCCAAGCTAGGAGAGGAACAGGGAGAATCTCGAAGTCAGTGTACCTTGACATGTTTTTATATTAGATATTCATAATGTGCATGAGACTGGGGCTACATTCTATGTTTTTTCTTTGGCTGTGTGAGCTGAAGCAAATTGTGAGTGGGCCACCGCACTGAGACAGATCATGCTGAATATGTAGACATAAGGACCAGATTCAGCTTGCCATCTCACAGGCACTTCTGCCAACAGCTCACTCTTTGTTTCTGGATTCTGGGACATTCTCTCACCTGCCAGCATTAATGGTGGAGTGAATGACGAGTGGAGCACGACCTGGCTGCTGTCCCAAACCGAATGTGCTCTGCACACTTGCATGCACTTAGGACTAGACTTTCTCTATTCTCAGGCCCAAAGTTTATGATTCAGTTATCAACACACTGAAAGGCAGTGCCTGACAGACGTAACATTAAGGGAGGGAGACCCTGTCAACACTGTAAATAGGTGGCACAACTAGGTTGTTGCACATAGCGGCTTACCAGTCTGTGTTCTACATATATTTACACTGGCGGGACTGGGCTTTACCTACTCTGTGTTCACAAGTTGGTGATGCAGTTATTTTACAAATAACAGATAGGGTCCGACATCCATGGCAGAAGTGGGTGAGACACTGGCAGGCTCTTGTGTGCTTTAGCTCTTGGCAGTGGCTGATCTGTTTGCCACATACTGGACCTAGCAGAGAGAGTTCTTCGTTCTGATTTGACATCAGAGCCGCTACCTCACATAACCTCAATTATGAGCAGTACTTCGTGCAACCTGCTCTGGAATCACATTAACTGCATCTTAAGCCTATGCGCGTGTCTAATGGAAACAGTACAATCTGGAGGACAAAGGAAAGTGACCATGGTACCACATGATGGAAAGAACAGTTTCTGCACAAGGGTGCAGTTTAGTTTGAATTCCTTCACATTAGCCGTCTGGGATGTACCATGCCCTGAAAGGAAAAAAAATGCCCAGGCCTTGGAGTTCTTTCTGAAGATGAGTAAACTGACAAATTTAACATAACCAACCAAGAAGAGCAGAAGGGTTATAATTTTGTGGCACTTCTGCCCAAATAATCTTCAGCATTTTGGAACTAAGCCATGGAGAAATCAAAGACTTTAAATTAACTGTTTTACCAGTTATGTCAGTGAGGTCTCCAGAACTTCACTGCTTTAATTAAAATAATCAACTTCGCTGAACTTATATTGACTACTGCTCTGACTCGTTTTCCAGAATCGCTTTGTTTTACTGTGAAAAAAAGATTCTGCATTATTACAACTTTGGAGTCTACGTATTTCCCATGGGTCCCAGAAATTAACTATTCCTCCATGGGGTTTACTTGTTTACGTTCCCGTTTGGGTGAGGACAATTAAAATGTTAATCAGTCCATGTTATAGAAACTTACCACATTCTCTGGATCAATAAAACAGGATTTTTTTTTAGCACAGCTAATCACCAGCAAGGGTATCCAGGCACTGAGAACACAGCTGTTAAGGGGTTCAGTTGAACAGCCAGGTGACACAAAGGCTGTTATAGATATCAGCCTGTCTAGTCGAGGTTCTAGCACCTGCACTTCATGGAGAGTTCTGCCCCCGTCTCATCTCTCAAGAGGGTCCCTCGTCAATCCAAGGCCTCTGGTGGTTTGTAAGTGATATTTGTAGTGGTCCTCAAGATTTGAAGAGGTGTACCCTTCTCTATGTTCACCACTTGCATCGGTTGCCTTAACTGTGTGTGGACATGGCCTGGTAACAGCGTGGATAGGTGTTGCCAATGCTGTGGTTAGTAATTTCTCTTTTGACTATCCTGGGCTGGTGCTGACACATCCACAACACTCAGTGTTTTTTTTTTTTTGCTGATAACAGGGCTTTAAATGGGAAGGTACTGACCTGTATCGAGTACCTGCACTTCTTTTATAGGGAAGCGAGAGTATTTACTATTCTCATCACTGTTGCAATACATTTGATGGGAGACTACCGGCACTTCTGAGTAGCAAAGAGATGCTCTAAAGAGTGAGAATCTGCACTTTTATAAGTCAATTTAAAGCACTGGCCAGTACCATAACGAACTTTTTCAGCCAGTGCTAATATTACAGTGGGCAGCCATGGGTAGAAAGCTGCCTTCAATCTAGCTAACTCTGGGACGGTCCTTGAAAGGTCTTAGTGGTCAGAAACGGAACATTCCTGGTGGCGATGTGTCAGAGATACTGCTGTTGCGGAGGGTGATGACGTCAACGCTAGACGCCACTGGCCAGTCTTGCTAACGTCATCATCGCCCACTTTGGAAAAGAGACCCAGGAGAGATGCACATCTGGATTTTTAATTTCACAGTGAACGATGGTTTGGAGGAGGGGGCTAGAAGATCCGATCTCTTTACGTCAGAAATGCGGGCAGGCGATGAGCCACCGGTTCTCAGAAGTTAGTAATGTCAATTCCTCCCAAACGTTATTTAGCATCAGACCCGTGCGGCTAAGACCGGGCTATATATTTTGGAAATCTTAGGTTTCATTATAAACTTCGTAAATGAAAGGGAGTTGGTGAGGGTGCATTTTCTTTTCTGTGATTCATCTTTACAGACACCCGCTCCACTCCACCACCCGTGCCGTCCTCCCCCAATGCATTAATTGAGACGGCGTGTGAAAAAGCACCCTTGTTTACAAACAATCTGCTTTGAGACATCCCCTTCACTGTTAACTTTTCCACAACTCGCCTCCCACCCCTTCAGAAACCCCACCGGCTCTTTCACCCTAATTACACCACCTCCGCTGCAATTCTGCCAACCAGGCACCTCAGGAGTGTGGGACCCCACCCCCCGCTATGATCCTCTTGCAAATTAACAGTCACTACCGGGGGGGCGAATGGGAAGACAGACCCCCCCCCCCCCGCCAACACACACACACAAATCAATATATAACTACAAACACATGGTGAGAGGCTTTGCTTTTCTTCCTCGCCTTACAGAAACTTTATCTTTGAGTTTTGAACAGTGGAAGTCTCAGGGGAGGGGTCGAGCGTAGGGTAGATGAGGTCGAGGAGGAAGACTGCTTGAAAGCGGACTCACCGGCTTTGCAGGGGTCCTTGTAATCGATGGGGTCCTCGACATCCTCGTCGTCCAGGTCATAGGCGAGGTCGTCCATGACCTCCAAGGCAGGGACCATCAGGGGCAGCAGCAGGAGTAGCAACGCGTGGCGCCCCCGGCCCCCCATGGTCCAGCTCCAAGTCAGCGCAGCACCGAAGAGGTGGCACTTTCTCTCTCTCGCTCTCTTTCTTTCTCTGGGATTTTTTTTTTTTTGGGAGAAATGAGATGTGGAAGAGGCGGGATTAGCGGAGGGAGCTCAGCCCACTCTCCCAAGGCCATCCCTGGGAGGGCTGCCAAGCAGAAGAGGTGGGGAGAGGTAAACGTTCGTAGAGGGGGGTGTCTCTCTCTTTTTCTGGATGCTCTTGAGGTTGCCTCTAGCATTCCGGGGACGAGGGGGTACACGTAAAAAATGTGAAGTGAAATAAACGTCTAACAGAAGAGAGACTACCCCCCCGCCCCCCAACAGCGCTTCACAAGAGGATGTTACTACTTTTTGGGGGGGGGTGGGGGGGGAGTACCTTTGACCCCCTCCTCCATAAAATAAGAAATGATCCTTCAGCAGGAGATAGAGTGTTACCTAGTCACGGAGGTTCTGAAAGATGGCTAAGTAAGTACCTGCAAAAATGGGAATGGGTGGTGAGATCTCGTGCCGTCATCTTCACAGATAATTTGTTGGTGGTGATCATTCAGTCGATGGGGGTATATCCCTCTCCACCTTGTTTCTGGGATGGTAACGGCTGGGTGTCAGAGCTTTTCAGTGTGCCACGGGGCAAGCAGGGGTTAATGTGACTCAGCCGTGGGGGCTTGGGGCCGTTTGAATTGTATGTATGTCCCACTATAGGCCAAATACAACTCCTTCAAATCAGAGGTACTGTAGGAGTGTGGCAGCTTAAAACGTAATAATCAGCTACCCGCGCAATAACTGTCCCACCCAGTGGTTCGATTAAGAAAAGCAGTTAAATAAACACGTAAAAAGTAGCACTTCAGAGGACAGCCAGCAGGCACAAATATTATACTGGTGCTCGCGCTACAAGCGCCTTGGAACCTAGGCCTCCTTTCACCGCTCTCGAAAGTCCCTCTCTCTGGGCGCTCGGGCAGAGTTCCCTCACTCTCTTTGGGGTTGGAGTTTGCTAGGGCGAGATTCAAGGCTCAGGTGCAGATTACCCGTTTTGTTTAAATAGTGCACTCAGTAGAAACAATCCCCTTGATACAACTTTCACCACACTGGACTCCTCAGGGCTTGTCTAGAACCCACAGCACACGTCCTGCTCTCTCGCTCTTCCGGGAGGAGATATGCTGGCTAGAGATTCTAATTACGGGCGGGCCAAATCACAGCAGGTAGCAGCGGAGGCTGACACCCGGTGTCTTCATTTGTGTCCACAGGTAACAGACACGACTTGGGCAGCCAGCTGTTCAAAAAACAATTTCTGGACATACGTTCAAAGAGACAAGTCACAGTGGCACTGCCTGCCCTGGACGCAGTCTTAACTGAGACGCCCTCTCCCTCAAACACCGTTTCTTTGTTGTAGCAGCACAGTTCCGCTCGGGCACATTTCTTTGATGCAACAGAAGAGTCCACCAGGGCACACTTCATAGTCACGTTTGTTGCCTGAAGCTGTATGGACGGAGAGACTGTGCCCAAGCTTCTCAGGACATAATTCTCTAAGGGGCCTCCCAAATAGCCAGGTGGTGGACACAAATTGAATGGTGCAGTCTGCAATGATGCAGGATATCTCTGGAAGATATAGAGGCCCCTTTATGTCCTCAATTTTTTCCACACCAGCTACTAGGGTTTTGTGTAGGATTCTATGTCAGCACCAAGGCTTCAGATTATGCTTTCTGTTTCCTTTACTGACAAAAACACAGCCAGTAAAAACACAGAAAACTTTAAACTACAAGTCCCAAGATAACCTAATGCCGACCAATCATGGCCCTTCTCCTAACGATATATAAAGTCTCAGCCACAACGTCCGTCCTCTTTCTTTGCTGCTGCAAGATAAGTGCTTCGTGTTTTCTAATTACTCTTTTATGCTCTTGTGACACGTGTGCATTGCTTTTTAATTGCGCTACAGCGCGTCCTCTCTAGTGATCTTCTGATCCCTGACGCTCGGCCAGCGGGGAGTGGGAGCGAGGCCGGCAGAGTTTCTCCGCATTCACAACATCAGAGGACTTTGGGCCAGATGTAGCAAGCCGTTTGCGTGTCGCAAACTGCGAAAATTGCAGTTTGCGCCATGCAAACGGCCTCACGCGATGCTCATTCCCAAATTGCGAAGTCGGTACATTTGGGAATGCGACTCGCAAATAGGAAGGGGTGTTCCCTTCCTATTTGTGACTCGCATCGCAATTCAGAGTTGCTTTGTGACCGCGAATGCGGTCGCAAAGCAACCCGCAGTTACCACCAGTGTCACACTGGTGGTAACTCAATGGCAAAAGGTAAGGGGACCCCATAGGACCCCTTCCCCTTTGTGAATGTCGACAACACTGCCTGCTTAAAAAAATTAAACCGAATGGTTTCGGTATTTTTTTCATTTTGCAACTCGTTTTCCTTTAAGGAAAATGGGCTGCAAAATGAATAAAAAACTGCTTTATTTAAAAAGCAGTCACAGACATGGAGGTCTGCTGACTACAGCAGGCCACCTTCCCTGTGAGTGCAGGGACTCGCTATGGGGTCGCAACATGTGACCCACCTCATGAATATTGATGAGGTGGGTCTTTGCGACCCCATAGCGAGTCGCAGAAGGTGACTGAGACACCATTCTGCATCCGTTTTTGCGACTTGCAAATTGCGAGTCGCTCAGACTCGCAATTTGCAAGTCGCAAAAAACGGATTTTGCTACATCTGGCCCTTTGTGTACTTTCTACTGCGCTGGTCGCACATGTGTGGTGAGCCGATTTGGAAATTCCTTCGTTTCCGATTGGCTCGTCGCATGCGTGTGAACCAGCTCAACCGGATTGGCCTCAGAGAGCGGCCGACGGGGCTGAAATAAACGTTATAGGGCTGTGCCCAAGGGGAATTATTACAAAATTTTGTCAGTGTGCAGGTGCTCCTTCCTCAATATATTCGAGCTGGCAAGGCAATTACAACATTGCCTTAATTATCAACATCTTTCATACCTGCCACAGGGTTCCCCCCCCCCCTATTGAACTCTTCCATACCTCCTAGCTGCCATAATGGTGTATTACGCCGATGAGGAGGAACAGTATCAAGATTTACAAGAGGTGCCCATGGAACATGAAATGGAGGAGAGACTAGTGGAGGCACTTGGTCACCATGTGCAGAACTCCGTGAATTGGGCCTTGATCAAGGCCTTAGAGGTTTTTACTCAATCTGTGACCAGATTTGGCAGGAGGGAATTTTGGGGTGAAAACAGTCAACAGACTTGTTTGCAGCCACATGAATCTATGGAGGTATCCGGCCTTCCAATGCAGCGCTTGGGGGAACATCACCTGCCAATATTATGGCGCAAATGGCAGCTTCAGTGCTGCGTGATCATGAATACAGACGGTTTAACCCTCGTGTATCTACAAGTCCTTTTTCCTTGCCCTCTCAGCCTCAGGTGGAGACACAAGAACGTTCCTCTTCTAATTCCGAGTCAGAGGACTCTCAAAAAGATTCTTATTCAGTCAAGAAAAAATGCAAAGATCATCATGTTTCTTCGGAAATATCGACTCCAAGTGGTCATAAGCTCCTTTTCAATCCTGAAGGCATTATCCATCCCCGCTCCATGGAGTGGGTTCCTAGTGCCGAGGTGACCCATTATGTGCAGGACAGAATGTGCAAGAGTTTCGAAAAAGAAGTCCACAACACCCTTCGCTCCGAATGTCCCCGGCCATACTTGCCTGGCAAAGTGGCAGATACTCCGGGACTAGACCCCAGCATGGCGACGTTCCTTAAAAAATTCGCCAAAGATCCAAAGAAAGGGTTAGACTGTGCCTGCCGCTGCTTCAAGATAAACTCTTAGACGTATCGGGACCGTTAACAGAAAATTCTCGACTTAGCAATCCAGGCTAAAGAAAACAACACGCCCATGGATCCGGAGGTCGTATTGAAATGGGCTCAATGCGCAATTTGTCTTTTAGGCAACGCGAACTACACCATGTCCACTGAACGTCATCACTCGTTCCTCATGTGCTTTGACCCTAAGTTAGCTGATTTGGCAACTGAGGCTGGATCCCTAGCTAATGGTATGCTATTTGGCGATAAGTTCGTCAAAGACCTAGGCAAATATGTGGCAACATTCACCGCACTGGACAAGGCTCAATCATCTATAAAGAAAGTTTTTAACAATACTCTTTTTGCCCGGGCTGGACGCTTCAGGGGTCGAGCACCAGGCCGAGGTTTCAAGGCCTCAAAAATTCCACATCAGGAAGGTAGAGGAGGTAACTACGGTTCCTCAAATTTCTGCTCCAACCGCTACAGAGGTCGTGGCCGTGCTTCGAGGGGGTTCTGCGGAGTCAGTTCCAATCAAGATGCCAATACCACAGGTAAGAATTAGTCCCTTTGAGAAGTAATTTTGGGGTCAGGATTCAGCATTTTCTTGCGGCATGTTAGAGGATCACACAAGATCTGTGGGTGTTACAGAGTGTTCAAGGTTTCCAACTAGAGTTTTATACTCTGCCAGTTCAGAAGGGCCCTCTCCCCTTCTTTTTTCCCTTGAAGATCGTTATTTCATAGACAAAGAGATTTCTGCACTCCTGCAGAAAGGAGCTGTGGTAGAGACTTCGCCTTATCCTCACGGGTTCGTGAGCACAATATATTTGGTGCAAGAGAAAGGGGGTGGGTCTTGTCTTGTGTTGAACCTCAAACAGTTCAATTCTTGGATTGTATACCGTCATTTCAAGATGGAGGGTATACATCTCCTAAGAGATTTATGAAAAAACAGCAATTGGTTGGTTCAGTTGGACTTCAAAGACGCCTACCTTTCTGTGCCATTGTTCAGACCTCACAGACGATTTTTTCAATTCCAATGGGGCCTCCGATGGTTCAAGTTCACCAAGTTGCCTTTCGGCTTGTCCTCAGCGCCTTGGTGTTTCACCACAATTCTGCGTCCGGTGGGCCAGTATTTGAGGGAAAGAGGTGTAAGACTTATTGTTTACCTCAACAACATCCCAATTATGGCGCAAGAGAGAGACATGGTCATTTGTCATCTCAATTGGACGCTGCAATTATTACAAGATCTTGGGTGTATCATCAATGCCGAAAAATCCAACATAGTGCCATCACAACATATCGAGTCCTTAGGTTCTCAAACAGACTCAGTCAAAGCCCTGTTATTGCTTCCTCTGGCCAAGCGAATAGTGATCAAGAAAGAGTTGAGGAGCGCCCTTGTCTCTCTGACTATAACATTGAGGATGTTAGCACGGTTAGTGGGTCTTCTTGCATCCTCAATTCAGGCCATATTTCCGGGGCCTCTACATCACAGAGCTCTTCAGAGGCTGAAGATTTTGCATCTTCAGAAGGGGCTGCAATACTGAGAGCTGATCTTGATTTCAGAAGAAGCCAAGACCGAGATCTCTTGGTGGCTCTCCCACATGGATGCATAGAATGGCAGGGCAATATTTTTCCTCAGCCCCAGACGTAGTGATAGAGTCAGATGCCAACCGATAGGGCTGGGGAGCTCGTTGTGGATCGATGGAGACGGGAGGTCGTTGGTCCCCGGGAGAACTGAATTACCACATCAGTTGTCTAGAACTCCTGGTAGAAGCGTTTGCGATCAGATCACTCTCTCCACGAAGAACACATTGTTGTATTTTCCTTCGGATGGACAATGTGTCAGCAGTCGGGTATATAAATTGCCTCGGAGTGACCAGATTTCATCTATTGGTGGAGATCGCAAAGGATTTTTGACATTATTGTCTGCATCACCAAATTACGTTGATAGCGGAATATATCCCGGTTCGTATCAGTACGACAGCAGATTCAAATTTTTTATTCCTTCAGGACTTCAGCAACTGGAAGCTCAATCCGCAGATTTTCTGAGCTCTTCAGCATCTATTGGGGTGTTGTCAGATAGACTTGTTTACCTCCTGGCTCAACAATCAAATACCGACTTTCTACAGTTGGAGGCCGGATCCTCTTGCAGCGGGGACAGATGAGTTTCTTCAACCTTGGTTAAAGGGCCTTCTATATGCCTTTCCCCCATTCTCCATGATTCTGCGAGTCCTGACCCAAGTACTACGCCAATCGGGCGAGGTGACTTTGGTGACTCCATATTGGAGAGCACAACCTTGGTTCCCGCTAGCAATGACTCTCTCGTGCGAATTCCCGGTGCTGTTGCCGGTTTGCGAGGATCTTCTGTTGGACCCCTCAGGCAGAGCACACCTTTTGATTCTGCAGGGTCAATTATCTTTGATGGAGTGGAGACTTTCAGGAGACGATGGCAAATGCCTGGAGTTTCGGAATCAGTTCTGTTTTTCTTATCTCAATCTTGGGCCCCCTCCACTCATAAGAGATATGAGCAAGCCTGGAGGAATTGGCTATGTTGGTGCGGTGAAAGGAGTCTGGATCCCATGGGATCAGAAATTCATGTCATAGTCTATTTTCTGTCTGACTTGGCATCACAGGGTTTAGCTGTATAGGTTGGATAATAAATGTCGTTCAGCTATCTCAGCTGGTCATCCTCATATTCAGGGCAAACCAGTGGGAGTACATCCATTATTTTGTAAACTTCTCCAGGGTATTCGGATGGTGAAACCCCCTCAACCAAAGTATTCTTCTTTGTGGGATGTTAATGTGGTCCTATGTTTTATCAAAAGTAGGCCGTGTAATGAGGACCTTCCCACAAACAACTTTTGGCGAAGCTCACAATGTTGCTCTGTTTACTTTCTTGTAGACAAGTTTAGATGTCAGAGCCTTGGATCTAACATCTTAATGTTGTATTGCATACCCATCTTTTCTCCATGACAAAAAGTTGTGTTGTACAATGCATAAAAGCTTATGAAGATTGTACGCAAGAGTTCAGACAGGATGTTTCTGGTTAATTATTTCTTTCTTTACAGAAACCTTTTAGACCAGATACTGCAGCCACATTGGCTTGTTGGGTCCGATGGTTATTGGCTGAAATGAGTATAGATATTTCTATATTTGGAGCTCACGTTGTTAGAGGGGCTATGGCTCCTAGAGCTTCTTCAACGGGGGTGAGATTGGAGGATATTATGGCTGCAGCTGATTGGTCAAGTGATTCTACTTTTAAAGTGTTTTATCACAAACCAATTGTAGATGTGGTGACAGAGGTGGTCTATAAACTTGAAACTAGCATAATCTGAAGCCTCCGGTCCTGACATAGAATTAAAACATTTCTAGCTAGCACATCTAGAATTTTAGATTCTATTAAGGACACGGAGGCGAGGTTTATCCCACCATAGATATTTATGCTATACATACAATGTATATGTCGGTTGTGTGCAATGCAAGTCATAGTATTGATGGATTTATCTGTCTCATTATAAGTGTGGATGTTGGTTTTGTTTTTTATCTTCATCAGGGGTGAACACTTCTGCTTCGTGAGGTCAATTCAGCTGGGTCACTTTGTTTGAGTTCAAGAATCCTGATCTTCAATGGAGTTCGGTGGAAGAAACTGGATTCGTTTTGCTGACAGTGTTTCCAAAATCGGATGACTGAATCAGCTGTCTGCAAGTGCTTTAATATTGACTTTCTGTTCTTATTGTTATGGCAAAGAAAGAGGACGGACGTTGTGGCTGAGACTTTATATATCGTTAGGAGAATGGCCATGATTGGTCAGCATTAGGTTATCATGGGACATGTAGTTTAAAGTTTTCTGTGTTTTTATTGGCTGCGGTTTTGTCAGTAAAGGAAAGAGAAAGCATAATCCTTGCCTCCATGTCCTTAATAGAATCTAAAATTCTTGACGTGCTAGCTAGAAACATTTTAATCCTCATGAATCACTTCACTTCCCTATTGGTTTGGTGCCAGACAGGCATTATCAGTCAGTGATGAATTCCTATGTTTTAGAATGGTGGTCCATTGTCTGTTTTAATTTTTGTGGTATGCTCTATGTGACAACAGTAGTCTCCAATTTAGGTTTTACATGTTCAAATGCGCTTTACGCCTCAGTTTCTACCGCTGAAACTTTGGCCCAGGAGTCAGTGATGACTAGCAGCAGCCTCCCATCAGAAAAGGCACAAAAGCAGACACTAACCTTCGTCCAAGGCGCCTCAAATCATGTTCTTAGGAGACGATCAGTGTGAGCCACTCTGCTCCACTGGTGATCTGGCCTCATTAACATTCATGAATGGTGGCTTGTACAATGCCGCTCATACTCGGGATCCATAGTTTTTCTCAAAGCCTCTTTTTAGTCCTGGCCATCCCTTGCAGTCCTGGTGGGCCAGTCTGATAACTCTCTCTTGGAGTGTCTTTAGGTTGACTATCCTGTGCCTTTTCTGAATCAGCCCCTTGTTGGTTGCTCTCACTTCAATCTTACTTGCCTTTGTGTAGAAATAGTGGGGTGGCTCTATGCATTATGGGTCTTGAGGTTGTTTAAGAATGTCTTCCACAACCCATCCCTCAACATTGAGAACACTTTCTGGAGGCATTCATCCTGCTGTGTCTCTCAGGCAAAACATTTGACTGTCAGTTGCTGGAAGCATGCTGACTACATAGTAAGCCAAAGTGTTCTTCAGTTTCATTGTGTGGCAGTTGGCCTTCATGCCATGAGTCACAGGGTGTTGTGAGAGTCTGCTGGATTTTTTATGTCTGGCCTGTAAGTCACTGAGAAGTGGTATTTTTTTAAGCTGCATAATGCTTATTTGTTTGCCCGGAGGGGGTTTTGAGATGTTCCTGCACAGAGGCTGATCATGGATTTGTGGTCTACGATCACTTTCAATCCTGTCCTATAAAAGTAGAAGTGAAAGTCAGCTCACCCCCACTTGATCACCAATGCGTCACTTTCTATTTGGGAGTTTTGAGATTCTCTGCTCTAAAGTTGTGCTCATAAAAGGGACGGGTACCCACATTTCTTGTGACTACATTTGCATCAAACAGTCCATAAGTCCACTGGGCTTTTGTCCACTACTAGCTCAGTGTGTCTTTGTGGGTTGAAGTGCTTTATAGTTGTTTCTTGCAACAGTGCAACTTTAACATTCTGAAAGGCCTCCTCATGTCGTTACAACCACTTTGCTTATCCTGAGCTTTAGTGAGCACCCTGAGTACTTGTGCTCATCTACAGTTTTGATGAAGATCATGATGTTATCCGTGATATTGATAACACATTTTAGCCGTGCTAGTGTTTCTTGGATGCCTTGTTAAAAAACATTGGCTACAAAGGAGATTTGAAAATTTAGGACCAGATATACAAAAATCCAGTTTGTCATTTCCTAATTGCATATCTTTGCGATTTGCTATTAGGAAATCGCAAACTGGGATGTAATCAGTGTGTTTAGCACTGTTTGCGATTCCCAAATGGGTCGCAAGTGGCCTGTCTCATTAATATTCATGAGGCAGGTCCCAATTTACGACCGATTGGGAATGGCCAGCACTCACAGGGATGGTGGCCTGCTGGGGTCAGCAGAACACCATACCTGTGACTGCTTTTGAAATAAAGCAGTTTTTAGGTCGAGCGCGCAACCGCTTTGACCTGTTGTAAGAATTGTGGACTTTTAACCACACCCACCTCACGCCCAGCACTTTCACACATCGTGGGCTTTCCTTTAAAAAATCAGTTGTTATCATTGTAAAGTGCTTTACGTTTGTCCCACCTTGGGGCAGTTTTGTTACCACCTTGCAGACTGCCCCTGTTACATGGATAATTGCACTATTGCCGATACGTTTGACTGTGAGCCAACTTCTTTTTCCTTTAGTGTCCCCCCTTCGTGCTCATGGCGGCCATGACACTTTGAATCGACTCGCTAATGTCAACAGTTTTACTTTTCATATTCAATTTAAGTGGAAAGAAAAGTCCAGTTAGGAATTTACAATGCTAATAGCCCTAACTCGAGCAATTTTTTTTTTAATGCAGACCGTTTTCCCTAAAGGAAAACGGGATGTTTATTCATTATTCATTATTCATTATTCATTTTTTAAGAGTAGCAGTGGACCGTGGGGCCACATCCTGCTGTTAAAAAATGTTTTCCCCAACATTCACAAAGGGGAGGGGATCCCTTAGGGACCCCCTCCAGTTTGCCATTGGGTTCCCGCCTCCTTTACCAAGTTGGTAAAATATGAATGTTTTGCAACTGCGTTCCAGTCGGAAAACATTCATGCATTCTAGTGCTATTCGGTATTAAGAAGGGATGCCCTAAACACACCCCTTCCTAATACTGAATCGCAAAAGCAAACTGAATTTTTACTTACTTATGTGAAGTGGGGTTCTTATGTGTCTCACTGCTGTCTGATGGTGTTATTTATATGTAGCTTGACTGTGCATACTGCTTGATATAGGTGATTGTATTCCTGAAGGACCCTGCTGACATGGCAGTCACTTGCCTCCTTCACAAAGGCTGTCAGTCAAAGGTTTTCTGATAAGCTTCTTGAAGCCTTGACTGATTAGATACAATTTGTTTTTGACAACTTATTAGTGATGGCATACTTGTGCCAAGAATGTTTTAGCTGTGTCTTCCATATACATGGATCCTTGTAATCGTGGCTCTCAGCTTGGATCAGGGATCTAAGTGGCCTGAATTGTTGACAGATCCTAACATTGACGATTGGGCCTGATCAATAGGCACTGTGATTTGGCACCAGTGTATCCATATCTTGCATACTGGTTGGGATCTAGTCCTTTTTTTAGAGTCCGTGGCATACGAAATGAGTAATATGTCACTTCTTCATTGTCAAGGTTGCTGCCAGCTGTTAAGGGAGGCTGATTCAGCATGGGGTTCTGTTCTTACTGAGGTGTTGTACACAGACAAGGATGCTGATGTGCGCTCTGATGGTCTACTCCCCTTTCTACTGATCCTGCAGAAACATGCAAAGATTATTTTTCCCCATCTCAAGGCTTTTTCCTTGGGCCATACATTTCTGTGGCATGTAGATCTCCATGATGCAGTTCATACACTGATTCGCAGGTGGTCTCGAGCTGATTGTGGCAGCCCTGGCTGTTGTCCTTTTCCATATGGCAACAACTGCCTCTTCTTTCACTTGTGGTATGACTTGAAGGTCACCTTTGCTAGGCAGTCTCCACTTGTTCTATTTGACAGTTCATAGGGCCTGGATAGTATGAGGATTGCTTTAAATCCCTGGTTGTCATAGACTCTCTCCTTAGTGCCTACAGCCCTGAATTATCTGTGCCCTGACTTCCTTTGCTGGGTCACTGTCTGTGCAGGTGCTGGCTAATTCATATAGACATGCATAAAAGTAGTTCATTGACTCATCTTCGCATTGTCTTGTTTGTCAGAGCTTAAACCTTTCATAGCCTGGGTTTTGTTGGAGGTCAGTAGGAAGCTGGCTATCTATGTAGTGTACCAATGTAAGGGACCACTATGCAGATATTCCAGGGCAACTCTCATTGGCTGCCAAAACATCAAATAACAACCCTAAAAGCTGTATTTTGTGCTAGTGTTGGCAAGCAGTTAGGCTTATTAGAGGACAGTGTAAAGCATTTATTGCACACACAGATCAATCTATAAAAACAACACTGATCATCATATGAATTTAAACCCCAAGATCATCAGAATCAGATGAGTACTTTTCAAGATATGATTTTTCATAGGTTTCAGAAGTTCACCCAGTGCAATTTCTGGAACGGTGATGTTATCCTATGGTGGAAAAACATATTCTGCATTCAAGTACTTGTCAGCGACTTATGGGTCTCTCCTACTGGACTTAAAGTCAGTATGGGGCAAGGTCCATGGTCCAAGGCAGAACCAACAGGTCACCCGAGGTGGCATTGAGGCATCCAGGTGCTGGGGTGCTTTTCATCGAGGGGTGCCCTATTTAAGTCTGTGAGGATTGGTCCAGTCACAAAGAGTCTGAAAGCTGGGACTGTGGGGCCAGTCTGGGTGAACCCACAGTGGGGCCCAGTCCTTGAGATGCTCGGGCACCGTTGGTCCATTTCTCAGGCTGCGGGGCTCAGGTGCAGTGGTGCTTTTCGGTGTCTGGTCACTGTGCAAGAGATACTTGCGGTTGGAGAGGATCTGCATAAAGAGGCTGCAGACAGCAACTCTGGGATCAGTCTGACCAAACCCACGGGTGGGCTCAGCTCCAGAGGTTCTCAGGACTCAGTGGGCACTATTGACTCCCTCGGATAAGGGCTGTGGGGCTTGGGTGCCAAGGTGCTTTGAGGCATCGGGTTATGGTGGTCAGAAACTTGCTTCGGATCTTGGTGACCTAGTGAAGAGGGAAAACAGGGTAGTGGGGCCACACTCCTGAATGGCCTTGTGGATCCTGATGTCCCTCAACAGTAGGAATGCTTTGGTGCTGTTAAAATATGGATTGGACCACCAACAAGCCTTGGTTGCTGCAAGGGGTCCAGTACCCCAGGTATAAGTGCAGGGAAACTCTGGGAGGGGTCAGCAACTCAGGACTACAATGAAGTGGCAGAGCTGACCTCGTAGGTTCCGAACAATCTTGACTCATTCCCTTGGAGGGCCTGATGGCCAACAGAACAGAGTACCAGACTTTGAAAACAGTGCCTGCTGATGCAGGGAAGCAGCCCTCTTGCTCCCAGGGAGACCTTCCCAGTTGGTGAGGTGCTGGCCAGTCCTCCAAAGGTTTTGGGGAGTGTGTCCAGCTCTTGGTGAAGTCAATCCAGGTATTGTCGAAGCGCAAGCAGCCTGGTGGGGTTTTGTGCCTCTCTTTGGAGCAGGTCTTCAGTTTTCGCTCTCCTCTGTACTACTTCCTTCATCCTCGGTTCCCAGTAGTCAAAGTCTTGACTTGATCTGCTTTCCTGGTGTCAATTTAGGGGCATTAAGAGGAGTGGAGGGTCATAGCCAATGGGCTACTTACACTTGGTGTCACTACACCCCCTAGATGACCACTTCCTATGGAAAGTGGGCATCACCCTGCTCCGGAGTTCATAATTCCACCACACACAAACTGGTGGAATTCCCCTTTTCGTGCTCACTTCAGGCGGCTCCCCTCCAGGGGTGTGTCCAGCCTCCAAGTGCGACAAAAGCAAACAAACACAAATGATGGACGGAATGCGGAACCAATCAAACGTTCACCCCAGTCACAGATCTGGGTTTAATCCATCAATTCTTTTGCTCACCACGCCACCCCAGTTTGGACCCAGCCATATGCAAATCAGTCTTGACCCTGTTCCCCATGGAAACAGTCCAGCCCAAACTGCTAGGTCAGGTCCTCCCTGGACCGGAAACAAGCATCCTGGGACCGGTTTCAGGGTATCACCCTTCATCAGCCAAGCTAACTTGAATCCAGAGGCATAGTGAGCCCTGGACCCACATCCGAGCATCTTGAAATAGTTTTGTGTATATTTTCTATTTAATTCATCACGGGTGTGTAATAGTATTTCACTCTTGGCAATAGTCATATGCTCTGAGTGTGGACATTCTATGATGTCAATGATAATCAAGCATTTGCAAAGCCAATAGGTCTCGCCTGTGGAAGAGCTATTGACTTTGCCTATGTGTTTTAGCCATGTTGTTCAACAGAGTGGCTGCTGTTTAGCATCACTAAACATTAGTGGCGTAGAGGAGAGTGGCATAGAGTGGAATGGCAAAGAGTGGAGTAGAGTGTTGTAGAGTAGAGTGGCAGAGAGTTTCATGTACTGGAGTACCATAGTTTGGAGTTGTGTAGAGTGGCATACACTGGAGAGTCATTAGGTAGTGTGGACTGGTGTAGAGTGCATTGGTGTAGAGAGTTGCAGAGTACAGTGGGGTAGAGTTCAGTGGCATACAATGCAGCGGCATACAATGCAGTGGCATAGAGTGGCGCATTGTAAAGTGCAGTGGGCAAAGTGCAGTGGCATAGAGTGGTACAGAGTGGAGTGGCATAGTGTTGAGTGATGCAGAGGGAAGTGACACAGAGTAGAGTTGAGTGGCATTGAGTGCAGTGCCGTAGAGTGCATAGAGGAGTCAAGTGGCATAGAGCGCAGTGGCATAGAGTTGTGCAAAGTAGAGTAGCATAGGGTAGTGCAGAGTAGAGTATAGTGCCTTAGAGTGCAGTGCCATAGAGTGCAATGGTGTAGAGTGCGATGGCATAGTGTGGAGTAGTGCAAAGTAGAGTGCCGTAGAGTTCAGTGGCGGAGAGTGCACTGGTGCGGAGTAGAGTGTTGTAGAGTGGAGTAGCATATAGAGTAGTACAATGGCATGGAGAGCAGTGGCATAGAGTATAGTGATGCAGAATAGAGTGCAGGTGTGTAGAGTGCATTGGCGAAAGAGTGCATTGTTGCAGATTGCAGTGGCATGGAGTGGAGTGTTTCAGAGTAGAGTGAAGTGGCATAAAGTGGCATAGAGTGTAAAGGCATAGAGTACAGTGGTGAGAGGTAGATTAGAGTGGCATACAGTGGATTGGCATAGAGTACAGGGGCATAGAGTTGAATGTTAGAGTAAAGTGCATTGACGTAGCGTGTATTGGTGTAGAATACAGTGGTGTAGAGTGAAGTTGTTCAGTGCAGATTGGTGTGGCCTAGACTGGAGTGGTGTAGAGTGCAGTGGGGAAGAGTGCATTGGTATAGAGATGAATGGTACAAGGTAAAGGGCAGAGGTGTAGTGTGAAGTGGCGTAGAGTGCATTGGTGTGGAGTGGAGTAGAGTGCAGTGGCGTGGAGTGGTGGTAAGTGGAGTGATGCCGAGCAGAGTGCAGTGGTATAGAGTGGTGCAGAGTGGAGTGGCATAGAGTGAAATATTCATGGTGTGGTACCACGCTGCCATTACAGACAACACATTTTCAATTGAAATGACCATTACATTTGCACATATATACAGTTTTACTAATAAAACTATAGAGTGCACTGACAAAACTGTGTGGCAATTGCATCGCCTAGTTTAATGATTTGTTTTCATCATATTAAATTATTTGTTTCTAACACACTTCAGAAATACCAAAAATTTGCTTCATTTGTGCGTTTATAATTCTGATATTTTCTGAAATACTTACAGAGTTCATATAAATGTTGTCATGTGCTAGAAAATGGTTTCCTACCCCCAGTATCCAGGAAGATTGTCACATAAACCTCACTTTGAAGTCACAGAAAGAAAAGTAAATAAGCGCCCTTGGAAGACAGCGCCTAACATTTCACCTCTGTGAAATGACAGTAAATCTGACGAGATAAGAACAAGATTTAGAGGCCTGTTGTGAGAAGGTAGCCTCTTTCTAGCCTTGTTACCCCCACTTTTGGCCTGTTTGTGAGTGTATGTCAGGGTGTTTGTCACTGTTTTCACTGTCTCACTGGGATCCTGATAGCCAGGCCTCAGTGCTCATAGTGAAAACACTATGTTTTCAGTATGTTTGTTATGTGTCACTGGGATCCTGCTGGTCAGGACCCCAGTGCTCATAGGTTTGTGGCCTATATGTATGTGTCACTGGGACCCTGTCACACAGGGCCCCAGTGCTCATAGGTGTGCATGTATATGTTCCCTGTGTGGTGCCTAACTGTCTCACTGAGGCTCTGCTAACCAGAACCTCAGTGGTTATGCTCTCTCATTACTTTCAAATTGTCACTGACAGGCTAGTGACCATTTTTACCAATTTACATTGGCTTACTGGAACACCCTTATAATTCCCTAGTATATGGTACTGAGGTACCCAGGGTATTGGGGTTCCAGGAGATCCCTATGGGCTGCAGCATTTCTTTTGCCACCCATAGGGAGCTCTGACAATTCTTACACAGGCCTGCCACTGCAGCCTGAGTGAAATAACGTCCACGTTATTTCACAGCCATTTTACACTGCACTTAAGTAACTTATAAGTCACCTATATGTCTAACCTTTACCTGGTAAAGGTTAGGTGCAAAGTTACTTAGTGTGAGGGCACCCTGGCACTAGCCAAGGTGCCCCCACATTGTTCAGAGCCAATTCACTGAACTTTGTGAGTGCGGGGACACCATTACACGCGTGCACTACATATAGGTCACTACCTATATGTAGCTTCACCATGGTAACTCCGAATATGGCCATGTAACATGTCTATGATCATGGAATTGCCCCCTCTATGCCATCCTGGCATTGTTGGTACAATTCCATAATCCCAGTGGTCTGTAGCACAGACCCTGGTACTGCCACACTGCCCTTCCTGGGGTTTCTCTGCAGCTGCTGCTGCTGCCAACCCCTCAGACAGGCATCTGCCCTCCTGGGGTCCAGCCAGGCCTGGCCCAGGATGGCAGAACAAAGAACTTCCTCTGAGAGAGGGTGTGACACCCTCTCCCTTTGGAAAATGGTGTGAAGGCAGGGGAGGAGTAGCCTCCCCCAGCCTCTGGAAATGCTTTGTTGGGCACAGAGGTGCCCAATTCTGCATAAGCCAGTCTACACCGGTTCAGGGACCCCTTAGCCCCTGCTCTGGCGCGAAACTGGACAAAGGAAAGGGGAGTGACCACTCCCCTGACCTGCACCTCCCCTGGGAGGTGTCCAGAGCTCCTCCAGTGTGCTCCAGACCTCTGCCATCTTGGAAACAGAGGTGCTGCTGGCACACTGGACTGCTCTGAGTGGCCAGTGCCACCAGGTGACGTCAGAGACTCCTTGTGATAGGCTCCTTCAGGTGTTAGTAGCCTTTCCTCTCTCCTAGGTAGCCAAACCCTCTTTTCTGGCTATTTAGGGTCTCTGTCTCTGGGGAAACTTTAGATAACGAATGCATGAGCTCAGCCGAGTTCCTCTGCATCTCCCTCTTCACCTTCTGATAAGGAATCGACCGCTGACCGCGCTGGAAGCCTGCAAACCTGCAACATAGTAGCAAAGACGACTACTGCAACTCTGTAACGCTGATCCTGCCGCCTTCTCGACTGTTTTCCTGCTTGTGCATGCTGTGGGGGTAGTCTGCCTCCTCTCTGCACCAGAAGCTCTGAAGAAATCTCCCGTGGGTCGACGGAATCTTCCCCCTGCAACCGCAGGCACCAAAAAGCTGCATCTCCGGTCCCTTGGGTCTCCTCTCAGCACGACGAGCGAGGTCCCTCGAATCCAGCGACACCGTCCAAGTGACCCCCACAGTCCAGTGACTCTTCAGCCCAAGTTTGGTGGAGGTAAGTCCTTGCCTCACCTCGCTGGGCTGCATTGCTGGGAACCGCGACTTTGCAAGCTTCTCCGGCCCCTGTGCACTTCCGGCGGAAATCCTGTGTGCACAGCCAAGCCTGGGTCCACGGCACTCTAACCTGCATTGCACGACTTTCTAAGTTGGTCTCCGGCGACGTGGGACTCCTTTGTGCAACTTCGGCGAGCACCGTTTCACGCATCCTCGTAGTGCCTGTTTCTGGCACTTCTCCGGGTGCTACCTGCTTCAGTGAGGGCTCTTTGTCTTGCTCGACGTCCCCTCTCTCTGCAGGTCCAATTTGCGACCTTCTGGTCCCTCCTGGGCCCCAGCAGCGTCCAAAAACGCCAAACGCACGATTTGCGTGTAGCAAGGCTTGTTGGCGTCCATCCGGCGGGAAAACACTTCTGCACGACTCTCCAAGGCGTGGGGGATCCATCCTCCAAAGGGGAAGTCTCTAGCCCTTGTCGTTCCTGCAGTATTCACAGTTCTTCAGCCTAGTAAGAGCTTCTTTGCACCAACCGCTGGCATTTCTTGGGCATCTGCCCATCTCCGAGCTGCTTGTGACTTTTGGACTTGGTCCCCTTGCTCCACAGGTACCTTCAGACAGGAATCCATCGTTGTTGCATTGCTGATTTGTGTTTTCCTTGCATTCTCCCTCTAACACGACTATTTTGTCCTTAGGGGAACTTTGGTGCACTTTGCACTCACTTTTCAGGGTCTTGGGGGGGGTTATTTTGCTAACTCTCACTATTTTCTAATAGTCCCAGCGACCCTCTACAAGGTCACATAGGTTTGGGGTCCATTCGTGGTTCGCATTCCACTTCTGGAGTATATGGTTTGTGTTGCCCCTATCCCTATGTTTCCCCATTGCATCCTATTGTAACTATACATTGTTTGCACTGTTTTCTAAGACTATACTGCATATTTTTGCTATTGTGTATATATATCTTGTGTATATTTCCTATCCTCTCACTGAGGGTACACTCTAAGATACTTTGGCATATTGTCATAAAAATAAAGTACCTTTATTTTTAGTATAACTGTGTATTGTGTTTTCTTGTGATATTGTGCATATGACACTAAGTGGTACTGTAGTAGCTTCACACGTCTCCTAGTTCAGCCTGAGCTGCTTTGCTAAGCTACCATTATCTATCAGCCTAAGCTGCTAGACACCCTATACACTAATAAGGGATAACTGGGCCTGGTGCAAGGTGCAAGTACCCCTTGGTACTCACTACAAGCCAGTCCAGCCTCCTACATTGGTGGCAGCGGTGGGATTCCCCATAGTCATCCTGCAAAAGAGCATGATTCCAGGAATCTGCACAAGATAGTTCCCCCTTATAAGGAGGGGGATGACATTAACAAGTGGTTTGCTGCACTTGAGAGGGCCTGTGCTGTACAGGATGTCCCTCAAAAGCAGTGGGCTGCTATCCTATGGCTATCATTTAGTGGAAAGGGTAGGGATAGACTCCTTACTGTGAAAGAAAGTGATGCCAATAATTTTACAGTTCTTAAGGATGCACTCCTGGATGGTTATGGCTTAACCACTGAACAGTACAGGATAAAGTTCAGAGATACCAAAAAGGAGTCTTCACAAGACTGGGTTGATTTCATTGACCAGGCAGTGAAGGCCTTGGAGGGGTGGTTACATGGCAGTAAAGTTACTGATTATGACAGCCTGTATAACTTGATCCTGAGAGAGCATATTCTTAATAATTGTGTGTCTGATTTGTTGCACCAGTACCTGGTAGACTCTGATCTGACCTCTCCCCAAGAATTGGGAAAGAAGGCAGACAAATGGGTCAGAACAAGGGTGAACAGAAAAGTTCATACAGGGGGTGACAAAGATGGCAATAAGAAGAAAGATGGTGAAAAATCTCAAGATAAGCATGGGGATAAGGGTAAAACCAAAGATCCCACTTCAAATCTTAAACACTCTTCAGAGGGTGGGGATAATACAAATTCTTCCTCTTCTTCCCAACCTGCACACATTAAAAAGCCTTGGTGCTTTGTGTGTAAAAATAGAGGCCATAGGCCAGGGGATAAGTCCTGTCCAGGTAAACCCCCTGAGCCTACCACCACTAATACATCAAGCTCTAGTGCCCCTAGCAGCAGTGGTACTAGTGGTGGGACTGCTGGCAACAGTCAAGCAAAGGGTGTAGTTGGGTTCACTTATGGGTCCATAGTGGAAACTGATGTAATCAGTCCCAAGACAGTTTCTGTCACACCTAGTGGCATTGGCCTTGCCACACTGGCTGCTTGTCCCCTTACAATGGATAAGTACAGGCAGACAGTTTCAATAAATGGTGTTGAGGCCTTGGCCTACAGGGACACAGGTGCCAGTTTCACTTTGGTGACTGAAAACCTAGTGCCTCCTGAACAACACATCATTGGACAACAGTATAAGATTATTGATGTCCATAACTCCACTAAGTTTCTTCCCTTAGCTATAATTCCGTTTAGTTGGGGTGGAGTTACTGGCCCTAAGCAGGTGGTGGTATCACCTAGCTTACCTGTAGACTGTCTCTTAGGTAATGACCTAGAGGCCTCAGGTTGGGCTGATGTAGAGTTTTATGCCCATGCAGCCATGCTGGGCATCCCTGAGGAATTGTTCCCTCTCATTTCAAGTGAAATGAAAAAGCAAAGGAGAGAAGGCCTGAAAACTCAGGATCCCTCTCCATCAACAGGTAAAAAGGGTATCACAGTATCCCCTAACCACCCTACCATTCAGGATACCATTCCTGTGGTGGGAGAAACCTCTCCTGGGGTGGCACCTGTTCCAAGGGAATCATCAGCTGGCAAAGCTGGACTCCCTGAGGTGGAAGTACCTCTCTGTGGGATAACTAACATTGGTGAGAAAAACAGCACCATTTTAGTTAACATGGAGCATCCCTCCAACCCTCCCAGAGAAACTTTAGTGCAGAAACCCTGCACTACCTCACAACACTTAGGACAGCATCCCTGCCCTAGTGTGGAGCTCATAGGACAGCATCCCTGCCCTGCTCCAACTCAAGAGAAACAGCATCCCTGTTCTCTCTTCCAGCCAAATGGACAAAGTTTTTGCCCAGCTATGGCTTTACTGAGACAGCATCCCTGTCTGGCATTTCCATCATTACAAATAGGTTCAGTGGATAATTCCCACTGCTCTAAACTAAAACTTACTGATAGAAACTCTGAAAATACATCTTCACATTGTTGGTTAGCTAAAAAACTTCAAACAGGGTGGTTTACATCCCCACAGGGAAGTAACCATATAGTGGATGATAAAGGGAGTAACCAGTCTATTGCAGAGCTACTCTCTACTTATCACCACTTAGACAATAAAGTCTCAACTGGCCAAGGTTAGCCTTATTGTCCTTCGTTTGGGGGGGGGTTGTGTGAGAAGGTAGCCTCTTTCTAGCCTTGTTACCCCCACTTTTGGCCTGTTTGTGAGTGTATGTCAGGGTGTTTGTCACTGTTTTCACTGTCTCACTGGGATCCTGATAGCCAGGCCTCAGTGCTCATAGTGAAAACACTATGTTTTCAGTATGTTTGTTATGTGTCACTGGGATCCTGCTGGTCAGGACCCCAGTGCTCATAGGTTTGTGGCCTATATGTATGTGTCACTGGGACCCTGTCACACAGGGCCCCAGTGCTCATAGGTGTGCATGTATATGTTCCCTGTGTGGTGCCTAACTGTCTCACTGAGGCTCTGCTAACCAGAACCTCAGTGGTTATGCTCTCTCATTACTTTCAAATTGTCACTGACAGGCTAGTGACCATTTTTACCAATTTACATTGGCTTACTGGAACACCCTTATAATTCCCTAGTATATGGTACTGAGGTACCCAGGGTATTGGGGTTCCAGGAGATCCCTATGGGCTGCAGCATTTCTTTTGCCACCCATAGGGAGCTCTGACAATTCTTACACAGGCCTGCCACTGCAGCCTGAGTGAAATAACGTCCACGTTATTTCACAGCCATTTTACACTGCACTTAAGTAACTTATAAGTCACCTATATGTCTAACCTTTACCTGGTAAAGGTTAGGTGCAAAGTTACTTAGTGTGAGGGCACCCTGGCACTAGCCAAGGTGCCCCCACATTGTTCAGAGCCAATTCACTGAACTTTGTGAGTGCGGGGACACCATTACACGCGTGCACTACATATAGGTCACTACCTATATGTAGCTTCACCATGGTAACTCCGAATATGGCCATGTAACATGTCTATGATCATGGAATTGCCCCCTCTATGCCATCCTGGCATTGTTGGTACAATTCCATAATCCCAGTGGTCTGTAGCACAGACCCTGGTACTGCCACACTGCCCTTCCTGGGGTTTCTCTGCAGCTGCTGCTGCTGCCAACCCCTCAGACAGGCATCTGCCCTCCTGGGGTCCAGCCAGGCCTGGCCCAGGATGGCAGAACAAAGAACTTCCTCTGAGAGAGGGTGTGACACCCTCTCCCTTTGGAAAATGGTGTGAAGGCAGGGGAGGAGTAGCCTCCCCCAGCCTCTGGAAATGCTTTGTTGGGCACAGAGGTGCCCAATTCTGCATAAGCCAGTCTACACCGGTTCAGGGACCCCTTAGCCCCTGCTCTGGCGCGAAACTGGACAAAGGAAAGGGGAGTGACCACTCCCCTGACCTGCACCTCCCCTGGGAGGTGTCCAGAGCTCCTCCAGTGTGCTCCAGACCTCTGCCATCTTGGAAACAGAGGTGCTGCTGGCACACTGGACTGCTCTGAGTGGCCAGTGCCACCAGGTGACGTCAGAGACTCCTTGTGATAGGCTCCTTCAGGTGTTAGTAGCCTTTCCTCTCTCCTAGGTAGCCAAACCCTCTTTTCTGGCTATTTAGGGTCTCTGTCTCTGGGGAAACTTTAGATAACGAATGCATGAGCTCAGCCGAGTTCCTCTGCATCTCCCTCTTCACCTTCTGATAAGGAATCGACCGCTGACCGCGCTGGAAGCCTGCAAACCTGCAACATAGTAGCAAAGACGACTACTGCAACTCTGTAACGCTGATCCTGCCGCCTTCTCGACTGTTTTCCTGCTTGTGCATGCTGTGGGGGTAGTCTGCCTCCTCTCTGCACCAGAAGCTCTGAAGAAATCTCCCGTGGGTCGACGGAATCTTCCCCCTGCAACCGCAGGCACCAAAAAGCTGCATCTCCGGTCCCTTGGGTCTCCTCTCAGCACGACGAGCGAGGTCCCTCGAATCCAGCGACACCGTCCAAGTGACCCCCACAGTCCAGTGACTCTTCAGCCCAAGTTTGGTGGAGGTAAGTCCTTGCCTCACCTCGCTGGGCTGCATTGCTGGGAACCGCGACTTTGCAAGCTTCTCCGGCCCCTGTGCACTTCCGGCGGAAATCCTGTGTGCACAGCCAAGCCTGGGTCCACGGCACTCTAACCTGCATTGCACGACTTTCTAAGTTGGTCTCCGGCGACGTGGGACTCCTTTGTGCAACTTCGGCGAGCACCGTTTCACGCATCCTCGTAGTGCCTGTTTCTGGCACTTCTCCGGGTGCTACCTGCTTCAGTGAGGGCTCTTTGTCTTGCTCGACGTCCCCTCTCTCTGCAGGTCCAATTTGCGACCTTCTGGTCCCTCCTGGGCCCCAGCAGCGTCCAAAAACGCCAAACGCACGATTTGCGTGTAGCAAGGCTTGTTGGCGTCCATCCGGCGGGAAAACACTTCTGCACGACTCTCCAAGGCGTGGGGGATCCATCCTCCAAAGGGGAAGTCTCTAGCCCTTGTCGTTCCTGCAGTATTCACAGTTCTTCAGCCTAGTAAGAGCTTCTTTGCACCAACCGCTGGCATTTCTTGGGCATCTGCCCATCTCCGAGCTGCTTGTGACTTTTGGACTTGGTCCCCTTGCTCCACAGGTACCTTCAGACAGGAATCCATCGTTGTTGCATTGCTGATTTGTGTTTTCCTTGCATTCTCCCTCTAACACGACTATTTTGTCCTTAGGGGAACTTTGGTGCACTTTGCACTCACTTTTCAGGGTCTTGGGGGGGGTTATTTTGCTAACTCTCACTATTTTCTAATAGTCCCAGCGACCCTCTACAAGGTCACATAGGTTTGGGGTCCATTCGTGGTTCGCATTCCACTTCTGGAGTATATGGTTTGTGTTGCCCCTATCCCTATGTTTCCCTATTGCATCCTATTGTAACTATACATTGTTTGCACTGTTTTCTAAGACTATACTGCATATTTTTGCTATTGTGTATATATATCTTGTGTATATTTCCTATCCTCTCACTGAGGGTACACTCTAAGATACTTTGGCATATTGTCATAAAAATAAAGTACCTTTATTTTTAGTATAACTGTGTATTGTGTTTTCTTGTGATATTGTGCATATGACACTAAGTGGTACTGTAGTAGCTTCACACGTCTCCTAGTTCAGCCTGAGCTGCTTTGCTAAGCTACCATTATCTATCAGCCTAAGCTGCTAGACACCCTATACACTAATAAGGGATAACTGGGCCTGGTGCAAGGTGCAAGTACCCCTTGGTACTCACTACAAGCCAGTCCAGCCTCCTACACCTGTTAACAGAAAGGTTAGAAGAAGAATACCGAAAACATGGTTTAGGCAACAGGAGGAACCGAAACACCCTGAATAGCATAAAGCAGTGGTTCCCAACCTGTGGGCCAGGGACCCCTGGGGGTCCGCGAAGCCTCCTCAGGGGGTCCGCGGCTGCTTAAATCATTTATTAATATTAGGTCCCAGCTATCAGTAATGACTCCTCGGGGGTCCTCGTGTTCCAATAATGATTCAGTGGGGGTCTCCGGGCTCCAGTATTGATAAAATGGGGGTCCACAGAAGTCAAAAGGTTGGGAACCACTGGCATAAAGCAAGAAACAAAACAGCAAATGGAAAGCCAGTACGTGTGACACAAAGCCAATGGTAATCAGTAAGCGGAATGATTTCCTAGGTTAACTTTCAGAAAGTCCCCAAGATGTCTTTAGCAAACCAGACAACTGCACTGTCTGTTAGGCTGCAACCTAAAAAGGGTAATCATAATGCAGTGCATGTTGGCAAGTCTCCCTACTCTGTCTCATAATGACAGTCATATAAAGGATGACAGTAACACAGACTATCCAAGCAGACCTCAAATCCTCTCACACTCTCTTTAACTTGTTACTGCCTCCAAATCCATGAAATATCAAAATGGGTGGCTTCCTGCCACAGGAAGCACTGGTAATCAGATTGAAAACATAAAGAACATATACAAGCACAATAAAAGGAGCTTCAGAGTTCATCTGAGTTGGCAGGATACCAAAAGAAAGTCACCCCTGGAGACTTATTTTTTCCTGTGCTGTACAGAAGTGATAAAACAGCAAAATACTGTTTCCTGTTGCTGCGCAGCACTGCCACAATAAAAGAAAAAAAATGTGTTGACACGGCCTCTGCTGCCCTTCACGTCATTCTATTAGTGCACGTGTGATGACTTTGTGAATACATTTATCACCATGCATGTGTACGCCAGTGAAATGACACAGGTGCCAGTTGCTTTCCTTTTTTTATTTACTGATCCAAGATGGCAGGCTTTACCTGAATCCATTGAATCAGTAAGTTTAAAAAAAAAAAAAAACCCTTTTTCTTTTTTTTAGCACAAAATAAAAAAAACAAGCATTTGCAATGCAATGGCTCTCGCGTTTGCTGGAGTTAAAGCTATTAGCATTGTAAACTTGTACCCATACTTTTCTTTCCACATAAACTGAAAATGAAAAGTAAAACAGTTTCATATAAGCAAGCAGATGGCCGCCATGAGAATAAAGCAGACACCCAAAAGGAGACAGAAGTTCGCTCACAGTGAAATGTATCGGCAAAAGTGCAATTATCCACGTATCCGGCAAAAGTGCAAATACCCATGTAACCGGCAAAAGTGCAATTATCCATGTAACAGGGTCGATGTCATGCAAATGACTTGATTACTGCCCAGCAAGATGGCACTGCGTAGGTAATAAAGAGAAAAAGTAGTCCAGAAACCATACCGAAAACATGGAGCCTTGTACGTTTTCAGTATTTGGCAGGTGCGCTTGAGGAGGTCTAAACACTGGAGAAGGCATGAAGTATGCATGACTTTCACTAATGAAATCAAACCAATTTTAAAAGGCAAGACCACGAACCAACCAAACTGATGGGTGTGACATGGGCATGGTTAAAAGCCCACATAGGGAATACATCAGGGACAGAGCAATTTGCCCGCTCGGCCCTAAAAAGGACCGCAAGGTTTTGATACAATGGGGGAGTGAGTGGAGAATAAGGGGGAAAGCAAGGGAGAAAGCAGCACAAGGGCCAAAGTAGAACCACAATGTTAGATCTGGCATCTTTGGAGTGGTTTCTCCCTAATATTTTGCCTTCAAACCTGCTGTTTTTGCTGGCCTTAGGACTCTGCAGTTTACTGCTGCTAACCAGTGCTAAAGTGCTGGTGCTTTCTCCTTAAAATATGTTATATTGACCACTACTGTTATGGCATTTTTAATTTACTTGTAGGTCCCTAGTAAAGTGCCACTACCCATGCCCAGGCCCTGTAAATTAGATGCTACTAGTGGGCCTGCAGCACTGATTGTGCCACCTACCTGAGTAGCACTTTAAACTTGTCTCAGGCCTGCCATTGCAGCCTGTGTAGGTGCATTCTTAAACTGCCCATTCAGCCTGGCATATTTTTGCCAGGCTTAAACCTTCCTTTTTAATACATATGTCATTCCTAAGGTAGGCCCTGGAATGCTCAAGGGCAGGGTGCCATGTATTTGAATAGTTGGACATGTATTTTGGGGGTTACATGTCCTGGTAGTGAAAAACTCAAATTTGTTTTTCACTACCGCAAGGTCTCTCATAGGATAACATTGGAGTTACCTTATCGCATTTTATGTGCGTAATTTCAGAGGTGACCAGTTCATGTTTGGTGTCTTTGGATTTGTAATGATAAATCCTAACTTATGATGAAGTTGGATTTTATATTACAATTGTGAAAACTTGGCTTCTAGAAAGCTGGCCATTTGGTGCCTGCAGCCTGTCTCAGGGTCAAATGATTGGGTGTGGGTGACAGTTGGACTTTGCGTAATCCTCCTAGATAGCCACACACATGGGAAGCTTAGGTGGGACTGGATGGGCCATCATTGGCAAGGTGGGAGGGAGGAGCTGGGCCCAGCCCCACTTACACTTGAGTAGGCTGTGTCCTGCCTCAACACAAAGGTCTGCATACCCCCTGTAGTTAGTCTAGAGCCAGAGCCAGGAAGGCAGAGCACCTGTGCACCTAAAAGGAATGCCTCTAGAAGCTTTTCCCCACTTCAGATGCACAACTGGGTGTAAATACTGGACCTCAGACACCAATGCTTTAGTACACTTCTGTACCTGTGGGCACACTGACAGGAAGAAAGATTGCTGTGCTGCTGAGAGGAATGCCACTGTGCTGGAATCCTGCTCTGAAGGACTGCTTCCCTGCTGCTCTCTTGTCTGGGTTAGAAGGACTGGACCTGCATCTCTTGAACCTGGAACCCAGAGAGACTCCAAGGGCTAGTTGGTTGGCCTCGTGATCTGAAGCCTCAGGGACATACAAGGCTTCCAACAAACTTGCATCTACAGGTGGACTCTGCCATCTGTGAGTCTACCCTGCCAAGTGGTGCCACCCCAGTCCTAGACCCTTGGAAGTGAGCTTAAGTTATTCTGCCATCGCATCTCCTCTGCTGTGAAGCACAACCCTGAGCTGAACAGACGCAAGTCGCTGCTGTATAGACTGGGACCATCTCAAGGGCCTGCATTGCTGCTGCAACCCCTAATGCCTTTGGAACCGCAACTGCACAACGCATCTTTGGCTCAGGAACTCACATCTCTTATTACCAGCAGCCTTGATAACAATGCTGGACTCCACTTCACAGCCTTGCAGCTCATCAGAACTGACACATCGCCCCAACTGTGTGCCACATGCTCAAATCTGGAGTTTGCATCGCAGGTTCTGTTGACAGGATCCTTGACAATGACAAAGGCCCTTGCACCGTAGCCTCATTGTATCTCAGAATTGACTATTGCTTCTACTGTGCACCACATTTTAAACACAGATCTCACAACACTCAGCAAACCAGGATTTAAGGTACTCTGTTCTGTGGGCCTCTCTGGATTCATGTTGCCCACGCTCCATCACAGTCTGCCTGAATTTGTGACTATGTCCTGGTCCGGTGCAACTAGATATCCACAGTTGTCGCTTTGTGCTTTTTGGCACTATTTTCACTCAAATCTTTAAAACTGAATATTTCTGGTTCTACTGATTGGATTTTTTATTGTTTTGGGTTTGTTGTTTTATTAAAGAAAATTCTATTTTGCTAACTTGGTGCTTACCAAAAAGCCTGGCCTCTCTGGTCAAAGTTGTGACATCTGCAGGGGTATGGTGATCCTTTTTGTGTGGTTTATTACTGTTTGAAGTGTTGCACAAATAGTTTACACATTGCCTCTAAGTTAATCCTGACTGCTGTCTGCTAAGCTACCTGAGAGTTGAGCACAGGTGACTTTAGGGTGTCTTTGTGCCTCTTCCTGCCAAGGATTGTGGTTGCTGCTTGACCTGGGCTCACACCTCAGTAAACCAACAACCCAATTTCTTTCACAAACAGTGAAGAGAACAACATTGAGTGCAGTGGCAAGTAGTTTTACGGAGAAACACACGAGAGAGAGTGGGCAGCACACATGGTAGAGAGCAACATAGGGGGAGGGGAGAAGCACAAGAGGGAGAGGACAACACTTGGTGGGGACAGAGGAAGAAACTGCTGAGACAGCGAATGAGTGGTACATGAGGTATAAAGAAACACAGACTGCAGGGAGCAGGTATTTGGTGTGGGGGGGGAGTTGAAGCCCACAAAAGAAAGAGCTGGAAAACACTTGCACTCTCATGGAATGCTAAACCAAAAAGAAAAAGTAGTTACAGAAAAGCTAAAAGTGAGCAGGAAAAGAATACATGCTAGCCAATCAAAAGGATAGTAAAGAGGTTATACTCAAAGAAGGGATAAACCCAGAAGTGGAAGGCAAACTGTTGAATAAGTAGCAAGCAAATGAGAGCGGCAATAAAGCTAACCAATGGCTGCCAGCTCACCACACTTTTTTGTTAAGCATTCAAAAGGTCTTTTGCCACTATACAGCTTCCTCTGTCTGGAAGAGAAGACCTAAAAAAAGCGGTTTTAACTCTTACACTTTGTTACCCATCACAGTGCAAAAGTCGTGCATCCCATAGCACAATAACTGCACTTCGTTGGTCTACACGCAAGGCAGAAATACTTTTCACAGAAGCTTAAAGCAAAAGCAACAACATTCCAACCACACACCCACACATTGTAGCAGGCTTTCTTTGTGGATATGCTCTTTTACTCCGAAACGGGGCTATACAGATGCTACAATTAAATACAACTTTGCAAAGCTTAGATCCTCCTCTGGATCCCTGATTAGCATACTTCGGTATAAAAGATCGAGATGGGAAGGTAGATCCTTTGCTCTTAGGGCAGCCCAATTGGGGAATTCTCTACCGTCCGAAGTTCGATCAGTAGACTCTGAATTCTCCTTTTGGAAATCTCTGAAAACCATTCTCTGTCCTGTATAGGGCTCCTGATGTTTGTTTCTTTTCTGTTTGGGTCTGCAGCAGTGCTGGGAAGCCTTTGGCAGCCATGCGCTTTATAAAATTCTAAATAGAAAAATAGAAGTCCTTTGCTTTTCCACATTGATGTTAAAATCACGGCTTTTTAAAACGTAAATTGCATATATTCTGTGTTAATACTGACAATACATTTCTTAATAAAATATACTTCGTAGAATGCAGTGATTATTCATCTACATAATACTAATGTGCACAAACAACTTTGTGAAAAGTACTCTTACAGAGAAACATTCTTCATGCATTAACCATTGTTCATAGAAAAACCTTGGAAAATAACACGCAAACGAAATGATTGTGTTTTTCCTGCTTGTCTGGGTTCATTTAGTTTGAGGATAACCTTGCTGTGCAGAGAAAATAATCATAAAATGCATGGAAAAAATTTGCCCAGGTGAGGATAAACTGGATAACTTTTGTATTCTTTCTAAGTGGTGAAAATCCACAACTTTGACAGTGAAAAAAACTAATTTGAACACCCCAGTCCAGCACAAGGCAGACGTGCAGAAATGTTAACGGGACAGAGTATAGTCTCTCACCACAAAGATGCAGGGATACCCACAGCACTCCCCTTTCTTATGGCGAGGTGTGGTGCATCAGTGTTTGATTTGCCTCACTTCAGAATTGAGAGAAATCAGTAACTACAGAAAAAGCATCAGGCTTTTTCGGCAGGTTTTTGAGGGACTCAGTGGTTGATGGCAGTTTTCAAGTGAGTAACCACCATTAACCACTGTTGACCAAAGACCCAGAGGACTACTACACTCCTCAAAAAGTGCCAAAGACTCCTATTTGGGGCTTGGCTTTCTCTTGGTAGTGTACTAACGTCATGCAGTCAAAACTTACTACAGGGAGTGGTTATAGGTTAGGCATGTAGATACAGTGTGATGTAATCAAATAGCGCCTAGTAAACATTTATGTCTAGCAAGGGTGATAGAAAAACACATATAGGTCTTCATACTCTAGATTAATTGAACAATAAAAATAGTGATTACAAACAATCAGAAGAGTCCTGAAAACATCTGGGATCAAAATATAAGCCTATTTTATATCATAGCAGTACTGCCTTCAAGCTATGTCAATGCCATACCATTGTGCCTCGTGGCTATGATAACTGTAAAGAAATGTTCTGGGGACACGGCATTCCTGTTGACTGAAACTGTCTCACACTCTCAGCCATTCACATGTGTTGGGCTGAAATTCCTCCAAACAACTTGGTATAATATTTTTTTCTGGTATGGCTAGACATATTTTATCCTCAAGAGATCCTAACAAACATGTAAGTTCACTGGAGATGCTCCATCTTTTTCTTTACAGTCATCATCACTGCAGTGCTCTCATGACTGACGGACAACTAAAGTGCATCCTGATACAGAGGAAGATTGGCTACGGACTCGTTAAATCAGACTGTGCAGTGAATGGCAGTGTTCGCAGCAGTTATGTTGTCCACGGACACAAGTCTTTTTTATCTGTATGCCTATTGAAAAGATGCCTGCTGGTACTATTTGATTAACATTCCTTGTAGACACAATACCTGGGATGCCTTGCATTCATTACGTGTGGGGCATCATACTTCAGTCATGACCCTAGTGGTACATCATATCTCCAAATTCAGGCCCTAGTTCAGTCTCATTTGGACTACCCTAATGTTATCTACCTTGGACTACTAAACAAACTTATCAGAAAGCTTCACCTACAGCAAAATGCTACAGCCCTCGTTGTAACTTGTTCCAAATTATAGGACTATATGACCAGTATTCTCAGAAGTCTGCATGATCTTCCAGTTAAAAAAATGAGTGCTATTCAAGCCTCTGGTTGCGGTGCACAAGATCATCTCAATTCTTCACACTCCTTTCTTGCATCTAAATTCCAGCTAAATGTCCCTCAATGTGTGCTGTGCACTCCTCTGGTTAGTTTTTACTGGGCCTTGCAAATACCAACCAGTTCCATATGGTGACGAGGCCTTTTACATAGTAGCCTCCAAAGACTGGAACAAACTTCCCCTGGAGCTTTGGTCCAGGTCTTTAATCCTAGCTTTTTGGAAAAAAATGATAACTCTGTGCCATGAAGCTTCAGTATACTGTGCTTCATAAATATTACCAAATAGCATAACATGTAGAAGTGCTCCGGAAGTGTGTGATGTGTGTAGTATTCATGTAAATGGTGGTTGGGGGATGCCACCACCTCAGTAGGTTTTGTCCTGCTGAAGTGAGAACTACTCACATTCCATCTCCTCCTTTGTATACCATTCCAGAAAGGGAACACACATAAAGGTCTGTCTAACCTACAATCAACAATACCACATTGGCCAATCTAAACTGTTTTAAGATGTGAGTTTTTGCTTCAAAGTCTGATATCAAGGGAAAAGAAAATGAAGATGTAAAATCCCTGGACAAAGGAGTGTTGTAACATTTACATAAGGGAGTCCTCTTGCTGCCTTTCTTGGCCACTAAAGGAGAACAAGAACTGGTCAACTTGAAGGCAGCATTTGTATATATAATTTGGACACAGAGGAGCTGTGCACACCAGTGTTGGGCAAGAGTCTTATCAGGAGTAAGATCTATGCTGGTGTATAATTCCTTTGTAATCAATCAATGAGAGTGTTGCAGAGACTATTAGGTTTAAACTTGTTTATTATATTTCTTATGTGGGAGAGCTCAAATAATTACAGAGAGAGCAGTGAATTTAGCCCATTTAGGTAATAGTCCCCCTGGCAATCGATATTATCTTCTAATGCTGTTGTGGCATACTAAAGCAATCTTCTTATAAGTTCTTCTCTTCTCCATTTAGACCAACTGACGTCTTTTCCAGACAGTACCCTCAAAGAGAAAGCCAGAAGTAAGTGTTTAAAAATAAAACAAAAATACTATTGTATGTTTCTTTCTGCTGTCCCTTATTTAGCTCTTTATAATTCGTCTTCTCTAATCTCCTCTCTTTCTTGGTGATTGTTACTCTTTCGGCATCTCAATCCTTGTCTTACTGGTCTTTCCTTTCCTGACTTCATTTATACTTCAAATTGATACTTGTTCCCAAAAAAACAAAAACAAAAAAAACAACTCAGAGGTCTTTCTTTTTGATAGTTCAACTAATTATACTGTTCTAGGAAAAACAGTCCTCATACACACACAAAGAAAAAAAACACAGTGTTCACCTTCAAATAGCAATTAGCTTTTTTGTACAAAATTTAAAGAGGTACATCATACCTCTCTCTTCATTTAAGCTTCTCCCGCTTCAACTTTCCCCAGATTTACTGCCTGCTTAGGCCTCCCTTTCACCCTCCATTCCCAAACCTGGGAACGCACCTGGCTTAGTCACGCTCCTGCAGGAGCATGGCGGTATCGTGTGATTTTCAGACTGGGTTCACCCTGCTCTTCTCTTGATGTATGGGCAGGTCGATGCCTCCAATGTTACAGTTTATCCGGCGTCCGGTGGGTGACAGTGTTAGAGGGGCTCTTGGATCCTCTCTCTGGGGATGGCAGCACTCCACCTTTCACGGTTCCCCATTGTCCTTCTCAGGTTCCTTGGCTTTTTCTTGGTTTCTGGCTCCTTACTTTTCCTCTGCATCCTAGTCTCTTTTGATGTACCACTCCTTCTCTTTGTCTGACTCTTTCCTTTCTTGTAGTCCGTCTTGTCCTATCTCTCGTTCTCCTCTTTTCTCCACTCCATCTAGAAGTAAAAGTCCTTTTTTTATACCTCTTCTGCTTTATCTTTCCATTTGCTAAAGGTGTCAAGTGTGTTTACACTTTCTTTTCTTTCTTTTACAGCTTCAGGCATTATCGCAGACTGAGTTAGAAGCTCAGGTAAGCCATCAATTTCCTTATCTTTACTAGGAATCCCGCTACTGTGACATATCCCCTAGCTCAGATTTTCCTGATTGGGGAAAATGGGAAATTTAAAAAGGAAATCCACATTACCCTGATCCTGACCCTTTCAATGTCGTATTTCAAACTGGAAAGGTTGGAGAGACAGAAACCACCTTAGGACCCTAGGATTATTTCCTTTATTTTGGCTCACCTAATACTTACCCCAAATACTTAACTTTGCCATAGGCTAATCAAGACTTCTTGGTATTTATATGTAGTTCTGCAGACCTTAACACCATCAATAGAGCCTGTAGGTGATTAAGATGACACCTCAAATTAGGACTAAATATAAGTATACCATCTAGATATGCTGAAGCATATGGGCAGTGTTGCATGAGGATATGGTTCATTAGCCTCTGAAAGATAGCCAGGGCATCATGTAAGCTGAAAGGAAGGACCATTAATTGAGACAGTTCATAAGGTGTAGAGAAGGTGGATTTATCTTTGCCTTCAGGCTTTAAGGGTACTTGCCAATACACTTTAGTGAGATTGATTGCTGTAATATATTAAGCTTCTCCTAGTCTCTCTATTAATTCATCAATGTGCGGTAAAATGTAGCTCTATAAAATGTTGACATTTTATTAACAGCCCTGAAATCAATACAAAACTGACGATTTCCATTGGGTTTGGGAACTATGGTGATAGGTGAACACCACTCACTAGTTGAGGGTCCGATTACTCCTCATTTTAACATTTTGTCAATTCCTTATTCAACAGCTTCCATTCTGGCTGCCGGAATTCAGTAGGGTTGTTGTTTCACTACTACATCTTCTTTAGCATGTATAGCATTAGTGGGTACTTGAGTTTTCCAAGGGACATCACCAAAACCCCAAAAATTGGTTCTAAAGACTGTAAGAGCTCTTCCCTTTGTGAAGCGGGCAGTAAGTCATCAATTGAAATTTTTCCTACTGTAGTTTCAGTTGTGTCGATAGAGACAGTAGTGTGCACTTCAGCTGGGAGATGTCCCAATCATTTCTTTAACAGGTTTAAATGGTAAATCTGTACTCGATTTTCAGACAATTGGAGCTTATAAGTAACTTGCCCAATGCCTTTCTATAACTTTGAACGGTCCTTCCCATCCAGACCTTAATTTATTTTCAGAGGATGGCAACAATATTAAAACCCAACCTCCCTCAAGGAATTCTCTCCATTTTTTCCTTTGTCATAATAATATTTCTGGCACCTCTGTGTCTTTTCTAAATTGTTATGGGCTAGTTCACTCAGTTTCCCTAGCCTAGCTCTCAGTTGCAATGTGTAGAACATTAGATTCCCGCCTTCACCTGTCTTGAAGTAAAGTATGAGGTTTTCTCCCAAAGTGTAATTCAAATAAGAGCAGCCCAAATTGTTTGGAATTTACCCTCTAGTCATGAACAGGGCTAACAGCAATGATTGATCCCAATTTTTCCCTTCTCCTGATAGCATTTTTTTAGGATGAGTTGAAGAGTTACATTGTATCGCTCCACTAATCCATCTGTCTGGCAATGGTAGGCAGATGTTAATAAGTGTTTAATATCTAACTGCAAATTTGTTTCATCGGCTTGGAGTACCCTGATCAGTCATTATTTTTTTTGGGGAAATCCCATATGGGAGAAAATGTCAATTGATATATGTGCTATTATCTTAGTGGTAATCTCTCTGAAAGTTATTGCCTTAGGATATCAGGTAGTATAGGATACCAATACCAATTAATACTTATATATTTTCGAATCATGAGGAAGAGGTCCTATGAGATCTATTCCTACCCTTTCAAACGGTTTTCCTATTCTAGGCAGGGGTTACAAGAGTATCTTGGGGGTGTTAATATTGAAAAAGTTGATGTGCACAATGATACATTAATTTATAAAAATAAATTCACATCACCATTATCGAATTCACCCATTATGAACTCTCCATAAACCCCATTTCAAAAATATGTGGTCAGGCAGACTCTGAGACTTAGGCCTGAGGTACTGATTGACAGGTCACAGGTGGGGTGGCACATAGCTGGAAGACAAACAAGCGAACAGGAATCTCAGCTCAATTCCACTGATATGCACAACGACACCACAGTGGTCAAAGGAAATTGGCCCAGTAAAGCACACATGTCCAGAGGGGTGCACACATTCCCAAAATACCATAAAATCAAATGCCACATGAAGTTGAGAACACTCATCCAACCAGAACACAGCACACAATAACACGCAGCGATCATGCGCCCCTCATGCTGGACATCTGGACATGTTACCCGCTGACCCTCATTGTGTCCATGCAAGGTTGAGGCCCACCTGCATTTGTTATCAGGGACCTTATTTACGACCTAACCCTTTTGCTGCCAGGCCTTTTCCCCTCCTGTGCCGAGCCTTTTTTTGGCTATTTGGGGCAGTTCGCGCTTAGGCCCTCATAACTTTTTGTCCACATATGCTATCCAAACCAAATTTGCGTCCTTTTTTCCCCCCAACATCCTAGGGACTCTAGGGGTACCCAGAGTTGATGGATTTCCCTGGAGGAGACAAAGAAATTATCCAAAATACAGCAACAATTTCGTTTTTTTTTTAAACAAATGGGAAAAAGGGCCACACAAGAAGGCTTGTGTTTTTTTCCCTGAAAATGGCATCAACAAAGGGTTTACAGTGCTAAAATCACCATCTTCCCAGCTTTCAGGAACACCCAGAGCCAATAAAGGAGCTGCACCTTGCAATGGGTTTTCATTCTATACCGGGTATACAGCAGTTAATTTGCTGAAATATAAAGAGTGAAAAATAGGTTTCAAGATAACCTTTGTATCTCCAAAATGGGCACAAGATAAGGTGTTGAGAAGTAGTGGTTATTTGCACATCTCTGAATTCCGGGGTGCCCATACTAGCATGTGAATTACAGGGCATTTCTCAAATAGCTGTCTTTTTTACACACTGTCTTACATTTGGAAGGAAAAAATGTAGAGATAGACAAGGGGCAATAGCACTTGTTTTGCTATTCTGTATTCCCTTAAGGCTCCCAATAAAAATGGTACCTCACTTGCGTGGGTAGGCCTAATGCTTGCGACAGAAAAAGCAACATGGACAAATCTAATTTTTACATTGAAATCTTTTTTTGCAGTACAACAAGGACCAGGGCCACAACCATGGCAGGGAGGTGTATGCAAAGCATCCATTTCACGCACTCCTCAAAATTTCAATGTACCAAAATTAAAAGAAAGGAACAATGAGACAACATGAGGGATTAAAGCCTTTACTTGCGTACGGGATGCCCAGAGCTGCTAAATGTGTTTTGTCGACCAGGTATCCTCACTAGTGTCCGCCACTCATCGTGTCTGCTGGAGCCTAGGCCCCACTCCACTGCTGATTCCCCTGGAGGGAGGTGTGGGGGTTGGCTGGCCACACCCCGGGGTGGCAGTCTGACAAAGAGGGAGAGAATTGGAGGGGCAGGGGGGCTCCCTGACCAGTGCTTAAAAGCAGGCACCCAGGTCCCGGCACCCACAAGTCAATTGGGATGGGTTCCAATCATCAGTTCAGAAAGTCCAGTTCTCGGGCACCTAGCCCGGGACGGAAATTCCTTCATTGCGTGTGGTCCCAACAGCAGCCCCAGAAAGCTAATAGCCTCCAGCCAAATGGAGGCCCCCTTTTAGTTCCAAAACAAAGCTGTTCTCCAGTGTGGGCAGCCAAGTTTCCCATACGCTTGGGATAGTGAAGACTTCATAACAGCAGATGCACAAAATCAGGTAGATGGTGAACCACCCCATGGTGCTGAGTCAGTAGAGAGGGTTCAGCAGAGCAACCAACTGCCCCAGCCCATTACCATCATTTGGGCAAACTTTGATGGGTTCTTGTCCTTGCACTGGACTCTCCCTGCAGCAATATTTTGCCTCCTTCTTTCTCTCAAAGTTTTCCATCAGGCCAAGCAATCAGCCAACACACTAGACCTTACTCACACTGTCTAGAGGAAGCAATAGTGCCAATCTCAGACACTGCAATATCAGAGGCATATGGGGGCTGCATAACAACTCTCTGACCCCCTCCGGTTCAAAACAATTAAGATAACAGTCCATATGAAGATCTAGGGAAGCACCCAAAGACCAATAAAAAGAAGCCCAAAGCTATCCCAAAAGAAGTCTCTAGAAAAGGGCGTAGTCAAGATACCTGGCGCAACTGGGTGGGAGGGTCACGTTTCATGCCACATGCCGGGCTAGCAAGGTATTCACGTGACCTCAGGGCATGTTGTGATTGCCAACCAAAGTTCAGCTGTGACACGCCTCCTCTTTATATACTGCCCCACGCACATGTAGGTCAAAAGAAACTGCCCGCACCGATGGCACCCCTATGCACACACTAGGAGGGATAGAATACTGGAGGGCTGGCAACGCCCACTGAACGCTTATTAATAACTGAAATAACCCACATGCTCACAAGATCACCCCGTAAAAATTGGTTTACCGCTATACACCCATCCAGTCACAGAGAGGGGGAGAGTCAACAACCCATAAAATTAATGCATCCATGAACAATAACACACTTTTTCAAAATAGATACACCGTGTAGGGCCACCTTCCAATGCCTCACTAAAACTGCACAAATGAAGTATGGTAGGAACACACACCCAAAGATAGCACAGGAACCCCTAAGAAATTATTGGAGACAACACATGCAAGGATGCAATGTTTTCTAAAATAACAAACCAAACCTAGCTCTTATCCAACAGGTCTGTAATCGAGCCACCAAGTGCACCACCTTTACAGCAGGCCATCACTTTTTCAGCGACTACATCAATAGTCCCAACAAGATTAATAACTGCGAACTGCACCACAAACGTTTTGTCTCAAACTCTCAAAAACTAAGAAACCTCCATCACCAAAGGACTACAGACATCTCCCCTGGATTCATCCCAAGAACTGCAATGTTCAATAAGTTATGTATTGTTGTACATTTGTATATCCTTTGTTTACTGTGGGTACTGCTGTGTCCATTCATTGCCAAAGAACTGCCTAGTCAAATGGAGTCCACCCAGAAATTGTCACAGCGCTTGTGTAAGGACCTCTCCCATGTCACTTATAATTACATTGACCCCAACACCAGCATTCGCCAACTGCTACACAGCCCCCACACATGATATCAGCACATGACCACCTTGGGTTCCAAGACATCAGGCAGGTCATGTTGTGTCTGTTTGCTGATACCTCATGCAGTAAACGCAAACCTGCTTTACTTGTCCTAAGTGGTAGCCCCTGAAAAAACAAAATGCATCCTCCACCTGTACCTGTGTAGGACTAGGGCCAAGATACAACCCGACAGAGTGGAACCCCATAAAGTAGTAGTGAATCTTACCCATTACGAGACGTATCCCACAGCACTGTACCTTTTCACCAAGCCTAGCAGTATTCAAACTGAACTAGATAGGATGTGCAGGAGAAGCACTATAGGGGAGGATACTGTTTGGCCCTGAGATTTTCCAGATCAAAGATTCTTAGAGGTAGCAAAACCACCAAACCAGGGCACAAATATGCCCGCTCCCGCTTCCGTCTGTGGTCCCAGGTTGGCTCTTAGCGTATCTGGGGCAGTCTTCTTTAAAAACAAATGGATCCCAGACATGGCGTTCCAGTATAGGACCATCCACTTCGATGATACGAAGGGAAATGAGAATCGTAGGGGAGGGCAGAATAACAGCATAGATACCTATGTCAGTAAATCTGGGATACTGATGTGGATAGATATACGTGGTTAGAAGGAAAAGGGCAACCCCTAATTTTATGGAAAAATACACAGTATTCCTTGTGTTTCAGAGGTAAAGGAACAATTCCACTAGGAACAAATTAAAACTGTGGCACAATCCTACACATTCCGGATATGCAATGGGGCACCTCCACCCTGATAGATACTTACTTGCAATGCAACAAGTTTACCTACACTCTGCTCGTCCCAGGACGGTGTGGCCTCTGCTACCTCATCACCATACACAGCTCAGCCCTGGTCTTTCCCACAGACAATCTATCCAAGTTGTACCAACACCCGCTAAAGAAGAAGAAAACTCTGTTGCATCAGGTTCGAAAAAAACCAGACAGATTATTTTGGTTGCGCTTAGTACAAGGACATTCCAAAATAATTCAGACTGTTCTCTGATGCACAGATATCAGTGGGAGGGTCCATACCCTTCTTAACCATGCAGACAAAAGCGAACGCCGGGTGGTTACAAATAACCAGGTGGGAAATGCTGAAGATTATGAACAGCACTGAGCTCGGCCTTAATTGGATTTAGGAAGAACTGAGAGCCATCTGCCTCATGGTGATGCAACATCAGTATGTGTTGGACTTAATGACTGCAATGGAGGGAAGGGTGCATGGCAGGACCGGTGCATCCTGCTCCACATTTACCCCAGGCAATGACATGGACAATGGGACTCTGATTCTTGCCATCCAAGCATTGCACCATTTACAAAGAGACATGCGTGAGGAAGGAGGTACCCCTGAGCAGGAGTGGTCCCTAAACTGGTTCTCCTGGCTTCCCCAGTGGCTGACTGGTCTGTGCACGTCATTTGTTTCCTGCAAATGGGGGTTTCCTGCTGTAAAAAAACGCAGTCCTCAAATTAGGTAGAATGCAAATAGCTAGGGAAGTAGTAATAGTCAAAACTGAAGAACAAGTCCGCAATAATGTGACTGTCATGAAGTATTGGTTAGACAATGTAGTTAAAAATTTAACTAGAGGGGTGAATGTTAATATTGAAAAAGGTGATGTTGATGTGCACAATGACATTTGTATAAGAAAAACGAACTTGCATCACTATTATCGAATTCACCCACCATGAACTCTCTATCACCCCAGACTCAGAAATATGTGGTCAGGTAGGCTCTGAGACCTTGGTCTGAGGTTACTGGTGCCACGTAGCCGGCAGACAAACATGCAAACAGGAAACTAAGATCAGTTCCACAGATAGGCGCAGCGACACCACAATGGTCCAAGGAAACTGGCCCAAGAACGCCCACATGGCTGGAGCAGTGCGTGTGTTCCCAAAACACCATAAAGTCAGATGACATATGAAGTTGAGAACACCAAGTCAAACAGAACACACCACACACAGTAATAAGCAGCGATCACGCGTCCTTCATTCCGGACATCTAAACATGTTACTCACTAGCCCTCATCATGTCCATGCAAGGTCGAGGCCCATCTGCATTTGTTATCGGGGACCTTATTTACAACTCCAAGACAACAGCCCACATGCCTTACCTTAAAAGGTATGCTGAAATTGTTTTATGATGCCCAGAGAAATGTATAAATAAAACACCTCTCAGATCGATTGTACTTTGTGACAGTCCTCAGCCCCTGTTTCTGTAACTGTTCTCCTGGTTGTAGTGTTGAGTTAAACCAATTGATCCTGTTTTGGCAAACACCTCTTCTCTTTTGTTTTTTTCAAGGTAAATTCACATTCGAGCAACAGGGGGTTGGTAGGGAATTTTGCGATGGCACACTTCACATTCTTGACAATATGTTTTTTATTTGAGCCAATATCCCTGGCCAGTAAAATGTCTTAATATAGCCTTGGTAGTCTTCTCAGTTCCAGTGTGTCCTTCAAGAAGGCGGGGTGAGTAAAAAAACAGGATTTGCTCCCTGAATTCTTTGGGGACTAATAGTTGGGGCGATTCAGTAATCCCTCCAACTCGTTATAACAACCCATTCCTTGTTTGAAGCTGGGGCTAGTTTTGTTGGAACTTCCCTTCATTCTGTCTAGCGCACTGCCATGCATTTTGTAAAGAGGAGTCATTTACTTGTGCTGCTGTAAAACTGTGATCTAAAACCCAGGGTTCCTTGGTGATTAAAGCGTTCTTTGTAGCTCTAGGAAACAGAAATTCGGACTTTCCGTTGCAGGGTTTGGCAATAGGGATGTTTAACTTCACTTCTTCTATAGCCATTCCATCTTGGGACCCTTGTTCCTTTTTCTATATAGTTTCCTGTAATAAGGTAAGAAATTGGGGGTTGTCAGTACTAAGAGTTAAATCTTCAGAAAGACTTCTAAGTACCCCTACTTCAATAATAGTTTCTTGTCCTTCTGCATTCCTAACCTCTATTTTAGCTAAAGGGTATGTTTTAATATCACCACAGACAAACATTATCCTTACCAGATAATACCAAACATGTTTGTTTGGTATTATCTAGTAAGGAAGCACCAACTTGTCCTTAATTACTGCTTGCCAACACCTTGAATTTAACAAAGCTGTCACTCACTTTTGATAGACTTGTACACTAACATAGTAACTGAGTCCATCTCCTGGGTGAAATAAATGCATTGGGTACATCATTGACTGACTTCATTGGGTTCATCACTGATTTTTTTTACTTTTGCAAAATCTAGCAATATGTCCCCACTCTCCACATTCGTAACTTTGGGGTTAATTTGGAGAGATTGCTTCTCGTTTTTGGTAATGCTTCTTTAGATTTTCAAGAGGTTCTTTAGGCGGTTTCTTGTTGTTACACATAGAGAGCGAGAGAGAATGTTAGCTGGCATGTTCCCTTTTCAATATCCAAAAGAGAATGCCGCAGTTGAGCCCTAACACAGCTGGTTGCCTTATGAACCGCTTGTTTCAAAGTTACACCAGGATGCTGTTGTAACCATCTCTACGTATTTACTGGTAGGGCATATAAATACTGTTCCAACTAGATTTCGGTGATTTGTTTCTTACTTGGTGGACCCTTAAGATTTAAACCACCTATCGGCAGCATCTTTCATCTTAAAAAACTGTTCTCTGTGTGTTGCCTGGTATTCCCCTCTCCTTTCCAAAGTGAATGCGATATGTTTCTTCATCTGCTCCTAATAAATGAAGTATAGCTTTCTTTAGTTCAATGTATGGAGTAATTCCCATAATATTAGCAGTTTATAGGCTGCATGGGCTTCTCCAGTCAATAAGGGGGCCAAATAATATGGCCACCTTTCCACGGCCAGGAACTGGATCAAGCCACTCTTTCCAACTTCAGTAAATAAGCTTCTGGATCGGTACAAACTTCTGTTGGGATACTGTAAGTCCCGCTATGGTTATCCCCTTACTGTGGGCATTTCCAGAGGCTAGTTGGAGTTGACTCTCAGGTGCTTTTGTTAATTGTTGAGCCTGTGATTTTAGCGTGTCACAAAAAACACTTTGCTCTGCTTCAGCACCGTTCATATAACGCTCCAGTGCCCATTCTAATTTATGTTGACTGTCCGCTAAATCTTGTATCAGGTTCTCTATCTTGTGTCAGATGGGCCTTATGCCCGCATTCTCCGCCACGTATAGAATTCCTTTGTAATCAGTCAATGAGATGATTGCTGAGACTATTAGTTTTATATGCGTTTATTCTATTTCTTATTTGGGACAGCTCAAATAATTACAGGGAGAGTAGTGAGTTTAGTTCATTTAGGTAATCATCCACTTGACAATCAATGTTATTTTGTAATGCTGTTGTGGCATAATGAACCAATCTTCTTATAACTTCTTCTCTCTTCTTTTTAGATAAATTGGCATCTTTCCCAGCTGGCACCCTCGGAGAGAAAACCAGAGGTAAGTGCTTGAAAAACAAAAACTATTGTGTGTTTCTTTCCGCTATCCCTTATTTTGGTTGTTATAAGTCTTCTTATCTAACCTCCTATCTTTATTGTAGACTAACTCATCAGGCATCTCAATCCTTCGAATTGATACTTCCCCCCTCCCCAAAAAAAACACCAACTCGATGCCTTTACTTTTCGTAGCTCAACTAATTATACTGTTCTAGGCAAAACAATCCTCATACATACAAAAAGAAAAACAAAACGGTTATCCATTAGGTTTTCGGTATGTGTTTTCAGGAGGAACATTGCACCACTCTCTTCATTTAAGCTTATCCCTCTTCAGCTTTCCCCAGATTGACCACCCGCTTAGGAATCCCATTCTCCTTCCAGTCCCACACCCAGGCATGCACATGGCTTAGCCACACTCGTCCAGGAGCTTGGCAGGATTGCACGTTTCGTTTGCAAGGTTCACCCTGCTTCTTCCGCTGTACGGGCAGCTGTGTGGTCGGCATCTCCGACCCTCCGGTTTATCCAGGATCCGGTGAGTGACAGTGTTGGTTGGGTTCTCAGAACCTCTCTTTGGATTAGCAGCACTCTTCCCGTCACGGTTTCCTTGTCATCCCAAATTGGGAGGCTGTAGGCGATGGTTTGCTCTTGGGATCTCCGCCTCTTTCTTCGTTTACGGCTCCTTCCTTTTTCTCCGCTACCTTGTCTCTTTTGATGCACCTCTCTCTTTCTCTTTGTCTGACTCCTCCCCATCTTGTAGTCCATCTCATTCTTTCTCCTCTTTCCTCCAGTCCCTGTAAGAGTAAAAGTCCTTGTATTTGTTTCTACCGCTCCTGCTTTACCTTTCCATTGGCTAAAGGTTTCATGCGTGTTTACTGTTTGTTTTCTTTCGTTTACAGCTGCAGGCATCATTGCAGACTAGTTAAAAGCTCAAGTAAGTCATTGGTTTCCTTATCTTTATTGGGAATCCTTCTACTGGGATAGCTGGGCTGCAACTTACCCACTCCACAGGGCTTAAGGACTTTTTCTAGGTGATGCTGGAAATTTGCTGCTGTGACCAACATAGAGATGGAGAGCTTACCTGCCTGCAGAAGGAGCTTGACTGCACCTGCCAGGAAAATTCAACCTCATACCAGACCGATCTGCATAAGCCCCAAGTTGTAAGAGGCTCAGCAATTAGTATGTTTCATGATACTATGATTAGTAATAAAACACAGAATACTGCAGGTCAGGAGAATTAGGAAGCAATAACTCATCATCAGACTTGTGGAACTGCAAATGTAATTGTCTTCACTGAGCTGCCATACCTATTGCTATATGTCCCATGGGAGAGTCTGCCTTCACTCGTCCCCTCTGAGGACCGACTGTTTTGACTAGCGAAGCTCTTCTTGACTTTAGCAACATATGAACAATCTTCCTAGACCATACAGTTTGAGAAACATTGATTTTTAAAGTCACAGTTGATGCCCTAGCCTAAGTCCAGGTCTCAGTGAAGCCATTAGTTTCAGAGGGAGGTGTGTGGTGTGTGAATACCACAACCACCAGAAACATTATACTCCTAAAGGTTTGGGTGTCCCATCTTTAGTCTCTGGGTCACCCCACTGTGAAATCTCGTAGGTGATCCACACATATTTCTAATGAATGCTGACCCACTGCAAGATGGTGTTGTAGCATTTTCATCCTTCGCAGGAATCAATGCTTTCTGAGGCAAATGAATCTTTGGACACTGAAACAGGGTGTGTTGAAAGCCATTAACACAATTTCAATTCAGACCAATTAAATTACAACCAATTACCAATGTAGTCACGGAAGGAAAAATTCAATCAAGAATAAAATGAAAAGGTTTATTACAAACTCAAGCTCAAAGTCATGTGGGCAATTCACAAGACCACGTTCTAAAGATACATAATCACCAAGGGTTGTCCAAGGCGACTAAATAAATGTAAACAAATTAACATCAATAAAACTAAGTATTCAAGAAGAACATTACATATCATCAGCAAAGTTATCTGTTACACAGAAAGTGTTGCCCATAATTAACAATTATCAGTAAATTCAGTTCAGCTGAATTCTAATATAGCTGGGCACAGGGTAAACCCTACTGTTAACCAAATCAGGGAAATACGTGCGGGGGTGGGGGGGAGAGAAAACACCTATAGGTAAAAGACAAAAAGAACAAAAAGGACAAACATAATTTGAAAAAAGGGAACCTCTGGCATAAGGATGCAAACGAAGGTTGGTAAAATTCAGCTAAAAAGGAAAATCATCGGTATGTCAGAAGCTTGATCAACAGTCTTCTGCAAAGATTTGGGTAAAAGTCCCACAGGGGCAAGCAGAGAGGAATATACCTCTTCAAGGGGCTCAGCATACAGGGTTTTTCATCAGTAAAGTTTCAGGAACACAGGAGATCTGACATCTGCAAAGCATCTAGAGAAACTGAAGAACTGACTAAAATCCAATTAATCACTGGTATTTTAAACATAAAACAATTTGATTTACTTCAAAAAGCAGTCCACATTACACTGAAGGGGCATCATCCAATAAAAATCGATCACATGACTCCAGGTTGAAACATTTGCTTTCATTCCCAGGTCTGGTCATATGAACATCTTCCATGTTTGTGACTCCACATAAGTTTGAAACAATTGTATACAATGACAGACCATGTTCCACAACGTTCGATGTTCATGGTCAATATGATACACTGTCTCTATGTCTAAGTAATAGCACCTATTACCAAAATCTAGTCATCTCATGAGAATGACGTCTGAAAGAAAACTCTTGCTATGAAAAAATGAATCTGCATTCCCTGCACAGTTACCAATTACAAAACTAACAGGCCTCACTTAAGACAACACAAGTGAATTAAAGCAATGCATTTACCTAATACATTTTAATAAACACACTTTTAATAAGCAAACATATGAATTTATCATTAATAATGCTTCAATAATGTATATGTTACATTCATTTTAAACGAAAAGAACTCTGTTAATGCATTTCATTAAATTTGATAAGGAAGTACATTTCTTTCATTTTTGCACGCATTTTTAATTCATGAATCATTGGAAATTCAATAGAGTTTCAATATAGTCTGTTAGTCTAAGGCCTAAATGATAAAATATCATTTAAATCTTGCAATTATTTGATTTACTTCAAATACCACCTATGTGGAACTCTACAATGGAAATAAATGCACCTTAATAAGAGACGTGAGTGCAATTTCTTTGTTTAAACCATTAGTGCTTTAATTACCATAAGGCATAAACTGTCACATGTTGATGACTTTTTTGACATGAGGGGCAACACTAAAATTTAGACTACATCAGTGGGAACCATCTGGATTCTAAGCTGAATCATGTAATTCAGTGAGTTGACCTGTGCCAATACTGGGCACCAGTGACCAAATTCTTTGTCACTGTTGATTTTATTGCCTGATCTTGGAAGTGCACAAGAGACTTTATTGATGAGGGGTCTGGGTCCTTTGTTTTAGGGTGGCATGGTCTTGGACTTAATAACATTTTGAGCATTTTGGGCCAGATGTATGACCCTCAGTGTTTGCGACTCGCAATTTACAAATTTGAAAGACTTGCAAATTACGATTCGCAAACACTGATGCACAACAGTGTCTGAGAAACAGTTTTTGATTCCCAAATGGGTCGCAAGGGACTTGCTTCATTAATATTCATGAGGCAGGTCACCTGGGACTAATGCCTGCTCTTAAAAAACGTTGGCACCCCCATTCACAATGGAGAAGGGGTCCCTTGGAGACCCCTTCCCATTTGCAAATGGGTTACCACCTCCTCTACGGAGTCAGTAAATTATTAATGTTTTGCAACCGCATTCCAGTCGCAAAACATTCATACATGCCAGTGCGATTTGATATTAGGAAGGGACGCCCTAAATACACCCCTTCCTAATACCGAATATCAAAAGCAAAATGCAATTCGGTAACAAGTTATCAAGTGCATTTTGCCTTTTGTACATGGCAAAATGTGTTTTACAAGTCACAAACGGCCAGATGGGCCTTTTTTACTGGTAAAATGCTTGTACATGTGGTCCTTGATTTTTAAGTGCTAAGGACCCAGAAGCCTAGGGTTCATTTCACTGTGTTATTCAGCCTTTTACCCAAAGCTCAAGCAGTACAGGACTGATTGATTCCAGAAGTAGTGCATCTGCATCCTTAGCATAAACCTGAAACCCTTGCAGGAAAAATACTTCCAAGACAGAGTGACCGGACATGTTCTGAAGGTCCCCAGGATGATTCAACCTTGCACCGCAGGATAACCCTGGTCACAAGGCCAAGTTTGTAGAAAATATAATGAATAATGTGTAGTGCCTGTAAAATGTCTGGGCTCATTTCACGGCCTAAGACGGTGCTAGAACTTTCTAGTTTCTTTGTAGATTTATCTTTTTGATTTACCTACCTAGAGGTGTTATGCTGCATTTGCTTATCTTACTCTTACCACCTCGAAGAGTAATCCTCAACTACTGTCCCTCCTACTTAGCGAGAATGAAGTACCCAAGAGGAGTACTTTAGTTATCCATATGGCGTACATTAGTATTGCTGTCTTTGGACACTATTGGTAAGCCAAATGGGATGCTTCATAACAGCCACTAAATAAATGGCCCTAAAACTCTTGAACAAGGTCCTTTTATCAGAGATCAGGATTCCTAGCAACCATGACTTCAGAGAAGAATTGTTAAAATGTGTATCTGTCCACGTTCCCATTCAAACTGTAGCTGGGTATTCTTGCAGTTTTGTCAGTGCCCCTGGGTTTGATGCTTGCTTGTAAATACTCCAAAGCGCACTTCCAAACCCCTCGACTAAAGTTATAGGTATGGGACAATGTAGCTTTGGGTCAGAAGTATTCTCAGATCAAACTTTAGGAAGCATGTAATCTGTTTTATCATTCAGAAAGCTCAAGCAGTGGTGTAACAAAGGCCCTCGAGCTCCAAGGGGCCCTCTCAGCACAGTACACTGTGCACTAACAGTGGGTCCATGGGGTAGCCCCCCTCAAGTTTTGTTACGCCATTGAATTCAAGGGCTGTGTATCATTGTAGACTGGTTTTGCACAAGATTGTTGGTCTCAGCGTCCAGTCAGGGCACCTCCTGTGGCTGCTGAACAACTAGAAGTGACCAGTCATGGCTCCTCCATTAGGGCAGAGGAGCGTCGCCCCTCCACCCGCCAGCAGCAGCCGCTGCAAATCCATTAACAAACTAAACAATAATAAACCATGTTTATTATCTCCCAGCCAATCCTTACGCTGCTTTGAGCAATTAATACATTTTGTTTTAATTAATCCGCCCGCCCCGCCCCAACAAAGCACCACGAGCCACTCCTGGAAGTGACTGGGGCTGGGAGAATACCCTTCTGTACAACAAGGCATCCATCAAAAAGTGCAAGGATCACTGCGTCTGTGGGCACAGAGTAAGCTCTTTGTGACAGTCGTTTGCAATACTCGTGAATTTTGTCTGCATTCAGATGGGTAAGGCTCTAGAACTTGTAAATTCGATAACTCTGGAAACTTTTGAGTGTGAGACTGAAACTTGTATGATGACCATAGATTGTTTAGTCTTGTAAGATTTTACTGTAGTTGGGGGTTTAAGCATTACATTTGTTGTTTGTAGGTAGTTTGTTTCTGGTTAGAGAGGTCTTTGTGTGCCAGCGAGTAATTATAAGAGTGCTTTTTTGATGTGTAGCGTCAGGGAGGCATTAATCTCAACACTGTCTTTTAGAGTGCAATTGAGCAAGTGCACTTGGGGGAACTGATGCTGGATTTGGGCTTTGATTGGGCCTGATGCATGGATTGCATTTGTCAGATGGGGACTGGTATAACAGTGTAGGTAATCCAATCCAGTACCAATGTAGGATGAGGTGATATGAGGACACCACTGACAACGTGTAAAAGCAAACTGGTCATGCTCTTGCCACATCACTGTATGGGAGTTTGTATGCAGAACAAGTGAATGTGACCTTTCCATTTTGGTTCCTAAAGGATATCACGTGTGCTTGTATCAGTGGGTAATAATCAGGGCCACTGGCATTATGAGGTGCTGTGACTTTTCTTTGCATAGTTATGGATTAACTGTATTTGCCACATAATCCATCACCAGCTGCATATAGTTGTTGTATGCATTTTAATTACAGCACTCAAATCTGCGGAAGTTAGCTTAAAAGAAACTCTGCACTATTTTATTTTATTGTCATACATGCTGGCCAAAATTGTGTGGCTCATTATTGAGAAATAGGGGCACGAAGAGTTGGCTAAGGTCACACAATACATGTTTGAGTTGGGATTGGAGCCCAGGCATTCTCAATTTGTAGTCCCAGAACTTTGAAAACATAACTGTTCTGCTGGGCAGAAGCTAGAGTGCAACATAGTGCTATATCGCTTTTTTTCTAGCTTTAATTTTAGCCATAGTGCACAGCCACACTGCTGTACAACATGGCTAAAAGACATTGGCAAAGCTGCCAGCCTTTGCTTTGCCAGTGATTGTTTTTTAAAATGGGCAGTGGGAACATCTGTTTTTAATAGAACAGGTACACCTATGGGCAGTAACAATGCAAGTTTCCTTCTTTCACAGGCCACATACAAGTGGGGACAGCAGCATTGCATGCTTGGCTTCCTAACAGCTTAGGAATAGCATGGCAGTAGCAAAGCACGCTTCTCCTTCTTACAGAAGGCAACAAGTGCAGTCTTCCATTCCATGCAGAATAGATTCAACAGGGCAGAATGGTACACACTTTCATCACTCTTAGAACATGTACAGTTCAAGGCATGAGTGACTTGTATGTTATAGAGTGGTCTCTGGGGCATGTGCTTATGAACTCACTGAGGGGAATGTATATGAGGATGAGTGAGTGAATATGCTAGGTCTGACACCATTCTCTCTTAGGTGATAAATCTCACATTAAAATCCCGAAAGTCCTGGTACCCCTATCTTAAGGTGGGCTGATTCTTTGATTTTCCCCAATAGAGAAGTCATAACCTAGTAGGACATTATTTGGTGCATCTCAACCACAGCCTAAGTACCTATATTCTAGATATACACACAGGTGCCAACCTCTTCCAAAAGGTTTTGAGTGTGCGTGCTGCAGGCACTGTGTCATCCCAGCCTCGGTGCTGCATCTATTCCAAATACTAAGCCGTCACTGAATTTAGGGATTCAATAAATGGTCAATTTATCACTCTGAGTGATCAATGTTTTTTTCAAATTTGCAATGCCCTTGGCACACCTGGTTGTCCCGTCTGAGAAGGAGCAAGAGTTTACAAGCCTGCTTGTGATTCTCATGGAATAATTCTGATTAAAGAAACAGTGGCGTTTCCACTCTTCTGCAGCATGCCCTCTTCTCTACTGGGGTTGTGATGTGCTCAGCTTGCGCTTACATTACAACAGATTTTTTTGCTAGACTAAGGTGTGTGAACTGGGTGAACCGATTTGTGAAATTCCCAATGGAATGCAGAGCGAAAATTCCAAGCCTCTTTAGCAAATTGGATTCATTGGAATCGGTGAACTGGTAGTGCGGTGCGTGAAGAGTTAGATGGTGAAAAGGAAAAAAGCATTTCTGCCGATCACTTTTGATTTTTCATTGAACATTTCAGTTAATAAATGGGTTTGAAAATAATCATTAACATATGCATCAATCAATCAATCAGTCAGTGCTTGTAAAGTGCAGCTACTCACCTGCTAGGGTCTCAAGGCGCTGGGGGAGGGGGAAGTGTAGCATATACCAGTGAGTTGGTTTAAAAAAGCCATGTCTTCAGTTCCCTCGTGAAGCTGGTGAGGGAGGTGGTTTGTCTGATGTGGATAGGCAGGGCGTTCCAGGCTGTGGCTGCGAAGTAGGAGAAGGAGCGTCCTCTTGTTCTGGTTTCCTGATCCGGGGTACTTCTGTGAGAGATAGCTGGGCTGAGCCTAGGGCCCTGTGGGACACGTGGAAGTTTAGTCACTGGTTGAGGTAGGCTAGTCCGGTGTTGTGGAGGGCTTTGTGTGCGTGGGTGAGGATCTTGAAAGTGATACTTTTCTCTATGGGTAACCAATGCAGCGTACGTAGGTGTTGCAAGATGTGGCAGTGTTGGGGTAGGTCGAGGACCAGCCTGGCGGCAGCGTTCTGGATATTATTCATAAATGCTTCCATGTTTTTTACTTTTCTCAAAATATATATGTTTGTGTACACTTTCTGTTTATTGGAAGACAGACAGACGATCTGGGAGTGGAGGTTTTGCTTACTCCAAAAAAGGAGTGCCTGGGACAGGCACACATATGGATGAATATGTGCACATTTCAATATTCGAACACATGGAAATCACAAACAAGAACGCTACATCTGAGGAGAGCCCCTTGCAGGAAGTATGTGCATTCGTATGTGTATGTAAATGTCTGCACTTGTAGTTGTAGATACAAAAACACGTCTCTGTTTCTTTCCCTTTTTCTAAACTTTATAACCCCGCCCCCCCTCCCAAACCCCCCAGTAGCAGTTGTCATTGGATAGTTATAGTTAGGACTTAGGGGGTCATTCCGACCCTGGCGGGCGGCGGGCACCGCCCGCCGGGCGGAGACCGCCAGAAGACCGCACCGCGGTCAAATGACCGCAGCGGTCATTCTGACTTTCCCGCTGGGCAGGCGGGCGACCGCCAAAAGGCCGCCCGCCCGCCCAGCGGGAAAGCCCCAGCAACGATGGAGCCGGCGGAGTTGCTCGTGTGCGACGGGTGCAGTGGCACCCGTCGCGATTTTCAGTGTCTGCTCTGCAGACACTGAAAATCAGAATGGGGCCCTGTTAGGGGGCCCCTGCAGTGTGCATGCCAGTGGCATGGGCACTGCAGGGGCCCCCAGGGGCCCCACGACACCCGTTCCCGCCAGCCTCTTGGAACAGGCTGGCGGGAAGGGGTTCGGAATCCCCATGGCGGCGCTGCTTGCAGCGCCGCCGTGGAGGATTCCCTGTGGCAGGGGAAAACCGGCGGAAAACCGCCGGTTCCCCTTTTCTGACCGCGGCTTTACCGCCGCGGTCAGAATTGTCCCAGAAGCACCGCCAGCCTGTTGGCGGTGCTTCCTCCGTCCCCGGCCCTGGCGGTCCATGACCGCCAGGGTCGGAATGAGGCCCTTAGTTTCTATATCACAAAATCTTCCAAGAAAATACTACGCTTACTTCAGCGTCTATCTAGAAAGCTTCGTAGTGATCCGTCAAGCGGAGGCTGAGAAAATGGGGGGGGTCCCAAAATGCTTTTTCCTCATGCATTTTTCCATAGGGATTTTGAACAGCAGTAGCACCCGAACCACTGGATGGAATTACACCAAATTTGGCAGAAAGGTAGCTATTGTTATTTTTTGTTATTTGGTATTTGGTGTAAATCCATTCAACTTTTTTAGAGAAATTACAGAAAATCTAAATTTTTATATATTTTGACGCAAAGGCTTTGCGAATCTTCCCGATTTGATACTGAGATCTGATTGGCTGCCAACACTTCAACAAGGAAGCCGAGTCCTAGAAAAAAAGATGAAAATAAACAAAAGGGGCGAGTGTAGGGACATTCTGACCCCTTAGCTCTGGTGCTCGGGTCCCGGAGCAAAAAATACATTATTTTTTAGGGTCGAGCCTGCGTATCGCAGCGAGACGCTTTAGTGTTTAGAAAAGCTCGGAGCCCTTTCGACGTCACGTCAGTGTTTTTCATTGGTTCGTGGGCCTGCCTAATAAAATCTGCTTGTTTTCATTAGTCGAAGGCATGCATACGTCATCCGGTGGCTAGCTCTCCTCGAGCGCATCGACCAAGTACAGAAAACATGCGAGGCTCGCTGTTTTCTCTCCGGCTCGTGGACTACTTTTTCTCTAATTTACTAGCGTGATTTCACTTGGCAGAAGTCAAGCGCTTTACATAGTTAATTGCACTTTTTCGGGTTACGTACCTAAATGCACTTTTGCCGATAGGTGAAAAGTCGGGTTAGGAGTCTACAACGATATCAGCTCTTAACATGAGCAAACGCGAGACCTGTTGCATTGCAAATGCTTGTTTTAATTTGTGGCAGATCCAGCAAAAGTAAAAAAATAAAATTAAAATAAATGCGGGCTCCCATGCCTGTTTCCTCCTAGGTTAGTGGGACAGGTGCTGGGGCATTGAAATTATCAATGCGGTGGTGCTGCCCGTCCCCGCACAGCCCCTGGGACCGCCACCTCCACAGGACACCAATCACAAACAGTGCGGGGCGACGTCTAGCCCCCACCCTGCAGCCCCGGGAATACCACCTCTCTGGGGCTCTATTCATATACATGGTGGGGGGGCTTCCCGGCGCCCCTGCAGTCCACCACCTCCTTGGGCCAACAATAAAAGAGTGAAGGGGTTCAGTTTTGGACACTCCTGAGCCCCGAGGACCACCGCCAATGCCTGTTAGAGGGGGGAGCGCAGGGTTGGGTTTGCTCCATGAGCCTGTTAACGCCCCAGAGACCCCAACCCCGGGGGCCAGCTTACACACTGTGCGGGCAGGAAACTATATATTTGCTCCTGCCTAGTGGGAGCATTTTTATATCTCCTTCCAGGCAGTAGCAAACATGCCTTCCCTGCCTGCAGCAGTGTGGGCAGTGAAGGTATGTCTTCTCCGAGCCGGCAGGAGATTTACGAATGCTGCAACGGGGTGGGAGCAAACTTCTGTTTCACTGCTTGCACTAAAGTGGGCAGGAAAAAACAACAGATATTGCTTCTGTCTGGTGGAAAGTTTCTGCATGCCGGTGCTGGCAGGGGCTGTGGGGCCCTGGGGCTCACCCAACGGCCCTCAAACTACTGCTTACTGGGTGCCCCAGCTGGGTGCCTGGATTCCCAACTATAATTAAGACAGGTCATGGAGACATAAAAGGCTCAGAAAGGGGGGTCTCCGTCCCTCCTCCCCTTTTTAATGAAATGCAGCCCCAAGGACAGGGTCCCTGGGCCTGATGAGGCTTGGGGAGAATGCCACACTCCTCTCCCCTTTTTTATGACATGCTGCCCCAGGGGATGGGGTCCCCAAATGTTCCCCTCCCCTTATTAATGGTGTTCGACCCTGGGTGATGGGATCCCCAGGGCCTATTGAGGCTCAGGTGTGTGTGGGATAGTGATGCAGCCCCCTCCTAATTTTGGGATTGATAGCTTACTAGACATTGGCACCCCTAACCAACATTTCTATGGAGTCATGATTGACCCCTCCCACTAGCCCTTAACACTGCCTGCTAATTGACTTGTTCCCATTTGAAGCCTAGGGTCCTCCAGATATCATTTTCATAGTACAAACTTACTCCCTCCCTCACAGGAGAGGGACCCTGGGACAACATGTAAGCTGAGCCCACAGACAGCCACAACGTAGTAAACCTAAAAAAAGGGATGTCCCCAGCACCCTTCCAGGGATAATCCGGGGCAATGGGACCATACCTTGGACCCCTGTGTAAACATCATCTCTCAACATCCCTAGTTCATGCATTAGAGTTCATGGGAGGATTAAGGACAAACGCTCTGCCTTTGGCCCTGCCTTTAACACTGTAGTACCTCTGCCCCGACTTGAGATAAGATTTTAAACCAAATCATTCCAGAATTTGCCAGCTTTTTTTCTTCTGGATGCCAAAGTACCTACCTGATTTGTGGTGAAGCACCACTCCACCATCCTACAAGCCTGATAGATAGCTGGCCATCCAGGCCTCCCCATCAGATTGGCCTCCTATGATTGCAGCACCTTAAAGGTAACAAAGATTCAATAAACATAAAATTTCCCTGAACTGCTAGATGAATGCCATCCCTGTGAAAAACGGCCTTGCCCCTGAGACAATTGTGAGGGACTGACTTCAGTAAGGCTGTGGTAGGAAGCCGCATCAGAGGGCTGTTCAACCACCTCACTGATTCATTAAATCTCCTTGAGGGATGACCAGCCCTCCATAAGCCCCACAGGATAATATGCAACCAGGCAGTCTCGGACCCCGGGAACATCTTTGCTAACCAAGAGGCTGCAGTCATGTGGCCTAATGTAAAGAGTCAGTAAAAGGCACCATTAATAAATCAATCCCAGTGTCTTGGGTCACACCCTAAATCATTTTGAGGCAAACATAGTGTTTGTAGCTACTGGATTTCCACTTCCCTATTTACTTGACTGTCTTAGAGCTAAGACCTGCACTTGCTAGTGACATTGCGGCACCTGTCTGAAAGACTAGGAGCTGTAATCACATCTGTCTCTGCCCACCACCTGGATGGGCTTGAACATTATCTAGATATGCTAGTACTCTGTGAGTTGGATATCTGTGTAGTGAACTAACAGATGTGGAAGAAGCGTTAGGCTGTGCAAGCAAGAGTTCAGTCAGGGAGGTGGCTCACCACGCCGGGGCACCACCTACCTCCTCCAAAAATCAATTTTCTCCTTTCTCCAGCTTATCGGTCTTGGAGTGAGGTGACGTGACCACAAAGTCTCCCTCCTGCTAGAGGATTTGCTGAATAAAAGCCTCTTCAGGAAATGTCTTTCTTGGATCCTGCAACCAGGTTGGTAACCCTATATGCCCCACTGAATGCTTGGGGGAAGGCTACTGAAAACAGCAACATTTAACTGTAGTTACACACAGTGTACAGACTGGCCAGGATACTTTACAGTTTGCCAATGTCTGTGGGTCACCTTTTGTCTGTGGCTGTCCCCTGTAATATCTCCCAGGTCTTAAGAGCTTTTTTGACTACCAGTGAATGAGAGTGGTCTGGAACCTCACCTAGCTTGGAGAAAAAGGCTAACACTAAGATATGTGTGCTGAAGAGAGATCATCATCATTTACCAGGGGTTGCGTTCGAGAAAACCCATCCAGCTATCCAAGGAGAAACATTGTGAGTGGCATGCAGTGGGAAACATCCTTTTTTACGACTTTTTTTTTACGAATGTCGTGGTTAACGAAAGCGCAACAACGCTTTTTTTAACCACGACTTCGGTTTTTTGTGCCTTAACTACGTATGTTCTGAACAACGAACATGTGGTTAAGGTACAAAGAAGGGACTTGGCGAAGGTAAGTGGTGGGTTTAGGTTTTGGGGAGGGGGTGGGGGGTCAGGGGGTTTTAGGTTTTGGGGTGGTGGGGCGTTTTTGGTTTTGGGGAGTGGGTGGGGGGTCAGGGGGTTTTAGGTTTTGGGGTGGGGTTGGGGGGGTGGGGCGTTTTTTGTTTTGGGGAGTGGGTGGGGGGTCAGGGGGTTTTAGGTTTTGGGGTGGGGTTGGGGGGTGGGGCGTTTTTGGTTTTGGGGCGTGGGTGGGGGGTCAGGGGGTTTTAGGTTTTAGGGTGGGGTTGGGGGGTGGGGCGTTTTTGGTTTTGGGGAGTGGGTGGGGGGTCAGGGGGTTTTAGGTTTTGGGGTGGGGTTGGGGGGGTGGGGCATTTTTGGTTTTGGGGAGTGGGTGGGGGGTCAGGGGGTTTTAGGTTTTGGGGTGGGGTTGGGGGGGTGCAGCGTTTTTGATTTTGGGGAGTGGGTGGGGGTTCAAGGGGTTTTAGGTTTTGGGGTGGGGTTGGGGGGGTGGGGCGTTTTTGGTTTTGGGGAGTGGGTGGGGGGTCAGGGGGTTTTAGGTTTTGGGGTGGGGTTGGGGGGGTGGGGCGAGGGATGTAGGGTGAATGGTGCCTATTGCTAATGATTTTATCAGGAATGCCTTTACAACGAAATATCGTTGTTAAGGCATTCGTGGTAAAATCATTAGTAGTAGCAACGAGGTCGGTGTTCCGACCTCGTTGTTAAGGCAGTAGTTTTTTTTGCAGTCGTTGTTTCGTCGTATATTCGCATGCAGTGTATAGAAGATAAGTTTGAAAAGTCCTCTCATAAGCCCTTTTGGTTGCATTTAGGTCTAGTAGGGCTGGCCACCAAGATTCTACAGTAGTCCCAGAAAAGAAGTGAATCCGGCTCTGCACCCAGAAAGAAACACCAAAAACTCTTTCGAGACACAGCATTTGCTTCATTATTCAAAATGCCAGATACATGCTTAGCCTTAAACAGAATATTATTCTTCAAATCAGAACAAGTTCTTTTAACAAACCAAGTCCCCTTTTATATTTTTTTATGTGCTGAAAGGTAATGTATCCAACCACTGACAACAGACATGCCATCTGACCAAAACGTTACTGATGGGTTGCAGAAAAGATCAGTCCTGATATGTAAGGCAACTACAATGGGATACGGTCCAAGAAAGTAACATTCTTTATCAAACTGGCATCAAACCAATGCACAATATGTCTCTAAAACCTACGCTGCCCGGTGCTTTGGAAAACATCCCAAAGCCTTGGTTTCATTGCAAAGGGGCAGGCCATATCATAGACCAAGTACAACACTCAAGGAATGTTAACCAAATTTAATTTCATGCCTCAAACCTGTTTTGTTCTCTTTGAGCCCTGACATGGCATGTGTGATAGATCTTGAGAAGGGGCAACCCATCAGAGTAATCTGTAAGGCAAAAAACGAGTTGGCCCTCTTGTAACTGTTGCGTTGTAACATGACCTTGCGTGCCATAAGGCAGGATTTCAATGAAGATCTAAACACTCTCACTTTCTCAATTGGCAGCCTGCAGTCTCTTTTTTGGAATTGATGTCAATGCCAAAAAAGACATCAGTTAAGGCTGGGCCGACAGTTTTCTCATTTGCCAGAGGCACCTCAAATTCACACACAGGTTTAGTGAAGGCAAACAATGACTTCACACAATTATCTGAATTTCTTATGGCCCAGAAATAAAATTAATCATCCAAATAGTGAATGACTGAATTAGACACAGATACCTGGGTGAAAACCTACTCTAGGAAGGTGCTACACTGCTTGAAATAAGCACAGGAGACCAAGCATAGCATAAATTACTCTCAAATTTCAAACGCAACAGGTGGAAGCTGTCAGGCTGTACAGGGAGCAGCTGGAACGCTGACTTGATGTCTGTTTTAGCCATAAGGTCTCACGGCCTAACTCTCTTAGGGGGTCATTCCAACCCTGGCGGTCGGTGTTAAAGCGGCGGCCAAGCCGCAAACAGGCAGGCGGCCAAAAAAATTGAATTCCGACCCTGGCGGGAACCGCCACCACAGCCCGCCACTTTAACACTCCGACCGCCACGGCGGTACAGACAAGCAGCGCGGCGGTCACCGCCAACAGACAGGCGGCAGACAATGTACCGCCCACCCTATCACAACTCACCAATCCGCCACCTTTTCCGGGGCGGGAGCCCTGCCGATAAAAACACGGCGGAAACAGACTACGAACGGGAAAACGCTCACCTCTACACACTCCACGAGGAATCTGGACAGCATGGAACCAGAACTACACATCCTACCAGCTATTGTCTACCTGCTCCTCTACCAGGAGCACGAACGCCGGCGCAGAAGACAACGGTGAGTACTGCACCTACGACACACGGGAGGGGGGAGGAGAAAAGATTACGGGCACACACATACGCGACACCCCCCCCCCAACTACCTACACACCAATGCAGAGCAACAACTCAGAGTGATACCCCCAAACCCCCCGGAAGAATGCAAAGACAAAATAATAAGTTATTGTAATACAAATATATTGTAAGGCAAAGTAAATAAGTAAGACGAACATCCCATAACTATATACACATATGTATATTGTCCCATCAGAATTGGCTTTCTGTCATTGTACGTGGGCCAATGGTCCTCAACACATGGGCAAAGCCCACACATGAGACCCGAATCCATTGGAGAGAACACTGCAGGGGCATCAGATTGGAAAACTACAGGCACCTCAGGGGGAAGGGAAGGGGGGCCACCTCAGCCACATGAGTCCACGACGCCAGATCCACGAGGGGCCTCCACGGCCAATGTTCAATCCTGGGGAGTGCAAAGCCACAGTCTTTCAAGTCTCTACAGTGGGTTGGTTGCCCACTCTTCAATCCTGGGGAGTGCAAAGCCACAGTCTCTCATGTCTCTACAGTGGGTGGCTTGCCCACTGTGCCATCCTGGGGAGTGCAAAGCCACAGTCTCTCAAGTCTCTACAGTGGGTGGTTTGCCCACTGCATTATCCTGGGGAGTGCAAAGCCACAGTCTCTCAAGTCTCTACAGTGGGTGGGTTGCCCACTGTGCCATCCTGGGGAGTGCAAAGCCACAGTCTCTCAAGTCTCTACAGTGGGTGGTTTGCCCACTGCATTATCCTGGGGAGTGCAAAGTCACAGTCTCTCAAGTCTCTACAGTGGGTGGCTTGCCCACTGTGCCATCCTGGGGAGTGCAAAGCCACAGTCTCTCAAGTCTCTGCAGTGGGTGGCTTGCCCACTGTGCCATCCTGGGGAGTGCAAAGCCACAGTCTCACAAGTGGATGACAGACTCCAGCGGTACTGGAGGACTCTTGGTGCCCAGAGTGTATTGTGCAGCCCTGTCCGACACTGATCCGGGCCTGCCCCTTCTGCCAATGTGTCAGCGGTGCTTGAGATGAAGGGCCCAGCGGAGCGGTGCTTGAGATGAAGGGCCCAGCGGAGCGGTGCAGAGACGGCGGTGCCCAGCGGAGCGGTGCTTGAGATGAAGGGCCCAGCGGAGCGGTGCTTGAGATGAAGGGCCCAGCGGAGCGGTGCTTGAGATGAAGGGCCCAGCGGAGCGGTGCTTGAGATGAAGGGCTCAGCGGAGCGGTGCTTGAGATGAAGGGCCCAGCGGAGCGGTGCTTGAGATGAAGGGCCCAGCGGAGCGGTGCTTGAGATGAAGGGCCCAGAGTGGTGCAGAGACGGCGATGCCCAGCGGAGCGGTGCTTGAGATGAAGGGCCCAGCGGAGCGGTGCTTGAGATGAAGGGCCCAGCGGAGCGGTGCTTGAGATGAAGGGCCCAGCGGAGTGGTGCTTGAGTTGAAGGGCCCAGCGGAGCGGTGCTTGAGTTGAAGGGCCCAGCGGAGCGGTGCTTGAGTTGAAGGGCCCAGCGGAGCGGTGCAGAGACGGCAGTGCCCAGCGGAGCGGTGCTTGAGATGAAGGGCCCAGCAGAGCGGTGCAGAGACGGCGGTGCCCTGTTCAGCGGTGCTTGTCTTGAAGGGCCCTGTTCAGCGGTTCTTGAGACGGCGGGGCCCTGTTCAGCGGTGCTTGTCTTGAAGGGCCCTGTTCAGCGGTTCTTGAGACGGCGGGGCCCTGTTCAGCGGTGCTTGTCTTGAAGGGCCCTGTTCAGCGGTTCTTGAGACGGCGGGGCCCTGTTCAGCGGTGCTTGTCTTGAAGGGCCCTGTTCAGCGGTTCTTGAGACGGCGGGGGCCTGTTCAGCGGTGCTTGTCTTGAAGGGCCCTGTTCAGCGGTTCTTGAGACGGCGGGGGCCTGTTCAGCGGTGCTTGTCTTGAAGGGCCCTGTTCAGCGGTTCTTGAGACGGCGGGGCCCTGTTCAGCGGTGCTTGTCTTGAAGGGCCCTGTCCAGCGGTTCTTGAGACGGCGGGGGCCTGTTCAGCGGTTCTTCACATGCGTCTCCAGGGCACCAGATCCGGGCAATAGATGGTGTTCACTCGCCATCCGACTTCTCGCTTGCTGGGCCCTCCTGTGCTGGTGTCCCGTGCCCGTGGGTGTCCTCCTTCACCCCCGGAATGGGACTGGTGGGGCCCTCCTGGGCAGCTCGCCTGCTGCCGGACTTGTCGGCCGTGCTGCCCTTGCCATCCTTGCCTGATCCTCTGTGGCCCTTGCCTCCCTTTGGAGATGTGCCAGGTGGCACCCCACTCCCTGACGGTGCCAGGGTGGTGCCTGTGGAGGCTGCCGTCCCTGTTCTCTCGCGCCGGCCCTTGGCTTTTTTTGATTTTTTCCCAGGGGGTGGGCTGGCTGTCCCTTTGCTGCTGGCCGATGTGGCTGCCCTCGAAGGTGGGGCACTCCAATATCCCTGGACTATGGTCCTTGTAGGTCCAGGGGTTGTGGTGGCTGAGGTGCAGATTGGACTTTTATGAGATGGAGGGGGTGGGTCAGGTGATGGAAAGAGGTTAATTTTGGAGAGGAAAAACTTTTTAGGAGCAATGGGAAGGGTAGGTGCATTGGGTATGGGAGTGGAGGAAGAGGATGTGGTTGTAGGAGAGTCAAGTGTGCTGTCTATGGGTGCAGGTGCTTGTGACGGAGGCTGTCGTGAGGTGGATGGCTGTTGGGTGGGTGGCTGCCTGCGTTTGTGTGGTTTGGAAGAGGGGGTGACAGACACACTGGGAGAGGACTCAGGGGACGTGTAAATGGCATTGGGGGTGGTGACTGCACGTGTGCGTAGTGTTCTGGTGGGTGTGCTGGTGATGGACGTAGTGGCTGATGAAGTGGTGCATGCAAGTGTGAGTTGGGACGTCACAGGGAGGGAGGAGGGAGACGAGGAGCAGGGGGACACAGAGGAGGCAGTGGCTGTTGGCATGTCTGCCTGTGGATGCTGCTTGTGTGAATGCTTCTGTGATGTGTGGTGCTTATGTTTGGATGAGCTGACCTTGGGTGTTGAGGTGTGTGCAGGCTGGTCTGTAGGTGTGTCTAAGATAGGCAGAGGAACAGGGGAGTGGGACTGGGTGGAGGGAGTTGGAGGAGGGAGGCAGGAGACGGGGACAATGGCTGCCGTCAGTGCTGAGGCCAGAGCGTTGAACGATCGCTGATGGGCAGCCTGACCCGAATGAATGCCCTCCAGGTATGCATTGCTCCGATGCACCTCCCTTTCCACCCCCTGGATGGCATTCAAAAGGGTAGACTGCCCAACAATGAGCGTCCGGAGGAGGTCAATGACCTCCTCACTGAGGGCAGCAGGGATAACTGGGGCAGGGCCTGAGGTGCCTGAGGCGAAGGTGTGAGTGTCCCCCCATCCCCACCCTTGCCATGTGGCACATGCTCTCATCTGTCGTTTGATGCATGCCTCATACGCTCCCCTCCGCACCATCGTTCATTCACCCCACTCAACCCAGGCATTGCCCACAAAGCATGGTCCCAGTGTACTAACCTGTTGGTCTGGAGGACCGTAGAGTAGCGCATACTGGGGGAGGACCCCGTTAACAAGTTTCTCCAATTCCTCAGATGTGAAGGCAGGGGCCCTTTCCCCAGTCGCAGCAGCCATTGTCTCTTCCAGACCGAGGTCACTTGCAGTATAGGTCCTCTCCTGTGGATGATCAGGTCACGAGTGATTAAGCAGATAGAAAATGGCGGTCACGCCCGCGGCGGTGCGTACCGCGACCGCCGGCGCACATCGTCATTGGCTCCTGAGACCCATAGGGTTCAATGTTAACCAATGCTGCTTTGCGCCGCGGTCTTCGACCACCTACCGCCACGGTGTGCCACGCCAGCGCATTGACCTCACATCCCATTGTCACACTTCACAGGTCAGGCAGCCGCCATTTCAAGGGCCCACATGGCTTAATTTCTACTGCGTCACACAGGCCTAGGCCTTGCATTGCCACTCATACAAGCCATTCAATGCATAGCGAATCGTGTTATGTGCAAGCTGTGGTTACGTACCTGTGGGTTGCTTGACTCTGTGCTCCATGTTGTCTTTCCTAGGCACCGTCCGCTGGGACTTGCGAGGAGATGGAGGAATGTTCCCGTGTACAGACCGCTGGTGGACCTGTCGACAACGGAAGAAAGACATGTCATACTGACACACAGACTTGACCGAGCCACTATACAGGAACTGTGTGCCCAGCTGGAGCCACACCTGATGTCCCCCATCCGCCAACCCACAGGGATTCCCCCTCTGGTGCAGGTGCTGTCAGTACTCCATTTTTTGGCAAGTGGATCATTCCAAACAACAGTGGCCATATCATCAGGGATGTCTCAGCCTATGTTTTCTAAGGTTTTGTCCAGAGTGTTGTCTGTCCTGATGAAATACATGCGGAGCTACATTGTTTTCCCAGAGGTGGGCGATTTGGCTACAGTGAAGGGTGATTTCCATGCCCTTGGACATATTCCCAACATCATTGGTGCCATGTGGCTTTGGTTCCCCCCAGTGAAAGTGAGCAGGTGTACAGGAACAGAAAAAGTTATCATTCGATGAATGTCCAGGTGGTCTGTTTGGCTGACCAGTACATCTCTCATGTAAATGCCAAGTTCCCTGGGTCAGTGCATGACGCGTACATCATGCGAAATAGCAGCATCCCTTATGTGATGGAACAGCTACAGAGACACCGAGTGTGTATAATTGGTGACTCTGGTTACCCCAACCTGTCGTGGCTACTGACCCCAGTGAGGAATCCCCGGACCAGGGCAGAGGAACGGTACAATGAGGCCCATGGGCGGACTAGGAGGGTGATCGAGCGGACCTTCGGCCTCCTGAAGGCCAGGTTTAGGTGCCTGCATATGACAGGTGGATCCCTAATGTACTCACCAAAGAAGGTGTGCCATATCATCGTGGCCTGCTGTATGCTTCACAACCTGGCTTTGCGACGCCAGGTGCCTTTCCTGCAGGAGGATGGTCCAGATGGTGGTGTTGTAGCAGCTGTGAAGCCTGTGGAGAGTGAAGAGGAGGAAGACGACGGGGACGACACAGACAACAGGGACACAGTGATACAACAGTATTTTCAGTAGCACACAGGTACGAATCAACCCCACCATTTTACATTTACTTAAAGTCTCCTGCCTCTCTACTGTCTGTGTTTCCCCCCAGTTTCTGTTAACTGAGTTGTGACTTTCCCTTCCGTTTTCAGAGCTGTGGGCCCCACTGCGTGACCTCTGCTTTGTTTGCCCATGGACTACAACTGTGTGACAGTGGTATGTTGTCATCACAATGTAACTGAACATTTTGGCACCGTTATGTCTAATACATTTGTTCAAAATACAAGCAGACTCCAGATTTTTTAAGTGCAATAAGTGATTTTATTAAAGTGCTAAATTTAGGGACATTGTTGAAAAACGGTGATGGGTGATGGTGGAGTAATGTCCATGGCAGAGTCCAGTTTTCAGTCTCACAGGTGCATTGTCCATATGCCTGTGGAAGGATGGAGCAGGGGCAGTTTAAGGTTGGACAGGGTGACAATGTGGGACAGTGGGATGACATCAGGGGGTATCCTTTGCTGGCAGGGGTCTTGGCATCCTACTCTGTCTTCTTCTGAGATCTCAGGCCCTGCTTGCGGGGTGGTTCTTCTTCTGCAGGAGGTGGGGTTCTGGTGGCCTGTCGTTGTGTGGGGGCCTCCTGTCCACTAGCGCCGGCGGAGGTGGTAGCCTGGTCTTGGTCCATGCTAGTGACAGGGGCCCTTTGTGGTGCCACATGGTCCCGCAATGTGGTGACTATCTGGTTAAGAGCCACGACGATGGTCCCCATTGCGGAACTAATGTTTCTCAGTTCCTCTCTGAACCCCATGTACTGTTCCTCCTGCAGTACCTGGATCTCCTGGAACCTGGCCAGTACCGTAGCCATCGTCTCCTGGGAGCGGTGGTATGCTCCCATGATGGAGGAGAGGGCCTCTTGGAGAGTGGGTTCCCTGGGCCTGCCCCCCCCCCCCTGTCGCACAGCAGCCCTCCCAGTTCCCCTGTTTCCCTGGGCCTCTGTCCCCTGGACTGTGTGCCCACTACCACTGCCCCCAGGTCCCTGTTGTTGGGGTGGTGGGTCAACCTGGGTGCCCTGTAGTGGTGGACACACCGCTGATTGACGTGTCCTGGAGACAGAGGCATGGGCCCGCTGGGTGGGAGCTGTGCTGGTGTTCCCAGAGGGGGTTAGGTCTGCTGTAGCCTGTGGCTGTCTGTGGGGAACCGACTGTCCCGAGGTCCCCGATGGGCCGGGCTGGTCATCTGGGTCCAGGGAGACAGAGCTGCTGTCATCACTGGGGGCCTCTTCTGGGGTTGGGATGGACATCTCTGGACCCTCCTGGGCGGTGTGGTGGCGTTCGGGTCCTGCAGGGGTATAAGAGTATGGTTATTGCTTCTGTGTGTGCCATTTCGTGAAATGGGTGGGTGGCCGTGTACCCCAGTGCTGGCATTCCCTTGTGGGGGCTGTTGTGACAGTGGCTTGTGGGGGAGATGGGGATGTGCAGTGGGCATGCTTTGGTGATGGGTGTCCATGCTTTGGGGACGCATGCAGGGCTAGGTTTTGGGATGGGTGGTTTGTGATGGTGAGCCATTTGCAAGGAGTTGGTGTGATGGGGGTGGGGGTGAGGGTGGGGGTATGATTTGGCATGCAGGTGGGGTGGGGGGAATGAAGTAGTGAAGATTTGACTTACCAGAGTCCATTCCTCCGCCTACTCCTGCGAGGCCCTCAGGATGCAGGATGTGCAAGACTTGCTCCTCCCATGCTGTAAATTCTGGGGGAGTAGGTGGGGGTCCGCCGCCAGTCTTCTGCACCGCGATGTTGTGCCTTGATACCATGGAACGCACCTTCCCCCGTAGGTCGTTCCACCGCTTCCTGATGTCGTCCCGATTTCGTGGATGCTGTCCCACAGCGTTGACCCTGTCCACTATTCTTTGCCATAGCTCCATCTTCCTGGCAATGGTGGTGTGCTGCACCTGTGTCCCGAAGAGCTGGGGCTCTACCTGAACTATTTCCTCCACCATGACCATGAGTTCTGCATCAGAGAACCTGGGGTGTCTTTGGGGTGCCATGGGGTGGTGTGGATGAGGTGTGGGGTGGGGTATGTGTTGTAGAGTGTGGTGAGTGTGTTGGTGTGTGGTGTTTTGTGCGTGGGTGATGTAGTGATTTGCCTCTGTGTGATGGTCTACTCTATTCTGTGCTGTCTCTCTCTGGCCTTCAGTCGCAATTGTGGTCGTAAGGGTTTGTGGGTGATGTGGGTGTGTGTTTTATATTGTATTGGGTGTGTGGGAGTGGTGTGTGTATGTGTCTCAGGTGTGTGTATTTTGAATTGTCCAATTTGATAGTGTTTTGTAAAGGTGTGTGTATTTTGACTGTGGCGGTGTGTACTGCAAATGGAATACCGCGGTTGAAAGACTGCTGCGGGGATTTGTGGGCCGTATTTCTGTTGGCGTGACGGTGGAGGTTTGGTCATCGCCAGTTTTTCGCTGGCCGTTGGTGTGGCGGACTTTTGTTGATGTCGGGTTTTTGGCGGTTTGCCAGTTGCGGGTCAGAATGACCGTGGCGGTTTACCGCTACCGCGGCGGTGTTATGGCGGTCTTCTGACCGGCGGTAAGCGCCTTTTACCGCCGAGGTCAGAATGACCCCCTTAATTTTGACAGTGCCCCATCCAGGGAAACATAGATTACTGAGCAAAGTGATGCATCAGTTGTGTCATTGACAGACTCACGCTTTGGGGCGCATACATTTTGAATGAATCAGAAATCTGGATTTTGTTTGGGAATTAAACCTAATGGTGAACAAAGTCTTAGAAAGAAGAATTACCAAGTGGTCTTGCCACCCTCCTCAATTTCAATTGTGTTTCAGTCTGTTTCACAACAGCATCCTTGGTCACTTAAAAAGATTGTTGATTTCTGAAAAACCTGGGCTCTTGCTTCTAGGTGGACTTTGATCTAAAACCGTAAAGAAATCCACAGTATAGTTTACGAGGTATGTGATGGCGCAGGTCTGAGTTTAACAATCCGTTCAATGTCAGTGAGGGAATAGGAGAGGGGTCTTTACCAAGTGGAAGTGCTCTGGGATCCAGTTTTCTAAAAACATTTAAACTCTGTGTGAACTGCTGTCCCACATAATGAACAATTAAACTTACAGGTCCCCTGTGGTCTTGTACATGTTGTAGTGTGGTTAGTTTTACGTATTCATTGCGCTTTAGCTTCAGGCTTTAGGCCTTTGTGCATTTTGCCCCGAATATATTTTATTCATTTGCTGACAGCTTAGAGCCTCTGTGCACTTTGCTCTACATGCTTTTTATTAGGCTTCGTACTGTTATTTTTCAAATAGCCAGTTCTACGGTGTTGTTTTTTATTCATATCACACTGTTTTGCCTACTTCAGCACTGGAGTTCTCCATAACATATTTACTCTGTGCTTCAGTCAAGGATACAGTCTGGTACATTGCCGATAGACGTGGTAGGAGTTTAGACTTGGCATTCCTGCGTAGGGACATTTTGTGATCACAATGACATGTTAGTTATAAAATCACTTCCTTGTCCCAATACACGCAAGAGGGAGATTCCGACCAGGGAACCACAACTAGATGCTGACTGCCTCGTTGCAGATGCTGAACCAAGATCACAGGTCTTTGCTCAGGTATGAGGGCTGATGTCTTCACAGTGATTCTAATAGGCAAGCTAGACGCTTAACATGCTGTGCTCTAGATAGAACAAGCAGAGGGAGAGTAGAAACTGTTTGACAATATGATAGCTTTGTTCTTATGTTTTACTCTCCTGGTGACTATTACAATCCTACTGTGTTGTATCGTTCTGGTTATTGCGGCTCACGCCTTAATATCTAAAATACAGTTGTTTTATTAAAAAACATTATATAAAACTTATACTGTCTTTGTCATTTGTATATGAGATCATATTGGAAATAAGAGAGTTGGTTTGGATCTGAGTAACCACGACTTCCCTGAGAAGTTCCAAAGATGTCATGCGCTCGGCTGCCGAATCATTCCTTCCACATGGGAGAAATGAGGCACTGCTAGTTAGCCGGAGCAAAAACCGGATTTAGGGTGACAGAGGGGGTCATTCTGACTCCCGCCGGGCGCGGTCACCGCGCGCCCGGCGGAAGCCGCCAAAATACCGTACCGCGGTCGGAAGACCGCGGTGGGTATTTTGAGGTTTCCCCTGGGCTGGCGGGCGGCCTCCAAAAGGCCGCCCGCCAGCCCAGGGGAAAACGTCCTTCCCACGATGAAGCCGGCTCGTAATCGAGCCGGCGGAGTAGGAAGGTGCGACGGGTGCTACTGCACCCGTCGCATATTTCACTGTCTGCTAAGCAGACAGTGAAATACAAGCGGGGCCCTCTTACAGGGGCCCCTGCAGTGCCCATGCCATTGGCATGGGCACTGCAGGGGCCCCCAGGGGCCCCGCGACACCCCCTACCGCCATCCTGTTCCTGGTGGGCGAACCGCCAGGAACAGGATGGCGGTAGGGGGTGTCAGAATCCCCTCGGCGGCGCAGCAAGCTGCGCCGCCTTGGAGGATTCCAACGGGCAGCGGAAAACCGGCGGGAGACCGCCGGTTTTCCATTTCTGACCGCGGCCAAAGCGCCGCGGTCAGAATGCCCTGCGGGGCACCGCCAGGCTGTCGGCGGTGCTCCCGCCAACCGCGGGCCTGGCGGTCTAAGACCGCCAGGCTCGTAATGAGGGCCAGAGTTCTTTACACGTGGGTCAGACTCAGTCCCCCACACCGTTATAGATCCTGCTACCTAGAAATCCAGTAGTCTGATTTAGAATAATGAGAGCCCACGCGACATGGCGCCGCCAACGTTTGGTCTGGCTCTAATGATTAGGTCCGACTGACTCTCTTGGTCTCATATATATTTTGACTCCTCGGTTCCGTATACGGAGACGTCCGTGGGGCTGAGGGTTTCCGCCACCACGGCATAGGTGCTTCCTATTGCTTAGTGGTTGGTTGTTCAAGCTTGAACTTTGAAAGGAAAAACCCCGATATTGGTGTGCCTTCTCTGACCTGAAGCTATTTTTTATAAAAAATGGCGAATCCTAATGTAGTGAATATAGCACTTAATATGCGTCATCCGCTCACGGGACATCTATTGACACATGGACTGACAGTCCATGGGGGTCCAGTCACTTTTGTGGTGGACGCCCATGCAGCCTATAGAACGGAACTTTTTTATTCTTGGGTCGGATTTCCAGCAGTGGATGGGGGAACAAATACTTTTCACGAATACACTGTCGCGAATGTCCCTGGACAATACAGGGCTTACGCTTATTTAGAAATACCTCTATCTTATCAAGAACACCATAATTGGCTTGATGGCGCCCTCCCACACACAGTAGCGCAAGTTAGGTTAGGTCCGCTGAGTAATGATGGTCCTACCTGGCCTTTATTGGCTACATATACACCTCATCCTGCGGTTGCTCAATTGGCAGTGGTTGAAGTTCGTCGTTTATATACAGAATTAACGGCTACATATAGACGGTTAGTTCAGTTTGTAATGCAGACTCTGAATACGAATGCAGCGCGTGCTGCTCCAGCGCACCCACAGGCAGTGGTTCCGGGTATTAATCCGGCCACTGTACACTCAGTTATGGGTAAAGTACCGGCTAAACGAGAGGAGACTCCGTTTTGGCTGGCGCAAAAAATTAATACGCTGGAAGCAGTATTTCCCCATACGGGACCTCAGGATAAACATAGAATTTTGACGATGTGTTTGCCGTATGGGATGGTTCCTCCGGTGGACCTTTGTAATACCTGGGGCACGGTGTTTGCCGCGCTATACACTACGGCACACGGTACACCGACATTAGCTAATTTACCGGATGTGCTTAAACAGATTCAAGATGAATATGGGGCTGCCCCTGCCTTAGATTTGGGCATGCAGTTACTGGGCAATTTTGCCACAGTTTCTTCTATTATTTTGAGTAATCTCAAAGGAGAGGCAGTAGCACTAGCAGTGCGAATGCGTCTTCGGGATGTTCCGATGCTTAATCAGGAGCGGGAGCTTCCGAGAATAATAGCGGAGACATATTCTAGTATTGGTCGTGATGGCCTGGGGGCTAGACCGCAAAAACCCCAGTTACAGGGTAAATTTAATAAAGACAATGCTAAACAGCAACAACCTGAGGGTTCGAAAAAACGCTGGGAAAAGAAACAGCAAACACCTAAGAAAGATAGTGGACAGTCTCCGCAACCGGAAACCCCACAGAATAAGTATAATCTCAGGAATAGGGATACTTTGAAGACGCCTGATAGATATCAATATACTGATACACGCCAATCTCGTTCCTTTCAGGACTCCTCGGAAAAGAGAAGTGAGAGAGGTGGGCGGTCAGAGCGGAGGACGGAGTACGTGAAACCGAGACAGGATTCACAACGCTCAGCGGAGGTTTCTATTAAACAAGAAGAGAAACCGCTGCAACAAAAAACAGCAATTTAAAAAGAAGAAAGTGGCAGCAGTCTCAGTTAGACATGCCGCTCAAGAAGAGAGTTCTCTTGACGAACAAGACGTGGGCGTTAGCACTGTTAGACAGCGCGGCAGAGGTCACAATAATTCGCCGGAGTCTTCTAGAGCATCTGGAGGTGAAAGCAACTGATGACTTCATACAAGTCGAGACGGCGGATATGCGAATCTCTGATCCTGATAGAGTATATGAAGTTACTCTACGATTGGAAGGGGACATTAACCGTATTGTAAACGCCATTTTTTGGGACCATGTGGTAAAATCATATGATGTTCTGCTGGCCGAACAAGATTGGCCACCTGACTTTGTTCGCGACTGTCCGGTTGGGGAGGAGGTTATTACACCTTCCTTCTCACCACTTGTTCCGAGAGAACTAGCGGAGTCCTATAGTAAATCATGGGCTCTAGCACAGGCTCCCGCCTTGTATAGAAATAACGTGGGGTGGGACAGACAATCACCTTATCATGTAATTCCGATAAAGGGCGAACCTCAGCCACAACCGCAGTATCCTATCAAATTTGAAGCTAGGGCATCGGTTAGGAAAATTCTTACACAATTGGAGTACCAGGGTGTAATTGAGCCCTGTGTCTTGCCGATGAATAATCCCTTGTTTCCGGTTGCTAAACCGGACCATTCATATAGGATAGTGGTGGATTACCGACATTTGAATAGTCATACACGCACATATGCAATACAGAATTCACACAGCGCAGCGCTTATGAATAATATAGTGCGTAAAAAATACAAGACAACATTAGATATCTCGAATGGATTTTTCTGCCAGAATATAGCGCCCGAGAGTATGGACTATACCTGTTTCAGTGCGTTTGGCTCTCAGAATTTTTTTTGTCGTTTGCCTCAGGGGTATAAGAATAGCCCAGGACTGTTTTCGGCTCGTGTAACTGAAATGCTGCATGAGTTCGACCCTGAAGCATTATCATATGTTGATGACATATATCTGACAGATGATGAGATTCTGCAACATCTAAGGCGTGTATCGCGCATTGTTGTGGGGTTTGCTGATATTGGCTATAAGTTTAATTTTAAGAAATCAAAGATTGCCTTCCTCAGCGTCATTTTCCTGGGATATGAGTTGTCGAGTGAGGGCAAGAGCTTAGCGCCACATTTTTTGGAGAAATGTGCTTTATTGCAGCTTCCTAATACGGTTCGGAAGCTCCAGTCATTGTTGGGGTTTCTGAATTTTGGCAGAACTTACATTCCTGATTATGCGACGCGTATAAAACCCTTATACGAGTTGATTCGCCCGAATTTTTCGAGTAGATTTTGGACGATTGAACACACACACATACTACGAGAATTGCAAAGTGATCTCTTAGCAGTTAAACACTTACACACACAGGACAATAAGACACATTTAGTCATCAGGGTGATACCTGGGGCTGTTGGGTTTACTTATGTCACCTTTAATGAGGGGGAGACAGTCCCGATTGCATACAAGTCTCACTTGTATTCTGCTGCAGAGGAACGTTTTGCACAAACTGAGAAAATTCTCACTGCAGTACAGATGGCTGTTATTAAAGAAAGACCGCTGGCCCAGGGTCAACACATTGTTGTTGTTTCCCCAATTCCGGCCTTAGAGGCTGTTACAAAAGCGAGTGTTCCTAATTCGAAAGCTTTACACCCGCGATGGATACAATGGGCTACGTCTTTGACAGCCACTGATGTAGATTATGTATTTGACCCTAAACTGCAGACTCAAGAATTTCTTCAATATGAAATGGAATACCCTGTTCCTGCTGGTACGTTGCCTATTGACCAATATCAAGTGGTCATGTATACCGATGGCTCTGCGCAACCAGCGGTTGGTACTAAACAACAGTATTCTGCTGCATGTGCGGTGGTGAGCGGCACTATGGAGGGGGAAGTGTTCTGCCCCCGACATACTTATACTAAAACCTTGGGAGATTGCACGGCACAGCTGGCTGAGCTCAAAGCTCTATTGTTAGCGTTGGAGCACGCGGATCCGGCGCTTTTAACCTTGCTGGTCTGTGACTCCTACTACTGTGTGCAGTCTTTCAACGAATATCTACACTATTGGAAGATGAATGGGTTCAGAGATTCTAAAGGCAACACCATTAAACATAAAATGTTGTGGGGTAAGGTTGCGGATCTGAAGGAAACGCTTCCTAAAGTCCATGTTGTGCATACACTTGGACACCAGCGCGTTGGGATACACGTTGCTGGGAATACTTTGGCTGATGAAGCCGCAAAATCGGCAGTGGCTGTCACCACTGTAGCCGCAGTGACTCGTTCGAGTTCCAAACCAGACACAGACATTTCGGCTGCCATAAAGGCTACGGCTGATGGCACGCCCTTTCCTAAAGGATTTCCTTCTAAATATAGTTACTGCTTGAATGGTGCGCTGAATGCTACTGTTACAATTCCAGGCATTGGTGTACGTGAAATTCCCAATAAAATTGAGAGACCGCGATTAATTTCTGCAGCACATGAGGGGGTGGCTTCTGCACATGCTTGTGTGGCTGCCACGATTTCACTTTTACAGGCTCGTTACTGGTAGCCTGGTCTCTATAAAGAGGCGACGCAATATGTCCTTTGTTGTGAAGTTTGTCAACAAATTAAAGCGTCGTCGGCTAGACGCCCGCAGCAGACGCCCCTTCTGATTTCAAATAAACCATTACAGTGTGTGTACTTGGATCATTGTGGTCCGCTGACACCAGATAGTGCATACAAATATATATTGGTTGCTGTAGATTCGTGCTCCAGATTTGTGTGGGTATGGCCACAACGCTCGGCTGACGCTCAAACTGTTATTAAAGATTTGCGCATCTTTGTCGATATATTTGCAGTTGCGGCTTTTCATTCGGACCAGGGCCCTGCTTTTGCCTCTAAGGCATTCAGGGACACCATGGCTTCGTTGGGGGTCCAACTCCAATTCTCGTCTCCATTTCATCCCGAGGGAAATTCTGTCGTGGAGCGTTTAAATCGTGATTTAAAGCAGTCCTTAACGGCCAGAGTTATAGGTACGGGTCGTGGATGGCTAGCCCACCTATATGGAGTACAGAGAGCACTTAATAACTTGCCTAGAAGGTCACTGGGGGGTCGTACTTCATATGAGTGCCTGTTTGGAACACGAATGTATGTTCCTGATCTAGATGGTCCTGGTGTGGAGGCGGCAGATACGCCCTTTGACATAAATGATCGTTTCAGTGTTTTGCAGGATTTACAACAATTCAGTGAAGATAACTCTTCTGCCAGTGCTGCCTCCTCAGGAATTAAGGATGAGCCAGTAACACCTACTGGTTGGATACCCAGGATTGGGGATCTAGTGCGTGAAAAGGTCGCAGTTAAAAAAGAATTTGGTCCTTCTTATCGAGAACCTCTCCCTGTGTTGGGGGTGAGCGGCACGAGAACTGTGATTTTACAGCCGCTGCGAGGGGCCAGGGGAAATCGCTTTGTTTCCATTGATAATGTCAAGTTACAACATGTGGCCGATTCTGCACAGCAGACCAAGAGGGACACCCAGTAGTTCCGGAATCCCTCTCACTACTGGGGAAGAAGTCCCGCTGCAGGTGATTTTCACCGACACTGTTTCCTCTCCGAGCTTGGGGAGGGTGGATGATGATCTTGCGATTGTTCCACCGACGGCGATTAATATGGAACTTTTGATCAAATTGCTGTACGTTCTACTGATGTTTCTGAACATGTGGTTTATAGCGTACCACGGCGAGAGCCTCCATCTGCTTCTTCGTTCACAGTTGCACCTTTTGCTAGAACTGCTTCTGGCTGCTTCAACGACGCTGATAATGATGGGTCCGGCTCCTCGTCCTCGATGTCTTCTGTCCACGGTCCACGACGGCTGCTGGGATGGATTAAACGAACATATTTTGTTTTTCCTTGGAACTATTTTTGGCTGTTTTTGGCCGTGATGACTATTTTATTATGGTTGGGATTTGTGGTTACTTTTTTTCTGATAATACATGGTCATTTTCTTCCTGATCGATCTGACATTGAGCACGTAGAGACTGTGTTAAAACCGCATTTTTCGTCTCATATGGTTCGAAGAGATTTGTCCACTGTTAACATTTCTGCGATACCAGTTCCGGATGGAATTGTGTGGGATAAAGTAATGTTTGATATATATGGTCCCACTGAATTGATTCAAATACAGTATGTCCTCAAATTATCAATGAATGATATTGTTATACCTGGCATTGTTTCTGATGATTGGGATGTGAAGACAGTAGATTCTATGCTAACGGATTTGCAATATTATACTGTCTATGACGATGATGATGCTTACCAGTTTAGAGATAATCATGGTGACATGTTTTGTTACAACTATTATGGACACCACTTTATTCATAAAGCTAGTAGCCCTAAGCCCATGTTTAATTATGTGCAATGGGAACATTGCTCGACTCCTCCACAAGGAAGTTCGAAAACGTATTATGATAAATTTGCATATTTTTCTGGGCATGATCAACGTAATGCTAAGTCCTACTATTTTAAAGTTGCACCGTATTCTAATAAGCAAATGTTATTGACCGATACTAAATTACTGTATTCCAATTTGTTTGTATCTAAACTTTCGGTCGAGGGATATGAATACTGGTTTAAAACTGTTGACTTGAAAAGTGTTTGGGGTTTGAAAAATTGGCATATGCGGGGCAGGGACACGTTATTTAGAGCATGTATTATCCCGGTCCAAATGATTTTCCTCAATGACACAGTACAACAGACTAGCTGTTTGGGCTTAGCGACAATTAGGGAGTTGAATTTGCCTAGTATACCTGTCCCTTCTAAATTAACAAATTGGCAGCACTATGTGAATGCTACTTTTAGTGACTTTACACATTGGGTCCAGAATGGTACGCTTAACACTTCATCGTTACATCCAGGCGGGTGGTTATTATGGCCTGTAGACACTAATGTGTGTCATCAACGTTTTGTCACCTCTTCAGGGGGGTTCAGGACTAGTAGGGCAGACCCTCGTTACGTATCACCAGAACATGCTGATATTATAACTACATACAGTGTGGGGAAGCTTTGTCAGCAATGGTTGAAGTCATCCACGCTGGATGCAGTTAAGTCACATCTCACGTTACTGTCTAATGATACTGACTTACAAGATTTTTTGTCAGGTCCCAAAGTACCACGGAAGAAAAGGTTTTTATACGAGGTTTATAATGAGATTTGGAAGCTTTCACAACAAGAGGCTGCAGCCCGGTTGAGACAGATTGATCAGGAAAATCTGATGCAGACTTTGTCTGTTGTTGATAATGGCATGCATACCCTTTCTGACCGTGTTTACACGATTGACAGCATTGTTTCCTCTGCCATTGACATTATTAAATCGGACATGTCATCTTTATATCATGGGCAGAGTCAGACACGGTCCATCATGCAGCTGGGTTGGACTCTTCAGACCTTGAAGGCGGGTCGCGTTCCATGGCAGCACGTTCGTGCCAGAGAGATCTTTATCTCTTTTAATTTGACTCGTCAACAACAACTGATGGCTAAAAAGGAAGCGACATATGTTATGTTAAATATTGAGAAATTAGAGAAACTGCCTTTCACGGTAGCTGAGATTCCGTCAGCTGAATGGTTGATTCAGGGGGTTATTAATTTGCTTATCTCTACTTTGCAATTTACTTCGTGTTTGAAGCACATTCCGGTGGGTAGATATGAACTATTGGGAGACAGTTACATACACGAGGTGTGGGACCTTCCCTTTCAGTACAGATGTGTTAATGGTTTGAAGGAGGTTTTTCTTAGCGGCAGCGAATGCGAAGCTTCTGTCAGCCATTCAATGGTTTGTAAACAGCTGTCCTTGCACGGGGCGTGTAACGCTTCGATTGCTAACTTAGCTTGTTATCTGAAGGGAGTTCCAGTCCCGGTTATTAAAAACACTTTCCAGGTGCTTTCTAACGGCAGTTACATTGTTCTTAACAGCGAACGCTGCTGTGGCATGCGTGCCGGAATAGTTTACATCGTCGTTGTCAACAAGGCCGTTACGTGCTGCGGGAATGTGTTGTTTCCCCCCACTCAATTTAGGGAGGTAGCGGACATCTGGCCTCATATTGCTACTTCCAAGGTTGATTTCGACAAGTTGAGTCGGCTAAAAGCTTTATTGTTTCAAAAGCATGTGGCCCTTACATCTGCTAGCGAGACCTACGCACTTCAGGTGGCAAGGTCATCGGCGGAGATACAGTCCCTTTTGAATACTAACTTTCCGAATCACTTCGGTGAACTTGTGGGACGTATATTTAATGCATCCAGCACTGCTGGTATTGCACATTTTTTCAAAGTCGTTGGTGTTGGTTTTGCTCATACCTACTCTTCCATATTCGGTTTGATACCTTCGGCTATACATTCTATTTTCGGAAGCATTTTTGGGGGTTTCCCGATTACTTTGGCTTTATTGGCTGGAGTATTGCTGTTGTTGCTATTTTTTCACAATGGCTGTCCCGTCACGACGAGATCCTGTATTGCTGCTCCCGTCAGCGCAGCTGTGTCGTGAACGCATGATGCAGCATTTTGGAGCGACACTCCTGGGACATTTGGAGTGTGACTGGTCTCTGTCATTCAGACCGGTTTTGGATTGTGTGCAACCCGTGTTTCGATGCCTTTGGTGCTCGTTTGAACATGCACTGGCTCTCTGTCTCTCATTGCAGCGCCCTCCAATGGTCGATACTGATCTGTTGATGTTCCCGATTAGGGCTCATTCCCAGACTTGTGCACTACGGATGCGCTTGCTTCGTGAGGCAGTTTATGAGATTCCCTTCCTGGAGGAAGATGGTATTGTCTCTTTCATAGGCCCTGCACGGGGTGCCGCCCTGAATGGTTTTGGGGCTTTGGATCACACCTGCTCCATGATACTTTGTGGCGTGGATCTTCCGATATTGACATATATCGAAGTGGAGGAACTCCTGCGTTCTATTGCTTCTATCTGACGATTGGATTTTTACGATATTGACACTATATTGAATTTGGCTTTATGATCACATGTTACCTAAATTTATGACTTTGTTGTCTTCTCACCTTGTCGAAATAATTGTTTTAGGTATTGTTTATATTTAGGGCATCCTTTTATATTATTGGAACCACTTGCTACTGACAAGGGGAGGGTGTAGTGTGGTTAGTTTTACGTATTCATTGCACTTTAGCTTCAGGCTTTAGGCCTTTGTGCATTTTGCCCTGAATATATTTTATTCATTTGCTGACAGCTTAGAGCCTCTGTGCACTTTGCTCAACATGCTTTTTATTAGGCTTCGTACTGTTATTTTTCAAATAGCCAGTTCTAGGGTGTTGTTTTTTATTCATATCACACTGTTTTGCCTACTTCAGCACTGGAGTTCTCCATAACATATTTACTCTGTGCTTCAGTCAAGGATACAGTCTGGTACATTGCCGATAGACGTGGTAGGAGTTTAGACTCGGCATTCCTGCGTAGGGACATTTTGTGATCACGATGACATGTTAGTTATAAAATCACTTCCTTGTCCCAATACACGCAAGAGGGAGATTCCGACCAGGGAACCACAACTAGACGCTGACTGCCTCGTTACAGATGCTGAACCAAGATCACAGGTCTTTGCTCAGGTATGAGGGCTGATGTCTCCACAGTGATTCTAATAGGCAAGCTAGAAGCTTAACATGCTGTGCTCTAGATAGAACAAGCAGAGGGAGAGTAGAAACTGTTTGACAATATGATAGCTTTGTTCTTATGTTTTACTCTCCTGGTGACTATTACAATCCTACTGTGTTGTATCGTTCTGGTTATTGCGGCTCACGCCTTAATATCTAAAATACAGTCGTTTTATTAAAAAACATTATATAAAACTTATACTGTCTTTGTCATTTGTATATGAGATCATATTGGAAATAAGAGAGTTGGTTTGGATCTGAGTAACCACGACTTCCCTGAGAAGTTCCAAAGATGTCATGCGCTCGGCTGCCGAATCATTCCTTCCACATGGGAGAAATGAGGCACTGCTAGTTAGCCGGAGCAAAAACCGGATTTAGGGTGACAGAGTTCTTTACACGTGGGTCAGACTCAGTCCCCCACACCGTTATAGATCCTGCTACCTAGAAATCCAGTAGTCTCATTTAGAATAATGAGAGCCCACGCGACAATGTATTCTTGCTAAATGCTCAGCAGGCCCCTTTTCGATCACAGCCTTGGCTATAAGCCAAAAGGGCTGCTGCCTATTACCTTCAATTTAGCATCATAAAGTACAAACAAGAATTAATGTCAGTCTGATCCCAAAACATTCTTTGACTGGTAGTTCTGTTTAGCCAAAAGGCTTTGTCAGTCATTCCAACAGGTTCTGTTGCTCAGTTAAAAGAACATCTGTAAATCCATTTATGGTAATTTTTCAAACAGGACAGACTGGTAAATGCCAAACCCCTTGATCCATTTGAACAGGCTTTCCTCCACCCTGGGTTTGTTCTGTTTGTGTAGACCCTGTTTTGTTTCTTTCAGATCCTCGGACACTGGTTTCACAATAGTGAGTTCAAAAACATCAACATGTGCCCCTTCTTAAACTTGGCCTTTACTTCCTCAGACAAATTTAAACCTGGCTGGCTCTGTGGGGGTATAGTATTTGGTCATGCCAGCTAATAAAAGGGACTGCTTCCTCACCTTTGTTTTCTTTTAAGCCATCCCAGTTGGGGCTGCGTTGGGCATCGGGTGGGCTGAGTGTGCTGCTGCTTATGGTTGGGTACTCAGGGATTGTTCTGCAGGTTATAACTGGAGTTGGGTTGAGCTGCCCCCAACTTCGCGCTTCCCTCTCGCCTGCAACCACCCCACCGAACCTCATTGTGCATGGCTCCTAACAATTGCATCCTTGGTGACGGCGCAGGGCTGGCACTCATTCCAGTGGCACTTCATATTGCTGCCTGCATCCAAACCACCACTTCCAGGTTCTGCCATAACAATGGACTCTAGGGATCAGGCAGACACAAAGGGCTACTGGCTGATGACTGGCAGAGTACAGAGACATTCTGGTGCGGCAGAAAACAGGAACTTCAAGGCCAGGTGCAGCAGAGGTTGCGTTGGCGGGAGATAGGGTGAACTGGACTCTTTAAGTCAGAAGGTTCCATGCATCTAAAACTCGACAAGCATTTGAATTCTATTATAGTTGTGTAAGTAGACAACATTTCGACCTAGTAGTTATTTGCAGTTATCATCATGAGTTAATAAAAGCACCTGGATATAGGGTCCACCTTCACCTTTGAAGCTCGTCTTCCGGGCTAACACCCTGAGTAGCTTCCTGGTGAAGGGGGGTGGTAAAACCTCGCCCTGTAGCAGGCTGCTATTGTTTCTAAGTCCGGGAGTCATTCTTACTACTCCCTAGGAGGGAAGAAAGTTGTCTGGGTGGCCTGTGACAACTCTTTGTGGGACCACTGGGCAAACTCATATAAATATGCTTTTCAGTGGACAAACAGAGTGGTCACAAAGTGGCAAGTTTCTAAAAGCTGTATGTCTTTAATAGTGACATTAAATTCGACTTGGGCATCAATGTCACAATTAATTTGATACCTAATAGTACCCATCTCAGTAGTCCCATTCAGAAGTGAACCATGGTGAGTGGTCAGATACAAATTCTGTGTTAGCCAATGGGGCTACTAACTCCTTCACAGCAAAATGACAATTTGGAAGTGTTGCTGCTAGGACAGATATCTAAAATACATGTCCCACTTGATAATGCACAGCTCCTTGCCTTAGAACTCCATAGGACTTCCTTAGGGGAGACTTATATATATTGTCAGAGGATGTGGGGGCTTTGCCTCTGCTTTGAATGGTAAAGTTGAACTAGCAGTGTTAACACTGCCCTTTCTGTGTGCAGTGGCAGGCTTGGAGTAATTTTGTACCATGTCACATGCGGGGTGCCACAATCTATGCAGCAGCCCTGTATAGACACTCTGCCTTACGTACCCTGGGAATCATGTACTAGGGATGTATAAGTAAGTCAGTTTCTGCCAATTGGGGTAGCCAATTCAACATATAATTTGTAAGGGGTTAGGACACTAGCACTGAGGTCTTGTTAGCAGTTCTCAGTGCACTCTTAGAGTCGAAAAACCATCAGCTACTAGTGCAAGTGGGGCCATAAAGTGGGGGGAAACCTACAAAAAGCCTGTTTCCTTACAGGTACTCTGTTAGGTTTTCAACCAAGTACCCTATGTGTCAAACTCTAAATTAAGCCCAAAGATTACTGTCTGCCTGTCACAGTGATTTAGACCCAGCCAGTCTACTATTATCATGCTTTAATTCTCCAGCATTTTCTAGAAAAAGGAATGCTGCCTTTTTAGGCTTTTCATCTGCATTCAGCCATATTGCCAAAGAACAGATTTTGACTAAACTTGATAAACTTCTCAATAAATCATTATATGATCCTCTTAATCAAGAAGCTTTACATGATAGAAACGCATACCTGAGAAGTGTGGAAAATGGCTAGTTGGCACCAGAATTCCAAACAAAATCACAGGTGAATTGGGAATACTTGCTGGCACCTTTCCTCTTTAATCTTTATAAGAAGAATGGAAGTGTTTCTGGGAGATGCCATCAGCATTCCTAAAATCCAAAAGTTGAAATCCTCATTTTACTGTATGCAGTGGCAACTGGTCCCCTGAAAAATTGGTGGGGCAACTGCTGACCAGCAATGTGGGTCATTATAAACACTGTTTATAATGAACCATGACTGAGATCAGGCATTGAGGCTGAAGGCAGTGCAAGTTTCTTACAGTGCTTGTCAGTGGGATAAATATAAAACCTAAAAATAAAAATGTACTTACCCACTCACCTCGTCCAGTCCTCATGCTCACACTAATCCAGACCCTGCTCTCATGCTGCTGATAACGTTAAGCAGCATGAGAGCAGTGCCAGAAGTGGGTCGAGTGGGCTGCCTTGATGTTCCCACAGGCACTGTAGGCCTGTGCTTGCTCTGTACCCAGCCATCTAGGACAGCTGCATGGAGAGGTTTAAACTGCACGTCAGGCTGGCCGTCGCAAGACAGCCAGCCAAAGTTACATGCGCACTCTACACAGGAGTGAGCATCACTTCCCTGCTGCCAGTCAGCAGCAGCGGCCACTCCTCAAAACACCGCTCAGGCTGGGGAAAGGTAAAAAATAAAATGGTAATACATTTTTATTACCATTTTATTTTTCACCTTTGCTGCGCTGGCAGCAGGGGGCGATGCTCTTCCTCCCTAAATGGGGAGGGGGCGCAACTGACTGTACACTGATAAGTCAGCCCTTCCTGCTCACATTATCAATGCTAATAAAATAAGAAATGTATTGCAGAGAGGACAAGTTAAGATCATCAGTGAAAAATTCTGTGGGGGCACCAGATGAGAGGAAACTCAAGAAATTGTCTTTTCAAGAGGAAGTAATCAAACAGTTCAAAGCTTCATATAACTATTAAGGGATAACATTTGCTGCATCTTGTTCCTGAGAACCATATATAGGTAAGGTATCCAGAAATGGTGAGTAAGCCATTAGACAGATTCTGCTTTTCACCACAGGTTTTGGATCAGAAATTGCCCTTTTTTCCCACTAAAGCACTGGGAAACATGGACCTGGGCAGTACGTCTGGCGTCTGGTGCGGAGACAAGATCACTGGTCTGGGACTTGAGAAAGAAAACTGTTGAAACTCCAACTCTGACCACTACATACAAACATCTATGGCAGCATATGCACCATTTTAACTTGTGCGAATGTGGGTATTTGAGAAGCACACACCAAGTCAAACGCAACAGAGTGCTGTGCAATGTAAGGAGCTAAAAATTGGAATCTACAGTTTTTTTTTTTTACAAAGTAGGGTGGTCTAGTGATCAGTGCACGTAAATTAACTTTTTAAAATATTGGAATGTAGCTTTCAGCTTGAGTGCAGTAAATGGATGATGGAGTCTGTGGCTGCAATATATGTCCTGCTCACCCCATCTAAGTGGCCTGTGCTGAGAGGAGTTTATTGGACAAGGCATCCAAACCACAAGGAAATATTGATTTTTATTGTGAATCGCAGAACCTTAACTTACCTTTCCAGATAGTCATCTCCTTCTAGTTATCCCCAGATGAGCCCTTTGAAAAGAGTTTGTGCTTCTCATTGACTGAGAATGCTGCAAAAGACTGGAAACTCTGAGAAGAGTACCCAGTACTGACGTTTTCTATATGCAGTTCCAGCAATAACCATGACAGTCTACTCTGCAAAACATAGAAAATGGCATACTTTTTAACTTGGTCACAGCTAACTTATTGGGCATCATAGTGCTGAGTAACACATGGAATCCAGCTAATCACACATCATAAAGATGTGACAAAAAAATCTGTTGAAAGCAGTGAACACCTCATCTTTGACTACCACTAGTAAGCCAAGTGTAGGAATGTCTGTCACGGGCTACTCGTCGCTTATGTCTTTGGCCCACTGGAACTGCAGAGTGGTCTTGATTCTTGTAGGTTCTGCCTTGACCAAAGTAAGGGTGGCCCTTTCTGGTAGCCACGGTGCTGCTGACGATGGAACGCCAAAAGGCAGTCCGTGCCCTTCAGAAGGAGTCCTAGAGGAAAAAAACCCAAGGGAAAAACCTCTATAGCAGGAACTCCCTGGAAGAAAAAGAAGCAAAAAGGCAAGTCTTCCAACAAGAAAAAAATACTGGAAGAAACTGGAACAGGCGAGGGAAAAAACTGGAGAACAAAATAACAGGAGCGAAGATCACCACCAGAGGAAGTTTTGCAGCGCAAGGAGAACAAAAATCACACATCTTATATACCCTAAAACAGCAAATGACCAACAGGAAGAAGAAAGACACCATATTGGAAAGAATCATAGGAGAATATAGAGAGAAGGTGCCATTTTGAAATAGGGTCCTAAGGCATGCAGGGAAAAATGAAAGGAATGCTGGGAGAAAGAAGAACATGGCTGCTTAGTGTGAAAATGAGAACAAGACGAAAAGGAGAAAGAAGAGAAAAAAAGAAGAAAGGAAAAGGCTGCACCAGGTAAGTGAGGGGTTAGGGGGAAGGTGCCCACGTCAAATATTGAGAGCGTGCCGCACCTAAGACTCGCCGAGGCCCCATGCCCACTTTGGGGCCTCGTATGAGGAAATACAAAACAGAAGGGGCGCGGGACGCCCGGCCGCCAGGAACGGCGGCCGCGCCCCGAGCTGAACGCTCGGCCTGCGCCGCTGTCTGACGCAGTACAACAGTAGGTCCCCCACCAGAGCCCCAGGTTTGTGCAGATACAGACAAAAAAACTACAGCTCAAAAGCGGAGTGTGAACAGAAGAAGCTTCTTCCCAAGAACATTCAATAAGAGGATAGCCTTACCAATGAATAAGATATTGGAGATGGTTTTGGAAAATGCAAGAATCACATATTTCTTGAACTTCATATTCGGGTTCGTCATTCACCAACAAAGGGGGAGGACAGGTGAATTGTCTATGAAAAGGGTCAGGCTTATAGGGCTTCAATTGAGAGACGTGAAATACTGGATGGATTTTCCATGTTCGAGGCAAATGAAGACGGAAGGACACTGGATTAATCTTCTGAAGAATTGAAAAGGGTCCATAATAGAGGGGTTTAAACTTATTTTGTGATAGACGATGGGGCAAAAATCTGGAAGAAAGCCAGACTTTATCTTGGATTTGATAAGATGGAGCCTCACATTGTTTCTTATCAGCCATTCTTTTCATGTGTATTTTAGTTGAAAGATTAGACCGTATAAGACGTTGAATTCTATGTAATCTTTGGGAAAAGGAGGCGACTGCACTCTTAGGAGTGGCAGGAATAGATTTGGGATGAAATCCATATGAGCAGAAAAAAGGAGTGGCCTTTGAGGCACTATGTATGGTATTATTGTAGGAAAATTCAGCAATGGGTAAATATGTGGTCCAGTTACTCTGAGTGGTATTGCAAAAACAGCGGAGATATTGCTTGAGTCTAAGATTCTGCCCATTAGTTTGGGGATGAAATTCAGAACATAAGGCTACATCAATATTTAGGGTTTTACAGAAGTGCTTCCAAAAACTTGATATGTATTGAGGGCAACGATCTGAAACAATAACTTGAGGAAGGCCATGGAGACGAAAGATTTCTTGGATGAAGACCTGGCTTAATTCTTTGGATGTTGGTAGCTTCTTCAATGCAGTATAATTAGCCATTTTTGTGAACAAATCTATAGTCACCATTATAACTCGGTTTCCTGCTGAGGTTGGTAATGAGGACATAAAATCGGTTGATATAGTATGCCAAGGGAGTGGTGGAACCGGTAAAGGTTGAAGTAGACCTGCAGGCCTTGTATGGGGTATTTTTGCTTGGGCGCAGATGGGACAAGATACCACGTAACTTTCAGTATCTTGCTTAAGTGAAGGCCACCAAAAAGAACAAAGGAGTAATTCCTGTGTGATTTGATACCATGATGACCGGCCACAGGGAGTCGTGACACATTTGTAGTGCCTTTCTTTGCACTATCTTAGAAGGTAGGAATAACGCATTATTATGGTAGTAGTACCCTTTACTCTTGCGTAATTGTGGATTCAGTTACTTCATTCCTTGTTCCGAGAGAGTTGAGTACTCAGACTGTACTTCATCGAGGAAAGACTGGACTAAACCAATTATTTTGTCTGGTTTAATTAAGTGCTGTGAAGGGATGTTAGTACGTTCAGGGTAGTGTTGAGACAGACATCCGCCAAGATATTTTGAGAACCTGGAATATAGGTAACATAAAAATCAAATTGGCTAAAGAAAAAGGCCCAACAGGCTTGGTGACTGTTAAGGCACTGAAAGTTTCGTAGGCATTGTAAATTGCGATGGTCTGTTCTCACTTCAAATGGTTCTTTAAAACCCATAAGGAATTGTCTCCATTCTTGACAAGGTGTTTTTAGAGCTAGGAGTTCTCTTTCCAACACCAAATAATTTTGCCCAGAATTTGAGAGCGCCTGAGACAGATAAAAAATATCAGATGTTCTAATCCGTCGTTGTCCTGTCTTTGTAATAATGCTACCCCAATAGCTCTTTCTGAAGCATCAGTGACTACGATAAATTGTTTGCTGGTGTCCGGATGCCGTAGTATTGGTTCTTGGGTGAAAGCTTGTTTTAGGTTTTGGAAAGGGTTTTCAGCCACATCTGTCCAGATTAAACCGTTTCGCAAACTCTGTTTTTGAAGAGTCTGTATGATTTAACTAATTTGTTGAGCAAAGTCCAAAATAAATTGGCGATAAAAGTTGGCCAGACCTAATAAACACTGAGTTTCTTTGATGGACGAGGGGGATGGCCAATCTAGAATGGCCTGAACTTTCACTGGATCCATGGAGAGATTGACCTGACTAATGTGATAGCCTAAATATTTTACCTCTGCCTTCTCAGATTCACATTTTTGGGGTTTACAGTAGAGCTGATGTTGTCTAAGTCTGTCTAGCACTTGCTTTACGTGTTTGGTGTGGAGGTCGGGGTGTCTGGAATTTTCGAGGAAATCATCTAAATAAATCACAACAGTGATATTTAACAGGTCAGAAAATACAGAATCCGTGAATCTTTAAAAAAAAATAGAAGGGGCGTTTGTTAAACCAAAGGGCCTTACCCTATATTCGTATTGACCAAAAGGTGTATGAAAAGCAGTCTTCCACTCATCACCTTCCTTAATTCTTAAAAGATGGTATGCTCCCTGAAGGTCTAATTTTGAAACAATCTGTGCTCCCCTAACTGCTTCCAATATGTCTTTGATGAGAGGTTGTGGATATCAGTCTTCTATAGTGATTTTATTTAATCCTGAAAGTCTATACAGGGACGTAGATCCATCGTCTTCTTAGGCACGATGAAGACGGGAGCCCCAGTGGGAAAAGAAGATGGTGCAATGAGACCACTCTGTAGATTTTCTTGAAGGTAATCCTTGAGTATCTTCTTTTCAGGTTCTGTAAGCGAGTACATTCTACCAAAGGGAACAACTGCTCCAGGTTCCAGGAGAATAATAGAATCGTAGTCTCTATGCAGAGGTAGTACTGGTTTCGAGGGTTTTTGGAACAAATCTGTATAATCTAGATAATAACTAGGTACCCCTTGAATAGAGTTTATGGAACACCCTAAATCAAGTTCTGTGGATAACATCTTCTTTGGGGACCAATAGGTTTCGGAGGCATAACAATGGTCTTGACAGAATTTGGAAGACAGAGAAATAGTTCTGGTTTACCAATTGATAAAAGGATTGTGTTGTGTAAACCAGGGTATTCCTAAGATTATAGTATGATTAGGAGAGGAGATTAAATCAAAAGAGACATGTTCCTGATGCTTTCCAAAGTGTAGACCTAGGGTAGGAGTGGTACTGATGACAGGACCGGATACTAATAAGGATCCATCTACAGTATGAACTTGTTCTGGAACGTTCTTCGGTAGTTGTGGAATTCTTTCTTTTTTGGCCCAGGTCTCATTCAGATAAATTCCACTGGCCCCACAGTCTAATAATGCCAAAGCTCTTTCTTCCCGACCGTCGGGTAACTGCAGGGTAACAGGTAATAAAAAACAGGGCAGTTGCATCTTCTTTAGAAGAACTGATTGAACATTTCTCAGAGAATCCTGTCTCCTCCCTTCTCAAAGAGGACAGGAATTGGCGTTTCCCGAGGACTTCACAGGACGGACTGGGCAAGTACGAATTTAGTGGCCAGCAGCTCCACAATATAGACATAATCCTTTTCTCCATCTATTTTCGCGCTCACTAGCAGTGAGAGGGCCACGAGCTGTGTCTATTTGCATGGGTTTCCCTTCTGCTGCTTCTCTTAATTCAGGTCGAGACTCTTCGGAAGGATGGACGATTGTACCTGGGTTTCCTGCATGAGGAGGTCCACAAGTTTTCCTCTTTTCTAGATGGCGTTCTTGTAGACGATACTCTATGGAGAGTGCTAAATCCATCAATCCTCGTAAATCTTCCACTCTAGCTGAATGTACTAGTTTGTCTTTTATTTAGTCTCACAGACCTCTACGAAACAGAATCACCAGAGTATGTTCTACCCATGTCGTCTCTGCTGCCAGTTGTCTAAAGCGTGTTATATACTGGAGAACATCTTGGGTACCTTGCTGAATATCACATAAAGCTTCCTCCGCTGATGCCTCCAATCCCGGTCATACAAACATTTGTTTAAATGCAGTGACAAAAGCTGAATAGTCAGACAGCACAGGGTCATTGTAGGCTACTAACGGATTCACCCAGACCAAGGGAGGACCAGACAAGGCACTGATGAGGTAACTCACTTTAGTTTTATCTTGCACAAATTGTGTTGGTCAAAAGGCAAAATAAACTGTCAGAGCATCGAGGAATTCTCGTAACTTATTTGTATCTCCTGAGAAACATGGTGTGGTAGCAGAGACGGTGGGAACATCCGTGGTTCGGGATACCAGGGCTTCTTGTAAAGCCGCATTTTCATTTCATAAATGTTGCAGTTCCTGGGCTTGCTTTTGAATGGTTAAGAGTAGCGACTGGTTGGGTTCTGCAAGTGCCGTTGAGGTAGTCTCCATAGTGCTCTATGAAGTCTGGTTCGTTTGGTGCTGCAATCTGTTACAGGCTACTTGTTGTTTATGTCTTTGGCCCACTGGAACTACAGAGTGGTCTTGATTCTTGTAGGTTCTGCCTTGACCAAGGTAAGGGCAGCCCTGTCTGGTGGCCACGGTGCTGCTGACGAAGGAACTCCAAAAGGCAGTCCGTGCCCTCCAGAAGGAGTCCCAGGTTAAAAATAAAAACCAAGGGAAAAACCTCTATAGCAGAAACTCCCTGGAACAAAAAGAAGCAAAAAGGTAAGTCTTCCAACAAGAAAAACAATACTGGAAGAAGCTGGGACAGGCAAGGGAAAAAAACGGAAGAAAAAATAACAGGAGCAAATATTACCACCAAAGGAAGTGTTGCAGTGCAAGGAAAACAGGAATCACACACCTTATATACCCTAAAACAGGAAATGACCAACAAGAAGAAGAAAGACACCATATTGGACTGGGAAAGAATCACAGGAGAATATAGCGAGAAGGTGCCATTTTGAAAAAGGGTCCTAAGGCATGCAGGGAAAAAGAAAGGCATGCTGGGAGAAAAAAGAATATGGCTGCTAAGTGTGTAAATAAGAACAAGAGGAAAAGGAAAAAGAAGAAAGAAAAAGGCTTCACCAGGTAAGTGAGGGGTTGGGGGAAGGTGTCCACATCTAATATCGAGGGTGCGCCACGCCCAAGACTCGCCAAGGCCCCATGCCCACTTTGGGGCCTCGTGCGAGGAAATAAAGAGCAGAAGGGGAGCGGCACGCCCGGCCGCCAGGAACCGCGGCCGCACCCCAAGAGGAACGCTTAGCTCGCGCCGCGGTCCGCCAATGTCTGTCTCGGGAAAATACTGAGTCTGGCTTACCTAGGGCATACGCAATGTCAGCTAGTCTGTCTTGCCCGAGTCCAGATTCCGAACATCATGCAGAATGTTGCCACTTAAATTTGGAGGGTAGAGAAAATCAGAAAATAATACTTTGTCCACTGAAAACATATTTATATGAGGCAGCTAGAGAAATCCTGATCTAAAATCAAATATCCAAAATATTGAGCTTGATTCACAAAAGTGAACTTACACGCGTGTGTACGTTTACCATTTTTTTCATATTCACAAACTCTGAGTTAATAGTAAGTTTAAGACTGCTGAGACTCCCCAGGCAGAGTGAAGAACTCCGAACATAAAAAGATAGGACTGTCCTTTGTGAATCGGGCCCTCTGTCTCTGAAGGACTAACATGCAAAATGTTCATCATGTACAGTCAGAAAATATGAGAAATATATAGGGGCAAACATGTTGTCTTATTTGTTTCCATAATGTTTCTCTTCTCTGTCCTGACTGGATTATCTAAAATTTGTTTATTTTATTTGGGGCTGAGAAGACAAAGAATGTGGTACAAAAAACAGGTCTAAAGACATTCAGAAAATAACCTACAGCCAATGTAAGCTCTGTTACATGGCTACGTAGTGAGTCCAGATTTCTTCACTGCCCCCTCTCCTGTAGTACTCAATACAATTTCTAGATTTTAGTTACTAAGAGTTGTCCTGTATATCCTTCTCTGTTGGTGACTAAGTAATATGATTTGCTGAATAAGTAGTCCTTGCAAACTAAGCATTAATTAGTGGATGTAACTGGGCGTCTATCGCCTCGGTTACTGTCTGTCAGCCGGCAACACCGTACCCCCGGGGCACTCCAGAGCGTCTGGAGCGACTGACGTCAGACGCGGAAGGCGTCGAAATCAGCCCTGAAATAGAAGACAGGCACCCGAAAGCGCCGTCGGAGAAGCGGGAAGGAACCCTGCCATCAAGGACCGAGTGGAAGGAGACGCCGGTGGACGAAGGCTCCCAGGAAGCCCGCAGATCGAACCCGAAGGAGCCGGAGGAAGGGGAAGAACTCTTTCCTCCTCACGAGAACACCGAAGAGAAACCAGTACACCACGAAGGGGGCAGCCACGTCCCAGGAGGGGCGTGGCGTTCATAGGTACGATCGTACCTAAGCCTTTCTTTTTTGCCGGCATGGTTACAGGGTGGGAGGAAGAGTGAGGGAAATACAGGGAGGAGTGGGGAAATGTGCTGCAGAGAAGGGGAAATCTGTTGAGCCCAAACAACTAAATCCCACTGTGAGAAAAACCCTCTCCCAGCTAAAGAAAGACAATAAAGAGGAGAGAAAGAGAAAAAGTTCATGGGAAGGTGAAATGCACTAGAAAGTAAAATTACCCAAACACAACCCTGCACAACCCCATCCTCCCACCACCCCTATTAACCCTATTAAACCCCATACCTTTACCTCTACACTTACCTGTTGTTCCGTTCTTTTTGTTTTGGGGAACCCGGCCTGTCGCCACGGGAGAGAAGCGGTGACCTTGCTCTGCCAGGGGACGGGCTGGCTTGGGACCTCTACCCGAACACCTACAAGAAAGGAAAAGAACCTGGATGAACACTGTAGCAAGCCACCCAGAAACCTAAAACAAAAAGAGGAAAAACTTTAAATACATATCAATAAAGCAACTATCCACTAAAGTCGGGGCCTATAGTATTATTCCAATATCCCTCCCCTATAGGCAAAGAACCCATTACAGTGGACTTCTTTACTAACTATTTGGTTCTGTTCTTTATAGCGATGGGAAAGGTCTTTCTGCATTCTCAATGAACAATAACTGTGCCCATCCTAAAAAAAGAGTAGTGCTACAGACACCAATAAATATTATTACCTAATATTGATCTATCTACTTGCCATTGGTTGAGAAATTATTACTTGAAAAACATTGTAACTCAACAATATTTTTGTAATTTTATTGACTCAGACAGGGTTTAGCTTTTCGGAAAGGTTACTCATTACTTCACAACTCCATAGTGTTAGCACACCTTGCATGCTGTGCTTTACAAAATATTACCCTTTTATTTTATTGCGCTTTTGTTGATTTCAGCAGGGTGTTTGAGCTTAGTCGAATGGTATTATGGACCAAAGTGTTACATTTTGGACGTCTTATAAATCTTATTTACTTAGGCCCTCATTACAACCTTGGTGGGCCGTTATGAGATCCTCGCTGGGCCGGTGGGCGGAAACCTGGTTTCACAGCAGGGATCACGGCCACAACACAGGAGCCGGCTCCAAACTGTGCAGGCAGTGAAAAGCTGCACGGGGCCGTGGCAGGGGGCCCCTGCACTGCCCATTCCAGGGGCCCCCGACTCCCCTTACCGCCAGCCTTTTCATGGCGGTTCAAACCGTCATGAAAAGGCTGGCGGGAGGGGGACTCGTAATCCCCTAGGCAGGGCTGCAAGCAGTGCTGCACTGGCAGATTAAAACCACCGGGACCACTGTGACGGGAAACCGCCGGTCCCGGCGGTGCGACCTGTGAAGCACTGCCAGCCTGTTGGTAGTGCTTCCTCCAGAACAGCCCTGGCGGTCTTTGACCGCCAGGGTTGTAATGAACCCCCTAATCTCTAAACTGTTATCAAACACTTGTGAAATGATCCTTTCAAATAAAGAACGGAAACAAGATAAATCTGCTACTAGAAGACGGTACCAAAGCACACACTACAAAGCATTTTGGTGAATTCCTTGATAAGTGAGTACACATCAGTCACAGGATCAGGTTTGTTCAATTTCATCTGTGTATTCATCTAAATCTTCACTGTATAACACCGATGACGACAGTGACGTCAACGAAAACAATACCAACACTGACGACTGCATCGTCATCAGTGCTGCCGTCGACGACCACCTCATTGACGACATTGTCGACGACCACATCATCAACACCGCCGACGACCACCTTATCAACTACACTGACATTGGAAAAATTCTCTTAGTTTTCAAAACCTAAAAAGAGACCATAATTTAGGTTGCCCTCGTCATTGTCACTACCGTTGATGAATGTTTTCTCACCTCACAGTTTCCATCCTGAATTCACGTCACCTGCTGGAGTCTTTCCCGTTATAACCAGTCATTTATTAGATATTCAGGACTCCAATGATGATCAAGGGATGTTTGTTACAGCACACAGTCCCTTGGAAATACACCTTAAATATCAGGATAAAGAAGAGGAAAAAGAACAAGAGTGTTATGAACCTGTTTACCAAAGCCATCATAAGAGAAGGCAATAGCATCAATATAGTTCTCCATCCCCACCAGGCATGGTCCAGGTTCCAGCTGCTGTAGTGCAAGACCTACAGAGTATGCTTGCAGACTACTAACAGCGTTTTCCAATGCCATCTGAAGCGTAACAATCAGCTGCGATTGCCAGAACACCTACCTCCACCACCTCCTCTGAGAATGACTCCGCAAACCTATATTGCCATGCTTCCTGGAGAAGATTCTTCCTCATCTGACAGTCATGATGTTGACGATGATGAAGACGGGTAAGAAGGTGAGATAACAGACAGTTTCGCCATCACCAGTGAATGGGATGATTATCTCATTCCTCCACCTTCCCCGCCAGCATCACAACCAGTAGATTCTCCCCCACAGTAAATTCACGGCAATTGGACTGATCATCTTTACCATCAGTGTCCGTGTTTTAAGATAAGGCTGTAAGGTAAGGACCACTAGGCTAATTAAATGTGAAAGACATGTGGACATGTATGGGCGCGTGTGTGCGGGCTGCGCATGTGAGAATGCTATTGTGCCCACCCCGTTAATAGCACACAGGTAGTCTGGGACAGAATGGACTCTGCAGGGATAGGTGCTGGGGTAGGTCTTATGTATTAGTGGGCATTCATAGATAGGTCTGTAGTGCTGCCATTGTGCTATACATATAGTTGAAACCTTCCTTAAAGTGCAGTTTCACTTCCCTTAGGCCTACATATGCCAACAAGCTGTCAAAGTGGGGTAAAAATGCACACCAAGTTTGAATATGGAGAATGTTAATGCTTGTTTGGAAAATTAATAAAAGATATTTTTTAAAAAAGTTTGAATATGGAGTTTTCAGCATACTACATATACATCTTATAGGTCAAAAATGTTTCATATTTCTCTGTCTCAGCTCATAATCAAATGCCAGGCCTTTGGCTCCCCTACTGGGCCAGGTTATTTAGTCTGCTTCACAGCATAAGAAACAAAGGCCTCCACAGACAAAGAGAACAATTATCAGTGATTGACCCAGTTCCTGGGAGAGGAAAGGGGCATGGTGGAAATCTGCATATGATAATTAGTTGTTACTCTGCACCTGGGCTGGGTCAGCCCAGCCCTACTGAACAAAGGAAGCTAAGACATCTGGAGCCAACACAGGAGGGACTCACCTTTGAAGTTTTGCTAGAAAGGGAGCTGGCAGTGAGTTTATCTAGGGGTGGAGCTGAGGCCCTCAGAGGGGCTCTATTCCGAGAAATCTTGACTGTGCTATTTTGGATTGTCTCAATATGCTGTTCAGGAGACAGGACTGGAGAGATGGCATCCTAGGGTTGGACAGGGGTGGCTGTCATCTAGAACCCCACGAAAGGAGAGGGAGTGAAGAAAATCCTGGACCTAGGTGGCAGCGACAGCAGACACATGGCCAGCTGGAAAGACATGTACTAAGGACTTTGAATCCAGCTGACCCTAGGACAAGAATGAGTCTTATCTGGACCAGTGACTCTAGCCTCCTTGCACCCTATGAGGGCCAGTTGGGAGAAGACCAGGACTCCACTGCCACCCCAGGTGCTTTAAAAGAGAGCCAGGAGGCTTTGGGGCTTGAGAGTATGGGCAGAAGGGTGTTCTGCTGGCTCGCTGCAGAGGGGCTGCACAAGATGCCTCCAGCAGCAGGAGAGGAACCCCAGGAGCCAGCAAAGGAGGTGTACATATTTGTAATTTAATACGTAGTATTTAGTTGTGTGTTTAAAACTGTGCTTTTCCTTTTTAAAAGAAAAGGCACCGACTGCTGTCTGGAGAATAACTTATTGAGTGTTGTTGTTTCCTGCTTGTGAATTGGGAAACTTAGTCCATACCACCAGCCCTCATTAGGCCTTGGACTGCCCTGCTCCGCTACCCTGAGAGAGTAAAGGGGTACTTGGTTCCCAATAATAAGACAACTGCAGATTGTTAGCCCTAGGAGGTCTTCACCCAAACTTTTTGCCAAACGTTTTGCTTTCACCCTCCTATTTTTCTGAATTAGATATTTCTGACATTAGGACTGTTTGCACTTTTCCACTGCTTACCAGTGCTAATGTGCTTGTGCTCACTCCCTAAAACATGGTGCAATAGGTTTGCATATTTTATTGAGTTATTAGTCCCTAGTAAAATAGTATACCATATATCCTGGGCCTGTAAATTAAATGCTACTTAGGGCACCTCTAAGGAAGGCACTAGGCAGCACATAGGACATGGTAGTTAAAAACAATTAGACAGGTACATTTATGTTTTACAAATTTTGGTAGTGAAAAACTCCTAAATTTGTTTTTCAGTACCATGAGGCCTACCAGTCCCACACGATAAAGTGCTAGCTTTTGTTTATAAGTTGTAGTTTTGAAAAATTGCACTTTTAGAAAGTTGGCATTTTCCTGCCCGGGTTATTTGGTGCCTGGAGCCTTTTCCTGGGTCACATGACTGGGTGTAGTGGGCATTTGTTTATTCCTCTCAGACAGCCACACAAGGAGGAATTAGGTGTGCCTGGATGGGCACTCACTGGCAGGATGAGGGAACACAGCTATGCACAACTCCTCCACTTACAAGCCAAGAGGCTGTGCCTTGCCTTCACACAAAGGACTTCACACCAGCGTATTATGTCTGAAGCAGGGCTGGAGCCTGGGCAGGGGAGGCAGGAAATTCCAAACACTTCAAAGGGAATCTCTAGATTCTTCTCTTACTTCAAAGAAGGAAGTAGGTATTAAAAGGACCATCACACCCACTCTTTAGTTAACTTGCTGGACCTCCGTAAGAACTCTCAGAGGACTGGGTGCTGCTGTGCACTTCAGAAGACTGCTTTGCTGCACGTGGAAGGACTGCTTTGATGCCTGAAGACTGCCTTGAGGCCTGTTGTGCTGCTTGAGCCCTGTTCCAGTACTTGAACCCACAAGTACCAAAGTGACTCCAAGTGCTAGTCGCCTGGCCCCCTGATCAGAGTCTCAGGGATAGACAAGGCTGTAATCACATTGAACCTGCACCTGGACCCAGCCTGAGGGGGTCTTGACCCTCCATATGGTGCTCCTCCACCCCTGTATTATTGTAAGTGGTGCTAAAGGTGCCCAGGTAGCTAAAATCCAATACTTGGCAAATTGTTGCATAAAAAGTGCTCTGAGAACCAAGAGGAGACTAGGACCTACCTGCCTGTCAAGCCACCTAAGGTGCACGGCCGGTCGAGCTGACTTTGTGGCGGCTTCAGCTGCATTCTTCTCTGCAGTAGCAAATCCTGTTCAGCAATCCTTCGCAGAAGGGGTTTTTGGCATCACAGAGCCCTCCCCTGCTACAACTTCATCCCCCTGAAGGATTTTGACTTCCAAAAAAGAGACTAAGGACCTGATTTAGATTTTGACAGAGGGGTTTACTCCGTCACAAACGTGACGGATATCCAGTCTGCCTTATTACAATTCCAGAATAACCTAAGGAACTTGTAATATAGCGAAATGGGTATCTGTCACATTTGTGATGGAGTAACCCCTCCGCCAAACTCTAAATCAGGCCCTAATTCTAAACGTAGAAGTCTTCACCGCGACTCCATGCAACGGTTCCCCAACAATGACGCCTACTCTTCATCCTTGCTCCACAGAACTTTACCATCTCAGACATCTTTCCATTACATTTCTTCGAAGTCTGAAGATAAGCAGTGACCGGGCCCAATCAACTTCTTGTATCCGACCTGCAGTCGACCATTTTTTTCCGCCTTTGACCCGGTCTCACGTGGTTAGATGCCCGTGGTTCGCACCATGATTTTTAAGGAGCTAGTGTTTGCCTTAAACTTAACCTTTAAAAATTCATAACTCTGGCTCTACTGATTATTGTTTTGGTGTCAAATACATCAATACCAAGCCCCCTAACCCCCACAAGTGCTGAGCCCTTTTTGTGGCTATTTTGGTATGTGGGGTAGTTTGCGCTTAGCCCCCATAACTTTTTGTCCACATAAGGTATCCATGACAAATGTGCATCCTTGTTTTCCAACATCCTGGGGATTCTAAAGGTACCCAGGGTTTGTAGCTTTTCGTGGAGTGGACCGAGAAAGTAGCCAAAATACAGCTAAATTCTTTTATTGGTTGGAAAAATGGGGAAAAAAGTGCTTCAGGAGAAAGCGTTTGTTTTTTCCCTGCAAATGGCATCAATGAAGGGTTTGCAGTGCTAAAATCATCATGTTCCCAGCTTTCAGGAACAGGCAGACTTTAATCAGAAAACCACATTTTTCAAGTCTTGGCATTTTACTGGGAGATAGCCCATTTTCCTATTTTTTCTGCTTTCAACCTCTGTCCAGTTAGTGGTAGAAATGGGTGTGATCTCGGAAAGCTATACATTTCTGAAAAGTGAAAAAAATCCTGAATTCGGCAAGGGGTCATTTGTGTAGATCATTGAAGTTTTTTCTATAGAACAGTTGAAATAAAAACATTGGAACTGATTTGAGAAAATCCATTTGTGTCTAAGTTTTCATCTGTAACTTCTTGTAACAATGCCAGATTTTCGAAAGCAATATACTGTTATGTGCGCTGGACCCTTCTAGTTGTGGGGATATTTAGGGCTTGTAGGTTCACCAAGAACCCAAGGTGCCCAGAGGCAAGAACTGAGCTGCACCTTGCAATGGTTTTCATTGGGTACTGAGTATACAGTAATTCATTTTGTAAAATATAAAAGAGTGAAAAATAGATATTAAGGAAACTTATGTATTTCCAAAATGAGCACAAAATGTGGAGTTTAGAAGCAGTGGTTATGTGCACATGTCTACATTTGTGGGTATCATACTAGTGTGTGAATTAGAGAGCATTTCTCAAAATTACTTATTTTTTTACACACTGTCTTACATTTGGAAGGTGCAAATGTAGAGAAAAACAGTTGGTAAAAACACTTGTTCTACTACTCTGTGTTCCCCTAAGTTTCTTGATAAAATGATACCTCACTTGTGTGGGTAGGCCTAGTGCCCGTGATAGGAAACGGTCCAAAATGCAATGTAGATACAGCATATTTTTCCACTAAAAACTGACCCTTTTTTGCAATGTGCTTAACTGTGGATTTTAAGCTCAGACAGCACCTGGGGAAACTTTTAAAACTAGACACTTAGGGGAATTCAGAATGGGGTGATTTGTGTGTCTCTTACCAGATTCTGTTACCTAGAAGCCCTTGCAAGCCTCAAAACGTGCCTAACAAAACACATTTTCCTCACATTTCTGTGATGGAAAGTTTTGGAATCTGAGGGGAGCCACAAATTTCCTACCACCCAGTGTTCCCCCAGGTCCTCCGATAAATATTCTACCTCACTTATGTGGGTGAGCCAAGTGCTCTCGACAGAGAAGGGCCCAAAACGTATTGTGGAGTCATCAAAAGAATCTATTACAAAATTACTTGTTTTTGCAAGGGAGGCACCTAAATTTTTGGCCCAGGCTCAGCAGCCATCTAGGGAAACCTACCAAATCCAGACATTTCTCAAAAGTAGATAACCCAAGAAAGTCCAGGAAGGTGTTCCATGCATGGATCCCCCAACATGTTCTTACCCAGAATCCCCTGCAAACCTCAAATTTAGGTTACAAAAAATCACATTTTCCTCACATTTCTGTATGAGAGCACCACGCCGCTACAAATTTCCTACCATCCAGCGTTCCCCTCCTGCAAGTGTCTGGGTGAAGAATCGGAGACCTGAGCAGACAGGAGTGAGACGGTAGAATCCATTCCATCAACTTCAGTAATGGGAAACAACCCATTGGAGGCAAGAAGGGAGCAACCAGAATGAGATGCATTTCCTCTAGCTGTAACCGGGAAGGAGTTTGGGAGCAAGAGGCAGGGAAGAAAGGCGTGCAAAAGAAGGCGAGGCCAGGGATGTGTGAGTGCATCCACTCCGCAACACCCCAGAGTTGTGAACCTGGAGTGGAACACAGGAAGGAGAGCGGTGTCTCAAGTGGGGTGCCAAATCTTTGACACAACTGGGCGAAAACACCTTGCTCCAGGCAGAAGTCGTGGGAAGATGGAAAGATTCTGCTGAGTCTGTCGGCCTGAACATTGTCCGTCTCCCGGATGTAAGCTGCAGAAAGAGAGAGCAGACCCACCACTAGCTGCTTGTTGACATAGCAATTTACCTCGTTGTTGTATGTCCTCACTAGGACCACCAAATTGTAAAGATGAGAGTAGTGCAAGAGTGCTACATAAATCACTCTCAATTCCCTCTAGTTCGAAGAGCAGATTGATTTATGAGGTAACCACTTCCCCTGAACTGAAAGAGCCTCCAGGGTTGCCCCCCACACCTTATTTTGCTCATATCTGTCGTCAAGATTCTGGGAGGGGGAAGAGCCAGTGGAAACCCCCTAGATTACTTCACTGGGTCCAACCACCATTGCATAAATTTGCAGATGTTGGTTGACCTGCACCAGATGCTCCAGAGGCTGAGATCCCAGCTTTCAATGAGACAGCAGGTGACGACCAGCGGCCCAAGGTGGAGACAATCCCATGGGACCACGAACACACAAGAAGCCTGTAAAAAAGAAACAAGGGAACAATGACCCAGAAAAGAATAGCAAGGATAATGCAACCTGTCACAGAAAAAAGGCTACCCACCATGTGACCCTGTAGGCGCAACCAATCCCTTGCAGATGATGTGAGTGTTGTTCCCCAGATCCAACACCAATTCCTCAGAGTTTGAGCCCAGTCCTGTGGGAGTCTGACCAGCCCCAGATTTGTCTGAAACCTGGGGCCTATAAACTGGAGATCCTGAATAGATTAGAGATTAGACTTTTCCCAGTTGATAAGAAGAGCAAAGTCCATCAGAACCCAATACACCAGCTTTATCTGAGATTGGAGGACTATTCGAGATCGGTGATGGAGAAGCCAGTCGTACAGATAAAGATGAAGCAGAACACAAAGCTTGTGGAGATGAGCGACAGCAGGAGCCAACACCTTGGTGAACACCCTTGGGGATGTTGACAGACCGAAAGGCAGCATTCTAAATTGCCAATGTCGACCTCCTATGCAGAATTGAAGATACTGTTGATGTGGTGGGTAAATTGGCATGTGAAGGTAAGCATCCCTCAGATGCAACAATGCCATCCACTCCCCTGGCAAATGAGAGGAATAATCTTCTGGTGAGTATCCATTTTGAATCTGGGCTTATACAGAAACACATTCAGAGCTTTTAGGTTGAAGATCAACCTGGACTTCACTGACAGCTTCTGGAATAGAAATACAGTGGAATAGAAGTCCTCCCCTTCTTGGCCTTCTAGAACAGGCATAATCACCTTCTTGTGTAGTAGGTCTGTACTTTCTTGTGCAAGAGTGGACACACTGGCAGGATTTCCTGGGAAAGTCAAATGCACTGGACCTGTCTGAGGTGGGATGACAGCAAAATCCAGAGTGTAACCCCTTTCTATAATGCAAAGGGTGAGGCATCTTAAACATGTTCTTGCCAATGGTGAAGAAAAAAACAGAGGCCACCTCCCACCGGAAAGTCGGCATAGCCAGGAACGCTTCCCAGGTTTCACAGGAGGGGGAGGCTGAGGTTTTGCTAATTGACTAGATGGAAATGACTGGAGTTGCCTGAGTCTGCCCTGCAATTTAGAAGTGGGGCCTTGCAGATGCTTATTTATTGAGGCCCTATGAGGGAGATCGTCTTTTGGCTGGAATCAGAAGAGCTGAGCATGTTTCTGTTTTTTAAAAGCCTAATGCAGCATACCCTCCAAATCATCGCCAAAGAGCTTTCTACCAGAAAAAGGTACATGTAGCATACCAGACTTCTCTGCATTATCCACCTTCCAGTCCCTCAGGTAAAGATGACGCCTAGCTGAAATAAAAGATGCAACAGAGAAAGCCAACACTTTTAAAATATCATAGGAAAAATCTGCAAGGAACTTTTCTTGAGTTTCCATATGTACATACAAATCAGAACACTCAACCCCTTCTTGGACGGCAGAAGTGAGAGAGTGAAAGTCTTTGACAAGGGATTGCGAGTCATAAACTGCATAAATAGCTGAACAAAGTGTCATTTTAATCCACAGATCCTCTCTTCAATGAAGCTTCAAACTTGTGATTCACAAAATCAGCAATGGCAACCTTATCTGTGAGAATAGTAGAAAGGCCAGCCAAATTAGACAGCATGGGGTCAATCTTGACTGATGCTGGGATCTCCATATCATCCTTTGCCAAAGAATAAAGGCATGTCAGAAATTTGGGAAGTTCAGCCTTCTCGAGATTCTTCCATTCCTGGAGGAGGAGATCCAAAATGTCCTTGCTGATCGCTAAACAAGTAGGAGAACAGAACTGGAGCTGATGAAAAAGACGAGATCTAGTAGTCTGCAGATAATCCTCCATCTGAATATTTAAATTGTCTCCCAGGTATCTAAAAGGATTAACAGGTCCTGTTTTGGAATAAATTTAGACCTGGGAACTGGCTCCAGAATGGGGATGTTATCATCCTCATATTTCAGGGATGGCCAAGAGGATGCTGAGGAGGAAGATTAAACCTCCAAGGAAGACATAGGAGAAGAAGGAGAATATTTGGGATTTGGCAGTCACCCTAGAGTTCCTAAAGGCCTCAGATAAGGAAGAAGCCAGAGGCTGGAATTAGTCTTCAGGAAGCTCAAAACCCTCTGAAGTGGTGAAAGGGAGAGCCCCTTCATGGTGACAACTCATCTTACGATCATGGCCACTGTCAACACAATGATGCTATTTAGCTTCGCGCTTCTTGTGCTCCATTGTGAAAGACTGATGAACATTCAGAGCAATTCCCATTAAATAACCCCTAAGGACCCAAGGCCAGCTATCAAGATTCTTGACTGTAACAGAAGCCTTAGAAGAAACAACTTTAGGAAAACCCCTTACAAAAAGCACAGCAACAATATTGCCATACTCGCAGAAACAAATCAGGGTGAAATAAAAACCAACATAGGCAATAGAAACGTCAAGGCTAGAAAAACCAATTATCCACCGCACACCACATGAGGGTGCCAGAGGAATAAAACAGGAATAAGCTCTGTATCATTAAGGAAGGAAGCCTGAATCTGATCACAAGCAGTGGATGCATAGACTAGGACTGCTGTTGCTGACTACGAGCAGTTAGGCATAACAGCCCTCTTGCTGCCTCCCACTGTCTGCTTACAAGCATGCAAGAGCTGCACAGGCTACAGTTGGCCAACACTCTATGCCTGAGAGCCCCGGAAACAAGCTGCGGAGAGGAGGCCGATGGGACAAACCCACGTCCTGAGCACAGTCGGAGTGAGACGGAATGCATGGAATGCATGCAGCCGTAGAGAAATGTCCATACAAGTTGTGAATGCAGCGGGAAATACTGACAGAAGGATCACGCGCTACATGGAAAACCTATCCCTGAAGCACGAGGCATCTTTTGAATCGGTCTGCCCGGGAAACACACTGACAGAAGCCATTCCTCTGCGGGAACTTACAGATAGCATGGCCTTGTGCTCGCTGGGCACACATGCCCCTGAAGCGCACAGTCCACTGAAAGCACTGCACTGGGCCAATAACTCACCAGCCTTCAAAGTTATGGCCACTACAAAAAAACTCACAAAATCATTCCGAGTCGCTTCAATGTGAGCCGTATGTGAAAAGAAAGACCAAGGGCCAGATGTAAAAAGCTATTTTGCTGTCACTAAGTGCGAAATTCACCTTTTGTGACCACAAAATGGCCTTGTTGGATGTCCTAGCTCTATTTTGTAAGTCGGTATCCTGATTGTGACTCACAGGTAGGAAGGGCTGTTGCAAGGGCGTCCCTTCCTAATCGTGACTTGCAGGCCCATGTATGATTGTTTTGTGACCGTGAATGCAGTTGCAAAACAATTGCAGTTACCACCAATTTCAAATTGGTGGTAACCCATTTGCAAATGGAAAGGGGGCCCCAAGAGACCCCTTCCCCTTTGTAAATGTGGGTGGCAAAATTTTCAGAGCAGGCAATGGTCCCACGGACTACTGAGTAATCTGAAAAAATGAAAAGGTAACTTTTCATTTTTGTGTTTTAAATGCATCCTGTTTTCCTTTAAGGAAAAGGGGCTGCATTTTAAAAATAATTGCTTTATTGAAAAAGCATTCACAGACATGGTGGTCTGCTGACCCCAGCAGGCCACCATCCCTTTCATTGTTGCCATTCACAAATGGGTTGCAATTTCCAATCTGCCTCTGAATATGAGCAGTTGACCCATTTGCAAATTGCAAACAGTGTGGTTGACACCATTGTACATTTTGATTTGCAACTCACAATTTGCGATTCACAAAAAATGGCTAGTTCCGGGTAGCAAAACAAAATGGTTGTACATCTGACCTCGTATCTTTCAAAGGACGGGTTCAGCAATATGTTCCCAGAGATAACAAAAGGCCCCACCTTTTGACAAACTAGGAACATCAACATACAAAACATCGTCCCCCACACTCCTGAAACTCTGCCCAGCAAAGTATCCAACTTACAAGGAATAAGTGGGGAACAACCTGAGAGCCACCACCACCCAAGGCTTACCTTGATAGCAGTGTTCCACAGGCTCCAAGGTGCACATGGTACCGATGAGCAGACAAAGAAAATCCAGGAATTGTTGTTTACTCCATCCCCTTTTATCACCAAATTGGTGGAGGGGCTTGGAGATGGGGGAGGGGTTTGTTGGCATTGAACTTTTTTAATTGGCTCTGGCTAGGTCAGATGGTGCCTTGGTGGAGGTTAAATACTTCATTTTAGTAAGTATTGGTACGAGATAAGGGTGTAGGAGGTAACTTATTTAACAATATTTCATATGGGGTTTTATGTTAAGTTTCTACCTTCATTGGGAGGTCGTGGCAGGAGTTTACCATTTGTGGCGCTAAATTTGCTACAAACGTGCATGTTACTACAAAAGTAGTGATTTGATATAAAAGTGCAGTTTGTGAATACTGAAAAGTAGTAAACTTACTCAAAAGCGTAAACTTACTTGAAGTTGCAAATTACCTTTGTGAATCAGGCTACAATATCTATTTTATGTGCTGAGTATAAAACCAGTCTATTTTTATTTACAGTATGGCTGGTGTATTGTATGTGTGTGTAATGAGCAAAGTTATATATTTCATTTTGAGACATTTTTCTTCTTTTTTGAATTACCTGTGCAAGCAATTCAACACTGTAGATTAACTGCTGTATTTTTGATTGTTTTAAGTTATTGTCCAAACCATCGGTTTACCTATTAAAGTAATTCGGGAGGTTATTGCATGTGCTGAAAACAAGGTTGTGACCAAAATGCTCCATTTCCGTGTTAAAGCAAGTTTGCATAAGCCTTCCTCTCATCTGAAGTTTATGTTGCTGTACTCGAATCTGTAAATATACACATTTTACACAAAAATGCACTGAAACCGCACGGGTACCGCCCCCTCGATGTGTCAGTGTTGTTTTTTTAATGTTCTTGGCTTAGATAGACTGTCAGTTAATGACGGAGTTTCCGCGAACACAGCTCGTTTTTTCAAGCGATAGTAATGTTGGTTTCACAATGTCCATGGAGACATGTGGCGGTGTGTTTGGGCTTTTTGATCATGAGTAAACACTCACGCACGCAATGCAATGTAATATGTCACAGAAGGGGTTTTTATTAATCATCATGAAGTTCATAGTTTCTGTGTCTGCTTGCGCTGTTGGCTCGTTTGGCCTGAATTTTACTAATAAATCCACTTGTCGATAGCTGTCACAACAGAATTGTAATTTGACTCTGTGGTTGGCTACATAATGTTTCTCTCACATTACCTACCCATACGTCCAGTGCCGATAGCGTGCATTCAAGAACTGTGGAGCGCGCTGCTCTCACCTTCCGCTGGAAGGTCTGTTTCAAATGTTTTCTCGCTAGTGGTACTGTTGTGTTATTTATTTCCTGGTACAAAAAGTAGGCCCTACAGTGGACGGTATCTCAGCTGCCCCTACACTGGCCTCATTCCACAGACACCACTCGGTGCATCTAAGAAACAGGAAAGATACCAATTGCACATTCCTCCACTACTTGAATTGAAAACATCATCAGTTGTGACCCTGCAAAGCCCCCACATCACGTATGCAGAAGCACCATAAACAGAACATCTCTATTCCACTGTCTTTCTCTTTCATCCAATCTCTCTTTTTTTCACACACACTAAAAGACATGTTAGTACACAGCGCACCTCATACACTTCCAACCAATAAGTGACTGATTCAACCTTTTAGATGGGCATGCTGTCAGACGTGGTGGTTGAGTGCTTGTTTGGAAACAATGGGCCTGAATCACAAACTGCATTTTGTTGTACCACAAATGTAATTTACAAACCTAGGGCCAGAAACCTCCACCTCTGTCTTTTCTATGTTTTCTGTGGGAGGGCCCCGGAGAAGAGGACCCAGGGGGAGTGGTGGACCAGCCAACCTCCATATCTGTCTTTTCTATGTTTCTTTGGGAGAGCTCCAGAGAAGAGGACCCAGGGGGAGTGGTGGGCCAGCCACATAAACCAGACTGCACCAAAGCTCTTTGGCAGGAGCTGTGGCGACCCTCATTCAAATCCATAATGAAATTACTATATTAACTTTACAGTTGTAACTACAACTGGATGAGGCTCTACTCCCTCATTGGAGGGGCTGTTAAGATGTCTACAAGTCCTCAACCTGGGTGTAAATCTTTAATCCGAAATTGTGAACAGCAAAAAAGTACCCAGCAGAACACTTTGGACAGAGGATTTCACATGCATCGAGAATGGCACAGATATGCAATTAAATGGGCCATCCCTGTCACCCCCCCATCCGCATTTAACACCAGTTCAACATTCTAGCAAAATATGTTAGAAAGAACGCTGCACAAGCATCCAACAAAATAAAGATAGACCATATTGTTGGATATCACCATGCTCACAAGAGCGTACACCCTATACACTACTCCACTCACTAATCAACAACAGAAAACATTTTTTTAAAATCTATACACCCACCAAGTGCAGACTAAATACATCAGAAGTTGGGTAGTGTTGCTCAACATCACTACTTCTAACTCTGCAAATGTGCACACATAACAACATGATGAGCATGTGCCGGCCGAGTAACCTAGACCTAAAAGTGGTTTGGTAGGAGCTATGGTGAAACACATTAGAACCCAAAATTAAAATCTATAATCCATTAAATTATCAGTTAATAATTATCAGGTAATAAGGCAAGTACACTATGGACGCTACATCTTACTAACCCAACCTCATTATCAGTCTATGTTGGATTTTTGAGATATATAAGCAATTGTTAAAGCCCTCTAAACCATGTGCTTGACAAATACGTTAAACATTAGGTCAAGCATAGCAACGCGAAAGCGCTGCTCCTCTCGACATCTGGTAACCTATTCTTTGGGATTTAACCACGCCCATCGCTTTCATTGGTTCCTGGGACTACCTTTCAAAAATCCCTTAATGTTCTTGATAAATGCTTTACGTTTGTCTCGCCTTGAGGCTGGTTTGTTACAGCCATGGAGACTGACCCTGTTACATGGATTATTGCACGATCGTCCATGTAACTTAGTGTGGCGCACTATTTTTCTCTTTTGCCTCGCTGTTTCATGCTATGTAGCCCTATGTTGTTTCTTCATCTTCCTTGTTTTCGGGCATCTTGCTGTTTCTTTGCGATGTCTGCTGGGTCTTTTTTCTTTTGCAGTTTTATGTAGCGTGAACTCGACACAAAGGTGTTGGAGTGCTTTTATTTTTTTGCAGTTTTATATAGCGCAAAGCCGATACAAAGGTATTACAGCGCTTTATATGAGCATCTGTTACATTACACAAGAACACATTCATTTTTGGTAGCAAGGGGAGATTAAGTGATTTGTCTAGAATCACAGGATGTTGAGCCGGCACCGAGACTCATACCGGGTATTCAAGCTTCAAAGTTGGCAGCTTTGGCTCTTAGGCCACATCCTCTCCCCTAGGGTTCTTTGTGTGGTGCGTGTTGGGGCAGTCTGGGACTAACTCTATTTTGTATATATATATAACGCTTGCTAATACAGGTTCTGCCATTTCTTAGCACTGCAAAGCAGGGGCCATTCTTAACAAAATCGCTATAATTCATTTGCATCGACCTCTCAGAGATGAAGAGGTGAAAAAGCTATGTCAGGATTGTAATCAGTGACATTCTCGTTCTGTCAATACCTCTGCAGTGGGTGCATTAAACAACTGACTTGAGTAGAGCTTGACACAATCAAGCATGTAGGTTCGTTCCAGGCAAGAAAATGGTGAAAGATGTTGTCTCCAAAATGTTGGAAAAGGAGTTGTGACTCCAGACCCAAGCACTTCACGGCCTCAAGCTTGATGGCAAAAAACATCTAGCCTTTGGATGTAAACTGGGCCTCTTCAAATGGAGTTCAGTTAGTACAGGCAGCCATTTTCTTAACCCTGTGGCGCAAAGAAGCTAACACAAGGGTGCCATAGTGAGAGGGAGCAGCTTATCATAGGTCACAAAAGTGGAACAAACTTCATTACTTCCTCCTATCAAAATTCACTGGTGTCATGGCTTTGACAGTCCCCTCACAGCTACTGCGACCTTGTAGGTGCAACTTTCAGAAGTGCAGACTAAAACAGCGCCTGAATAGCACTGCTTCCTGTTTGAAGAGGCCCCAATTTGAATATCCCCCACAGTCGCTGTCAGAGGTGCAGAGCGCTTCCCCATCACCCTCTGGACTCCTGTCTATAATACTACAGCCAGTCTGTAGGAATGAGGCAAAAACACTACCAAGATAGCAGCTTTGTTGTGTCCTCTCTCCTGTAGTAACAGGCCTGGGAAGTTTGCTGTGGTATCTGGCATACATCCACTACAATCTAAACCAAAACACATAGGTAAAAGACATTGGGGGTCATTCCGACCCTGGCGGTCCATGACCGCCAGGGCCGGGGACCACGTAAGCACCGCCAACAGCCTGGCGGTGCTTCCAGGGCCATTCTGACCGCGGCGGTAAAGCCGCGGTCAGAAAATGGGATCCGGCGGTTTCCCGACGGTTTTCCCCTGGCCCTGTGAATCCTCCATGGCGGCGCTGCTTGCAGCGCCGCCATGGGGATTCCGACCCCCTTCCCGCCAGCCTGTTTCTGGCGGTTTACACCGCCAGAACCAGGATGGCGGGAACGGGTGTCGTGGGGCCCCTGGGGGCCCATGCACTGCCCATGCCACTGGCATGGGCAGTGCAGGGGCCCCCTAACAGGGCCCCATAAAGATTTTCACTGTCTGCTTTGCAGACAGTGAAAATCGCGACGGGTGCAACTGGACCCGTCGCACCCCTGCAACTCCGCCGGCTCCATTCGGAGCCAGCTTCCTTGTTGCAGGGTCTTTCCCGCTGGGCCGGCGGGCGCCCTTTTGGCGGTCGCCCGCCGGCCCAGTGGGAAAGCCAGAATGGCATCCGAGGTTTTCTGACCGCGGAGCGGCCATTTGGCAGTGACCGCATGGCGGGCGGTGACTGCCGCCCGCCGCCCGCCGCGGTCAGAATGACCGGCATTGTGATTTACAACACCAATAGCCCTCACTCTCTCAAATGTGAGACCTATTGCATTGCAAATGCTTGTTTTTATGTTATAATGAACCTGAACACTATACATTGCCACCAACATAACATAACAAAGGTTTTAACAGTAATTGAACTTAACTCATGTAGGCATTTTCACTTCTCTGCATTGGGTGGCATTATCTCAGACTGGTATTATGATGTATTTAGAACTAGTTTAGAAGAGGTTCTAATGTATCAACGTGACATTGCGTGTCACAACTGTTTGTGACTTATAATGTCTTAAGTATGATTTTTGTGATTTACAATGTCATAAGTATGATTTCATTCGAATTGCAAGAACAACGGTGTTTCAAAGAGGGGTTTCACCCTTCTTGCAATACACAAGGGAGTGTCAGTGGTTTGCTGCTTCTTCAGTAGTCATAAAGAAATGAAACGTCATCAACTGCCTTTTTCAGTTTGTAGCCGTTCGTACACTAAAAGCTGTCTGATAGGGACAGTTTGTGTGTGTGAATACAGCTCTGGGCACGTGACAGACTCCTAGTGGCACTTTTTAGGTCTCATCTACAGTCAGCTTTTAGCTGTTACTTGTTGAATACCCACTATGGAATAGATAAATACTTACAATGTGCTTTGGGCCATCCAGTTATTAACCAATGGTTGATTTTATGGACAATTTAATTTCCTTAGTTCTTACTCATTGGTTTTCCTTCCCTTTCTTGTGCTTGACTCTCGTCTGGAGCATAGCTTCTTTACCATCCTTTTGACTGGATTCATTTTGTCATCGAACTTTTTTGATCTGCCCTCCATGGAGATACATATATTTTCTTAAACTCTCCCTTGTGTGCTTCTTTCCTGCTCAAATCGCCACCCCAACATTCTCTTTGTTGTTCTAACACCCCCTCCTCCCGCTTTGCGTCCCCTATGGCTTTTTTCCTGCTTTTTAAAATGTTATTTTCAAACCCTCCCCAGCACTTCCATTGCTCTCCCTATCCCCCTGTTGTCCCACCCCTCGGCGGCAGTGACTTGATAACTCGACACTCCGTTTTTTCCAATTGTGATTATTTTCGAGAGCGCTGTAGCTTGCCACGGGCCACTTTCACATCTCTCTCTCTCTCTCAAAATCTTTTGTCAAGGAAGACGCCGAGCTCCAGGGATTCGATCCAGTCCAAAATTCCTTTATGAAGCACAAATCCCCCACACCAATGCGTTTCGACTACAAGGCTTGCTCACGGTATGTGAGCCTCTTTTTGGTTTTCATTTTTATACGCATTCTCAGTTTAGCTAGTTGACACTGCAATATCCTAAACATCATCAGTGTCCCATACAGGACCAATAATGTTTGTATCAATTTCAACGTTAGTTACATGTATGTCTCAATTGGTAATATATATTAATCATCACCTGTGTTAAAGATGCCATGTCAAGATTAACGACAACGGCTAAGAGTCCGGTGCTCGTACATATACTGACCTGCATATGATGTTTGTAATTAGCTCAGTGCTTGTGTGATTCAACTTATGATTCATCTGGTAGTGACCCAACCCAAGGCATGACAGCAAACTGCTCAGTGGTTGCACAATGTATGAGTCATGATTCCCAGCATATCGTATTGTCAGACTTCTCATTATCAACTGCTTAGTGCACATGTATCACATCAGGTTCTGCACATCCCCTGTAATACTGCCATCTGAGTGGTATGCTCCGTGTGACTAATCGAATTCTAGTAAATCGCCATATACATAGTGTGTAACCAACAATATTGAGCATGTTTAAGTCAACATCTAAACACATTATTTCAAAGCTGTATAATGCTATAAAGTAAGTTGAGTCCACTAGAGGCTGCTGTGTTGTATTTGCGGCCAGAAGGGCCATATGTCAGCGATCACTCTTAACCCCGGCACCCCTTCAACCTCCATTTGACTTGCTGCAAGCACCCCTTGGATGGTCCCGTGACACTGCTGTTATGTTCATCTAAAGAAAAGGTATGCCTTATGCCTCATGACTTCCCCCCACTGGCTACTCTAGTTCACCTACTATCTTTCATTACCGATCTTTGATTAATGAACTCCATCCTGTAGGAAAAAACGTTCACCTTTCATGCAACCATGAGGGATGGACAAAAGCCTGGGTGACTTAAACAACTTACCAGCTTCGTTATTTATTTGCTTCACTGAATCATTTAGAGCTCTGACTGAATTACCACCCCTCCACTGTAGCCTTGGCATGATGTTAGACCATGCAGCCCAGCCTGTGGAAACGTCTTTGCGAGCCAACCAATCTCAGAGATCAACAGTTCAAAAGATCCTTCTGGCCAATGTGCACCAAATCGTTGCCACTGAAATGCACTATAATGACGCCAGGGGTCATGTACCCTGCAGGTAACATTTTGTCCCATGAGGCTCTCAATTGGGCCATATGTAGCCCTCCCTAACCATAAAAGGACAGGTAGTAACCTGGTCGCTGCGCCCTGGCTTGGAAACCACCTGCAAAATAAACATCTTTTGCTCGCCGCACATACGAATGGCCCAGGAGCACTACTTCTGTAATTTCTTTCACCTCCCCATTGACAGGGGTCGCAAAAGCTCCAGGAGCTGACTTGAATCTCTATGCCCTCCATCTTCATTCACAGGAGGTAAAAAGGGAGAGAATATGAGGATTAGTTGTAGTCACTACAACAGGTGCAATCTAAGGTAGTGCTTATAGCAATCCAAGGACCGCCTGCCAATTTTGTGAACCACCAAGCCTGTGAACCCTATTGCTGCTGCTGCAGTGGCTGCACCTGTCCTAATGGAGTGAGACCCAAACTAAGGAGGGTTGTACCCTGCCACCCGCAGGGCCCCATTCAATGTTCTGCAGAACTGAAACTTGGTCAAAGGGGTCCCATCAGCCTTGACCAGGAGTGGGCCCCCCAACTCCTGTGGGCGATGTGCTAGGAATGACTCAAGGTTACTCAAGGGGCAACATGCGTTAGCTTGGGCCCTATATAATAGGATGTGGTCACCCCTACCTGCCTGGTCCACCTTGGAGTAGGGAATATTAATCACAAGGGGCCCCTCAAACCACTGTATGTCTGCCAGCTACAAACCCCTCTCAAAATATCTCTTGTTTTTGGCTACTAACTCAGAAACCGTAAGGGTCCGATAGAATGCAAGGGTAAATGTTGCCCAAAAAAGGCAGATCTCATCCGGTGATCGATAAATGGCCCCCAGGGAACCCAGAATTGCTGCTAGCTTGACCGTGTCAATTGGGCACCAACCCCTAAATGCCCTCTTCACTAAGAAAGAATTGGTCCCGTCCGTGTGCCCAGCATTTGGGCAAAAAAATGATATTGCGGCGGTGTGGCATCTAGCACAGGCCACCAACCGCCCTTAGCGACCCTAAGAATGCCAGGACTGAAGTGGAGGCAAACCAGTCCACCGCCCCTACATGTCTCAAGAACTTGCAATATGTGTTAAATGCCCCTTAATATACATGCTTGGTCCTGGGTGCTATGCTGGCTGCCACAAAGGCTGGAAAGCTTGGGCAAGGCATAGGGGACTCCGCTGCTCCCGGATGATGCACTCTGAAGCCTGCATCTTAAACAAAATAATGCATCAGCAGCATTGTTTAGGAGACAGGGACAAGTTTGGCTTTAAACCGCACATTCAGCCTCAAACACCGCAATATAATTCCCTACGACAACCTCAGAATCATTTTGCATTTTATTGCCTGTTGATTCATGCATTCTACTAATGTCATCTTGTCAGACCAGAACACGACTGACTTGTTGGGGAACTGCTGTAGCCACATTGACAGTGCAACCAGAATTGGAAACAGCTAAAGGAAACCAATGTTAGCAATCAACCCAGACTGCACCCACTCAGTGGGCCATCTCTGCGCGCACCATGCTTGGTCTAGGATAACCGCAAAGCCCTTGCTGCCTGCCGCATCAGTGAAAAGCCATATTTCCTTGTTGGTTCTGGACTGGCTGGACCACACCACCATCCATTTAAAATCCCACAGGAATGTATCCCAGATTCTCATATCCTGCCTGAACTCACCAGAAAACCTGGTATGATGGTTGTTCTCTTTTAGGAAGGACATGGCCTGGGCAATTGACCAGGAAAAGGGGTGGACCATGGGGATGATCCGTAAAGAGAAATTCAGCTGCTCAACCAAGACTTGCAACTGGAGCAATGTGACCTTCCTAGCTCCCAGACATGCCCGCAAGGCTTGGGAAAAGGAGCTAACCTTCTCCAGGGGAAGCCTTGAGACCCTTGCAATGGAATCCAACTCTGTTACCAGAAATTCAATGGTAGTCGCAGGCCCCAGTGTCTTGTCCTGAGCCTTTGGGACCCCAAATTCTCTCATCAATGCACAGAAGGACTGTAAGGCCTCAGTGCAATTCTCTGTACTAGGTGGCTGGAAAAAAAGAAAAGAGTAAAGGTTATGCCACACCCACTGATGACCCAACCTACGCCTGAATACCGATTCAAGGAACGTGCTGAACCTCTCAACAAAGTTACTGAACTTCTCAACCCAGCAGATGGAAATCCTGCAGATGCATAGGAAGCAAGTGGAAAGCAGACTCAGGTGGTCATTACGAGTATGGTGGTCCATGGACCGCCACAGTGGAGGTCACACTATACCGGCTCCTGCGGGAGCAGACCCCCATATTATGAGCACAGGGATGGAACCAACAGAATACAGCCAAGACCCGCACGAACTGCCACTTCGGACGGACTGCCGCAGCAGGCATTACCAGGCCGGCGGTGAGGCTGTTTCCCACAACCCAATTACGAGGCTGCACACAGCCAGGATTTCCAGGGCGGTCGCACTGCCATGAAAAGCCTAGCAGAAAAAACAAATCACTGAAAAAGGAACACTCACCTCCAGGAACACAGGCACATCCGCAGGTGCCATGGCACGTGAATTTCAAGTCTTCCCAATGCTCCTGCTGGCCATTGAATTCCAGGACCATCGACGAAGACACCAACCGTAAGTACACCTGCCTAGCACACACTGGCGGGAAGGACATTAGTACACACACACACAACACACACAGCAAGCCATACACACACACACAAACACACACTCTCACAAACGCCAAATCGCATATGTACGACATATACATATGGAAGGAAAGCCAGGGGGACGCGTTTTTTTTTTTCCCCATCCGGGGGCCGAGGAGGACGCTGCAGGCAGCCACTGCTAAAGGGCAGGAGCCCTTTAAATTCAGTATAGCGCTCCCGCCTCGCGGGAAGTGCTTTTATTTATTCTTCCCATCCGGGGGCCGAGGAGGATGCTGCAGGAAGCCACTGCTAAAGGGCAGGAGCCCTTTAAATTCAGTATAGCGCTCCCGCCTCGCGGGACGCGCTTTTATTTTTTCTTCCCATCCGGGGGCCGAGGAGGACGCTGCAGGCAGCCACTGCTAAAGGGCAGGAGCCCTTTAAATTCAGTATTGCGCTCCCGCCTCGGGGGACGCGCGCGGGCGGTGCCCGGGCGAAGCCCGGGCCAAGGGCGGGCCCATCCTGTGCCCGTCAGAGACCGGAGGAGACTGGGCTGGGCCTCCCCTTTTTCATCTACAGTAAGAGACTAGATTGCCATCCGGTATTGAGACTCTATATAATTTAATTTGGGCTATTGTATTTTTAGGTAGTTTTAATAATAGTAGCCATTCCTCCCTAGTTAGAATAACCTAAATATTATCACAGAATAAGATCCTAGAGTCCCTTGTACTAGATATTGATCTAGCAAATTAGCAAAGAATCAAATAGCTGAAAAGTGAAATGGGGAAACGCAAGGCATCAGAACCACCACGGGGGAAAGAGAAAACTACAAAAAAACTTAGAAACTCGGGTGAAAATTGTACGATATCCGAAATTTATGATCTTATAGAGGAGGTAGAATCTTTACTAAGTAACAGGACTATATCTCGGGAGGGTTTGGACAAGAAGATAACTTCATATTACACAAAGAAAATAGATGTAGGGGAAGCGGAAGTAATTGATAAGAAAGAGATTGACAGTCAACAAGATGAAAATGTATCCCCCGTTAGTAGGAGACCTAATCCTAAAGACGATACACTCCGGGCCAAGTGCAATCCTCTAAGTACACTAGAAAATACTAAGAAGAAGGTCCATGTGTATAAGAGTGATATAGTGTGCTCTGATAAGTATGCAGTTCTGGCAGAACCGGCCACAATTAAAGTGCAGAAGGCCCAAGAGAGGAATTCTGCGGGCAGCCATGAACAAATCACCCCCATAGAACAGAAAGCTAAAGAGAAGGTACCATCAGCTAATCAAGATCTAGAGACCTGTTTAAAATGTAAAACAGGGAGTTTAACAGATCTTTATGATCTAATTACTGGACTAATCCAGGAAGTCAGAGAGCTTAAATTTGAAGTGGGAAAACTATCAGCTCTTGTGAAGAAGGGGGGGGATACAGGAACGACTAGAGCCCAGAGCACAGAGGAGACTACATTAGTAACATCATATACACAAGGTAGTCGTGTGTCCCCTCAAACTATGAATGCCCAGTTTAATTCCTTTTTTCCTACAGCTAGTAGAACATATGTATCGCAGGAATATGTGAGGGGGGAAAACGAGTGTAGCAGAGGGACTTGCATTGACCCTGTGGGTAAGGTAGTAGAACCACAACAAGAACTTGTGAATCCCTTAAGGGTGTCTTGCTTGGGAATAGGGTCTCAAGAAGAGAAGACTGAAAATAAATTTAAACCCTATACTATATTAAAAAATGGTAGCATGCATTCCCTCATAAGGAATAGATATCACGAAGGAAATGCAAGGTCCTCTAGGACTGATGCAGTATACCTTCTAAATGTCCCCAAATTGGCTCAAAATTGTATCGAGGATGAGGATTCCCTAAAGAATAAACTTACACACTGGATTAGACATAAACAACACTGTCTATCTCTAATCCGCTCAGATATTACGAGGGCGGAAAGGATTCCAGGAGAGGTTGGGATGCAAGATGTTGTTGTTCTGACATTAAGAGATGAAAGATTAATTGATGGATTGATCAGTATGGAACAGAGAGCCAGTGCACCCATAGAAAACACTATGAGATTTAGCCTGGATCTGTATACCTGTAAGTCTACAACACAGAGGAATAAATTTGGGGGTGGGAGAGTACAAACGAGAAAAAGAGACTCTCACCTGGAAGCAGTTGATTGACTGAATCAACGCTATCTGAGACCAACCAGGGATCAAACAGTAGTGGAGTTCCAGGAAGATACTAGTTATCAAGATACAGGGGGAGGAAGCATTGAGGAGTATTTACCTAGAAAGGAAATGACCATATCTCAGAGCCCCACTACCAATGAAACGTTTGTAACCAGAAGAGAGCTGATCTCCATGGTTTCCTGGAATGTAGCAGGTTTAAAAAGCAAGCTTATAGATCCTGATTGGCATGCTTATATAGAACAGTTTCATGTCTGTCTTTTCCAAGAAACTTGGCTAAAGGACCCACCGTATAAGCTGGGCTATAAAACTTTTTTTGTTAGTGCAACTGCTGCAGCGAGAGGAAGGCCGTCTGGGGGACTGGTTACATGGGTAAAAATTTCCCTCAATATTGAGACATGCAAATGCGACACAGGGTCTGCTGATATTCTCTGGTTAGAACTAGGGAAAAAAAATAAGGGATTATCCCATTTGTTTAATGTGTACATAAGGCCCAGAAGATCAAACCTGGAGTCACATGAAATAGAAATATTGGACGGCTTGTTGGAAAAAATTACGGTAGGAGAGTCAATCATGATTGGGGGAGATTTCAATTATAACTATGAACCTATAATTGTCCTTGAACACCTGGCAGAAGAGGAAGACCAAGCTAGAGCAGTCCCCCACCTCTCAATTGAAGAGTCGGTCCCTGGTACGGTTGCTGCATTGCAACTTATGGGCCTTACATTAAAGCATGGATTGAGGGCGTGCAATGGGAGAGTGGGCCAAGGTGGCCTCAACATGGACACTTTTCAAAGAGGTAATATAGGTTCAAAATTATATTATATTATGCATAGCACTAGTACGTGGGAGAGAATAGTGACCTTTAAAATAGATAAGAGGAGGGAAAGCGATCACTTCCCATTAACAGTTGAACTCAAGGGCTACCTTACGGAATTGAATTGCATGGAAAAGGACAAGATGGAGTTACAACCTACTCTTAGTAATAATCGTAGGGCGGTAAAGTGGCCAGTGATATTGGGTAATTTGGGTGTTATGACTAATATCTATAATACATATGTAGAACTAATGGAACCCCATGCCCTTAAAATTTGTACTGAGATCCCTATCATGGATATTCATCAATCCATGAGTACCGCACTAAGACCTTATTTTACTAAACAGGTACATCAAAAAAACAAAAATGGCAAGGAGCTAATTACTTCATCTAACCCTTGGTATACCATTGAATGCAGAGAGAGGAAAACATTATTGGTAAAGGCCCTTAAACAGAAAAACCCAATAGCCGTTCAACTGGCAAGAGCTAGTTATAAGAAAACTCTGGCTACAGCACAAAAAAATTGGGAGGATCAAAAATGGCAAGACCTCCTAGAGGCAGCCAAACGTAATGATACTGCTGCCTTTTGGAAAATAGTTACTTATGGTAGGAAAGAGGGGATACATAGCACTGAACATCATATAGATCCCAGTGTTTGGGTCAAGCATTTTACACACCTCTACTCTGACTTGCCCATCTTTGATGAACATTTTTCCTGGACCAAAGAAGTATCCCTCTGGAATAGCTCGTCCATCATACAGTTTAGCCTGAAAGAAACAGTGGCTGCCATTGAAGCGATTAAGTTAGGTAAAGCCCCAGGTCTGGATAAAATCCCAGGGGACTTGTTTAAATATAACATAGAAATTTGGGCACCTTATGTAAACTTACTTAGTAAAGCTATAGCAAGGGGTGAGTCAGTTCCTGAGACATGGAAAGGTGTAGAAATAATCCCCGTCTATAAAAAAGGATCTAGGGAGGACCTGGGAACTATAGGCCAATTAGCCTTATTGATGTTATGCAAAAAATCTATGCTAGACAGCTGCTGAATAGAATAGGTTGCTGGATAGAAGAAAAAAAACATCTTGACAATATACCAGGCAGGTTTCAGGCAGCAGACAAGCACAATTGACCAGGTCTTTAGGCTATTAGCAATAATGTGGAAATATACAAAACTAAAAAAGGGCCATTTGTATATTGCATTTGTGGACTTGCGTGCGTCCTTTGATCTGGTCCCTAGAGATTCTCTATGGACCGCATTGGGGAAGCAGGGTATCCCGGGGAGCCTTCTGCTCCAGATAAAGAGACTGCACGAGAATACTTTTGCAAAAGTACGATGGGGCCCAAATGGAGAGTTGACTGTCCCAATACCTATTAAAAGGGGAGTAAGGCAGGGCTGTGTGCTTGCCCCGACTCTTTTTTAATTGTATATTAACGACTTGGTAGAGTATTTAAAAGAGAGTAATCATGACTCACCAAGATTGAATGGAGAACCAGTTCCTGCTCTCCTCTTTGCCGATGATACTATCTTATTATCGCAAACTCCCATGGGTTTACAATCCCTATTAGGAATGTTTGGTAAATATTGTAACCTGAAGGGGCTGGAGATAAATGCAACTAAAACAAAGTATTTGACTGTTAATCCTCATAAAGTACTAAAAAGGAATATTGTAGTTAATGGGCACGATATAGAACGCGTAAAAAGTGTCAACTATCTAGGGATACTGCTGGATGCTAAACTGTCCTGGATGCCGCAGATTAATAAAGCAGCAACATCTTTAGTCCATAACTCTGCGGCTATAAACAATAACTATAAAAGTTCAAGAACTGGGATTGTTTCACCAGTGTTTGAGGTCTATAGATATAAAGCGCAGGCTGCTGCATTATATGGTGCCGAACTTTGGGGTATTGTTAATCTAAATTCTTTAGTTTCTCAAGAAAACAGTTTTTTGAGGGGGATATTGGGATTGCCATCATCTACTCCGTTAATCCCTCTCATTTATGATATAAATTTGAAACAAATAGGTAAATTGGCAGTTTTGAGGCCATTGCTTTACTGGTGTAGACTGTGGACAATTCCAGAACTAACCCATTACAAGCAGGCACTAATGGAGATAATGGACCTTGATAAATCAGTTTCTCTCCATGTAAGGTACTGGTTCTATAAACTAGGGTTGAAACCATATTGGGATGAACCCCATACACTTACGATACAGTCCAAGATCCGATTAAAACAAGTATACTGGGAATTCTCTTCGAGTACTCTTTTTCGCAACAAGAATTTGGGTAGATTGACGTCGAACTTTCTGGACATTAAACCAATACCAAGAGCTGAGGACTGGTTAGATACAATCTACCCTAGGCGAGCGAAATCATTATTTATGAAGTTTCGATATGGGATCCTTCAGACTAAAGCATTTACTATTAAATGGAGTTCCCAGAGAGAGAATAATCATGAGGCGAAATGTGGGTTATGCAATATGGAGACCATTGAAACGGTGGATCATGTCTTGTTATTCTGCAAAGCCTACGATAAACCAAGGAAAAAATTTATTCGACCTATTTGTAGGAATGAAGGAATCAGAAATTATAAAGAAGCGTCCAGATTACTTAGGTCTACTACTACCCCATCCATTGTTTTTCAAAAAAGTAGTTTTCTCTTAGCGACTTCATTTATCAGGGACAAGGAGGGCCTGAGGTTTTAATAAGCTTAGATTTAATAAATATTTATGGATACATTTTATGAAGATCAAGTGGCAAATAGGCCCCCTTTAAATAAGTTAATAGACCCTGATAAGTTATCTTGCTTAAAATGTAATTTTAGTCTATTGCATGAAGAAAAATAGGTTTTTATGCATTGTAAGGATTTTCCTTCTTACTTATTTATTTACTTATTTATTTATTGTTTTACATAAAGATTAAATAGTGCACCATTAGTTAATTAATATTTTAGTGGTGGTATTTTGGGTAGGAGATCAATTTTAGGAATTTTAATGATTTTCTCTTAAAATAATGATGGAAATGATTGTTAATTATTGTTTTAGGAGTATTATTGGTCATTTATGTATGCAAGTTGGTTTGACTGATCATACGAATAATTGTTGTTGAAATTATGTGTTTCTTTTATCTGATTGTATTTCCCTTTTATGGCTTATAGCCGAATAAAGGTGTGTGATGATGATGATGATGATGAAAGCCAGGACAAGGTTGTTGCCATCAACACCAATGGTGCAGTGGTGCAGATATATACAAAATTTGAAAATGATATAAAAAACCTATGTACAAAGAGGCCCAGGGGCCAGTCCAAAATGTCTGTAGTGCCCCTAGCACACTGAGCACAGAATAAGCCCCCAACTTGCCTCCTGACTGCAAACTGCTGGCCTCCACAGGACAGGGGCATCAATGGGGCATGCAGACACCTCGGGGGGGTTGGGTTTGGAGGGAGGGTCCTTAGGTTTGGGTTTGGAGGGGGGCACTTGGGTGTGGATTTGGAGTGGGGGTCCTTAGGATTGGGTGGGGGGTTGGGCTTTGACTTGGATTTTTGGGGAGAGGGCTTAGGTTTGGGTTTGGGAGGGGTGACTGTATACTTGGTGGGGGTGGAAGTGTTAGGTGGAGGAGGGGCATGGCGATGACCAGGAAAGGACTGGGAGGTAGAAGGCATGGGTGTGGGTAGGGTAACAGGGCAATTGCGGGGGCCAGGGACTAGTTCGCTGGTAGGGAACAGGGAAAAATCACAGAGGAAACATTTCTTGGGGGCACAGGGATGGTCATGGCAGAAAGGTATGGGAATTGAGGGAGAGGGAGGGGTTGAGAGGTGTGTACGCAGAGGTGATATGGGTGCAGGTGTGTGTTTGGATGCCATGTGTGTGCTGTGTGACTGTTGAGTGGGTGAGTGTGGGCGTTAAGATGTAGTGGGAGGAGATGCACGGAGGTGGCAGGGGGGATGTTTGAGTGAATGTTGTGGTGTCTGCAGGTAGGGGTGTGTGCTGCATGTGGGGGTGTTGACAGTCATGCTGAGTGTGCATGTGGTGTATGGGGTGCATGAATGTGGGTCTGATACTGTGGTGACGGTGGCAGTGACGGCACTTGTGGCAGGATCTGGAACTGATGAGGTTGTGACTGCTAGTGTGAGTGGTGTTATGCCTGCGAGGGGGGAGGTAGTAGGGGAGTTGGTGTAGGGAGTGGATGCTGTCATGTCTGTATCTGAATGTTCTATGTGTGCATGGCGTTGGTGGCGTTTGTGGGGCTTATGTTTGTCCTTGCGTACCATGTCTGTTGATGTGGATGCATGTGGGGCAGAAAGTGAGCCTTGGATGGGTGAGGGGTGAGGAATGTGGGATTGGGTACAGGTAGCTGGACGGGGAACGGAAGAGGAAAGGACACTGGCTGTGTTCAGTGAGGAGGCCATAGCCTGAAACTATCTCCGCAGGCCAGCCAGGGCACCCTGTATGCCTTCCAGGGAACGCATTGGTCTGCTGCATCTACGATGCCAGCCCCTGGATGGCATTCACAATGGTTGACTGTCCAACAGAGGTGGACCTCAGGAGGTCAATAGCCTCCTCATTGAGGGAAGCAGGGCTGACTGGGGCAGCGGCAGAGGCGCCTGCGACGCAGGAGATGCCCACCCCTCTGGCTGAGCGGGCTCATGCAACTGGGTGGGGAGCTACAGGGAGGGCGGTGCTGGAAAGGGGGGTGGCAGACAAGGATGTCACAGGGGTGTCCGCCACTGCCAGGGAGCCGCCATTAGAGGAGGAATCTAAAGATGGTGTGGTTGATCCTGTCTTCTCTGTGGCACTCTCCTCACCCTCCGTCCACTGGTCCCCCCCGGCTCTGCTGGAATTAGCCGCCTGGGCCCTGTGGGCTGCAGCTTTCCCACTCACTAGTGCCCCTTCTCCTTCACCAGATGATGCTGATGCACACAAAGACAGAGGAGGAGAGGGAGGGAAGGAGGGTGGGAGAGAGAGACAGGGTGCAGTGGGTCAATGCAGCCAATGCTGCAGCACAACAATCACACAGTAACAACATCATTATCTGCTGTCATGCCATGGCATGCCCTCACCTGGCATCACAGAGACAGCAGTGGACATCACACATTTCACACATCTCATGCCCACACTCACATGTCTTCACGCCACTTATGCTCAGACTCCCCACCCACCTCCACGCATTCATTCTATCTGGCTCATCCCGAAGCCTTTCATCCCCATACACATCACTATAAGACAGGACGGTGACATTAGACTCACCTGCTGCTCTGGTGCCCCATACAACTGTCCATACAGGGTTAGGACCCCATCTACAAACTTCTCGAATTCTTCTTGGGTGAAGAGTTTGGCACTATCTCCTGCAGGACATGGCATCTTGGCTACCAGAGTCAGAACATAGCAGCACACACAGTGGAGTTCTTGTGTGCAGGAGTGTCAGGAGTCAAGTGAGTATTGCCACATGAAATGGCGGTCACGGCTGCCGTGGACATCACCGTCGCCGGCGATCACCATTGGCTCCAGTCTCTCATTGACAACCATGTTATCCATTAAGGAGTTGCACGGCGGTTGCCACCGCCTACCTCCATGACGACTAACACCCGCAGTATGCCGTCACTTCCATCTATCCTGTGCATGCAGGACAGGCCGCTGTCATTTTACATATATTTAATCAATAGTGGGTAAATGTTTGGTGCGTCATGGGTGACATTTGGTGACTATTGCACAGCTTTACTGTGTCCACACAGTCATTGCAGCTTCTTGTGACTTTTCCTCTCTCCTATTCCCAGATATTATGCAATGTTGAGGATGAGATATGCTCCTGTGTACTGGACCCTAGTCGACCTTGCCACCTTGGAAAAGTGACACGTCATTCAGACTTATTGTCTGAACTGTCAGACCATCATGGAGCTGGTGCCCCAGGTGGACCCTGATCTGTTGCCTGCTATACGTCATCCCAATGCCATCCCTCCCACAGTACAGTTGTTGTCAGTCCTCCACTTTCTTGCCACGGGGTCTTTCCCAATGACATTGCAGCAGGGATGTCACAGCCGATGTTCAGCAACAATTTGAGGGATGTACTGTGTGTTCTGCTAAGACATCTGCCCTGCTACATCAGGTTCCCCAAACATGCTGATTTAGCCACTGTCAAAGCTGTCTTCTACGATTTGGCACATGTCCCTCATGTGAAAGGGGCCTTAGATGGCACACACATTGCCTTGGTGCCACCGAGGAGAAACGAACAAGTGTTCAGGAAATGGAAAATCTTTTATTCTGTCAATGTGCAGGGGGTGTGTCTCACTGACCAATGTATCTGTGCATGACTCCTTCATTCTGCGGAACAGCAATATCCCACACATGATGGCACCACTACAGAGGGACCGGGCCTGGCTCATCGGTATGTATCCATTCATATCTGTGACCCTGTACACTCAACTCTCTTCACACCCTGCCCTATCTCCCTCTCGGTCTTGACATGGGTCCTACCTCTGTGCGGTCACTTACTGGCGGGGGTGTTGGTCTGGTTGGACGTCCTCACTTGTGTGGGGGTTCTCAGCTATAAGGGGAGGGGTGCTGGTGGTCTGCGGGTCCTCTGGCAAGGCCACCATTCCACTAGCCGCCGCCGAAGTGGAGGACTCTGTTGGGCTGTGCCTAGTGGAAGGGGCCTGCTGATGGGTGGAGGACTCATGCAAGATGCTAGTCAGTTTCTTCAGCACCCCTGCAATGGACACATGGCTATTTCCAGCCACTCCACGAGGGCTGGCCTTACATCCACCCCTCACCCATCCAACACAGGCATCACTGGTCAGATAACCCTGTCAATAAAAGGGCCCAGCGTACGTGCTTGTAGCCAGTTCTTTACCCTACCTACCAGTGTCTGTATCGTCATTCATTGCAACATGTGGGCCTAGGGTCCGAACTCCACATCAAGGACAGTAGGTCAGAAGTAAAGTACAGCACAAGAGCAACAGCTCAGAGAAATACACTGCAGACAGCAGACACTGACAGCAGCACCCCAAGACAAAACGACAGATGTACAGGTGTTTCAGCTGAAAGCCACACATACTGACAGCAGCACAGAAGAATATACTTAAGATGCACTCACTGAAAGCAGTAAAAAAAATAAGCACCCATTGCACACTAATGTGCTTCTTTCATTGTGCCAACTACAGGCCATTCATCTGTGCTGCTCTGTCCGTGTGTACATGCACTATTGTCTTTTGCAGCTGCATTTTTGTGGGCAGTTTATAATGCATTCCTTTTGTGTCTTACTGTCCTTGTGCCCGTGTGTGCTGCTGAAAAGCATCCCTTACTTTCCTGTTTGAAGGTAAGAAGTTTTTAAGTAATGCCTAGCTAAACATCATCTCATTCTAACTTTGCTTGGTCTCCCAGTGTGCTGCTGTTTGTGTGGGAGCCTGGCTGTGGAGATGTGGTCTGCTTTGAGGTGATAGATGGAGCTTCAGATTATTGCTGAAGGCTCTTGATGCTTTTGGCCAGCTCAGCTTGCAGTGTGTTTCCCTGTGCTCAGAACCGGGCTGTCAAGTACATGAGATGGACAGTGCTTGCAGAACAATAATTGGACATTTTTTATGCCTAGACCCCTTTAATAAAATAATTGAGCCCAGTACCCTCTATATTCCGTAATAGTTATTCACATATCATATACATCTCATACATCACAGGCAAGCTGAAACATTGCCGCAGGTTCAAGACGGTCCAGCCCTCCATAAATTTAGGCAATGTGAATTTTCTTATGTCTTGTTATGTGAATTTGTAAAGCATGGCTAATCACCCGTGAAGGTATCCATGCGCTGAGTAGGATGATGGGCAGAGAAGGTGGAAGGATGGAATCATGCCTATTTTTTTTCTGGAAGAGCCAGATCTTGAACTTCTTTGAGAACTCAATGACGGAGGGTGCAGTTTTGAGGTGTTGCAGGAGGTCGTTCCAGGCTTTGGCTGCAATGCAGGAATGCTCGTCCTCCCCGTCTGGTCTTTTTGATGAAAAGTGTGCATGCCATAGCCTGCGTGGCTGACCTAAGATGTCTGGTAGGTCGGTAGAAGTTGTTGCGGTGGTTGAGGTATGCTGGTCTGATTTTATGGACAGCTTTGTGAGCGTGCATGAGCAGCTTGAATTCACATCTTTCCTGAACTAGGAGTCAGTGGAGTGCTTTAAGGTGTGGTGAGAAGTGGGCGTTTCGTGGGATGTCCAAGATGAGTCTGGTGATGAGGTTCTGGGTGATTTGGAGTCGGCGTAGAACACGGGCTGAGATTCCGACATAGAGGGAATTTCCGAGTGACCATTTGTCAGGTGTTCATAGGGATCCATGTGAAAATGGCGCATAGCATTCGGAAGATGAGGAAGCATGATGAGGTGGCATTAATCTGTTTATTCATGGTGATGTTGGTGCCCAGCATGACCCCAAGGTTCTTGGCATGGTCATTAGGGGTGAGTGGGGGCCAAGTTTGGAGGGTCACCATGAGGCATCCCAGGGGTAGTGGTTGTTTCTGAAAATCAGGACTTTTGTGTTGTCGGTACTGAGCTGGAGGCAGTTGTCCCTCATCCATTATGCGATGTTGCTCATGCAGTTGGCAAAGTGGTTTTGGTGGCACTGGATCTGTCCGTTATGGAGAGAATGAGCCTTGTGTCACTGGCGTATGAAACAGAGTTGATGTTGTGAGATCTGATGATGTCAGCGAAGAGTGCCATGTAGACATTCAAGAGAGCTGGGCTGAGCAGCAAGCCTTAAGGGACTCCGCCAATAAGAGTTTTGGGTTCTGAGGTGTAGGGTGGTAGTTTCACTTGTTGTGTTCTTTCCATGAGGAAGGAGATTATCCACTTGAGGGCTGGACTGCGGAAGCCCAGGAGGTGAAGCTTTCTGATGAGTGTGTTATGGGAGACCGTGTCGAAGGCTGCGGAGAGGTTGAAGAGGATAAGGGTGGCTGTTTCTCCTCAGTCGAGGGTGCTTCTGATGTCATCAGTGGCTGCGATGTAGGCAGTTTCAGCACTGTGGTTGGTTCAGAATCCTGATTGAGATAGGTTGAAGAGTTAGTGGAGCTCAAGGTAGTCTGAGAGTTGAATGTTGATGGCTTTCTCCATGACTTTGGGTGTAAAAGGTAGGAGTGAGATGGGCCTGTAGTTGCTGAGGGTGTTGGGGCCCACTGATGGCTTCTTCAACATGCTGGTGACTTCTGCATTTTTCCAGTTTGCTGGGAAGGTGCCAGTGGTTGAGGAGGTTTTGATGATTGTGGTCAGAGCAGGGGATGTGATGGTACTTCCTAGATTGTAGATGAGGTAGTGAGGTCAGATGGGGCTCCTGAGTGGATGATTTTCATTAGGTTGGTGGTGTCTTTGTTCAAGAGGGGCTTCCAGTTGTTGATCTTCTGTTTGGTGATGGTGGCAGTGTTTAGCCGGTCAGGGGCTGGGTTTGGGTCAGTGGGCTGAGGGTCGAATTTGTATTAGATCTTGGCAATCTTTTGATCGAAAACGTTTAGGTGGTAATTGCAAGTCGGAAATTGCGAGTCGCAACGACTCACAAGGTGACTTTAGGTGGTAATTGCAGAGTGTTTGGGATTGGGTGATGTTGTTGTTGGCTACTGCAGGATTGGAGAACTCCTCGACAATGGTAAAGGGTTCTTAGTAGTTGTTTCAACTGGCTTTAAGTCTGAGAGTTAGGGCTCTTTTCTTTGCACCTGAGAGTTGTTTGTGGTAGAGGTTGATTGTGGCTTTGTACATGGGTCTTGCAGTGGTGTGTTTGTTTACTCTCCATTATCTTTCGAGTTGTTTGCAATGGCATTTGGATTCCCCAAGGTCATTTGTTTACCTGTTGGTTTGTTTGTTGTTGTTGTTTCTGGGGGCTGCTGTGTGGTTGGTGCAGTACTTAGTCCTAGTGTTGACATCGGGGTTTCCGATGTGGCTGGGGGAGGTTGTTCCGGTAGGGTCCAGGTCCATTCTTCAGATACTCTGCCCCAGTGGTGTGATGGTGTGTTGGATTTTTCTGCAGGGGTGACTCTGATGTGGTTTCAGAATTCTGCTTGGGGCCCCAGGGGATGGTAGGTGAGGGTTCCATTTGTTATCTGTTGTGTGTTGTTGTTCGTTCATTTTTTGAAGTGTAAGTGTTCCATGAGGTTGGTGTCTAAGCCCATGGAGGTGGTGCAGTCGATTTTTGTGGATGATCGTGAGTCCTCCACTGGGTTTGTGGGTTCAATCTTGGTGTATGATTTTGTAGGCAAACGGGATGGCTACAGTGATGTCCGGGTTGGAGGCTGGGTTTAACCAAGTTCAGTCGGGAAGAGAAGGTCAGGTGTGTTACTGTTTAGGAGGTCCCAGATTTCCGTGGAGGTTTCCCACTTGAGCGGACATTAGAGGGTATTGCAGACAGATGGTGTGGGGTGGTGGTGTGTGTTGGTTGCAGGTTGGCAGTTGTGTTGGCGCAAGAGGTATCGCAGTTTAATTCGCAGTTGGTGCAGGTGAAAGGTCCTACTGTGGTGCAGGGAGATGCACGGTATTTAAGGCTGTGGAGGATGGCGGCGGAGAAGAGGCGGCATTTGTTGGTTTCGGTGTCAGCTGTGGCTGTGATGTTGGTCTTGTGTCAGATGGTGTGGGAGGACCAGGGTTCCTGGTGCTGAGCATTGCCAGACATGAACTGGCGCAGATGGGCTTGCTTTTTGCACAGCTTTGGTGCCGCAGCACCACAGCTTTAGCACCCCCGCAGCACAGTCGCACAGCAACCTGCAATAAGTAGGTCCTGGGGTGGATGGGGGTTTGGCAGAGGTGGGAATGGGAGACAGGGAACCTGGCAGAGGCAGTGGTTCTAGGGAGCCACAAGATGCAATTGAACAGGCACGATCAGGAAAACAGCAGAAAGGAGCAGGCAAGCAGGAGCACAAGGAGAGCCCAGGTGCCTTCTCTTAAGTAAGAACTATAGGAAATGCATTTTAGAATAACATGAGCAAGTTGCACATTTCAAGAAGGGTTTTTTGCAGGGCATCTAAAAGTTAAAGTACAAATATGTGGTCTGCTTCTAATTAATTGTGTAAAATGTATACAATTTCAACACGAGACATAGGGCCTGATTTACAAAGGTAAACTTAAACCATAATATTTATGTGGTTTGGACAGGTCCATAGCCAGTGTGCCATGGTACCTAGTGCAAGGAAGGGAATAGGCCTCCTGGGCATTGTTTGACCTACTGTGAAATATAGCAATATTCAGGGTCCAGTGAGCCCCTCAGGCATCTAGTCACCTGTGCTTCTGTATCTTCTGCACCAATGGAAGCTATGCCCCCTGGGTTTGGATGCGAATAGTAAGGTTGTGGGCAGAACAGCCTCCATGATGTGTTGGCGTTGAATGTTCCCTTTTATTATTTTTCAACAGTTCAGTCTTGGAGAAAATGTGTTTTAAAGGGACAAGTGTTAACAAGGATTGGCAAAGCCAATAGGTGTTGACTATGCAAAAGCTATTGGCTTTGCCTGTGTCTTTTAGCCATGTTGTAGAGCACTACGGCTGTGCAGCATGAATAAAAGTAAAGTTATAAAAATTAAAGCGCTATGACATGGACAGTACCTTCTTTCTAACATTACTTTTGTACATGCTGCACAGCCATTTCGCTGTTACAACATGGGTAAAAGACAGTGGCAAAGCCAATAGATTTCTGATCGGCAAGACCCACTGGGGCTTTTGCCAGTGCCTTTTGAAGTCCAATAATGGGGCCTTTGTTTGGGCCTGGATGCACTTTATAGCCAATGACATCTCTTTAACCAATTATGTTTCAGAAGGTAAGTGCCCCAGCAGGGATCAGAAAAGCAATCCAAGGCTATCCTAAAACCAAAAGAGATTCCATCTCTGTCTAAGGTTCCACTCCAGGTTTAGCTCCTAGGTGGTCTTTTTTTAAGAACCATTTAAATAATTTTTTCATTAAATAAACAAAAAACACAAAGTAGAAAATTACAATCCTGCAATAGCATTGTCCCACCCCAAATAATCATTTCAAGAAGATAGTTTATGATTAGTCATCACCTATTACAAAATTGCTGTCCCTATCCCCCCCATAGGCCATGGCGGCATCGTATCTGGAGGGGGGAATTATCATTCGCCACTATGGTACTCATTTTGCTAGTGATACCCCCTCAATGAGCAGCTAATACTGCATATTCGTGGCAGTTGAGGGAGTAGTCAGCCCCTTCTGGGCGATCCTGTTCAGTGCAGCAGTGGTCAGGTAGATTTTTTGGTCAAAATTGTTTTTATTGAGTATTATTCATGCAACAAAGAAACATGAAATATCAGTCATACTTTCTCATCGCATCATTTCAGACGCTAATGGCAAACACAGTATACATAATTTTGGGGGAATCTTTGCAAGTAAGCTTTGTCAGTCGACTAAACCAAACAATAACCAAAAAGAAAAAGATGGGGAAAAAATCAAACAAATAAAACCAGGACCCATGAATGACATATGTTTCACCTGTAGCGTGTAGTATGCACTTGTGAAATTATTTGAGTCTTATTGTCAGTTAGTAGTGGAAGGGATGAGTAGTGGGAGTGGGGGGCTATGGGCCTGGTCTTGAGGGTTAAAATTGGAAGAGGTGAAATGCTTTCATAAGTGTGGGGCATATAGACAACAGAAGATCACTGGAGAGGTATTACACTAGGGAACCCCAGGCATATTCAAAATTCTTGAAGTGGTCTAACAAATATCTGTCATTCTTTCCATGGTGAGAGTTTGTCATAGCTGGTGTGCCATTGGGTTAATGCTGGGGCCTCTTCTTTCTTCCAGGCTGCTGCTATTGCCATTTGGCCGCACCCAAACAGAGCCACATAATGGCTCTATCATTACAAGTCTGCTGTTTAAGAGTATTATCTCGCAGGTCAAATAGTGCAAACCCAAAAGTGTTTGAGACCGCAAACCCTAAAATGTCTTTGATCTGGGCGAGTATCTCTGTCCAAAAGGGACAAATTGTAGGACTGTCCCACAAGATATGGCGGAAGTCCCCAAATAACCCACAGTCCCTCCAGCATAGTTCAGTAGTATTAGGAAAGATTTTCTTCAATTTAGTAGGATATAGTACCAATCAAAGAGTATTTTGTAGTGGGCTTCTCTCAAACAAATCAATTAGTTAGATTGTGAAATATCTCTCCCTAGTTTACTCCTTTTTACTTCAGGTATGTCCTGCCTGAGGGTATGTTCCCAAAATGTAATATGTTGTGACGTTGGGGTGGTGAGTGTGGAGAGCAGTAGGGAATATAGAAATGCATTGCTTCCCTTGGAAGTTCCTACTTATTCAACAAATTGTTCAACAGGAGTAAAATCTTGTGTACTAGCTAATCTAACTTCAGGGAGTAATGCCCAGTGCCTTAGTTGTGTATAGTTTTAGTGCTCAGGGTCTGGTAGATGGAACTCCCTCTGACAATGGGTGAGCGTCAGAATGTCCCAGTTATAGAAAAGGCCTGCTAGTGTATGACATCCTCCATTCAGGTGTCGAAGAGTCCGGGAGTAAGAGCTTAAGGGAATGCCAGGTTACAGTGCAGCAGGGTGTAGGACGATGCAAAGGTAGTCCATCCTGCCACTCCTGTCACTTCGTCCCAGCCTTTAGGAGTGGTTTTGGTAGGGGTGATCGGGTATGTGTTGTGCATGCAGCTTAACATTGGCTTCCACAGTACATCCTAGATCACTTTCCCCACTATCGCCCTATCCATGTGTAGCCAGTGCTTGTCTGATTCACGGAGTGACCACTCTGAAATAATTTGTAATTGTGCTGCTTTATAATAGAGATGGAAATCTGGAAGGGCCAAGCCGCCAATGTCTTTCGGAAGACAGAGTAGCTTATATGGTATGCGTGCTCTACGGTTCAGCCAGATAAAGTGCGTAGTGAGGGTGTGCAGTGTAGAGAAGCAGTTGCATTCCATTTCTATGAGTAGGCTCTCGAAAAGGTACATTACCCTGGGTAAAACCATCATCTTTATAGTGTGGATCCTCCAAAGCCATGAGTGATACATAAGTGCCCATCATTTGAGATCTGCTTTTAATTGTTGAAGAAGAGGAGGGAAGTTGGCCCGATAAAGATCACCCAACCTGGGGGTAATTTTGATGTTAAGGCAAGTGATCTCTTTTTTTTGCCCAAAGGAAGAGGGTCATGGTAGCCAATGTCTTCATTTCCACTATGGGCAGTGTTAGGTTAAGTATGTAGGGCTTAGTCACAGTAATTTTGAAACTTGCCACTTCTTTGAAGCAACGTACCTCTCGCTGAAGTGTTATCAAAGAGTGCTGGTGGTCAGTGAGTGTTAGGAGTACATCATCAGCGAAAAGAAAGATCGTATGCGAGCCACTAAGGATTCGAATTCGAAGCTGAGTGGGGATAAGAGGCATCCCTGTCTTGTTCCTCTTTCCAGTTGAAAGAGACTTGAACCCACCCCATTTACCAGAACTCTGGACCTTGGTATGGCATAGGTGCCTGCAGCATTGCCAGGAATCCGTCACGGAATCCATATTGTCAAAGAGTGTGGAATAGGAATGACCATTCTACCCGGTCAAATGCCTTCTCAGCGTCTTGGCTCGCCAGTACAACGGGAATCTTTTTTTGTAACTGGCCTTCATTATGAAGTGGATTACTCTTCTCAGATTACTGTGTATTTGTCTGCCTTTTATGAAGCCAGACTGATCTGGGTGGATCAGTTATGGCATCAGCTTGTCCGTATGGTGGCAACATTTTTTGTTAAAGCTTGGCATCTAGGTTTAACAGTTCAGTGGGTCTGTATGAGCTGCAAATTTGTGGATCTTTCCCGCTTTCAGAATTACTGAGATTATCACCTCATTCATCGAAGGAGTAACAGCTCCTGAGTCTTCTATCTCGTTAAACAATGTTGCCAGGTGGGGAGCCAGGACGGAACAGTAGGTTTTATCAAATTGTGCTGTGGGGCCATCAGACCTGGGTGATTTATGGAGTTTTAAGTATGTTATTGCTGCCTGCACTTCCTCCTCGCTAATACGATCTCCCAGCATCTCAAATTGGGTAAAGGTCACCCACGGGAGATCCACGTTTTTCTGATACTTACGTTTTGTATGTGGGTTGGAAGGGTCGGCTGTGTATAATGTCTTGTAGAAGTTGCCAAATAAGAGGGCTTGCTCTGCATCTGAGCTGGTAAATTCCCTAGATGGTCGCTTAATCTCCCCAGTGTGCTCCTTCTCTCTTTTAACCCTAAATTGTTGTTCCAGGTGGGAGCCAACTTTATTACTCTGTTCGTAGGAAACACGTTTAAGCCGCAGTAGGGTAATTTCTACCCAATTGGTGTAAATAGCATTAAGTTTCCCCCTGTAACTTACCATTGTAGGGCTAGTGTGGGATGGGACTTGTGCACCTGTCCTAATGAGTGCAGTTCTGTCTCAAATGTAAGGCAGTTTTTTGCAGTGTATCTGTTGAGTGTTGCAATCAAGGAGATGCATTTTCCTCTAACCACTGTCTTGAATGCATCCCATCTAATAGTGGGATATGTATCCTTAGGATCATTTAGTTGAAACCATTCCCTAATGGCTTTTTGTAATTTGTCCCGGAGGGAAAAAATCAATGACGAGGGAACTCGGGAAGAACCAGTGGCTATAACTCACAGGGATTATCTCCCCAGTCTAATGTGGCTACCACTAGGTTATGAGATGAAATGGTTATTGGGTGGATTGTTGCAGTTTGCAAGTCTTGAAGTAAAGCTTGGCTATTAAAAATATAATTTAGTCTGAAGTAAGAGTGATATGAATGGGGAAAAAAGGGTAGTCTCTGGAGTTTGGGTGGAGTGTTCGCCAAGCATCAACAAGCCCTAATGTATGTATTACATGTTTCAGTGTTTTGGGGAAACTCCCCGTAGCTGACCTATGCGTGTGTGTCCTGTCAGAGCCCGAGTCCTATGGTAGATTAAAATCCCCCACTAAAAGAATCTCTCCCTCCGCGAAGCCCCTTAATAATGATAGAAAGGAATGTAGACATGGTGCCTGATTAGTGTTGAGTGCATAAGTGGAAACAAAGGTGGTTAATCTACCCCCTCAGTGGCCCTTCACCATCACAATCTTCCCTTCCTTATCTGTTTTATACGCTGTGGGTTGAAATTTCATGGATGAGTGGAACATGATTGCAACTCCATTATGTTTCGTGGAAGAGGAGGATTTATATAACATTGCATATGTTTTATATCTTAATCTGTGGTCCCCATCACGTTTAAGATGTGTTTCTTGTAATGCAATGGTATTGTAGTGCTGATCTAGTAGATATTTTCATAGCTTGTGGTGTTTAGCTGGGGAATTTAGGGCCAGATGTAGGAAGCTAAAAAATTGCGAGTCGGAAATTGTGAGTCGTTGCGACTCGCAATTTCCGACTTGCAAAATGGTATCCAACAAAAAAAAGCAACTTCAATTTGCGACTCGCAAATGAAGTCGCACCGCAGATTGCGAGTCCGCTTTTTGTGACCTCGCTAAAAACGGACACGCAAATTGCTAGTGGGTGTCGCAAATTGCGACTGTGCTGCAAATTGCATGCAGGTGCAGCATAACAGTTTGGAAAACACTTCCTGGCTCTTGCTGATGACATCACAGCCAGGAAGTTAACAAATACACCTGGTAAGAGGGAGGACCACACCCTTTTCTAACTGCTGAGCAACCACCTGGAGGAACAGCAGCAAGAATGGAAGACTCTGGCAGGAAGAGAAAACTGAAGTTTTCAGAAAAGGAACTTGAGGTGCTGACAGACGAATGCTGCCAGCACCATGACCAGCTATTCGGAAGGGCTGCCCTGAGTGTGCCAGACACGGAGAAAAGGAGGATCTGGAATGACATCCAGGAGAAGGTCAACGCCATAGGGGTGAGCCACAGGAGTTTAGAGGAGATAAAAAAGAGAAGGTATGACCTGCGCTCCAGGACCAAGGAGAGGGTGGCAGAGCGCCTCCGGGAGATGAGGGGCACAGGAGGAGGCCCATCCACCGTCCCACCACCCACACCCATGGAGGAACTTGTGGAACAGACCCTTGAGCCTGAGGCAGTGGCTGGAATGGGAGTGCTGGACACGTCAGCGCCAGGGACATCAACAAGTGAGTACCATGAAACATGCATGTACACCCATGTCTGCCATACCCCCACCCACCCAGTACACAGCAGCATGCACAACCAAACTAGCTCCATTCCAGACTTGCAACCACCAGAATGGTGCATTATGGGCAATGTAGTTCAGTAGTCAGCAGATAGGCAACAGTTTTTTAGGAGGCATACAACAGATGTTAGATACTGACAGTGTGTTTCCTATGTCCCACAGGTCTCCCACAGGACACCCTCACCAGCCAGTCCGTCCAGGGTGCAGAGAGCAGCCAACAGGCAGCAAGGGAGTCCGAAGCAGCCACCACAGGGCCCAGCACCACCCAACCACAGTCCCCTCCAGCTGCACCAATGGACATTGTGGATATCGACACAGCACCTGGTCCCAGCCACAGTGTCATACAGCAGGACCCCGAAGCTCCACCGCATCGCAGACTCAGAGTCCATGTCCCAGCAGTGTCCCAGGAGGATGTAGGTGACTCTTCTATGTCTGCCGCGGACGCAGCCCTCATAAGTGGTCAGTGCCTACAAACAAGGCAGATAAGAGTTATATCAGGGGCAATCCAACGTATGGAGCGTAATTTCACCACAGGGCTGGCACAGGTGAACACACAGTTCACACATCTGAACAATAATGTCGGTGACCTTGCACTCTGCATCCATCAACTCGTGACAGAACTAGTGTCAGAGAGAGAGAGTGCAAGGCGCCGTGAGCGGCAACTCGTACACCGGTTGGACCGCATGGCTGCATCAATCGTCCGCCTGGCAGTCAATACCACAGGGCTGTCACGCCGTACAGTTAGTTTGCAGGTGGACTTGGGCCACTTTGCAGGGGATGTGGCTCGGGGAATGGGTCACATCAGCCACGCTGTGAACATGCTGTAGGCAAGACAGGTGGCTAAGGGCATGGCAGAGACACCTCAGGATAGTGAGGAGGGGTCCACCGTCAGCAGTGCATCTGCCACGGACACACGAATCTTGAGGAGTGGCAGTGCACGTCAGGGGTCTGCTGACACACCGAGCACTAGCCATGCTGGGCGTCCCAGGCGGAGGAGTTGAGCCTATGCACTGCAGGACACTTGAGGCACATGAGGTGAATGTGTCCTCATTGCAGGTGGACATTTACAGCCCCTTCACAAAAGTTCAGTTCATCATTACTTAGGTTCACTTAATAAAAGTTCTTGTTTGTTCCACTTCACAACTGGGCTCTTTGTGTGTGACATTAGTGTGTGTGGTGACAGCACGTACCTTCCAAAGTATTGGTTTGCAATGTGGGCCCGTCTCTGTCTGCCTTGATTTGCAATGCTTCTATCCCCATGATGGCGATGTGGTAGCTCTTGCTCGTCATCCTCCGAATCTGGGTCTTCAGGGGTGAGATGTAGCCCACGTCTGGTGGAAATGTTGTGCAGTATAGCGCATGCGCCAACTATCTTGAATGCTGTTATTGGGGCATACTGGAGCGCACCTCTACTTCTGTGGAGGCATCGGAATCTTGCCTTTAACAGTCCAAAGGGCCTCTCTAAGACATTTCGGGTCCTCCTATGTGCACTGTTGTATCGCCTCTCATTCTCATTGCTGGGTGTTAAGTACGGGGTAAGTATCCATGGTCGTAGCGCATATGCACTGTCACCTGTTTGGCATAAATGGACAATGTTAGCAGGGCATGGATTGTTTCTACAGTGACCTGTGTGTATGGCTTCGGGGTGTATTCAGCAATACCTAAGAGATATCCGTCTCCAAACTCCCCACGTTCTAGGCGTTGGTGTATTCCACTGTGCCTGAAAATGTAAGAGTCATGTGTACTCCCTGGAAATTTGGCTAGCATGTCAGTGATAACATAATGGGTGTCACATACCACCTGGATGTTCAGTGAGTGGGTACACTTCTGGTTGCGGAACAGATATTCCAGATTTGCAGGAGGGCGTATTTGTATATGTGTCCCGTCTACACACCCCATTACATGAGGGAAGTTGGCAATTCTGTAGAATTCCAACTTGGTGCTGTTGATTTCTGCCTCATTCCTGGGTAGGTATATGTATCTGGACATGTGTGTGAGTATGGCATCTAAGAAACATCTGAAGAACCGTGAGAGTGCACTTTGGGATACCCCACATGCCACAGCAATGACCCCCTGATAGCTACCCGAAGCCAAGAAGTGCAGTGAGCATAGCACTTGCACATGTGTGGGGATGGCACTGCCGCGCACAGTCTGGCGTTGCAGCTGCGGATTGAGTAGATCTATTAATTCTAATATTGCTGCACTGCTGAGTCTGTATTTATCATATATCTCCTCCTCTGTTTGTTGGAAAAGTGTCTGCCTGGTTCTGTATATCCTCTCCTGTCTCTGGCTCCTCCTCCTCCTCTGCTGTGCAGCGTGGACTCTCCTCCTGCTTGCTATCACATATACCTCCGCCATCTTGAGTAACCCAGATGCCTTCTGGGTCTCCTTTTATACTTTGGTTCTGGTTACCACCTTCTCTGAGTTAGTGGTAAATTGGGTGTGCAAAATGGGCTTTTTGCGACTAGTCGCAATTTGCGAGTGGCTTTTTCATATGGTTTGCAACTCTCAAATTGCGGCTTCCTATTTGCGGGTCGCACTATGGGGTCGCAAATTTTGCGAGTCGGTTATGGCTTGCGTCGCAATTTGCGATTCGGAAATGGGGTTTTTGCATCCCATTTCTGATTTTGCGCGGTCGCAAATAGCGATTCGGGCCATTTGCGACTCGCAAATTTTTGCTACATCTGGCCCTTAGCCCCTTAGCATTCCAAGTGAATGTAGTGATTACCATGGTCTGAGTGGGAAAGAATTCCTAGGCATGGTGTGTTTTAGGCAAGTATGTGGCTATTAGACATGGCAGCTCTTGGTGTGGTTCCCATGTACTTTTTTGCTTCTGACATCCTGTTTTTAGACCCTGTGCTGTAATTCGTTTTTTCTGGTTTTGATACTCTGGGCACTGCTAACCAGTGCTAAAGTGCCAGTCCTTTCTGTGTAAAAGATATTGGTAATTGGTTTTCCATGACTGGCACATTTGATTTACTGGTAAGTCGCTTGTAAAGTGCACTGTGGGAGCTCAGTTCCTTTAAATCAGAGGCTACTAGTGGGCCTGCAGCACTGATTGTGCCACCCACATGAGTAGCCCTGTAAACATGTCTCAGACCTGCTACTGAAGTGCCTGTGTGTGTAGTTGTGCACTGCCAATTCGACCTGGCAAGTGTACCTACTTGCCAGGCCCAAATCCCCCCTTTTACTACATTTATGTCACCCCTGAGGTAGGTACTAGGTAGCCCCATGGGCAGGGTGCAGTGTATTTAAAAGGTAGGGCATGTTCTGGTGTGTTTTACATGTCCTGATGGTGAAATTCTGCCAAGTTCCGTTTTCACTATTGCAAGGCCTATCCCTCCCATAGGTTAACATGGGACTGCATTTTTGTAATTGTATTGTATTGTAATCGTATTTATATAGCGCTTACTACCCCTGCCGAGGCGTCGAATCGCTTTTCGATGAGTAGCACGCTACTCTGGAACCCAACAAGAATTAGTGATGGATTAGTATATTTTAATAATGAGTACAGTTTTAGTATTATTATGAGTTAATTTGAGCTGCGGATATGAGAGTTTGTTAGTTAGATTGACTGGAGTAATGGAGGGGTGGAGGAGGAAAGAAATCCAGAAGTGTTAATTGGGAGTATATCCTTCATTTACTCAACCCAAAGGCTTGGGATGAATAAAGGGGGGCGGAGGGGGAAGAGTATGTGGAAGGGTTAGGGAGAGCATAGTAGCAGGGTGAGATGAATGCAGGAGAATTTAGTAGGGTTGCGTGGGAGGTCACAGAGGTAGAGTGAGGTTTGGTGAGTTAGATGTGGAGGTGGAGGGAAGAGCTTAGGCAGAGATATTTAGGAGATGAAAGTGGTAGAAGGGGTGAGTCAGAGTGAGAATGGAGGATAGTTTGATAGAGACATGATATAAGAGTGATGAGTAGATAAGTGTGATAAGATGAGAGCAGGAATTCATAGATATCTAGTATAACAACCCAAAAACCAGGAGCCATGCAATGATGCACGAACATGCCAAGCACAGAAACAACATATACACATACATACACATTTATACATATATATATATACATACACACACACACACACACACACACACATGAATACACACACATATGCACATTTAATACATAATTAGAATCATGGGTAAAAAATACTTAGTCAGACAGGTTTAAAGAGTGTGTGTATTTTATTGTTATGACAGAAGCAATACATATTTTCCAAAGAAACTATAAATAAATAGAAATATACAAATAATCTGAAAAAATATTTATCCACATAGACATTTAAATGTCTTTAAGGTGCAATTTCTCATTGGGAGCAGATAGAGGTGTGGAGTTTGGGGTCTCTGAACTCACAATTTAAAACTACATCTTTTGGTATAGTTGGTTTTTAGACTGTCTGTTTGAAAATGACACTTTAAAAAAGTGGGCATTTTCTTGCTTAACCATTCTGCGCCTCTGCCTGCCTGTGGAATCCACGTCTAGGTCAGACTGACAGTTGGGCTGTTTGTGAATTCCCTCTAGACAGTAACACAAATGGAGCTGAGGTGTGTCCTGCATATCCTGATGAGTCTTCGTGGGCTAGAGTGGGAGGGAGGAGCTGACACCTGCACTTGAAAGGGCTGTGCCTACCCTCACACAATACAGTCTCCAACCCCCTAGTGTGGGTCTGGGGCAGGCCTGGGCAAGGCAGGATCTTGCAAAAAACAGAGACTTTCCTTTGAAGTTTGCCTACTTCAAAGGCAGAAATGAGTATAAGTAGTGGACCCAAAACCCTAGACTTTTAGATTACTTCTGGATCAAGAGGAACCTTTGCCAAGGAGAAGAGCTTGATGCTTGAGGAGAACCTGCCACTCTGCCTGTTGCTTTGCCATGCTGGCCTGCTGCTGCTGCTTCTGCCTTAGGGAAAGGACTGGACTTTGCTTTCTGAAATACTGCTTGTGAAGTTTCTCCAAGGGCTTGGGCTGAGCTTGCCTCCTGTTAAGAAGTCTCAGGGACATTAAAGCCTTCACCTGCCAGCACCAGGGTACTCCTGCTGAGGATCCTGACTGGACAAGTGGTGCCAATCCGGTTCCTGGGCCCTTGGAATTGGGTTCTGGTGAGGAAACAAGAAGATTCAGGCACACCAACTCCAGAAGACTCCAGAGCCGGTGCTGCTGCACAACTCTTCGCTGCTGCCTGCAACACAAAGCTGTTGTCTCTCCTGGAGTGTGGCAAGCTAGCCCGACACCTTTGGCCTGACGCTGATGCAGCCTCGCTGAAGTCTCACGACTACATGAGTCTCGAGTGCCATGTCACCGACGTCTGTGACACCTGACTCTGCTGCGGCGCCTGTAACCTCTTGGGGTAACTGCGACCCCATGAGATCGCCCAACGTGTCTTGCCCTGCCAGATACATCGACTCCACTGGATCGTCAGGAACTGATGCCTCACCCAACACTGTATCACCTTCCCTGCTCTGCAGTAAGGAATTGACGCCGCACCAGATCCAGCAGCCCCTCACCTCCCTGACTCCGTCTACAGGCTTGTTTCCTCGTTTACCAAAGGTACTGCACCTGAGGGTCCATGCGACTCAGTGAGCTGTACCGCCCTCCTTATTAGTGACATCGGCTTGTTGGGAACAACTCCGTCAACGACGTCGCAATAACCCAAGTTGGAGCTATTGTGTTTCTAAGGGTTAATCTTTGCTTGTTTATGTTGGATTTTTGTCGTTTTGGTCTTGTTCTACTCAGAAAAATATTGGCTATTGTTCTAAACTGGTGTTGAGCGCTTTTGTGATGTTTTCACTGTCTTAGTGTCTGTTTATTCAAATACTTTACACATTGTCTCTGAGATAAGCCTGACTGCTTATGCCAAGCTACCAAGGGGGTGAGCAGGGGTTATCCTAGGTGCGTATCTCCCTTACCCTGACTAGAGTGAGGGCCTGTACTTGCATATGGTGTAAACTGACTGCCAACTAGAGACCCCATTTCTAACATTGGTGATCAGTGGTGAGGAAATAACATGTATTTGTACTTAACATACAATGACTGTGTACACTACTGCTTTATTGCAGTCTATTACACAATCACATACTTTTTTTACTCTGGTAGTTTGGCTTTTCCCTTTTTACGATTTCCCTGGCCTTCTAAAACTCTGCAACTTTGTTGTGCCTTACTCACAATCATGTCTCAGTCTGGTGAACCATCAGTTGGAGCTGCAGAAGTAGTGTTTGAGCAGGAGAGGCTGGAGACCTATATGGTGCCTTAGCTCAAAATGTTCCACAGAGAGTCAAATGTCCTATTAAAAACCACATTAAAAAGGAGGAACTGCAAAAGGTGCTGAGGGCCTGGCTGGCTGCAAAAGAGGCTGATGGACCTACAGAGGAGGGGAATGTTGCTGGGGATGTGGAGGTGTAGAGAAGCCATGAAGTTTTGTTTGATAACCAAGGCCTGCCTGGAGGGAGGGCCTCCAGGCCAGGCAGCAGTATTTCTTCCAAAGACCTGACTCAGGAGGAACTGGAGGACAGGCAAGAAACCAGGAGGCGTCAGTTGGAAACGGAGAAGCTCAAGTTGCAGCATGAAAGGGAGCTTCAGCTGGAGATGGCTAGGATGAGAAGGGAGGAGGAGAAAAAGAGAAATGGAAAAAGAGAAAATGGCTATGGAGAAGGAGAAAATGTGTTTAGCTCAGGAGCTGAGCTTGATGGAGCTGGATGGCAGGAGCAGATCCAGCAGAGATGGTCACAGCATTTCTTCAGTGCAGTCTGAGAGGAGAGTGCACCTTCCCAAGAGTGTAGGAAAAAGAGTACACTGAGGAGGATGACATCCACAGGTGGTTTCAGGGCTATGAGGTAGCTCCTCACATGTATGGGATCCCTGGGGGCGGGCCTGTGGAACTGCTTCAAAGCAGAGGTGAGGGGCTCCTTGTTAGCACTAGGGGCAGCTAGTGACCTCACCTACTCTAACATGAAGGATGCCCTCATGACTAGGTATGGCCTGACACCAGAAATGCACACGAAGAAGTTCAGGGAGAGTAGGAAGCTTGATTCCCAGACCTAGCTTAATTGTGTAGATTCATTTTGCAGAGCACTGGATGGTTAGGTGAAGGGCAGTGAGGTAACAGATTATCAGGGGCTGGACAATTTTGTATGGGAGCACTTGTCTAGTCTGTGTTTTCCTGAGCTACGCCAGTACTTGATTGACAGCAGGCTTATTGAACCCAGGAAGCTTGCTCAGGAGGCAGACCATTGGGTGAGTACCAGGGTCCACAAGAAGTTGTTTGGGGGAGACTCCGCCAAGTGTGGACATGGTCCCCAACAAAGGAAGGAGGGGGTACAAGGATAAAAGTAAGGAGTTCTCTAAAGGGCCCCAAACTAGTTCCCAGGGTAAAGATTCCCAAACCCCTGTGGAGAAGAAGAGTTAGTTCCCTTCAGGTAAGCCTGCAGGGAAGGGACCCATCAAGTGCTTTGCCTGTGGTCAGGATGCACACATCGGAGGGCATCCCAAGTGTCCTAAGCGGGCACAGCTCCCCACCAGTGGGCAGCCATTTGGGGTGGCCAGTGTACCGCTTGGGGATGAGTTGGCCCCAGTTAGTGGTTGGGAGCGCGCTGAGTTACCCCTAGTCTCCCTGGTGAGGGGATCCAGAGAACTCTCATGTCTGACAATACAAAGAAGTACAGGCAGTGGTTGACCATCAATCAGAGGCAGGTGGAGGCTCTTAGAGACACAAGAGACAGTATGACAACAGTCCACTGTCATCTAGTGTCTCAAGAGCAGGTTATCCCTAATGTGGTCCACCAAGTTGTAGCAGTAGGCAACAGTGAGCGCTAATGCTTGGTAGCTCAGGTTCCCTTTGAATGAGGCTCAGTTTCCTTGAGGGTAGCTGTGAGTCCATCCATTCCTGTTGACTGTCTGCTAGGGAATGACTTAGAGTATACTGCCTGGACGGAAGTGGAGCTCAGGTCCCACTTGGAAATGTTGGGATTGCCGGAGTGGGCATGCATGACCACATGGTCTATGGCCACCAGAGGGGGTGATCAAGAGGACCTGGAGCCTGAAACAGTGGCCCAGGTGCCTCTCAGGAAAGGAAGGGGCAAGGTGCACGAGAAATCCGCTCCTGAGATTCAGACGGTCGGGGAGGAGGCTGAACCTGATGGGGACGCCCCGGAAACCTACAGGGGAACTGGGGGACCTGCCTGAGCTGACCCATTGGCAGCAGGAAGGAGACGCCACCATGGAGTTCTGTGCAGCGCAGAAAGCATGCCCTACCCTTGAGTGACTTTGGAAACAGGCCAAGGCCCAGGCAGCTAGTTACACCTCTGGATCTCACCTGGCTTACTGGGAGAATGATCTCCTGCATAGTTAGCCTAAGGCTGCTGAGCCTGGGGCAGCTCGTGTGCTGGTGGTACCCCAGTGTTTCAGAGCCTTCCTACTGGGTCTGGCTCATGATGTGCCACTAGCAGGTCATTTGGGGCAGGGCAAGACCTTTGACATGCTTGTCATCCACTTTGATTGGCCTAAAATCAGGACGAACTCAGACACATTCTGCAGGAAGTGTCCAGAAAGTGTGGGTGATGGCCCCAGGACAGCCCTGTGCTCTCCAAGACCGTTGTTCTGGGCCATTTGAGGTGAAGTAGCGCAAAAGTAGTATCACCTAATTGGTGGACATTGCAGCCTCCTAGAAACTTTTTAAGAGTGTTACACCTGAACTGCCTCAAACCACACTTCAAGAGGTCTGAGTTGACCATGCTATTGGTTACAGATGATGGGGTGGAAGAGGAGAATTAACCTCTCCCCAACCTCGTGTCTGTCAAAGAGCAGGATGCGTCAATGGAGGGTGTGAACCTCTCTCCTACTCTGACCCTAGAATGGCAGAGGAACTGCTACCAGTTACTGGATCAGTTTGCCTCACTGTTCTCACTCACCCTTGGGGTCATCCGTTAGTGCACCCATGATATTAACACTGGGGGCAGTCTACCTGTAAAGTACAAGTCTTACAGGGTGACTGACAGAGTGAGATTTAGCATTAAGGAGGAGGCCTCTCAGATGCTGGAGTTAGGGGTGATTGAGCATTTCATCAGCCCTTGATCCAGTTCTGTGGTTCTGGTCCCCAAGGCTGCTCCACCTGGTGTCACACCTGAGCTTATATTCTGTGTTGACTACCAGGGGCTCAATGCCGTCACCAGGACTGATGCACACCCCATCCCCCCAACATTTCGACAACATAAACACGTCAGCTGCTCCTACTGTTTCGTCTTATCTGTTATTGAGCTGTGTGTTTCCAGCTTCTTGTATGTGAGGCAATATAATATAATTCTAAAGCTGGGAGTGCGGTTGGCGTGGCTAAGATGGCCGCCACGTACGAGTCTTTCTCCGAAGCTCCGCCACCGGCCCTGAGGAACACCAGCTTGTATGCCCCATCGTGCAACCAGTGGGCACGGGAGGTGTCCTCTGGTACTGTGAGGGCCCCTGAGTCGGGCCGCTGCACCGGAGCGAAGCCCGGCGGACTGTGAGGGCTGGGCCGAGGTGGGTCGTGCATGGCGCGGAGACCTCCCGGGTACCTGCTGGCAGCGGAGGAGTGAGGGGGGCCCGGTCTGTGGGGGCACGTTTTGTCGGGCACCCCTGACGCCGGCCTCCTCGGCTTGGTGGATGTCTCCTGGAGCCTGAGGCCCTTGTGTGGGGTCACGGGCCCGGGGTGCTGGCCAGTTGCCCACAGGAGCGGGCAGCAGAGGACCACGTTTGATGCGGGGGCTGCTGGAGGCCTATGCGGCCTAGCCGGATGCTGAGAGGCGGCCCAGCCGACCCCCTGATCGCTGATTGGCGATCGGGCGAAGGAGAGACGCCGGAGCGGCACTGGCCTGAGGTAGGAACAGGATGGACCTTGCGGAGCAGAGGCCCGTGAGCGCTCATGTGGCAGAAAGGTAGGAGGCGGCATGAGCAAACGGCAGAGAATGGGAGCAGGTCATGCCCGGTGAGGAAAGGAGCGACTGAGTGACAATTTGGGCCTATGGTCGCCTAGGAATACCGAGGCCGCTAGAAGACATGTAGTAAGAGCGGCTGTGCGGTGCGGCCAGAGAAGTAAACCAGCCTTTCACGTGAGAATCTGGGTGGCCTACTGATCAGATCAGAGTCTGCCCGGGGTCCTGGGCTATGGGTGAGTGAAGGGGGGGAGTGAGCGGACACGAAGACCTACATGCCTGATGTGCTCGACCACCAAAGGCAAAGCAGGTGAATGAGATGAGACTTTCCTGGGCACCTTAACCCCAGCACAAGAACTACGATGGAGGCCCAGTTGGGGGGGAAACTTGGAACTATGAAAGGGGCAACTTGCACAGCCCAGAGATTGGACTGAGGGCGGACGCCTGACGACTCAAGCATCAGTGACGGTACAGAAGCACTCCACGAGCCGAGGACGCAACAGGTGGCCTACATTTTCAATAAGGTCGTGTGGCGGAAAGGTAGGAGGCGGCGTGAGCAAATGGCAGAGAATGGGAGCAGGTCGGGGCGGGTGAGGAAAGGAGTGACTGGGTGACAATTTGGGCCTATGGTCGCCTAGGAATACTGAGGCCGCTAGAAGAAACATAGTAAGAGCGGCTGTGCGGCGTGGCCAGAGAAGTAAACCATCCTTCCACGTGAGAATCGGGGTGGCCTACTGATCGGATCAGAGTCTGCCTGGGGTCCTGGGCTATGGGTTAGTGAAGGGGGGAGTGAGCGGACACCCCTGACCCGAAGACCTACGTGCCTGATGTGCTCGACCACCAAAGGTGAAGCAGGTGAATGAGATGGGACTTTCCTGGGCACCTTAACCCCAGCACAAGAACTACGACGGAGGCCCAGTTGGGGGTCAAACTTGGAACTATGAAAGGGGAAACTTGCAAAGCCCAGAGATTGGACTGAGAGTGGACGCCTGACCTGATGACTCAAGCATCAGTGATGGTACAGAAGCACTCCATGAGCCGAGGACGCAACTGGTGCCCTACATTTTCAATAAGGTCAGTGATCGCTCACGGGACGGCGAAGATGACGTCCCAAAGACATAACAATGACATGCTGAGAGGCGGCCCAACCGACCCCCTGATCGCTGATTGACGACGGGCGAAGGAGAGACGCCGGAGCGGCACTGGCCTGAGGGAGGAACAGGACGGACCTAGCGGAGCAGAGGCCCGTGAGCGCTCGTGTGGCAGAAAGGTAGGAGGCGGCGTGAGTAAATGGCAGAGAAAGGGAGCAGGTCGGGCCCGTTGAGGAAAGGAGCGACTGGGTGACAATTTGGGCCTATGGTCACCTAGGAATACTGAGGCTGCTAGAAGAAACGTAGTAAGAGCAGCTGTGCGGCACGGCCAGAGAAGTAAACCAGCCTTCCACGTGAGAATTGGGGTGGCCTACTGATCGTATCAGAGTCTGCCTGGGGTCCTGGGCTTCGGGTGAGTGAAGGGGGGGAGTGAGCTGACACCCCCGACCCTGAGACCAAGGTCTCATATGTGCTCGACCACCAAAGGCGAAGCAGGTGTATGAGATGGGACTTTCCTGGGCACCTTAATCCCAGCACAAGAACTACGACGGAGGCCCAGTTGGGGGGAAAACTTGGAACTATGAAAGGGGCAACTTGCACAGCCCAGAGATTGGACTGAGGGCGGACGCCAGACCTGACGACTCAAGCATCAGTGACGGTACAGAAGCACTCCATGAGCCGAGGACGCAACTGGTGGCCTACATTTTCAATAAGGTCAGTGATCGCTCACGGGACGGCGGCGCTGACGTCCCAAAGACATAACAAGAAGGAGGGCTCCCTCAAGGACCTCTTCAACAAAACTCCCGCCAAGAAGGCGCAGCTAGACGAGCCCCCGGCGATGGAAGGAGGAGAGTCGGTAGACCTAGGGGCACAGAAGGACGTAGAAGCACCCCTGACTAGGTCCTTCATGGAACAGCTATTTGGGGCCCGACATGGAGACTCTGCCACCCCGAAACAAGAAATAGCAGCAGAGGTTAAAGAACTTAAACAAGAAGTTGTTGAGCTGGGGCAACGAGTAGACACACTGGAATAAGCTTGTGACGAGCGAGAGGAAGAACTGGACTGCCATAGGAGGGAGTTGTTTCTTACCCTGCAGGACAAGATTCAAGAACTGCAGTACCAGATTGAAGACTAGAAGAATAGGTCACGGCGCTCCAATATCCAAATAAAGGGCGTACCATCGCAGGCGGTGACGGGAATGCTTGAGGTCTTTGTGGTGCGCCTCTTCCAACATGTGGCACTGGCCCTAAAGGATCAGACTGTGTTGCTTGATAGAACACACAGGGTTGGCCGCCCGGCCTGCTCTCCGGGTCAAGCCCAGGACATACTGACCTGCCTGCACCACTACAAACAAAGGGAGACCATAATCGCAGCGGTCCGAGACCAACCATTAATTGACTTTGAGGGCTTTCGAATTGGCCTATTCCAGGACTTATCGACGCTGAAGTTGCAGCGTCGTAGAGCGCTCCAACCTGTAACGGACTTCCTAAGAGAAAGTGGTATCAGATATAAGTGGGGCCATCCTTTCCGCCTCCAATTCGTCTGGCAAAATGAAACTCGCAGCATCCGCACAATGGAGGAGGCACAGGCCATGAAGGGAATGTCATCCCGCCTTGGAGACATGCTACAGTCGCCAAATGAGCGAGAGCAGCGACCACGAATTGAGGGGGGCCTGCTCAAAAATTCAGGCCAGATGAACCAAACATCACAAGCCCACAATGGCAGAGAGCCAAAAAGACAGGGCGGCGTTGCTCCGACGTCTACGTAGCCAGGATAGCGTCTCAGATGTGGACTCGGACCAATGAAAACCCACAAGATCCACATACAATCCCCCAGCTAACAAAGAATTGCGGCTCGATGGGCAGTTAGAGAAGCAGTACACGATCTTGTTAAGGCAAAGAGACACTTGATTGGGATGGCCGAGTGGCAGAGCTCCATTCCCCTCCAGAGTGGTGGTCACCTGATGCCAGCATGAGGACCGGACTCCCCCACAGATTAATCTACGTTTGTTCCCAGAAGGGGAACACTTTTCAAGTTTATACCTTGTCTGTTTTCACCCTCCCTACTTCCTATCCCTCTGTCCTGAGTTTGCAGGGGTCACACCTTACCCCCTCGCCAGTCATGGGTATACATACCTGGGCCCACTTTTTGTTGGGTGGAGGGCTCCATCGACACCGTAGCAGTCAGCCTCACTTTCCCCATGACTACTGTCCTTAGCCTAAATGTCCAGGGCCTTAATGCAGCTGTAAAACTTCAAGCACTAATGATACAACTCAGAGACGCAAAGGCTGATCTTTGCCTTTTACAGGAAACTCATCTAGTTCGTTCAGACTGGAAAAGGCTGAGATCACGCTGGTTCGACAGACAATTCCACTCCTCAGGCCCTGGGAGGTGGGCAGGTGTAGCAATCCTTTTGGCCACCAACTTCCCGGGACAGGTACTTGGTGTACTAGCTGAGATTCCTGGGAGAATTCTCTCCCTTCACATAGACCTTCGAGGCCATAGGCTGACTGTAGCCACCTTTTACGGTCCGAATGAACAGCACGAACGATTCTTAAGGGATGCCCTGGGGAGGGTTCTGGCTACCCCGGACGAGGAAATTGTGGAGGGGAGAGACTTTAATCTAGTGCCAGACAACCTGCTTGACAGAACAGTCCAGAGATATAGCCAGACAGGTGCCTTCCCAAAGGATTTCAGGGAGTGGGTGGTGGCGGCAGGACTTATAGACGTCTGGCGTAAGCAACACCCGACAGAGAGGGCATACTCTTTCTTTTCCGCAGTACACAGACCTATGCAACCATTGACCTTTTCTTCACCTCACCATGCGTTACCAACCGGTTGGCTAAGACTATGATAGGAGTAGCGTTCCTGTCTGATCACACCCCGCTCATGCTGTTGCTTGCTCTTCCACCACACGCCCCAGCTGCAAAATGCTGGTGCCTTAATACGAGACTCCTAATATACAAAGACATACTAGCGGAAATTGAGGACACGATAAAGCATTACCTAGACGCAAATGATACCCCTGAGGTTAGTGTTGCCACTTTATGGGAAACTCTTAAAGCAGTTATTGGGGGCACTTCATAGCGTTAGAAGCGAGACTAAATAAGGCATGACGGGAAAAACGGCAGCAGCTAGAGGATGACATAAGGAGTCTGGAAGTCACTCATGGCCGGACTGGGTCTTTGGTGGTACGGAGACAAATTACCACTCTCTGTAAGCAGCTACGAGCTTTAGATGGTGATAGGGCGGAATACGCCCTATTACAAACCAAGCAGAAATATTACACAGTGGGTAATCGGGCAGGACGCCTACTGACTCACCGACTCTGGGTGCAGGCTGTGGGACGACGTGTGGTGGAGCTCCAATTGCCTGATGGCACGCGGACCTGCCAGGAGGAGCAAATCTTACACCAGTTTGAGAGGTTCTACTCCGATCTGTATACAGCGGAGGAGCTTGATGAGGAGGGAGTGGAGAGCTATCTGAACTCCGTCCCCCTGACCCGAATCCCTCCAGCTGCTAGTGAACTAATGGACGGAGATATCACTACAGCGGAGGTCCTAGCGGCCATACACCGTCTGCCACCCGGTAAAGCACCTGGTGTAGACCGCTTCAGAGTACTATAAGTCTTTTAGTCCCCTGCTGGTGCCAGGGCTGGCTCGATTATACAACACTTTAAGTGCAGATCCTCCCTCCCCCCACGATGCAATTAGGCGTGGTGACCGTTATTCCCAAGCCGGGGAAGGACCTGCGCCTGTGCTCCTCATACCGACCCATAAGATTACTGAACGTGGACGCCAAGTTCTTTACGGGAATCCTGGCCCACAGACTGAAATCACACATGCAGGGCCTGATTGACCCGGACCAAACCAGGTTCATCCCTAAGCACTCATGGAGCAATAATACTAAAAGACTATGCCATCTACTGGACAAAGTACATCGAGCCCAAATCCCAGCCCTTCTGCTTTCTATTGATGGGGAAAAGGCATTTGACCAGTTCCACTGGCGATACCTTCATGATGTTCTGAGGCATATCGGACTTGGTTCTAGATTCCGTGACTGGATACGCTGCAATTATGATAAACCTAGAGGTATGGTGTCTGTGAATGGCAGACTGTCCCAGAGGTTTTCTATTTCAAGGGGCATGCGACAGGGCTGCCCCCTCTCGCCCCCTACTATTTGCCCTATACATGGAGCCCTTTGCTGAACGTATACGCAATAATCTAGACATAACTGACCTACCGATGGGTGGTAGAACACATAAAGTGGCTCTATACGCAGACAACGTGCTGCTTCATATCTCTCATCCTCAAACTTCCCTGGCAGGGGTCATGACAGAACTGACATTTGGTGGAGTATCAGGATTTAAAACTAATCTCACCAAATCATCGATACTGATCGTAACTATCCCAGAGGCGGAGAGGTGCTCCCTGGAGGCGGGGCTCCCCTTCTCTTGGGCCGCACAAGATATCACGTATCTGGGCCTGAAAATACATCCCACGCCCGAAACGACAGCAGCATGTAACTACACTAGGATATTGGACTCTGCCCGCACTGAACTGACGAAATGGAGGGCTTACGGCCTCTTGTGGCTGGGTCATATAGCTGCAATTAAGATGACTCTCCTGCCTAAAATACTTTACCTCATGCAGACACTGCAGCTGCAGTCACCCCCTCATCTGCTAGACGAATTGCAGGCGCTTATATGGGAGTATATTTGGAAAGGTAAGAGGGTTAGAATGTCGAAGGGCCAAGCATACCTACTTCAGGCAGAGTGAGGCCTAGGTATCCCGCATCTGCTTAGCTGCTACTATGCAGCTCAGCTGTGCTATATGGTTGAGTGGGCCTGCCCGCAGATGGAAAAATACTGGTGTTTTATTGACCAGGCAGTAGCGGGACTGCACATATGGAAAGTGCCATGGATCCCTAGAAGGCACCGACCGGAGTGAATGTTTACCCGGTCCTGCGGGCTACGATGGGAGCATGGGACAGGGTACAGACGGCAAAGGGACTGTCTACGGCGATCTCCCCCCAGACACCGCTTATCGGCAACCCTGAGTTCCCTCCTGCAGTCGGGGAGCCAGCTTATCTAAAGTGGCAGGACTCACAATGCAAAAGATCGGGGACCTCTTGAATGAGAAAGTTGTTATGACCTTTAGCAGATTACAGGCAGTGTATGGTCTCCCTGACAGTGCATACTGGCAATACTTGGCTGCCCACCACTGGCTAACCTCCCCTGCAATACGTCCGCATGCGATCAGACCTCTAACTTCCTCGAACTAGGGACAGGGGCAAGTGACTCCTGTCCGATATTTATGCTTTTTTGGTCACGCCATCTATGCTTCCCAACACATCAGCCAAACGCAGATGGGAGTTCGAGTGCGAACGCACCTTCACAGATCGCGAGTGGCGAGATATCCTCCACAGGGCACGAGTGACAGACCGCGTCACAACCACCAAAGAAATCTTCCTGAAAATATATCACTACATGTACTATACACCCAGCTTGGATGGCAGCGTGGGCGGGTGCATAGTGATGGTAGGTGTTGGCGCGGATGTGGAATGGATGGCAGACTCACTCACTTGTTGTGGCACTGTCCGAAGGTCACCCCCTTTTGGGGACCGATCCTCCAGGCAATAGGTGATATTTACGACACCAACATACCACAGTTTCCCAGTTACATCCTGCTGGGCTTCCCCAATCCCCAGACGTACCCACTTCGCTCCCCTAGGGGCTGGGCTATTCCTCTGGCCTGGGGAGCCGCTAAGCAGCTACTGCTGGCACGATGGGGACTATCCCTATTCACGCTGACTGGCTACATAAACTGTGGGCACTTATGGGCATGGAAAAACTGACAGCAGCAGCAACTAGTATACTGCCCCTCTTCAACAACAAAACATGGGGCCCGGCTCTTAGATATATGTCAGCAGAGTTTTGGGAACTGACCTGCCCCTCCTACCTCCACATCCTGCTTCTGACAAGGAAAGTAGATTCTCAGGACTGAACAGTAAACTTGCCCCTGCCATACCACTCTGGCTGATAAGTTGCACTCCGGGTAGGCCCAACGACTGACGATAGCAACCACTGAAATAAGGTGCCCCCCCTAATACACTCCTCCCCCTTCTCTTCTTTCCTTTTTCTGCCCCTCCCCCCACCCACCGGCCATTGGTTGTAGGTGGGAGATGTTGTAATGCTCCTTAAAATCAATAAAAGAGATCTTAAACCATAAAGCTGGGAGTGCTAGGCTACCTACTGCATAAGGTATTTTCAGGAGCAGTAGCAGATTTCCCTGGACAGTCACGGTTTTGAAAGGACTGGCCTGGCATTCCGATGTTTTTCTGACTTTTAAATACATGTCTTGGTTTTATGGGACACAGGTCGTCCAAACGTGCAAAGCAGAATTCAAATGTATGTTTTAAGTTCCAAAGGTGCCTATATTTTACAAATAAACTGGATTTCATACATTTCCAGTGTACTCGAACTCAAGTTTTATTTTCTTAAGCAAAACGTTTTCTGGCAAATTCAAATTAATATGACGAAAATCACAGAGTTCTTGAGTAATACTCTCCATATGTTTACGCAGAGTCCACGAGTATTACTCAAGAACTCTGTATAAAGAAGCAAACTTCGTCTTGTGTCAAAAATCAAACTTTGTTTTTCGCCAAAATATGTTTTTGGAAGTATGTATTTGGCATACAAAAAAACACAGAATTTACATTTTTTCTGGTTTGATTAAGGTTAAAAATTTACCCTGGAGAGTAACTATTTTTGTTCACGTTTATTTTCCCATAATCTTGGGGGTTACAGGGGAAACCCCATACTCAGTTTCAGAAGGAGGGTAGATGGGCCCAGGGTGGGGATCCTGCTATAGCTAATGCTTCATAAATCGAGTTTAAAAGAACAGATGGTTAAAACGTGTTTCAGTGTTTGAACGTTACTCGCACTCACCATGCACACAGAAATGTATGTATATATTTTGATGTTAGCCTTTAGTCCTACTTCTGTTTCTGGCCTGTCCCGGTTTTTGTGTCTGAAAATCTGGTCACCCACGTCTTCCCTCTTTAACAACCAGAACTTTAGCTTGCGGCCTTTCTCACCCTCCCTGTGAAGGCGCTGGCGACACCCGGTACCTATAAATGAATCCAGTTTACATGGGCTGTTCCTAAAGCACATATCTTCCGTCCCAACCTCCGTTGTCTGGCCGCAATGGCAATTCTTTAGTTTACCAAGTTCCTTTTAAAGATTTCCAATCTCAAGGTCCAAATGTTATCTCACTCCATTTTCGTATATTTAGAGAGTTGTAAAAAAAAGCGCAAAAATTACCCAAAATTATCTGAGAGGTGTATAGAGAAAAAAGTTGTTATCCTTTACAACATATGCAAAATATTAATCAAAACATCATTAACGCTGTACAGATAAAATGTTACCTATAACGTTAATGAAGTGCAAAAATAGACATTATTATTTGTAACATCAATGAAGTATATAAATAGACGTCTTTACCGGTAACGTCTATGAAATGTATAAACATCCATCAACAATAGGCAATAATAAGATACAAATTGTATCAGCTAAAGCTGTTCACACATGATTTTTTCAGACAGCTTGTCATCGAAGCCGCTGCTAGCTATGGTGTGAGGAGAGGGTACCAAGAGGGATTGGGCGGTCTGTGTCGACCCCTGATCTGCACATCACCAGAAATGTGTTGAATAAAATCCTTTTGACCTCCTTTTCGAAAGCGATGGTCGATAGCTTCAGCCGAATCTCTGGTTCGAGAGAGTTCCATATTATTGGGGCTGAATTGAAGAAAGTGCATGCATAGGCCTTTGTTTACACTCCACAAACATTCCCTAGACTAAATCACCTTACAGCTCACTTTATGGCTTCCCATCCTAATGCATGAGATATGACAGTATTCCGGTTAGTTTCCATGTAGGCTGTTAGTTCTAAAGATCATATCGTGCAGCAGCTGTGATCTCGGAAGCCATGTTTGGATTCTAGCAGTAGAATCCCCATCCACATCTGTATTTCTTTCTGAAGGGGGGAGTGAGCTGACGAAGGACGAATAAAGTAGTGAGGCCTTTTCACAAACCACTAAAATGATATTGTTCACTAAAAAAATAGTGAGTTGGCTGAAGAACCCTTCTAGGGCGGAGTGAAAAGAGTATATGACTTGGACAGGGTGACCAGTATGCTACACATCAACTAGACTCCTGCTTCGGAGTATGGTACAACTGCCATCAGACACCTTTCATTAAAGCACTCAAGTGCACACTTAAAACCTCCAACCTTCAGCAGGGGGACATTGCATATGGTTGCAGTATCTTTGCCAGTCTCACAAAAAATGTGAGTAGCAAGATAATAAAAGAATTGCCATTGCTACTTGTTAGCCAGTATACTGTGCTCAGTATTGGCAAGTTGGGTCCTCCGAATAGAAACCATATTAGAGACATGTTGGACAATATAAACTAATACCCTGTGTATTTTTCAATAAGTGTTCAGCCTTCTCACATTCTATGTCATTGTACTTTCCAATTATCAACTACAGAACATGCAGACTAGTTGTTAGCTTGTGTCTGTACCCGTAGGCCAGTGTTATAAGGTGTGGAGTGATCGCACAAATTCAACTAGCATTGAAAAATCTTTATTGAAAGTTTGTTTTCTGTCAGGATTAGATTTTACACATCTTTTCTAAGTATCATTCTCTTGTTCACTCTGAGTTCCTGTGTTCCTTTCCTCTTTGGTAGCTCCTCCTGCTTCAGGGACAGGATGCCTGGGCAAGCCATGCTCCCTGGTGAGCGTTGCTAAGACTAGGCACCTCTCCAGTCCCTCTGACTTCTGGGAGGCCCTGCAGGCAAACATGGTCGCTTCCCAACAACTTCTTTGTTGTTCTTTCCCTGGTAGGTGTTGTAGTTTTGAGGATACAGCCTCAGCGTGTGTGTCTAGGATTTCGTCATCTGCGGCATCTCTCTACCCTCCCAGATTTGGGCACACCTTTGTCTACTTCGGTCTGTTCTTTTGGCTCCTAACGGTTCCACTTGTAGGACCCCCTCCTCCCTTTCTTCTCCTCTCTTACGCTCTCCTCCTCTTCCTGTCCTTCTTCTTGTCGGGAAAGCAGGAGAATGTTTGTTTATGTTTGCGACATTGTTTTTCATGATTCCTTCTTTTTTTCTTATTTTAGGGAGGATCAACATGGATGCTGCTTGGGACACTGGTGGCTTGATCTGAAACTAGGAGCTCTCAACGGTCTCTGATTCTGATTCACCAGCCTTCCCACAAACCTCCCCCCTTTGACTTTTCCACTCAGGAAAAACGGGGAATTGCAGAAAAGAAATAAGCATTTATATGCCCCGTCCTTTTCTATGTCGGACTTCAAAGAAATAAGGTTGGAGAGATAGGAACCACCCAAGACCCGCGGTTAAGTCCCTTGTTCCTATACATCAGCTAAATGGGGGTGATCGGTGTACAGGATAAACTGGCACTCCTCTAGATAATAGTGAAACTTTTCAATCGTCATTAAATTGCCAAGCATTTCTTCTCTATGTTAGGATAGTGGAGATGCCTAGAAAGCAGTTTCTGACTAATGAAAAGATGGATATCTCCACATTTTTGCCATTTAGCTTGGAGAGAAGAGCCCCCAATCCTACATGTGAAGCATCAGTGTGTAAAATAAAGGGCTTTTTAAAATCTGGGGATTGCAGAACGGGTTTTGAAAATATGACCTGTTGTAAATTGGTACAGGCATGTAAAGCTGCCGGGGAAGGGTTAGCATGGCTCTAGGTTCCCTTATACTTCTTTAAAAGATCAGTAGGAGGGGCAGAGAGGTCGGAGTAATTTGGTATGAGTTTTCGATACTATCCTAGAAGACCAAGCAAGGCCCTTAGGTCTCTCTTATTCTTAGTGAATGGTACCTGAGATACAGCTTGAACTTTCTCCTCTTGAAATTCAATAACACCACCTCCTAGAAGGTAGTCCAAATATATGTCCTTACCAAGAGCTATCTTGGACTTTTTGGAGTTGAAATGGGTGCCAGTTTGTTGGAGGGTTGGAAAGACCGTTGTTAGATATGTTACATGGTCTTGCCAACTGGGATTAAAAATAACAATATTGTCTAAATATGCAGCAGCATATTGATGATGAGGTTCCAAAAATCAATTAATAAATCATTAGAAGGTAGCTGGGACTTCATGTAATCCGAACGGTAACACAGTTAATCAATAAAGACCTTCAGGGGTAACAAAAGCATTTTTCTCCTTATCTTCTTTTCTCAAGAGAATTTGGCAATGCCCTCTGGTGAGACCTAAAGTAGAGGTACAGTGGGAATCACCTAATAGTTCAATCATCTGGTATATTCTTGGGAGGGGATATATATATAAAATTTAGATACTCTATTGAGCGCTCTGAAATCGATACAGAAGCAGATACCTCCATCCAGTTTGGGGACTAAAACAATAGGGGTGGACTACTTGTTGGAGGACAGCTCTATTACTCTCATGTCTAACATTCAGGCTACTTCTTTACAAATGACCTCCTGTCAGGCCTCTGGAATCCTTTAGGGTATTTGTATTTTTATGACCCTTTGTTTGGTGATTGTAGCATGAGCATTAAGAGGGGTCCTTCCCAGGATACCCGAGAAAGTAGGGGAAAAAGTTTGTAGATTTTGCAATATTTTGTGTCTTTGTGTCAGACTAAGAGTATCTTCTACTGAAAGGTCCTCAAGTTGTACTTTTAGGTAGGGCCCCGTATTGATTAACTTAATCTTGTGGGGAAGGGGCCCCAACCATTTCCTTAAAAGATTGATGTAGTAAATGTCTGTGTGGGTCCAGGACTTTTGCAATTTGTATGTGAGTTTACCTATCTTCTCAGTTATTTTGTAGGACCTTTTCACTCCACTTTAGGTTTATTCTCACTAGAGAGTAGGAGTACTAGAACCCAATCTCCTACCTTCAACCCCCTCAATTTGGTATTCCTATTGTAATAATACTCTTATCTCTTTTGAGGTTGATCTAATTGGGTCATGGCCAGTTCCCATAATTTCCCTAACTGGGTCTTAAGTTGGAGTGCCTACTCCAGAAGAGTATTATTCTCCTGGGAAGTTTAATCTCAGGCTTTGTGGGCCGATTCTAGAAAATGTTTGTGGTTTCCTTTCATAAAGTAGCTCTAAGGATGAGTATCTCAAGCCATTCTGTACTTGACTACGGATAACATATAGAGCTGGCAGTAGGAGTTCATCCCAGTTACAACCTTCTCCGGACATACGTTTTTAAGGTGCCATTATATAATTTCACCATCCCATCAATTTGAGGGTGATGAACATATGTGTGTAAGTGTTTGATACCCAGATTTTGTCAAATTTGCTGCATTCATTTGGAGACAAATGGAGTACCCTGGTCGGTTAACTTTTCCTTCAGGAACCCTATTCTGGAAAAGATTTCAATCAGATGAGTAGCTGTTATTTTAGAAGCAGTTTCTTTTAAGAAGTCAGCTTTGACATAAAAAGTGTCATAATTGACCAGTACTAAAATATATTTGTTGCCTTTGCTGGAAGTAATAAGTGGACGTACCAAATCTAACCCAACCCATTAGAAAGGGTTTCCTATGTTAGGCATCTTTTCTAAAGGTAATGCCAGGGGTTGATAAGAGTTTTTTTTCTGATAGGTGGAACATGTTTGACAGAAGTTCTTCATATAGTTATATACTCCTGGGCAGTATACCTGTTCTAAACTGGCCTTAGAAATCTTTTCTAGGCCAAATGACCTGCTAGTAGATAGGAATGAGCACGAAAAATAACCTGTTCCTGAAAGGCTTTGGGAATAAGCAAGTGAATACTTTCTCCACCTTTTCTCACTCTATATAGTAGCCCCTTTTGGATAATACAACAGGTGTATATCTGGTTTCCCTCTTGTTCCTCCTCTTAGGCAATTTTCCAAGCATTCTGAGGGGAATTTTTATTAACCTGAGCAGCTCTAAAATTGTTATACAATTACCAAGGATGTGTGGTTAATAGTGTTTCTTTGATAGGACCTCTCTTTTTCTCCAACTGTCTTTACCTATGGCTCTTATTCTGTCCGTTGGGTCCTGATGATCTTAATTATGCCAGAGAGGATCAAGCTTGTTCTAGCCAGCTCTGCTCTTTGCTATACTGGTTTTCAGAAGGTCAAGAAACTGAGGGTTGTCAGTTCCTATAATAATTTTCTCCAGTAAATTGGGAAGTACCCCTACTTCTGTAAATTGGGTTCACCTTTTGAGAAAACTACCAGATCTCTAGCTATGTCATATTCCTGTTGGTCACCATGAACTCATTTGATTACAACTTTTCGTTGGGATCACCATTTGATGTGGGGCAACCAGCTTTGCTCTGATTATAGACAACTTACACCCAGAATCTTATAAAGCCAAAACCAAATTTTGGTTCACCTGTAGAGTCAAGTTGTAGCTAAGTCCTTTTTTTGTGTATAATATATGGATTTATTGATGCAATTAACCTCCATAGGTTCTTTATCTGTTCTTTACAATTTACAGAATCTGGCTATATGCTCCCACTCTCCACATTCAAAACATTGTGGTCCGCTACTCCCACTTAAACCCTGTGAAGGACGTCAGGGGATTGGAGGTTCAGTTTTTAGGGTGTTGGTTTCCTCTGATGGTAGGGTGAGGAGGTAGTTTCAAAGTATTCCCCACTTTCCAGTGTTTTGACATACTTATAAGACCCTGCACAGGGAGAAAAAGAGGTGGCCATTTCAATGGCATTTTCCAGAGTTAGCCCTGCATGCTGTCTTACCCTCTGGATGGAATTGGGGAGGGCTTCCAGGAGTTGCTCCAAATAGATCTTATTCATGGTTTCCTCTTTAGTATTTTCCTGAGGGTTCAACCATTTTTGGCTGTGTTCTTTAACTTACAAAAAAGATGCCGGGTGGTATCTTGTGAATTTTCTGTCTCTTTTGGAAAAGCCGTTCTATAGCACTCTTCTTCGATTGGCAAGTGTTTCAAGATCAGCCTCTTAACTTCTTGGTATGGAGTATCCCCAGTGGGGTTGACTGCTTGATTTGCAATCTGAGCTTTCCTGACTAGCAAGGGGGCAAGATAGTAATTATGCCCATTCTCCCGCCATCGACTGGCCTTCGCGGCCTTCTCAAAATTTAGGAGAAAGGTGATGGGATCTTCATTAGGGTACTCTTTTGTAGGAGGCTCCACAGAAACAAGTCCACGACCATGAGATATACAAGTGGCTAACTGTACTTGACTTTTGGATAATTGAAGTAAGTGCTCAGCCTGTTGTTTGAGAGCATCTTGGAATACTCCTCTCTCAGTATTGCTCCAAACGCCCTCAGTATTGCTCCAAACGCCCATCAAGTTTTTGTTGACCCTCCACAAGCCGGTGTAAGATGTTCTCCATCATGTTTCAAACTGAAGATCCTGCTTCTGACACCACCTGTTAGAAGGTGTGGGAGGGATCGCAAAGACTCAGCTAGGATTGAAAAACAAATCTTAATTGAAAGTTTGTTTTCTGTCAGGATTAGGTTTTACACATCTTTTCTTTCTAGTAGCGTTCTCTTGTTCACTCCCTCTGACCCTGTTCTTTTGTAGGTCCTCCTGCTTCAAGGACTGGATGCATGGGCACACCCTGGTGAGCATGGCTAGGGCCGGGCACTTCCCCACGGCTTCCAGGTAGGGATTATAGTCTTGAGGATACAGCCTCTGAGTGTGTCTAAGTTTTTGTCATTGCGCGGCGGGCTCCCTATCCTCCTAGATTCTGTCACTCCTCTATCCGCTATAGTCTGTTCCTTTGGCCTCTTGCGGTCCCACTTGTGAAAAGCCCCATCTCTCTTCCTTCACCTCTCTTACGGTCTCCTCTTCCTGTCAAGAAAATGTGAGTCTGTTTGTTTTTTTATGTTTCAAGATTGTTTTTCATTGTTCCTTGTTTTTTTTTTCTTTTAATGAGGATCAACATGGATGCTGCGTGAGACATTGACAGCATGATTGGTAAGTGGGGGGGGTCTGGTCGGATTCTGATTCAATGCCTCCTCACAGCCAGCCACGTCCTAATCTATTCTAATCACCAAATTGTTCATAATTAACTTACCAATACAGATCCTTCCTCATGTCTCCAGGTGTTCTGTGCAAAGTTATAAAACAGGCTTTCACATCCAATCATGGTGCAGACAGGCTAGCCAATCCAGGCTTCACATACATATATTGTGAAACTCACCCCAGAATCTTATAGAACAACTGTAAACTAACCTACCAAAACTGTCAAGTGAGGTAGTCCTCGGGCAGAGAACCTAAGATCTATCCAATAGGCTGTTCCACTGAGATAGAGGGCAATAGCCACAGTGTGATCCAGGGCAAAAAGGAGGCGTAGTAGAGAATACCTACCAAATTGGCCACCAGACTTAAAGGAGAATTACTTAGAGTACAACTGTTTGCTTGGGTGATCTGCCACAGCTTGGTCGCAAAGGTACTATCTTCATTTACGATAATTCATTGTACTCTGATTTCACTTTGGTGTCAGAGTCCTGTGCCTCAGTAGTGAAGTTATACTGAGACTCAACCGTGCCCAGTTCCTTTACATGGTCCCCCTTGGCATCACCCTTTGGGTCCCAGTCATCTATCCAGTTCCATGCCAATTCAGATGACATGCCAACTCAGATGGCGCTAAGAAATGTATGTATCATTTTTTATATCTCCAGTTGGGTTGGGTACGCCTCTTCCTAAGTCTGCATTTCACTGATTCAGACAATTTCCTCTACTTCTGTGCTAGTTGAGTGTAATGAGGAAAGATCAAAATCTTCAATCCTTCATATTGAGCTATAATCTTTGTGCCTAATGCATTATTGTGTCTCGGTCTCAATAATTTAGGATCTGCTGGCAAAAGAGTCTCTGGTTTAGGCGTTAGGCCCAGTGCTCTCTGTACCCACTCTCCATATAACAGCTCCACAAGGCCTTTTAGTCTGTTCAAAATTCAGTTCTCTAAAACCAGCTCCACCGATGGCAGCGTTTTCCATGGAATTTGAGAAAGAATGCGAGGAAAACACTTTGCAGCTTCTCACACCCCTAGTAAAACAGCTGCCTTTGGCGAGTGATGCTTTTGGGTCTTAAGCAACAAGAATTGCCAAATGTGCTTACTAATGATCCTAATTACTCCAGTCTGGGACTTCCTTGTCACAGTCACCATCTAGCCGAGTGGATCCTCGTGCAAAGATAATGTAAAAGTGTTGGGGATTTCACCTCTTGTTGGAGTCATCAGCAGGAACAACCATAACCTTTCTAAATGATTTAGCAGTTTATATTCTAATTGTTATTAATTAGCAAACCGCCCCCAATCAGGCCATCTTCTTTATGCCATTTTCCTGAGCTAATCTGGCCTAACTGTCAAGGCATTTCATTTTCTCTCAAATTTCCTAGGCCTCAGAAAAGAGCTAATTTAAAGTCTACTGTACTATAGAGAACCTATAAGAATTTCAGTCTTCATTATGCAGTAGTCCACACACCACAGTTTTTTCAAGCACAGGTCTCCATTACATGTGTTTCTAACATCAACCGTCTAATCTGAATTTTGAAAGATGCTTTACATATCCAGTTTGATTAGTTCTACCCATGCAAGCCAAAGGCTTGCCATTTAATCTTGTCTCAGACAAAATCTATGGTTTAGCAGCAAGGTTTAAACTAGAGGCACGAGAACTGGAAGGAAATAGAGGCAGGGTTACTCGCTGGAGCTTAAAAAAACAATAATTAGTCGCTCTATATCTATAAGCAACTGGTGCAGCAAACATAAAGTTGTAGTACACAGAGTGGATTTCTACAGTCCCAGTGTGGACAAGGGAGTATTTTGGGTCATCAAAACGCATAAAGTTCTTTCTCAAATTCCAAGAAATTCTATCTATAAACAACTGGTGCAGCAAACTTAAAGTTGTAGTACACAGTGGCCCCAACATGGACAAGGGAGTGTTTCGAGTAATTGAAACGCATAAAGCTCTTTCTGACATTCCGAGAAGTTAGGCATACACTGATTTATTTGTGAAAAAGTGTAAAGATAAGAACCTCTGTCCGCAGGGATCTGTATCCTGTCCCAAAGTGGTACATGACCAGGCACTCTCCTTAAACCATAGGCTAGAACAGTTTAAAGAAAGTTCCACAAATGAACTAATGGAGCTCATGTCTAGTAATCTGCCATCTGTCCTGGCTGCTAAGCAGTGCTGAACCGGAATAAAGAAATCATTTAGTCCTGGTTTCACCCCTCAAATTTAGGCCATATTTAATGTAAGTAGGGAGAAGCCTCTACTTTGGAAACTGGCTATAGTTACACCATTATTAAAGAAGCCTTCCGGAGCCTGATTAATCCTGTCTTCTTTTGCCCAATTTTACTTTCACCATATTTAGAAAAAATTCTTGAGAAACCGTCTTTTTACCAGTTAAATGCTTATTTCAAAAGTGGTGCCAAACTGTGATCCTCATTATGAATCAGGCGGTCCATGAACCGCCAGACTCACGGTGGCGGATGGGCTGCTGCGGTAGTGATGGTCCGCCCGCTTTATTATGACCGTGGCAAAAACACCACAGTGGAAACGCCGCCACCGCCAGGCTGCCGCCACCAGGCAGCCTGGCGGTGGTGGCATTTCAGATCCGACAGGACAGCGCTGCCCTGCGGATTATGAGTCCCATTCCACAAGTCTTTTCCTGGCGGTTTACACTGCCAGGGAAAAGCTGGCGGAATGGTTGACTCGGGATCCTGGCGGCTCCTGCACTGGCCATGCAGCAGCCCTGCCCTGGCATGGGCAGTGCAGGGGCCCCCATGCACAGCCCTGCCGTGCATTTCACTGCCCGAATTACGGGCAGTGAAATGCGCGACTGGTGCTGCTGCACCCGCCGCACTGCCACATTGGCACCGGCTCCATTTGGAGCCGGCGGCAGTGTAAAGGCCCTGTTTCCCACCGGTCCAGTGGGAACATCATTATAGGGCTGGTGGGGGCTTCGCTGCGCTGGCGGTCTTCCATCGACCGTCTGTATGAGGGCCTGTATTCTTTCCATGCAGATTTATGTCCTGGTCCAAACATGGAGTTAGTAGTAACTTTAGTTTTAGACAACCAGCGTACCTTGATGGATGACAAAGCATTGGGACGCTTGTTCTATTAGACTTTACAGTGGAGTTGATCTTGCCATCTGTTTTGCACATCTGAAGGAAGTGGGAATTGGAGGCACCGCATTTACATAGATTGAGACATCCTTGATTGAGTGGGAATAAATTGTCACACAACCCCTTGTTTAGACTCGAGGCAAAGAAGATTGTGCTCAAAGACTTGGACCTTTCCTCACTCTAATTCAACATTGGTACGCTACCTTTTGTCAACTACGCTACTCCCAGGGTATCCAAAACTTTATGTGTGCCAACAACATCCATCTGACCTTCCAGCCTATCCTCAAAAAGTCATCTATCCAGTCCACTATATTTCTTCAGAGCTTATTAACCAACGTCTTCATAACAGGTGAATGGTGAATGTCATCTCATGTCCTGAAACTTAATGCAGCAAATACGGAGCTTCTTAAATATTGTGAATACATGAAAACTGCTGTTCAGGGCCAATGCTATAGGCTTTCCTCCAGTTTCATCTAATACCGTACCTTTTCCATCTAATACTGTATGCACCCTAGACATTTATTCTGATGCTGACCATTCCCTTGTGATACATGCATCAAGCATTAATAGCACATTATTTTGGAAAATTAAATAGCTAAAGAAAGTTTTACCCTTTATCAGTAAAGAACAGGATATTTCCATAGTCAATGCTGTGATACAAGCTTATCTTCACTATGGTAACTTAATATTTCTGACTCTTTCGGACAAACTCATAATTGGTGCAAAGCTTTGCCACCAGACTCCTAACTGGGAAGAGGGGTCATATGACTCGCATCCTTACATCTTTACATCTTTACACTGGCTCACAACTCATCAAGCAACATAGCCGTGTCAGGAATTTTAGAGTCACAACAAATAGGTTTAAATGCTGTTTGCTGAATGATTAGTGCAACTAGAGTGCGAGATATGATTATCAGAATTGGAGGGGAGGTGGCATGTGTAGCAGTGAATATCACAACACAACATAACTAACTTGAAACTTGTGGGATTTTGAAATCAACTGCCATCTTGGATGGTATTGTATAAATGCAGAATGAAGTCAGACCCTTGTTTCTTCCCAACGCAGTTACTGATTGGCAGTCATCAGAGGATCATTGATGAGACAGTATCTTGCGGTTGGAGCATGTAATGCTTAAGTCTGACCCAGTAAAAGGTTCTGACCTTCCTGACCCAAAAGGGTAGGCTAAAAAAAAAAAAAAAAATGCATTTCCCTGGTTGAGGCCAGAAACCCCGTCCTCTGCATGAGGCCATACTCCACCCATGATGTTGGTGAGGGGCACAGACAAAGTGGTAGCGATTCTGATGGTTTCTAATAGCTGAGCAAAGTAGTGGAATGGGATTTGGGAGCTTTCGGTGATGAATATTTGTTTTACTTGCAGAGCCCTTCTTTGCGAAGTGCTGAAGAGTGCGCTGTGAATATGGCATTCCCGCCAGCCATGAACACTCTGAACGGATATAAATTATTTGTTTACAATATGTGGTTAAATCAAATTGTATTGCAGTTTTCAAAAGGAATATTGAAATTTGGGGCCTGACAGAGTTTGGCGAACAGGTTACTCCGTCACAGACGTGAGGGATTTGCTGTCTGCCATATTACGATCTCCATAGGCTATAATGGCATCGCAATACGGCGGATGTGATATCCACCACGTTTGTTGTGACTGAGTAACCCCATCTGCCAAACCCTTAATCAGGCCCTAAGTGACTAGTTCTCAGTGGGCACTCGAAAGCAGAGACGAAAGAAATGTAATTAGTCAACAGCTGATAACCAAGCACAGCTGTTCATGTTATTGACCATTAATAAATTAAGAGCTCATGTCATCATATCAGGTCAGAAAATCCAAAGTTATAATTTTAAAAGATCGATTTGTTCTTCACGGCCACTCACTTAACATATGTTACACACAATTAATCAAGTGCTTGGAGAATATGTATACCCAATAAAGTTTATTTTCCTATCGTCTGTCATTCGTCTTTAATATTTCATATTTTGTTAAAAACAAAAATCAGTTAAGTAACATGACCAAATAACAACAGCAAAAAATTGAGAGGCTGATCGGAAGCAACTGATAGGACTTTATAGGGAAAGGGAGCAGATCGATAAGTTGGGACAAGTCTGTGAATGAACTTCAAAACCAAACAAGGAAACCCAAACCAAGGAAAAAAAGGAAGCTGTTTATGAGATGCTAAAAAAGGAGAAATATAGGATGTGTACGATGGTAAGATATTGGATACCTACGTTTGGATAGGAACTGAATACAATGCAAGTTTATAAAGAATGTAAACAAGCTTTCCTAGCGTGATAGATTTCCGGTTTGAAAGGGGATTTTAGTGGCACAGAATGTTACAACATGAATTTAAGTATTTATTGTTTTCTAAGTGATACTTTCCAACTGTCTCACGTGGAGCAATGCAGACGGTGAGTGGAGATCGGTAGGAATAGGCCTGGGAGTTGGTTGGAAAAATAATTAAATCTATTTTCGACATATTCTATCAAATGTACTTATAGATAAGAAGGAACATTTGATCTGGCCCTTTCTGGATTATTTAGGGCTCGAGAGGAAGTCAGTTGTGGTGTCTGACCATACATATGATAAAATATATAAAGTCCTAGAGTTTCAAGAATACAGAAAATATGAGAAACAAAATGCCAAGATTTCATTTGGCAAAAGAAGAACGAGAAAGTGTAAAAACATGAAATTAATTGACGCAGTAGGGAATAAAAATATCAAGAACTAAGTTCACTGCACCTTTACCCCCAACCCCAGCACGTCATACAATTACTTTAAAGTATTTATTTTGGGACAATAAATCGTCTCACATATAGGTAGATATTTTAGAAGTACATAACTAACACAGTACAAATCAATGTAAACCAAGATTGTGGTTCACTTCCCGAGCCTTATCTATCTTGCGGATGGTGAGTAGGTAAAAAAGTAGTTGTTTACAGGTATTGATGTAGCAGGGGATGTTGACGGGTCGTGGTGTAGTGGAAGAGTACATAGGCAGAGCTTTGCTCCTTGAGATGGCTTCAGGATTCTTACTCTACATCGTGCTTCTGACCACAGCTTTGTGCTCTCTGAGCTCCCAAGTTGTTTTCGTGACAATAGGTGGCTGTTGGAAAGTGGGTTATTGGTAAGGGCAGGTAGATACCTACACCTAGCAATAGGCCACAATGCCCCACTAGGTCCAGTCAAGATCTCAATAAATGAATCCTTGCTCAACCCTTGGTAGCTTGACCCCAGAGCAGTTAGGCTTAACTTAGGAGACAGGTGTGTAAAATATTTAATACCAACAAAACAGTAAATAAGTAATAAACAACACACAATAAAAATCCAAAAGCAATTTATGAAAATAGGAAATAGTTTTATCTTTAAAATGACACCAAAACGACAATAATCCAACGTACTGAACTAGAGATATGAATATTTAAAGATTAAAAGTAAAGTAAAAGTAAACTAGCACGTAGAACCGAATAGCACTCAAAGGGTTAAAAAAGGTTGCACTGGACTGGGACTCAGTCAAGAGTTCCAGCTGCCTGTGATGTAATACTTTGACACTTACTTCCAGAAGTGATTCTTAATGCAGGTAGTTGTCCACAGTACCAGCCAAGGATTCAGAACCTCTGGTTTTCCTCTTGGGGTCTGGGACTATAACTCACACAATGCTCATGGTCAATCCAAGTAAAATCTGGGTGAAGCTTGTCAGCTGGAGTTGTCCTTGCTGTTGATGTCGCAGATAGCCTTTCCAGCACTTTTCTGCCTGTTGCTGATCCGGTAGTCCACTCCTTATCCTTTGAGGCAGGCAAAGTCCATTTGTTGTGAAGCCTCGTGAGTGCAGCAGGTGCAGTCATTACGATTGCAGTCCTCTGTTGTGCAGTCCAAGGATCTAGCAAGGCAGCCCTTTTTCTCCAGTTGTTTCACATGGGTCTTTGGGGGTCCACAACACCAATCCAAGGTTCCAGAATCTTGGAGTTGCTCCTTGGGACGTTGGGACTACAATCCCAAAATGCACCTGGTCAAATCATTAAAAGTCCACTGAACTCTGTCCAACTGGGCTCTTCTGGTAGGAGTTGATGCAGGCGGCTCTTGGTAGCTGTCGCTTACAGGGAGTCCACTCCTGAATCCTTTAGAAGCCAGGCAGAGTCCTCATTTGTGAAGCCCATAGTGTGCAGCAGGTGCAGTCCTTATATGTGCAATACTTTGGGCTGCCGACCAGGGGTTCAGCAGGGCAGTCCTTCTTTTCAAGTACTTTCTTCCATCAGGGATCTGAATTGCTGGGAAGCTCTGCCATATTCATGATTGCTTCTGGGTTGGCAAGCAGGGGAGCAGCACTGATCAATGGGATGCAGGGTGCGACCCTCGGTGGTGACCACTTCCTGAGAAGTGTGGCAAAAGTCAATCCCAGAAAGCAACATTCTTTAAAAATCCAACATGAAGAAATTATCTTCTTGAAGGTTACATCTGGCTGAACCCACCCACTGGTGTGGCTAAGTTTCCATAACACACCTCTTCCAGCCCCTCCTCTAAGCCAATTATTAGGGCTCCTATCTGGCTGGGGAAGCAAGAAATGGGGGAGGTCCAGTTTCTGTCCCAGGTAGCTTTCCCTCCTTTGAAAACCAGGTCAGTCTCCCCCCACCATCCTGCTCTGCCATCTGCTACAGCAGTTCTCCTCCTACCAGATGCTTCCTTTGTTTCAGCCCAGACCACTTTACACCTCATTAAGGCAGCCTTGTGCAGGTTGCCAGAGACTTACCAATCAGGAAAGGGCACTACTGGGCTGATTTTGATGACTTTCAGAAAGACTCCTAAAACTATTTCTCTGTACTATGGATGTATTATAACTTTTAATTTGATACCAAACCTGACAGTTTTAGCTCTTTTTGAGTGGAAATTAGACTTTATCAATTATAACTGAAGCCTCAACATGTTAGCCTATGGAGCTAATGCACTACAATGGGGAAAACAAATGTGGCTGTTGTTCCCTCACCAGGGATTATAAAACACCTTTTATAAAGTCCTTGCTTGTACGTATACTGTACCCAATCCTTGGGGCTCCCAAGGCAGACCTTAGGGGTGATTTATAAGTAGAATTAAGGTAGTTTGATACTTTGGAAGTACTTTTAATTCCAAAGTCGAATGTGAGGTTAACTTTTTTTTTTTTAAATCTGTTTATTAAACATTGTGCATGAGCTTCAGTACAATACACTATTCAGGATTTTACAGTCCGTCTACATACATTTATAATCTAGTACGGTGCAATTGCATTGTTTTATACAGGAATACAACTTAAAACTGTGTAACTGGTAACTAGGGACACGTCTGAGTACCAACATGCACATGTTAATTTCGAGAGTAAGAATGGGCTACGTCTGTCGGAGGGGATGGGGTGAAGGGGGGCACATCAATTATGTGTGTAAATAAGCTGTGGAGCTGTTGACGGGGTTGGGGGGTGTGAAGGGACGTCCAGCATCCAAAGCGCAGTGGGTGAGACAAGATACTGGTTCCGAAGGGTCACTGACAAGGGATAGGCACCTTTAAGCACTACATTGCTGCACTGAAATAGAATATGAAGGTGTCAAGTCTAACTGATTGGAGGGCAGTGGGGGGGTGCAAGATGTAGAACTGGGAGGCAATTTCAGGGTGTTGAATACCTCAGGGGGGTATGCATCATCCCTGGCTTCTATGCTCGCCACAAAAATATCCCAGATTTCGCCACCGCCCTGTATCAGGCCCCTGTGTTGTAGTTGGCGTAGTGTCTGCGCCTCAGCTAGCGAGCGATTATGCAGATCGTGGAGCATGCGGTATGTGGGGGAGTGTGCGGGGCTTTCCAGTGCATGGCAATCAGGCGCTTAAAGACAGCGAATGCTAAGTCTGTAAATCTGTGGAGGTGTTTGCTATCCTTAGCTCGGTGGCGTATGCCGAGTAGATAGGATTCGGGTGTGGGTGTGAGAGTATGGCCTGCAATATCTGCTGTGGTGTCAGGGATTTGTTGCAAAGCCGTGTTAATTGAGTGGCAGCTCCAGACCATGTGGTAAAAGTCAGCCGCTGGGGTGGCACATCTAGGGCACACTGGGTTTGTGTTCGGATATATCCTTTGAATGCGGGCCGGGGATAAATATGAGTGGTGGATATAATTAAATTGGGTGTACCGGAGTCTAGTGTTGCGGGACACAGTCTTGATCAGTGTGAGGGCTGCAACCCAGGCTTTTTGTGATAATGGTGTCGAGAGGACGGCGTCCCAACGTGCTTTTGCGTGCGTCAGGTCCGGGCAGGCCTCTGTTAGGAGCCCTTTGTATAGTTTAGTTATGATGCTTTTTGCATCTCCTATAGTGAGGATTACTGTGAGCAGATAGGATTCACATGGTTCAACATTGCCGGGGCCCCATAGATTGGTAAGTAGACTTTTATTAGCATTGTATGTCAGGAAGGCTCCTGAGTGCATGACCCCTGCGGCCACAAGTTCTGCGAAGGTGCGCATTGTGGAATTTGAGTAATAATCCCCCACGTTTAATGTACTCATGACGCGCATATCATGGTGTAGTGAGAGTGCTTGGATTCCCGGTAGTTGAGATAGTGGCAATAAAGGGGAGTAAGGAGGTGATGGGGCCTTGCCTTGGACGTATCTGCGCCAGCAAAATCTCGCTGCTTCTAGCAGAATGGACTTTAGCGGCGGGCGGTGGGGCCAGCCAGCAGTGAAGTTAGGATCATTTGTGGCGCAGTGTATGCGCGCAGTACTATACTTTCTGTGGGTGGAGGTACCCTAAGCCATGTAGTGAGCCAGAGCAGCTGAGCCGCAGCGTAGTATAGTTCGAAGTTTGGCATGCCCAGACCTCCTGCTTCCTGTGGGTATTGTGTTATAGATAGTGCTACTCTGCGCCTGTCTTTGCCCCAGAGCAGATCCATCAGTAGAGAGTGCAGTTTGTGAAAGAACGCACGTGGCAGGGATAGCGGGAGGGCAGTGAAATAGTATAGGAACCTAGGTAAAATGAGCATATTGGCTATAGCTACCCGGCCCATGGGGGGATAGTGGGAGTGAGCACCAAAACGACAGCGAGCTACGAGTGGATCTCAGTGCTCTGTCGAGATTGCCCTCTTTTAGGTCAGCTATAGAGTGATAAATTTGTATGCCTAGGTATTTGAAAGTTGTGTGCGACCATGGTAATTGATATTGCGGCAATGTCAGGTGAGATTTGCTTGTCACAGGAGTAAGTGCGAAGATGCTTGATTTTGACCAGTTTATGCGCAATCCGGAGGCTAGTGCGAATGAGTCCAGCAGTGACATTACCCCTGCCATGGAAGTAGTATGGTTACGCAGGTAAATTAGGACATTGTCTGAATATAAGGATATGATATGATATGTATTAAATTCTGAGATGCCCCATATGCGAGTGTTGCCACGTAGTTTGATTGCTAATGGTTCCATGGCTATTGCGAATAGTAAGTGGGATAGTGGACAACCTTGTTGAGTGCCTCTACCTATGGGAAATGCTTCAGATATAACTTGACCCGTCTTGACTCGAGCTGTAGGTTCAGAATTCAGCGTTTTGATCCAGCTGATGAAGCCGTGCCCAAAACCAAGTGCTTTTAGTGTGCGCATGAGGAAGTCCCAGCTTAGCGTATCAAACGCTTTTTCTATGTCTAGGGAGAGGGGCACTGCTTCTGTCTCCGTAACGTGATGCATTATGTGGATTAGTCTTCTGATGTTTAAAAAGGTGCTCCTGCCCGGAATAAATTCCGACTGATCAGAGTGTATTAAGTTTGGTAGGTAGGTTAGTATTTTATTTGCCAGCATTTCCCCTAATAGTTTACAATCTGAGTTTAATACGGAGAGCGGTCTATATGATTTCAGGTCTAGGGGGTCGCGCCCCAGTTTTGTAAGCACGACTATCAAAGCTTTGCGCATAGAGTCAGGGAGTTGTAGCTTATTGCGTGCTTCATTGAATACCTCTAGGAGTGGTTGTGAGAGGAGAGCAGCATGGGAGCTAAAATACTCTACTGGTAAGCCATCTGATCCAGGGGTTTTGCATAGTAATGGGGCCATTTATGGTATCTATATTGTCAATGATGTGTTGATTTTGGGGAACCACAGACAGAATTTCAGTTAATTGCTGTTCGGATGGGGGGGGATGCATATAAAGCTCGATAGTATGTAAAGAAGGCCTCATTAATTTCCACCTGAGTCTTGATGATGTTACCTGAATTCAAACGAATCGCGCCTATGGTCGAGGGTTGTGCTGGTTGGCGTATCAGCCATGCTAACAGTCTGCCTGATCTATCTCCCTCAGCATGCTGTTTCGTCATGTAGTGTCTGTAATCGTGTTTGCTTAACCTAGAGTCTGCCTCCCTGTAGTCGGCTCTAAGCGAGTTCAGTACTGCTAATGCAGATTCATTCCGGGAGGCTTCTATCTCGGCTTTGCAGAGTTTAATCTCCAGTGACTGCAGATCTTTGGTGAGTATCTTTCTAACCTCTAATGTGGCTGCAAGGCAATGTCCGCGTATTACCACTTTGTGGGAGTCCCATTCAGTAGCACGAGATGATGATGTGTGTTTGTTCAGGGAGAAATAGTCAGCCAGGCACTTGAATAATTCCGCATGAAAGGGAGGATCTGTGAGGGCTTCTATCTGTAGCCGCCATGTTGGTATGCGAGTGTGGGTGCGGCCCCAGTCCAGAGTTGTATAAAGCGGGTTATGGTCAGAGATAGAGCGGGCCAGGTATTCGGATGCGCTTACTTTTGGAGTTATGGACGCGGATGTAAAGCGCATGTCTATTCTGGTGTGCAGTTTGTGGACAGGGGAGTAGAAGGAATATTCGCAGTGAGTAGGGTGTCCCAATCTCCAAACGTCTCTCAATCCATTATTGGAAACCCACTTTGTCAGGTCTAAGGATGTACGGTTGGCCGGAGCAGTGTCGAGTGGGGGAAATGAGCGGTCCATTTGAGTGTCTAAGACAGTTAAAGTACCCCCCCCCCCCCATATGCTGTCCGCCGTAGGGTCGCTAAGGTTGCCAGTAGTAAGTGTACTCAGAAAGTCACGTTGATTTGTGTTCGGGGCATATAGCGCTGTCAGTGCTAGGGGGGAACCATCTAGGTCGCCTTCTAATATCACGTATCTACCGTTTGGGTCGCATTGTGTACGAGACATGGCGAATGGGACCCCTGGGACGATCCAGACCGCCACCCCACTAGCAAATGTTGAAGAATTGGTACCGTAGAGTTGCCCTCTCCATTTAGAGCATGTGCTTTCCAGTGTGGATTGGGATAGGTGTGTCTCTTGCAATAGGGCTATATGTATCTGATGTCTCCTGAGAAATGTGTAAATCTGGTGCCTCTTGCGCCATGCTGCCATGCCTCTTACATTCCATGTGAGTATCTTATATTTTGGGGTATATTGTTGAGTTTGAGAGGTCATGGGGGGTTTATAAATTTAGCTAGGCGAAGGTGATATGTGTCACCTCTCCCTCTTGTAGTGGTGATGTGCCCGTTACCATCCTGGGTTAGCCAGTACGTGCCCCTGTTATTGGTAGGCATGGTTCTGTTGGTATGATAAGTGTGACATGGTTTGATATGAGCGTGGTCCCTGTTAAACAGCATGGGATAAAACCCATGAATGAAAAAACAAACAGTAACTATATATAACATCAACTGGGGTTGTGGCAAAGCAAGAGAAGTTCCGGCAGTTGCAAGAGTGGGGTAACAGTCCATATGGAGCGGGGTGCTGGCGAACATTGGTTCCCAGTCATTGGGTTGCCCAGCCCGTGTTGCCCTTGGTGTTGGGTCCGCCACCCAGGACCATGGTTGACTAGAGTGTTGAGTTAAGGGACTTGTGGTTCCGCCCCGCAGGCTCCAGGCACCGCCCGGATCAGGCCGTAACATATTGGGATGAACATGGCACTAGTTATACGTTCGAGTGGTTCATGGTTGTTTAACAAATGTCATCTGCCGTGCGTGGAGTAAGGGTAGGGCCTCGATCAGAATCCGCCGAGTCTGAGTTTACTTCATGGTCTGGTTCACCTTCGGTTTGAGTGGACAGGGTTTATGGTGAGGTGTTTACAAATCGAGATGTTGCCTGTAGGAGAAGAGAGCGTTCCATACGAGACTGTTCGAGTGTAGGTTTGCCGCCGTGTTTTTTACGTTGCCTGCATTTTGTTTTGGGGAAGGACCATTTTTCCATAGAGTTATTAGTGTCCATCGGGTCGGCTAGGCCCTTAGCATGCAGCCAAGTCCAAGCGTCTTCCGGTTTAGTGAAGAAGAGTGTACGTGAATCGTCTTGTACACGAAGTTTGGCCGTGAACAGCAGTGCGTATTTGATGTTGTGTTCACAAAGGCGTTCCTTGACCCGGTAGAAGGAACTTAGTTTCTTCTGCACCTCTGCTGTAAAGTCTGGATAAGCTGTGATCACTGCATTGTCGAATCGTACGGGTCCTGATTTGTGGGCGCGCTCAACTGAAAAGTACTTCAGGATATTGTCCTTGAGAATTGTGTCTGCGAGCCATTGTTCTACAAAGAGTTCTGTACAAAGGCCTTCAGCGCGCTCAGGGAACCCCATTAGTCGGATGTTGTTACGTCGTGACCTTCCCTCTGCATCCTCAGCTCTACGTTTTAAGTCTACAACTTCGGCTGTTAGATGAGTCATCTGCTCTTGGAGGTTAATTTGAGGTTATCTTTAACTTAAAAACAGCCATCGAGGCAGGTGTGCCTTTAAAATGACACTGGACGACACAGCGGTGCACCTATTGGTGCACTAACCATACTGGGGTCCCTAAACCTACATGCCGTACCATAGACCAGGGACTTATA